>NC_135864.1:31017335-31644835 GCF_031162955.1 Sander vitreus | reverse complement strand
AATTTAACATAGGGTGTACTCACTTTTGTTGCCAGCGGTTTAGACATTAATGGCTGTGTGTTGAGTTATTTTGAGGGGACAGCACATTTACACTGTTATACAAGCTGTACACTTAATACTTTACATTGTAGCAAAGTGTAATCCCTTCAGTGTTGTCCCATTAAAAGATATAATGAAATATTTACTGAAATGTGAGGGGTGTACTCACTTTTGTGAGATACTGTATATATGTGAGCTTATATCAAGTTTGAAGCTTTAGCAAGATAATCAGCGTTCAGAACAAAAGCTTGAAAACAGTATTATTTTTTAAAGGCCTTTTTCTTAGTCTTTGCTGTAGAGTAAAACTTACACTCCTCTGTCCACGTCTGAGCTATACATCTCTCTCACTTTGAGTAACACCTGTGGTACAGGAGAGGAATAAGCAACAGAGTAAACAAACACATCTGACATTTAGAATGGAACTGAAAGCAAAAGAAGCTGCTCCACAAGGTTTCATTTCAATAGCTGTTTGGCAGACTACTACTAAAAGGAATTCCCCTTTTAAAGATTATCTAAAGACCTTTATACTTTAGGAATTTGTTTTCATGTAATCATACCATGAGGTCTTTTTATCCCTATGGTTGCGTCAGACCAATTCTTTTCATAATTGTTTTTGGGTCAATTTCTATAAGTATTTCCCTCCACATTGCCGCTGGCGTAGCCTTGCTTCAAGACAATAACCCATGTCCCGTTGTCCCCAGTCTTACCTGAGTGAAATACAGGTTAATGAGGCTGAGAGTGAAGAACTGCAGACAGACAGGGAAGCAGTAGAGCAGCCAGTAGGCTGCAACAGGGAGGTGGTTGGCCTCCAGAGCGTTACAGAAGTAAAAGGAGAACAGGGTGGTGCGGAGGGCAGCCCAGAGCAGGCAGAGGAACAGGAAGACGCTCTGGTAGCTCCATCTTTTGTGTCTGTAGAGGTAGAGGAGCCAGAGCTGTGCGTACACCACAAGGAACAGCGCGGCGTACAGAGTGGTGTAGAGGATAGTGAAGCCGAGCTCGACCGACGGGGCGACAGCTGGATGTAGGGGGATCGGGACCGGCAGGTCGGAGGAGTTGGGAGGAGGGGCAGCTGTGACTGGAGCTTCCATTGGGAGTACTGCCAGGACTAAGTGTCCATCATCGCAGAGAAACTGCCAAACCTTCTCCTCTCAGCCCCATCCGTTGACATGGGAGACCTGAAACTAAATGATGAGAGATCAGCAGGGCATGTGCACAACACTGAGCAAGAGATGGACAATATGGAGGAAAATGTATACCTTGATAACATTAATATGTTTGGGTGATAAGACAACATATAGCTACACCATGTTGAGACCATATCATTTTGCTGCCAATGTTTTTGTTTTAACCCCTATTTTTGCATCACTGCGATAAAGTATATTAACATTCTTTCCGATGGTTATTTGTTTTTAAGTGTTAATAGTTACTTGATTCCAAAAAATGTGCTATATCATGAAATGATGTCAACCTACTACAATCTCATACAATACATTTTTTTTGTCTTAAAATATTCTGTAATGACCAGTAGTCATTGAGAAAACATTGCCACGTCACAAATTATGGGTATGTATGAATATCAGGCGATTAAGTCAAATATTATGATATCTGATTCTACAATAGCCATAAGGCCTTACTCCAAATGTAATAGACTCATAGTATGGGTTTATATCTGGCAAATCTCATATAAAGTTGTCCAGCTGCTATTTTTCACACAGGACTGGATTGTAAAGGTAGCTAACTCAAAACAGTAACTTTCACTTCCAGGTGCATTCTTCAGTATTTCAGAACATATTTAAGCAGAAATATGATTTTAAAAATTTTTCATTATTATTGACAATGTAACAACAATCCCATGATACAATTAACGTTACAATGAGCTATGGTATATACATACTTTCCCAGCTGTGTCAAACTTTACATTGATTTAAACTATAGACAGTGACCTTATTAATTGATAATATAAAAGTCACATTATGGTGGCTGGCAGTCCCACTACTTAACAACATTAATTTAACAGTTCACTACAACAACTCAACGATTATCTCTCATTTTCGACATTAACATAAACATTTCAAACTTAGGTAACGTAGCTAATTTTTGTGGGGCTATTTGATTTCATTATAATGTAACGTTACAGGTTTGCATGCGCCCCATGGGTATTTTTCAGTGACCTTTGGAACTCAGTATCCCAGCTAGCTTAATGTCTTTACTTGGGTCTTTGGAACATAAACAACAGTTTTCCGTTTAGGCTGCTCAACAACGGCTAAGCTAACTGAAACTTACTTTGAATGTCATCTATTTCGTGCTGTCGCTCAGTTATGCTTTGCCTTTTAACAAAAAAAAACCATTAAATGTATAGCTAAGCTGCCAGTAATCATTTAACGATAATAACTGACCTTACTTTAAGTGAACACCAAAGAAGCTCCAGGATAAGCAGACGACGGTAATCCCTTGTTGTTTCCGTATTGTGTGGATCTGAGTAACGTCTGATAGGTAGAGCCGCCTGATAGGCGGAGCCGCTGTTTTCAATCCAACCGCCAATCAGCGATAACAGGAAATCGCGGTTTCTTCAAATTGTTGTTTATTTCTGAAGAAAGACGGCGCATTCAAATAGGATTTAACGGTAAGGTTGTCTAAGGTCAGTGTGAAAGACATTTTGGATAACTTTAGCAGACGTTTAATGCAACTTTTGTTTGCCATAACTCGACATTAAAGTTAGCCAGAGTGGGCTCTCATTAGCAGACAAATGTGACTGCTCTTTAACGTTACGTTTCGTCCGTTAATCTTGTGTCACGAAGGTGCTGCTGCTGCTACTGCATTATTATTAAAGTAGTCCAAGATGCTACTGCGATCCAGAAAATCCATCCTCCCCAGGCAGGCAAGTGGGGAGAGTGACTCGAGTGAGGTAGAGTTTCTGGACACAACAACGGTAACGCCGAGGAGACGGTCGACCCGCCCGCTCAGGAGAACTACGTACGAGGTGGGTATTTTTACTACTCAGCTTTTCCGCCTCCTCTTCCTCCGCTGCTGAAAACTTCACAGTCGGCCACGTAGCTTGCTCGCTAACGTCAACGACAGCAACGTTTGCTGGCTAACCCGACATAAATACTCAAGGAAGGATTATATAGACACTGCCTGCCTTAAACTATCTTATTTTTACTGGTATTACCACTTTAACGTATGTAATATTTGCCTAGCTGGTTAGCATAACTGTTAAGAGCTAATAACCGCATCGCGAGTGTGAACCCCTCCGCCCAGCCAGAACTTATTACCTGGCAAGTTACTGCATCATGGTAAGTTTTTCTCCTTCACGCTGACGGTGTTTCTATGTGAAGAAGATGACAAAACGTTGCCCTTACATTCATTTTGTTCTTCACTGTTGCCAGTGGCCTTTTGTAGATTAAAATACAACCGCTGCACATGTCCTGAAATCCTACATTGTGGAATATGTCTGATGCTTTGTTAGATGCCTTGTTAACTGTGAATATAACCGATCTTGTCCCATCAGGAGTCAGATGAATCCGACTCGGAGTCTGTCCAAGTGATGGAGACACGTCAAAGTCACGCTGCAGAGCTGGAGGAGGAAACTGCTGCTGCGGTAGTCTATAATTCACCTCACATGAAGCCTAAGCAAACACACCTCTTGCTGTTAGATGTTTTGTATATAGGCCGGAAAACCATAGCTACCTAGAAAGCCCTGGGAGTGGCACAACTATTTATACAGCCATGTTGGGAGATAAATGGTGTTCTGTGTTTGTGCAGCAGCATGTAATCATCAGCAGAAAATATTGGCAGGCTAGTGCGGAAGTGTAATCTCATTTAGCCTGTCCTGGAGCAGTAAAGCTGATTTATATATTCAGCCTGTAAGTAAGTTATTTACAGTGCTGCTGATGAGTATAGGAACCCCAGCTAAAGTTGACTAAAAAGAGGAATACAAAAAAAAAATCATCTTTTGTGAATTGAGCTTAATGACTTAATTGAAAAAATTAGGAAAAATCCAACCTTTGAGGACAACAATTTTCTTTGTGAATGAATAATGTATCATAAATAAATAAATGTTCTTCCTTAAAATAATAAGTAAGTAAACCCCTATGTTAAATTCCCATAGAGGTAGGCAGATATTTATTTTTAAAGGCCAGTTATTTCATGGATCCAGGATACTATGCATCCTGATAAAGTTCCCTTGGCCCCCACATCATCACATCCCCTTCACCATACCTAGAGACTGGCATGGTTTTATTTCAGTTAGCCTAATAGCTGGTTTGATTTGCATTGAGAGATGATCTTATGGAAAGTACCCCATGCCAATCTGTAGGTATGGTGAAGGGGATGTGATGATGTGGGGGGCTATTTTAATTCCAAAGGCCAAGGGAACTTTATCTGGATGCATAGTATCCTGGATCCATGAAATAACTGGTCTTTAAAACTAAAGATCTTCCTGCCTCTATGGGAATTTAACATAGGGCAGTCCCTCCAGAAAAACGCGATTATGCGATTGCATAATTCAACGAATAATCAGCCAAAGTCTGCATATTTATGCGGGGGCCGCATTTTTTTTCAAATACGCCGCACTTTCGCCGCATAAATTGCAGATTTCCGTGCAAAATACGCGGGGCTTGCATGATTTCATAATCCCCGTATTTTCGTTGCAAAAAAGTCACACATATATCTTAGCAGAAAGTTGAAAAATGTTGCGTTTACTTCACACAAGAGCAGCCCTTTTCCCCTGTTGCCATGGGAACGTTATGAAGTGACGCAATTACGCGACGTGAACATCATCGAAAAGCTGCAAACCCCGCGATGAAGCCACGATGAAACCGCAGTTTTTGGAAGTTCCCGCAATTTCATTGCATAAATATCCCACATATTTCATCCCATTTTTTAAGAAAACGTGCCGCATAATCAAGGGTTTTTGCCCGCAACAATCACAAAAAAACTTTTTCTGGAAGGCCTGATGGGGGTGTCTATACTTATGCCCCCTGTATTTTAAGGAAGAACATTTATTTATTCACGATACATTATTCATTCACAAAGAAAATTGGTGTTTCCAAAAGATTGGATTTTTCCTATTTTTTTCAATTAAGGCATTAAGATCAATTTCCAAAAGATGATTTTTTTTTTTTGTCCTCTTTTTAGTCAACTTTAGCATGGGTTCCTATACTCATGAGCAGCACTGTACATATCCAAAAGGAGAGCTCAACCTGCAATGTCAATGTTATTGACATTGACAAACTATTATTTTGCATAATATTTCACAATTAACTTTTATCATCAAAGATAGTGGCAATATTTGAACAGTGCACTTAAATAGAAATAGATTTATTTTGCAATATTGGACTGTCAATAAATGAGTCAGTCAGTCTTTAAGTTTACATATTTATATAAAGCCACCTTCGGTTGTCAAAGAAGTGTTTGCTTCAGTGCAATTTATAAAATGGTGTTCAGAGCTAGACTGACATATGAGCCAGCATTAGCGTACTGCAGGTATATCAGTATCAGTGTACACTGAAGGCTGGCAGATAATTAACTAGACATTGCAGTATATACAGTACTGCCAAAATATGTTTCAGGTAACGTTTGTTTAAATGACAGTGTTTGTTATGTTACCCTACATCATTTATTTTTCAACTACAAAATGTCCTGTTCGGTTATATCATGGGCTTAATTCTTAAAAAAAATTAATTTAAAGGATCATTATCAAAACAAGTTATTTTATGTTATGCATTTATGAACAAAAGACTATTGGCTGATATCGACATTTGCCTCAAAAATCCTGTTTCAGTCGGCTAGAATAGGTTTGCTTTCACAGCAGACATTTTGTCCTGTCATAGTAGGAAAGGCACAGGTGTAACTAATATGGCTCTGCTCTATTTAATTGTCCCAGTAAGCCATGACGGTGACGGAGCATGCACAATACCAGGACCCTACAACAGAAGCAGCTCGGTGGAATCCACCGTTAATCATTTACACCAGGGGTTTTCCTACTGTGGCTTGTAAAAATGTCTTTGTTGTCATCACACAATAAGAGAAAATATAAAGAAAAGAAAACATTTCAACTGATGGAAGACATTCAGTTGCACGATGTACTCTCGTTGGAAATGGAGTTACATATCAGTGAGTATGTCTGTATGCACACTAATATTCCCACTATTATTCCAAATATGACAATATTCAGAATTTGATACAGGTCATGTAAGCAGCATATTCTGTCTTTTTCCGAATATAGCATTTTCCGATGAAGACATTTGGGATATGTGGGGGTATTATTCAGGTTTATGAAGCAACCAGGGGCCTGTTGCACAAAAGTAGAATGAAGAAATCCAGGATAACTGAAAAAGCGCAGCTTGACTTAGTGTGGTCCGCTCATCGCGGCTTAATCGGTTGCACGTTTGCCGAGCCAGGATGAGAAGGTGAAGCTATGTCAAGCCAGGTGTAGATAGCTGGGATAAGTGCACGTTCACGGCTTTCTTAAATAGACCACGGTATCGATCACAGATTTACTGATGCAGAAATGGAGAAGACGCGTGCGGCATATGTTTAACCCGCTGAGCAGCAGCTGTTAATGGAAAATTACGAGGAGGTGAAACATATAATATGCAAAAAGGGAAATACGGCTGTTGTTATCAGACAGAGAGAAAAAGTCCAACAGACAAAACAATGCGTAAGGATTTAAAAAGATCTACTTAGGGCCTACTAGTCACTCCACATTTTTACAAAGTTTTTTAATTGCTTTGAATATGCTTGTTTTCTGTTGGTTTTATTGCTGTATCTGTTTTTATGTGCTGGTTGTACTGTAAAGTGTTTTTGAGTAGCCTGTAAAGCACTATATACATAAAATGTTTTATTATTTAGCCTACTTTGCCTTAAAAGTGAGCAGAGGGAATTCATGTTCCTCGGACAATTTACCCTAAGGACTAGGCTTAATTTCAAACCCTTATTCATAATGAGAGAATATGTTTTACAACCATATCCACAAATCTATATAAGCTATAATTCTAAATATCTTTCTACAATTAATGTTCATACAGAACAAACATGACTGGACAAAAACTAGAAAAAGAAGTAAGTGACTTCAATACACACTGTAAGCATATCTGTAAAACAATATAGCCTATTGTTCATGTTTTTTTCTCACTCCCAAGCTCCAAGATGCGTGACGGCACCAAAATAAAAAGATTAAGAAGCTTTGTGGCATTCCAACACATTCTCACTCCCATCTCGAAAAATACGGACGTTTGGTCAGGTGCCATTGTCGTCGTTATTGACGCTAAAAGTCTCCTTTAGATCCCCCTGCCTCCCCCCGCCTCTCCATGTTGCACGAGGCATATTCACGGGGAGAGCAGCAGAGGAAAAGCCCCTTTCCTCCGCATTGTCCCACTTTATCTCCGGTGCATGTGCAACAATTTCTTACCGTCCAAACCACGGCAATAGTAGGATTTAAATTAAACTTGTGACGGCAATAGTGACAAGTAATGCATGTTAATAAAAATAAAGCAGAACACATTCAGAAGACAACGGAATAACTGTTAAACACGTTTATTTCGGATCAGAGCAGCAGCTGATTTAACACATCAGACTCCAGGATTAATCTCAGCAGGCTAGCAGCCGGGCTGAGAGGGAGGCTGTCATGAGTCCGTACCGGTGGAAAAACTTGTTAAAAAACAATGGAAGAAAAAAAATCTATTTTGCACGGCTGCATGTAAACGGGAATATTGGTGGAATATTCACTTTCATTAGCCATGTAAACAGCATAGTCGGAATATTGTCATTTTTCTGAATAAGCGCAAAAAACAGATTATGTGCATGTTAACGTAGTCACTGTTTATGGGAGGACTACATAACATCTTGTAAAATGAACGCAGCAGCCGCAGAAATATGACCAGCCGACTAGCCACACCCTGATAAACAATCCCAGGCATCTATTCTGGAATACTGAAATTTGGTTGCCATAGATATCAGTGTAATAATGAAAATTAGCATTGTGGACTGAGCTTGAAGCAAAGCAAGCTCACTGTTCAGCTGCCATTGGAATGTAAAGTTAAAGAATGTTGTCGCCATGGTAACACTTGAGTCTTGTTTTAAACAAATATTGGCATCCATGAAAACATGCTAAGGTGTATCAGACAATCACACTAATTTGAATGGGTGTAGCTATTGCAGTTCTACGGAAGCCGCTCAAGGTAACAAAAGACTAGATGATATTGAGTTTGAGAATGTTTAACTGCTTTTTCTAAAGGTATTTCCGGTGTTATGTGCAGCTTAGGGTGATGAAGCTATTCAGAGTCACTGGTTTAAAACTTGTTTGTGTGAGAGTTGCTATATACACACAAGATGGATGCTTGTTTTTTCTAATGAAGTTCTGTCCTCCTCAGGAACTGAAGTATTGTCGTGTTGTGCTGGACCGCCTGCGGGCTGAAGACGAAAAGGCTGCAAGAAAAGAACTCGAGGAGAAGGAAGACATGAACCGCAAAGGTGGGAAACTCCTCTCCCGGATCCCCACTTTCCGACCGCGGCCTACAGTTGCGAGCCAAACCCCGGAGCTGCCTGGATCCCAAACCGACACCCCTGTCCATGTAGCTCCTCCTCCCGAGAAAGCTGGCAGCGTGGAGGCCGAGAAGCCCAAGCTGCCTCATGTGAGAGAAACCTCACTACCCCTGCCATCGGTCCGCATCCCCAAAACCGACTTCGAACTCCCCTCTCCGTTAAGCAGCACAGAACGAGCCGCTGCGGCTGCCCATAGTCCCCTAATCGCTGCATCCAAGAGCTCCAGTTCGTCTGAATCTTCTCTGACTGCGAGCCCCAGGCCGGCCCTCAGACCAGAGCAGGGCTCGCAGCAACATGTAGGCCCCGAGAAAGCTGGCAGCATGGAAGTCGCAAAGTCCAAGCCGCCTGATGTGAGAGAAACATCACTACCTCTGCCATCCGTCCGCATCCCCAAAGTCGACTCTGAAGCCACCTCTCTGCTAAGCAGCACAGAACGAGCCGCTGCAGCAGCCCATAGTCCCCTAATCACTGCATCCAAGAGCTCCATTTCGTCTGAATCTCCTCTGACTGCGAGCCCCAGGCCGGCCCTCAGACCAGAGCAGGGCTCGCAGCACCGTGTACCGGAGCCGGAGGAAAGCAAAACGTTTGAAATGGAAACTGAAACCCTTCAGGGTGCCCCCGTAACTCAACTTCCGTGCGAGGACCCCATCAGCCAAAAGCCACCGGAAGAGACGGAAGAGAAGTTTGCCGTTGAGGTTAAAAGCAGGATTACGTTCTCCGCCGCTGGAGATACCGAAGACGAGGCTATTATGGACGAACAACCGCCGTGGGAGACGGGGCCGACGAACCCACCTGAATTAAAGGACAGTAGGTCTTCATCAGATGTCGAACGTGAGGATGATGTTGCAGATGAGAAGTCCAAGGGCCATGATTCAGAAGAGGAGGAGAAGCATCATGAACCACTTACAAGCCATTCCGAGTTGTCAGATCCTGCAGAAGAAAAAAACAACGTGGATGAGTCAACCTCTCCTGTAGCACCAGAGAAGCCTGCTGGAGCTCAATCAACCAAGGTGAGTCATGTGGTTCTACTCACCTGACAGACTCCACTGATATCGGTCATACTGTTGTCCTGGTGGTCACAGTCACACAAACAGGAATTTCACCACACCCTGCAGTAACAGCTTCGGCATGTAACAGTCCTCAGCTGTTCCCAAGTCTCTTGTCCAAGCTATGATCCTAACTTCACACATTTTTTTTCTTCTGTGTGTGAAGATAGTGTGTAACAAAAAGGTGACATATAAAGTAAACAATATACATATGTAGACAGACAGTCACAGACAATATATACAGCAGTTATGTTTAATGTTGGTGTGTGTGTGTGTGTGTGTGTGTGTGTGTGTGTGTGTGTGTTCAGTGAACCTTTAGTAGGGTGGAATGTAATAATTGTGGCAGAGACGATAATAACAATGAAGATAAATAGAGAAGTAAATAGATACTTTTGTTCGCAGGTTTAACATTGTACTCGTCTTGTTTTGCAGAGTTCAGGATGCTGCAGTTTTGCCCTCTTCTGCCTCCTGCCCACCGCCCTGCTGCTTCTCGGGGGGTTTGGCCAGCATGTGTGGCACTACGGGCTTCCCATGTCTGTGGCTCAGCTCACCGCTCAGATGGAACTGCACTGGCTGGAGGGCTTTGGCCTAGTACCAGAGCCTTGCAGCACTGATTGTCGGTAAGACATAACCAGGAAAACGTGTTGATCTGTCCAATCAGTTTTGTTTGTGATGAGCCATTTGCTGTGACAAAAGAAACAACTTTTAAAGAAGGTAGAGGAAGGCCAAATTGTGGGCCCTAAACGTTGTGTGCCTTATTTGCACTATTAAAGTATTTTTCTGGAACATTAAGCTGTTGTGTTACCTTCTTTAAAAGTTGAACATTTACTTTTTTGTCCTGCACCAGCAACTACATGGTTGTTGAAAAAGAAATAACTTTTCCTTGCTTTGTGATTCTTCACCTTTAATTTCAATTCAGTTTTATTTATAGTATCAATTCATAACAGGAGTTATCTCGAGACACTTTACAGATAGAGTAGGTGTAGTAGGTCTGTACACTTAGCTGAGCTTTAGGGATGTAATGATACACTCAACTCCCGATTCGACGCAATACAATTTTATCAGGATTTTTGTAACAGAATGAGCTGTGGACAAATGACTCAAAAAAAACTTTTTTTCTATAAACTGTGCAAAACAACAGATGTGTCCTCTCATGAAAAGTGACACTGAAATTGTATTTTATCTTAAATAAGAAGAAAAAATACAGTGAATTAGAGTCACACGTTAGACCGTTTAGCTGTCAGCATTTTAACTGTGTTTAAGCCAGCTAATGTAACTACCTAACGGCAGGCTAACGTTACCTGCTGAGTAATGGTAGCTAGCGCCATGTCCTAGGCTGTTTTTAAAAAATGCATCGAGATTAATTTTTTTAATCGATTTTTAAACAATTCACGATGCATCGATACATCCCTGTTGAGCATAAATGCACCCCGCGTTATTTCAATTTTGCCGTTTTGAAGGTGACAAATCGGCAGCTAAAGAAACTAACTTAAAAGTTGAACAGATCTAATAGTTTAAGATGATGACTGGATACTGTTTGGTGTGTCAGTGGCTGTAGCTTCAGTTTCTCTTGTTCAGAGTGCGCCTGGTGGAGAGCATCCCCGAGGGTCTCTACCAGCCCTCTGCCTCGTCCAGGCGGAGCATCGCAGACAGCTGGCTACATCTGCTGGGCAAAGCCAACAGCTCGGTCCATATCGCTGCTTTCTACTTCACTCTACGTGACAGCGAGTCGGCGCACTCCTCTGACTCTCAGGTTAGTTCAGTCAGCGGCATGCCCTACTCTCACGATAATAAAATAATCCTTTGAACCTCTTAATGCGTGTGATTTCATTTCCATATGTTTTAGGGAAGAATGGTCTTTGAGCAACTTAAACAACTTGAATCCAAAGGTGTGGACCTCCAGATTGCCATCAACGCCCCCCAGACCTCCACTCAAGATACGGCAGAATTGGCTGCAACAGGTACTTCATCACCCGACGATATGGAGCTCAATGTGTGTTGCCTCGCTGTCGTGTGCACCATATATTAAAGCTGAACTAGGCAACATCATTATTTTTTTTATTTCTTTTATTTTTTTACATTTTTTTAACGTTTATTGGTTTTCATTTTTACAATAAGTACAAAATGGATCCATGAAATTTGGCACGCAACCATATTTCAAACAAACACGACACCAAAATACAACATGGGCTCAGCTACACACATACAATAAAAATGAATGAATAAAGAACGAAAACATACACCGCAAAGTACTCTCTCTTATGACCTTATCCCCATAACATAATGTCAGCGACAATGGGGTCCAAATAATTCAGATAAGGTTCCCAAACTTTATAACATTGGTTTGATTTGGAATGTATCACACATGTCAGGTATTCCAGAGGTACTAAATCAAAAAAACACCATCTTAATTTGGTTTTGTGCATATAACAAACATTTTGTCCAATTGAGAGTCTTGCAATCGTAGATATAAAAGGAAACGAAAACAGTCATTCTAAAAAAATAAATAATAACAAACCGTCATGGCTACATGTTGCCAACCACAAAGTACAAATCCAGTATCTTTAAAAACTATACAATTTGATCATAAACTATTTCCACTGGCATAAATCATCCATGTGTTCCATTTATGAACGGAAACATTTTCTCTCACTCTTAGCTGGTAAGTCATTTTTTTTCTTCCATAGTGTAAATCTCTTCTATAATTTTCTAGCCATTGTTTCATAGTCAGGGGTTCAGTCTTGTGCCAGTTTCTTG
This sequence comes from Sander vitreus, assembly GCF_031162955.1. NCBI lineage: Eukaryota > Metazoa > Chordata > Actinopteri > Perciformes > Percidae > Sander > Sander vitreus. The sequence continues at coordinate 31,632,449 of NC_135864.1, read as the reverse complement.
TAATTGCTTTTTTTTTTTTTACTTGTGATTAATAGTATCTCGGCTAAATAATCTATCATTACTCATGACATCATCATTTAAATTTCCAAGATACATGACTGTACATTCCTTAGGTATTGCATTTCCCAGAACACCGTTGTACATTTTCCCATAGGCAACATCATTTTTATGTTTAATTTAGTCGGTCATTTAGTCACTAATGTAGACCACAGACACTACTACTTCTAGCCAACCAACGCGGGGTTATAACTCCTTGTGTGTTGTGTTGTGTTTCCAGGTGCAGAGGTCAGAGAGGTGGACCTCAAGGCTGTGACCGGAGGCATTGTCCACACCAAGCTGTGGGTGGTGGATCAGAAGCACTTCTACCTGGGTAGTGCTAACATGGACTGGCGCTCTCTAAGTCAGGTAAAACGGAGAGAAATATGTGCGTTTTCAAATGTATCTGCATTAGTGGGCATTCACACAGCCTGCGTCGGCCGTCAGAAGGTGCGGCAAAAATGCAAGTCTTCCCATTCATTTTGAATTGGGGGAGTGCATTTAGGCTGCGGCAGGGTTTGAGGGGGGTGGGGGGGGAACTGACTCAACTTTTTGAGAAACGCAATCATGTAACCGGAGATCGGACTTGTCAGAGTGTTTTGAGGCGGTGTGAGAGTCCCGTACAGGAAACGGGAAACATCACTGCCTCTATTCCTGTCACAAGAAAGCTTTTAAAACACGAAACACAAGCGCTGAACTGCCTGGGAGTTTGTGTAACAGCTGAATGCTTGCCAAACAACAAAGCACAGTCCATCTGTCTCGCTCGTCTCGTTTCTTTCTCCGTGAAATGAAGCTGCCTTCAAGCGCAGAAGGAAACGTTGAGCTCTATAAACGTTCTGACTGAAAACCGTAACTGTCATATACAAAGTCTACTTGTGCTACATGGACCTTTTTCACAGCAGACATTTTGACTTGTCATAGTAGGAAAAGCACAGCTGAAATTGATAACCTTAACGATGGCTCAGTTCCATCAAGTGTCCCAGTGAGCTATATCAGTGAGTCAGCATGCCCAATACCAGGGCCTCTCCTAAGTGGAATGCAGCCATCATTAATGGTTCTGAAATACACCTGTGCTTTTCCTACTATGACATGTCAACATGTCTGCTGTGAAAAGTAAAAATAGAATAGGAAAAGATGTTTATATGTCATCTTGACATGAATACATTTAATAAATGACATGTTGATGTTTGAAAGTCTCGAGGTTTTGACATGAATGCAGATATAAATGTAATTTTAAAAGATAATAATAAATAATTATCGATTTTCAAATATTGCACCTGTCAATACAGAACGAAATATTCTGTTGCCTATTTTGCCGTCAATACTGCCGACGTTGTCTTTGCCGTAATCAAATCAGAATATATTTGTTTAACATGAAGTATACTACTGCTTGCGTGCAGTTTATCATTGGGAAACTTACATGTGTACAGACAAGGCTAGCAGCAGCAGCAGCGCCGCGTCAGACATGTTTCTGGTGTGCAAAGACATAGAACAATCCACGCAGCTGACACGCAACAGAAACGCCACGCTCACGCCGTGCGGCCAGTGTGTGGCCGGCCTAAGTGGACTGAGACTTAGCAGTCATTATGTCCCCCCAACCGGTGACCCTTTGCGCCAGGAGGAAGAGGCTAGCTCTGTCTGTCCCTCTGCTTTGGTTTCACTCCCCACTGAGTCTGGCATCATGTCCTCTGACTATCTTTTACTGGGTATTATGTTGAAAGTTTCTCATTTATTAAATAATTGCTTAAAGCATTTAAACAAAGTTTTGTGTTGGACTAAGTAACATTCCAATATCTTAATTTTGACTTAAAGTGCTCATATTATGCTCATTTCCAGGTTCATAATTGTATTTAGAGGTTATATCAAAATAAGTTTACATGGTTTAATTAAAAAAAAACACCATCTTTTTTGTTGTACTGCACATTGCTGCAGCTCCTCTTTTCACCCTGTGTGTTCAGCTCTCTGTTTTAGCTACAGAGTGAGGCATCACACTTCTGTTCCATCTTTGTTGGGAGTCGCACATGCTCAGTAGCTAGGTAAGGACTACTAGCCAGTCAGAAGCAGAGTATGAGGGCGTGCCCTGACAGTAGCTAGGTAAGGACTACTAGCCAGTCAGAAGCAGAGTATGAGGGCGTGCTGTGCTAGCAGCTAGGCGAGCATTATAACGTGTGTTCCAAAGTGACCACGTTTGTCTCTGAAGTAAAGGCTGGACTACAATAGAGCTGTTTGGAGCAGTTTGTGAACAGTGTTTTCTGTTGGAGATGGTAAGTCCCTTTGGGGTGGACTTTGGGCTTTTTCACTTTGTAAACCTATAACATGCACAAAAAAGATATATAACACAATAAAGGAAAGGGAACAAGCCAAAAAGCATAATATGAGCACTTTAAATAATTGCTTAAAGCATTTAAACAAAGTTTTGTGATGGAGTTAGTAACATTCCAAAATCTTAATTTTGACTTAGATTTTCATTTTCACTGTAAATGCATATTGGTTCCACGATATTGGTTTCATGAACTACTAATAATCAGTATTGGCATTGGCCTTAAGAAAACCTTATCGGTCGATCCCTAGTCTTAATAGTGCAACATAATTGTACGTCTTCCAGACCAGAGGGGGTTCCAGGTTGTAGATAACTAACTGAAGGTGCTTCCTGGAACAGATGATGCCAGCGCTGTGTGCACACAGACACTGTGTGTGTGTGTGTGTGTGTGTGTGTGTGTGTGTGTGTGTGAGAGTGAGTGTGTGTACACTAAATAATATTCGCGGTACTTACCATTATAGGATGTGCAATGCCTGATAGGGTACTGGTGCAATATTGTGTGTGTATGTATGTATATATATATGCATGCTATGTTATATTTGATATGGTATTATGCAATTGGGCATTGTGCAATACAGAAGTTATTGACCACAGCATGAGTTAACGGGAAATGTACATCATTATCAAAATGAAGTGCAATACGAGGGGGAGGAAGTGTTGTGGGTTCGCTTCTGTAATTGTGAGGAAAGGTTGGGGGGGGGGTATTGTGTGAGGTTTATTAGATGTTCATTGAAGCATTGGATGAGATTATGTATGTTAACTGGATGTTTTTTGTGTGTTAATGCGCGATGTGTCGCCATTTAGTTTCTCTCGAATGCCCAAAGATGAATTTCTCCGATAGGAGACCGTAAAGGCTCATCTTCTCTTTAAACCAGGTGAAGGAGGTGGGCCTGTCGGTGGAGGACTGCAGCTGCCTGGCTCAGGATGCCTCTCGGATCTTTGGCGTGTACTGGAGCATCGGCGGTGCGAACAACGGCTCCCTGCCGCCGTACTGGCCTGCTCGTCTCTCTGCGCTGTCCAGCTCCCAGAATCCACTGCGCCTGAAGTTCAATGGAGTGCCTGCTCAAGTGTATCTGTCTGTAAGTTCAGGACTACTCTATAAGCTTCGTTCCAGAGCAACGTTTTATCACGATGCGTTATTACATTGATTCTTTAGACAGCGATGCGATATTTGCTGATATCTTAAAGTCTGTCATGATACAATTTTGATTCAATTCAGGGGCCTCCATCAATATGAGTAACATTATATGCCTATAATTAATACAGTTACATTTATAGCAACTCAGAAAAAATTCTCTTCCAGACATTTAAATTGAAAACGAACTATTCTTTTTAATAAAAAGAATACATATAAACTGGGAATCTTACAGACGATAGGTATTTTCACTTTGCATCGATAACATTGGATGGTGGATCATTGAATATATAGATATATAGATCCAGACTGATGTATCGTTACGCCCCTAATGATTACTATGTGTTTTTGAAGGGTAATACCGATACTTTTAAACAAAACGTATCAAAAACTGACATATTCCGCAGATTTAAGTGATATTGTATACATGTCAGAGTGGAAGATGACATGAGACAGCATTTAGATCATCATATGAGGAATTAGTAAAATGAGACACTTTTTATTCTACTCATGTGGCCAGCTGTGACCGAGCTGTGTTCTCTCCGTTTCCCGCAGAGTTCCCCTCCGCAGATCTCCGCCCGCGGCCGCTCTGACGATCTCGCCACCATCCTGTCTGTCATCGACGACGCCCAGAAATTAATTTACATCTCCGTCATGGACTATCTCCCTCTGTCGCAGTACACAGAGCCACTCAGGTGACGACTGCTGCAGTATTTACTGCTGCATTGTTACAATCCTAGACATGTTCCTCATCAGACACAAACAGATTCCTCATTTATTAGATACTATATTAGATAGATAGTTATTACAGTAACAAATACTGCAATGCATCGTGTCTTGTGAATAGATACAGTATGGACTAGTTAATTAAAAGGGTATTTATTGAATAAACCGTCACAACACTGGACTCTGATTGGCTGACAAAGCAGCTTAATAAGATGAGGTTCTCCTGCTGACTGGAGGCTTTCTAGGTCAAATGCTGGAGACGTGCCCATCTGGAATTGATTGATTGATTTTATTTGACCCTTTTGTTATAAGATACGATACAGTAGGGCTGCACAATTAATTTCCCACGATCTAATTCACGTGATCGAGCGATATTTAAAATGCTTAATTCCGTTCATAGAACGCTCTGTATCAAAGTTGTTGTTTTTTTTGTTTTTTTTCAAAGCGCTGTAAACCACTCTCTGATCACGTGCCTCCATGACCCAATCAGAGCAAGTGGCAGCAGATCAATCATCACATCCATACATATATTAAATAGATCCATCAAGACAATACAGTAAAAAAAACATACTAAGATTGGCATCTGAGCCATTTGTTCAGTGCCTGTTTAAAACCTCCTAAACTTCTGACCATCTTTAGATATTTTCCTGGCACCTTCCTTCCTTCTACAGGTTTGTTGCTACATATAAAAAGGACCCCTTACCTAAATTACTCTTAACCCTAGGAGGTACAAAATCAGTAGAGCTGCCCCTGGTGGAGTAGCTGTGAACATCTCTCACTCTGTTAAAATAACTGATTAAATATTTGGGGACAGTCCTGTCAAACGATACATTTTTTTTTAATCACGATTAATCGCTGAAGTTCTATAGTTAATCGCATATTTTATCACATGATTAAAATTCTATTATTTTGCATTTCAGAACAGTTTTTAAGTACATATTAATGGAAAGCAATTCTTACCAGTGTATCTTGATTGGGAATCAAATGAATGCAAAGAAAGTTACTTTATGAACCTGATTTTAAGATTTGTAATTATTTATTTACTGTAAACAAAAGAAAAATGGAGGAATTGTGCAATAATGACAGATTCCTCCAAGTACCTAACTAAAAAACCCCTATCCTTACCAGAGTCAATATAGTGTTTAGGAACTCCTAAATAATGTTGATTACTCACCACCAGTGATCACCGAGATTTCATCTCGACTAGAAATGTAGCTGTAGCAAGTATTTCACCATCTCTGTCCTTATTCACATTTTAAGACGCTACAAATGATATCCAGCTACAAAAAAAAGCCTGAATGTCGGGAGTTAGAATGGAGGTACAAAGAGTCGTTGCTATGGAGATGATACAGCGTCTTGTGGCATTGGTGTAAACTGGCAGGGCGGTGCGTTGCAAATAGTTGCAAGTTTCAACTCGTCGAATCTTCGTTCTGAACTGGGCTTAAAATGTATTATGCTGTGTCATCCTTTTTAAGTAGCTCACACATTATACGTTCCTCTGCTTCCCTCCCTGCTCACTAGCAGAGAAGCAGTGGCAGCAAAAACTGTCCTGTCCTGTTAGTAGTGTCCTGAGGAGTGTCCCGGGACAATCAGACATTGTCCTGTGACTCCATGACTGTCCCAGGACAGTCAGACACTGTCCTGTGACTCCCAGACACTGTCCTGTGACTGTATGACTGTCCCAGGACAGTCAGACACTGTCCTGTACACTGTCCTGTGACTCCCAGACACTGTCCTGTGACTGTATGACTGTCCCAGGACAGTCAGACACTGTCCTGTGACTCCCAGACATTGTCCTGTGACTCCATGACTGTCCCAGGACAGTCAGACACTGTCCTGTGACTCCCAGACACTGTCCTGTGACTGTATGACTGTCCCGGGACAGTCGGACACTGTCCTGTGACTCCCAGACGTTGTCCTGTGACTCCATGACTGTCCCAGGACAGCCAGACACTGTCCTGTGACTCCCAGACACTGTCCCAGGACAGTCAGACACTGTCCTGTACACTGTCCTGTGACACCCAGACACTGTCCTGTGACTCCCAGACACTATCCTATGACTTCCATGACTGTCCCGGGACAGTCGGACACTGTCCTGTGACTCCCAGACACTGTCCTGTGACACCCAGACACTGTCCTGTGACACCCAGACTAGCACCACAGACATTCTGTTTTCCAGAAAGCTATATATCGGTCGGGCTCTATAGCGCACACGTTATCCGTTCCTCTGCTTGCCTCTGCGTCCCTCCCTGCTCACTTGCACCACAGACATTCTGATATTCGGCCCGTTTTCCGGAAAGCTTCCCCTGCTGAAGGGTTGAAACGTGTGCGTTTGGTCTCCCCTCTCTCAGGTTCTGGCCAGCCATCGACTCGGCGCTGCGTGCCGCCGCCTGCACCAGACACGTGCAGGTCCGACTCCTGGTCAGCTGCTGGAAGCACTCCCCCGCCGCCATGTTCCCCTTCCTGCAGTCCCTGCTGGTGCTCCGCAGACCTCCGCTGAAGTGTGACGTCGACGTGGTGCGTTGGGAGAACTCGTTTCCTGCACAGTGACACAGCGACTTAACAGATACGGTGCTGCTATATCCTAAACTCCTGTTGTTGGTTTTGTTTCTGTGCAGAAAATCTTCACGGTGCCTTCGACAGCGGAGCAGATGAAGATTCCCTTCGCACGAGTCAATCATGCCAAGTACATGGTTACAGACCGAGTGGTCTATATCGGTACGCTATCACCACTTACTACCTGCTTAAACTCTTGTGTTGTCTTCCCGTCAATGTCCCTATCTCAATGTTTTAGCAGCTTTTTAGTTTTTGTGTGGGTTTTTTTTTCCCCAACGTTTTGGTCACTTACTGTATTTCAAAATTGATATCGCTTTATCTGACATTTTGTTGTTTTTTTCCCCAACATTTTGTCAGGCTTATTTCGACATCCCATATGTTCTAATATAAAAAAAACTTTGAAAACGGGTCAAATTTGACCCGAGGACAACATGAGGGTTAAACTCTTCTAACCCTTCAAACAAAAACATATCCACTATGGCCGAGGTGAAAAGTACTTATAACTAAGTACATGTACACAGGTTTTGAGACGATTTAAGGCGTTTTCATTTCATGCTACTTTATACTTTTATTCCACTACATTTCACAAGTAAATAATGTACTTTTTATTCTATTACGTTTGTCTAACTACAAGTATTTTGCGCATATATTTAATACAAAACAAATGAACTGCTAAAGCCTGATGCCCTGTTTTTTTTTTTAGAAGAGAAAGAAAAGTCATGTCAAGTCATTTTGCTTTTAACGTTTGATTAAAGTATGTGGATTTCTTTTTAAAACTCTGTTTTTGATTGTTGGGAAAAAAAAGCATTTATGTAAATAAAATGCATTATTGTTATTTATTTTAGTCTGGAATTAATTCAACTAATATTACTTTTGAAACCAGGTATATTCCAACCTGTTTTCACTGCAGATCCCCTCGTCAGAATTCAAATGTTGTAAAAGTCAAAGTTTTCTTGAATGGAACCCATGTGGTGGTGAGAATATATATATATATATATATCTCACTAAAATGGGAGACTGACTGTGATGCACTCTAACTGCTGTGGCTGTGTTCTGTGTTCCCAGGGACGTCCAACTGGTCAGAGAACTACTTCACCCACACGGCTGGAGTGGGCTTGGTGGTGAACCAGACCGGCTCGGAGGTGAAGGAAGGCCAGGAGACTGTGCAGCGCCAGGCGGAGGAGCTCTTCCTCAGAGACTGGACGTCCCAGTACGCCAGCGCTCTCTCTGTGGACGACGAGGACGTCTGCCCTGGCGGCTCGCACTGGGGGTTTGTTCAGTAAAGCACCGTTGCGTCGTAGACGAAGCATCTCGCCTGCTCCCGCTACTTGAACTTTATTTGACTCGTGCAGAATCCGCTTGCTGTACAGTGTGAAGGAACACACTTTATTTGTATTAGCGTTTCCTGATTGGCTGCCTGGTTTTTGTATATAATTGCGTTTCTTTTCTTCTTCTTTTTAAATATTTTGTTTCAAGACGTGTTATTTTTATACTTTGTATTGTTCTTACACAAGTTAAGGTGCAAGGGGGACCTCGCATTGTATAATTTGATTTTATGCCTGGAGCATTTTGTATATATTTTACCTTAAAATGCCAGTGCCAAGCTTCAACACTCTCAGCTGTTAATGTTTGTGTGTAGTGAAACCAGTCCTGTCAGCCCATTAGTACACAGTTCTTGTAAATATTATTAATTTGCCATTCATTGCTGGCTCACAAAGAGTGAGCATGCTTTGTGTTTTGATTTACATGTCCTGTGTTTGAAATAAACCTGTTTGAGTCGTGACTCACTCAGATCTTACACCCGTGTCTTTAAATTAACCCATGAGTCGCGAGTCTCTAGTATCATTTAAGGCCGTTACAGACCAACCAGACGGCCGACCGTTGGCAGAAAAGGCAGTTGGACTGATCAGTCTCCCAGAGCGACGAGAAGTAATACGTCTCCTTCACAGCAGGCGGCGCTAATCTGTATTGTCGCCCAAAAAAAGAAAACCGGCAGCTGATTGGACGAACGCGTCACGTGGTTCTGGCTGCTGCTTCCGGATTTTGGATTTTTCCACCGGCCATTACTGGCGACTCATTCAGAATACGATCTCATATTGTACTAAAATAGTTCACCGAAAACGTGTTTCTGAAAACATTTGAAGAGAGAAAATAGGCCGTGCAGTTGCTGAATCTGTCTTCATTTCAGATCGACAGAGGTCAGTTTAAAAGATTTTCGTCAGATTTTGAGAGGCTTAGTCACGGTCATCCCGCTCGCCATTTCAGGGTGAGTCCCGACTGTCCTGTCTCTGACTGAGCATGTCAGGTCGGCCAAAATGAAGGCCGACAGCTCCTCGGACGAACGACGGCACGGAACACACCGAACAGACTCGAGTCACTGACCTCGCCAGACTGTCCGACGGCCGATTATCGGCCCGGTGTGTAGCTGCCTTAACTCGGATCAGTTGAGTCCTACAACAATTCAATCTAAAGGCTCTGAGACACCAACCCGACGGCCGACCGTCGCCAGAAAAGGCAGTCGGACTGATCATTCGGCTCCCGTCGGTCCAAAAAAGTGCCTCGGAACACACCGAAGCGACTTGAGCGTACGTTCTGCGCAAGACGTAATACGTCTCCATAACAGCAGGCGGCGCTAATCTGTATTGTCGCCCAAAAAAATGAAAACCGGAAATGACGAACAAGTCACGTGGGTCTGGCTTCTCCCGAATTTCAAAGCTGACCATAATGGCGGCTCGTTCGGAATACGATCTCATATTTTTAAATAAAACGAAACGTGTTTCTGAAAACATTTTAAGCGAGAAATAGGCCGTGCAGTGGCTGAATCTGTCTTCATTTCAGATCGACAAAGGTCAGTTTGAAAGATTTTTGTCAGATTTTGAGAGGCGTTCGTCACGCTCATCCTGCTCGTCATTTCCGGTAAGTGTTTTAACATAAGTGCACTGATTCGCTATCAAGGGCTAGCACTCAGCAATCGGATTGGTCGTTGAGTCCGACTGCCCACTGGCCGAATCAACAAGTCAAATCGGCCCAAATTAAGGCCGACGGCTCCTCCGACTGATGACGGCACGGAACACGCCAAACAGACTCGAGTCACCGACCTCGCCAGACTGTCCGACGGCCAATAATCGGGTTGGTGTGTCAGCGCCTTAAAATGATAACTGCGCCACACACAAACCTCTTGCAACATTAGCTACTAGTAGTCCTAACCATCTTAGCTGCCAAAAGCTTTATAACTCACGATTTCGTAGGCAACCACAACTCCACAAGTCAACTCAAGCTACTGAGTGAGCAGAGAGACCGTCCGAGATTAGGAACTTCCCGCAGAGCCGGAAACGTTGCAAGCTCGCAGGCCATGGGACTCATGAGTCATGAGCTCTTGAGTCCTCGAGTCAGTCAGCCGGCTACGTTGTCATGAGTGGATCTGTAGAGGGAGTGAAGTCTCTCCTCGAGTCAGGGTGAAAAGCAAATCCACAACAAAAGCCATTCCTTCACTTCTGAAATAACATGCTTATGTTATAGGTTTGGTGTATAGATGTAGCATATCCAAATTAGGTCGATCGATTTAAAAAAAATTATTTATTCACTGCGGACATTTCTCCGTTCCTGTTTCCATGTCTACATCGAAAGCCTATATATTGCGTAGGCTACGCTAAGTTAAGACAATAAATAAACAGGCTGGCTCAAAATACTTTCTCTCCCGTGACTAAATCAGATCTGAAATAGTGAGTACGCGATCTGTGCTTCCTGCACGAACCGACATGCACAAGATGTTCGCGCACGCACAGATGATGATCCTGTTTACGACACTGCACGATCGGTTCCACGCTTGCGCACCTTTTGCACCGTGGGAATTTCATTCATTTCACAGTGCTCGCAAAGGGGAGTGTTGAGGAAACTGAAGGTTTGCAGTGACAGAAAGACTCTGACTTCAATCCACATGTAACCAAAATGGTGTATGTTCATGTAACATGTAAAAACTCCTACACTACTGTACATATTGGGTACATATCCCAAAAATAATAATGTCGCCAAGGCGTAGTACACGGACGTCGATATGCGGTAATTGGATCAGTGACAATTAGTACTTAATTTAAATATCTGTATAAAACAGACCCACCGTTAACTGCCTAATGAATAACATAAAATGTAGCCTAGAAAAATATGCCGCCAGTTGTGCCGCCTGGCCGTCAAATGCGTGGATGTATTAAGAGAACAAGTGCTGCCTGCACGATCCGAGATGCGCATATATTTATGCGCATCTCGGATCGCGCACAGATCGCGTACCGACAGTACACCACCGAGTGAATCCACACAACTTCCTATTACCATAGACTGTATAATATTAATGGACAACACATCCGGTTCGGCGAAGTGCTGCAAACGCGGAACTGCCTTTAAACCTGCCTTCTATCTGAATTCCAGCAGGGGGCGACACGTGCGGTTGCAAAAGGAGGTCGGTTTCTGTAGAAGTCTATGAGAAAGTGACCCACTTCTCACTTGATTTATTACCTCAGTAAACATTTTCATAATGAGTTTATGGTCTCAATCGCTAGTTTTAAGTCTTCTGCAACACAGAATGATGTTCATTTTTTGAATTATGGTCTCGTTGATTTTAAAATCTGCGATAAAGCAGGGGGTGTTTTAGGGCGTGGCTATGATGTGATTGCCAGCGAAAGTGTGTAACGTAACGTGGAGTGTAACCAGCGTTGATGGCTCCTCCTTCACTCCTCCCTCTTGTCTAAAATCGTCACATCCTCAACCAGGATGGCTGCGCCCGTAACGGCAAACTCGACGACTCATAGCAGATCTCCACAAACCAACGGGTGACGTCACACATGTTCTGTCCATTCATATTAACAGTCTATGGCTAGGACTGAGCTTCCTTGGCGATTTAGCAATACTGACTCAAGTGACTCGCACAACCCGGATCAGTTTAGTGAGTGACCCAGAATAACCTGAATCCTTATTGAGGAATCGAGTTTGCCAGGCCTAGTTTGAAACACTATTGCTTGTCTGGCATCTGTGTTTTACTGTCTTGATAATTACTGAATATGCCTGTTTCCTTTTGTCACTTCATTACCAGGGCCTTCTATTGTATGCTGAAGGACATCCTGTTTCTGAGATCAGTGGAAATGTGTCCTGGCTAACGGAGCAGTTTACTGGATGTTTATAATGTCAATAAATACAACTTTCCTGGTAATATTTGAGAGCCTCTTGAGTACTATGAAAGGAGTGAGACGTTGTGCCATCGATGTAGGAATAGCGATGGCTTTTATTGTTTTTCGGTTCACCTTAATTACCAAACTTTTTCTTACACCGCACTCCTGTTTTTATCTATTTTAAGATATGTCTCTGATGCACAAATACAATGGTATTTGCGGTACTCAAAACGCGGAAAACTTAACGTTGAACAAGAGGCTATGGTCGGCCAAGCTAGCAGCTCATTGAGGCTATACTTAATTGCGCTATAAGCAAACATGCTAATGTTTAGCATGTTCGCCGTTTTAGTTTGGCTTCTTATGCTAAAATCTATTACTTCTATCAAGTATTGGACACATTTAAATATCCCCTCTAGTTCAATAACATAGTAATTCTTGACTTACTTTATCTACTCCCTCACTGAAAAGTCCCAAATGAATATGTGAATAGTTTTCATTCCTAAAGTTGAACTGCTGGACACAGAATGTCTCCTACTTCACTGAGGTTTAAGGTGAGCATAGAGAAACTTCATGTCATAGTATGTACACATGCATACACAGCCACAACATCCTAGCACCTCCTCCTCATGCTGGTCACCAGCCTGGTCACACACACACACTGCTGTGGGATGGCATCCCATCTTTCTACCAGCAGTCCTGACCTCAACCCCACTTGTGGGATCAGCTTGGGCGTGCTGTTGGTGCCAGAGTGACCAACACGACCACGTTGGCTGACTTGCGACTAATGCTGGTTGAAGAATGGGATGCCATCCCACAGCAGTGTGTGACCAGGCTGGTGACCAGCATGAGGAGGAGGTGCCAGGCTGCTGTGGCTGTGTATGGTTCTTCCACACGCTACTGAGGCTCCCGCTCCCAATATGTCTTGGTTCTTCAAACTTCAATCATCCAATCCACCAAACGAGTCAATGGCAGAATAAGCTGTTTGGCATTGGCAGAGAAGATTTGGCAACTTTTCCATGGGCGCAACCCCCATACTCAACGCTGCTGCTCATCCCACAAATGCATGTTCCTTACAAATGGGGCAACATTTGAAAGGGAACTAAACAGGCTTTCCAACGGTATAAGATGTATTGCCCAAAAGCATCGTTACCACAGAGAAATAATCTACCAAACACAAATGTCCTTACTTTTTGTGCTAAGTTTATATAATAAAAAAAAAAAACATTTATTTATGTTTATGGTTGAGCCACATGGTCACAAATAAAACCCAGTCCAATCAATACACATTTTATACAACAAGAAATAAACTCAGGTCTGATAATCCAAACATTTGCTGACTCAGCTGCTTATGTGGATTTTACTACCCAGCTGACACAAAAAAAATTTAACAAACAAGAACAAAAAAACAACTAGAACCTATGTTACATTTGAAGGATCTTGTTCTGTGCGCAAAAGAAATCTTCATGGTGGATTTTTCTTTTAATCTCACGCCATACTTTGAAGTATATCTCAGTGACATCTGCTGCACGTACAGGTTTAACATTTCTCAGTCCATTAGAGTCCCTGCTGGACGCCACACGGCTGCGTCTCCATCCAGCTGTACCTACTCCTCGCGTAATAAAATGGAAAAGAAGATCGTTATTAGTACATTATTCACAAAAAAAAGGTCAATAAAGATGCTTCTCATTCGAGGAGCCAAACGGAAACAATTAGGATGGGAGCAGCATCTTCTGCATTTTTTTCCGTGATCGTGACAGCCGTCCGGATCCTTTCCTACCCACGCACAAAGGGCTCGGAGACACGGGCGTGTTCGCTCCGACAGGAAGGGAAGAGTTCCCTCCCGCTCTCATTCCATGGAGAGCTGCACGCTGTCTGTCTGGCCCTGCTGCTGCTCAAACTTCCTGGCTAAAAAGACAAAAACAGAAGACGGGAGAAAACATTTTTAAATGTACGTCTACATTAGCCAGAATGGAAACATAATACAGGTGCCTATTTAGACTAATCAAGGTCTAGGGCAGGGATCTTCAACAGGGGGTTTGGGATCCCCTAGGGGGTCCTCCAAAGTAACTAAAGCTGTCAGATGAATGTAGTGGAGTAAAAAGTACAATATTTCTCTCTGAAATGTAGCGGAGCAGAAGTAGAAAGTGGCACGAAAAGAAAAGACTCAAGTAAAGTACAAGTACCTCAACATTTGGACTGAAGTACTTAACTACAGTACTTACTGCCTGATGTTTAACCAAAAATAATGTGTTGAAAACGTTAGTATTTAACAATTTTATCGATTTTTCTCTAGAATAAGACAGAATCAAAGACACATTTTGGATTGTAATCCCAGATCCTGGCTGTGGGTTTTTTTTTCCCCCCGTCCTGTGTAGAGTTGATGTTAAACGAGTGCTCACCCAGAGAGTACATCTCCAGCTGCTGCCGCAGGCGCACCTTCTGCAGGCTGTCGTAGAAGTTGGGCTCCGGGCTGCTGCCGACGCTGGGAGGCAGAGTGAAGATCCGCATGATCTTCCTCTTGTTTCTAAGTTATAGATAAACAGAGAGATTTCAGAGGGAAAGACAAGAGAGAACGCGCGTACCAGAATGTCACGACGCTGAAGTTGGCTTCCGATTCAGCAGGGAAACACAACTTACATTGCTGAGTGACTGATCCTCCCCCTCTATTCCTATGGGGGACGTCAAGCGACTTCAACGTGCACGCAAAGCATTCCGGGAAAGGCGGCGCTGCATTTGAAAAAATGCTGCGCGTCCAAAAGCTGGCCGATGCCCATCTTTATGCAAATGAAGTTGAACGCGACGCGACGATCCAGTAGAAGTAGACAGATTCAGCAACTGCACGGCCTGTTTCTCGCTTAAAATGTTTTCAGAAACACGTTTCGGTGAACTATTTTAGTACAATATGAGATCGGATTCTCAACGAGCCGCCATGACAAATCTGAACCAAATGATCCCAGAGAGACTAAAGACTCTTACAAATCTGAAACTGTGTTTGTAAGAATCTTTAGCCTCTCTTAGGATAATGTGGTCCCGATTTGACAAGTCTGGGTATAGTGTTTTTTTTGTTTTTTTTTAATGTGGACCTTGTTCAAAGTTGTCATCATGTGAAAAGAATCTGTGAAATCTCCCTTTATTGCGTTAAATAACAGACAATACAGCTTTCACAAATCTAAAAGTGTGTTTTATACATAATTAATATTTTACCTTAATGACTAACACGCCTCCAATACAGTAATAGGTTAAAAAAAAAAAAGCTTTAAGTTCCCCTTAAATTTCCCCTTAACTGCCGAATCGGAAGCTGCGAATCGGAAGCCAACTTCAGCGTCGTCAGAAACAATATCGCCATTTATTTCCGACAGTGTTCACACCAATAACTTAAATAAATAAAAAAAAATTACGTTTGGAGGATTATTTCAATGCCGAATCAGCCAGAAGACCACAATAAATATTTATTATAATTGAAGTAATGCCACATGAAGTACGCTTATTTCCATGTAACCAAAAAAAACATTAAAATACGAAAAATGTCAATAGAGGCTGGCGTGAATTTTGCTATTTTCAGAGAAGACGCGAAGGGAAATCTCTTTGAGTGAACCAAAGGCCTGTGTTTTACCTCTACCTATTATAAGCCAAGTGGTACAGTGAAGAGTGGACTGCCAGTGCAAACTGTCCTTACTTTCTGGCGTACATCAGCAGGGCGAAGCTGACCAGGATAACCAGCAGGTAGACATTGGTGGCCTCGTTCCAGGCTTCGTGCACCGAGTAGTCAATAGATTCGGGCTCGTTCCCCAAAACGCCGTGACCGCCCATTGAAACACGACAACTAACGTTACGCCCCAAACTGTGCGGGCAATATATGTGAAAAAGAAATTCTATTATATCCGCTTTCTTTAGCTTGCGACTCAACTGAGCGGAGTAAACGTAAACACTACGACGTCATATCCGCCGTCTTTTTGTTTCCGGTGTTGTACCGAAAACCGACTGCCTGCCGAAATACGACTGCACGCCGCTAGAGGGCAATGTCGGTCATGTTGTCCTGATATCCAAACCAAGAGTAAATAAAATGTTATTTAAAAAGTTACAATCAGTCTATGGTTACAATAACTGTCCCATTTTTGAGCGGGGAAATAGTTGTCACGAGTTTACACGAGAAACAGATTGGACATACATTCTATTACATACATACATACATACATACACACACATATTAATAGGACATTACATTACATACATACACATATTTATCATGGATCAAGACATGTATAAAGGTATTCTCCGATACTTAAGTGGTGAGTCAGTTTACAGGGTTCATACGTTTAGAAAAAAACCTGGAAAAGTGCAAATTCCAGGCCTGGAATTTTAACACAGCATATTAATATGTGATTCATTTAAAAAAAAGAAATCGTTTAATAAAAATGTATTTCACGTCGTCTTAATCTTAACGTTCTATTCGGGGCACGTACATTGCCATTCATTTTATTGTTCAACCTCTGAGGGTAAACTTTAACACAGATTTGTATTCTTATTGTATAATGTCGACTGACATTTTCAGGAATACATAGTCATGGAAATTTGCCAAAAAGTCATGGAAATGTATTGGTTAAAATGCGTATGAACCCTGAGTTTATATTTGAATGTGTGATCTGCTCGTATGCAATAACAGATCATGTTAGTAATTAATTAACGACTGCACCCCAACAACTGCTTACAACAACTAGGCTAATGACATCTAGGGCTGAAGCCCTCCAATCCAAAATGACCTGGTTAACAGACTGACCAACGTTGCCCTCTAGCGGCGTGCAGTCTTTTTCCGCCACAACACCGGGAAGCCCACCACTAGGGTTGGGCATCGAGAACCGATTCCTACTTGGAATCGTTTCAAAAATTACGATTCCATCGGAATCAACACATTGTATCTCATGTCATCTATGTCATTTATTTATTTTTTGAACAACTTCTTTATTGACATTTTTATAAAAGAAGATGTACTTTGACAAAAACAAAAAGCCGGAGTCAAATCCCTTGTATGTGGTTACACCTCTTCCTATGCCAAAAAGAGTGCTGTCTTGATATGTAGGACAAAAGTGGACAAAGATCTTTGTTTTCTAGCCTTTTATCTGTCGTAACATTAAATATCTGGGTCACTACATAACAGATCACTTATCTGATGATGAGGATATATACAGGCAGCGTCGCATATTATATGCCCAAGCTAACATGCTGGTAAGAAAATTCCACGTGAGCACAGATGATGTCAAAATGAGTCTGTTTAAAGCATATTGCACTCCTTTGTATACTGCTCCCTTATGGACTAAGTTTAAAAAAGGCAAGCATGCAGAAGCTTAAGGTTGCTTATAATGACTGTATGAGGATACTGCTCAACAAAACAAACCCAGGTGCTCTAGTACAAGTGACCTGTTTCGTAATGCAGGAGTCAGCACCTTCCAGGCACTATTGAGGAGTTTTATCTACTAATTCATTTGTCGCCTGAACGTCTCCCAGAACAGCATTGCTATGCTGCTGGCAAATCCTAGGTTTAGTGCCATACGGTACCAATCATCACTATGGAAACACTGGTATAAATGTCTTAGAAATGCAGTATTGTTGTTTCGTTTGTTTCTATTTCTCTATGTTTTTAGTCTTTTTATTGGGGTTCTGGTATTTAATACACACATTTCCGTTCCAGCTATGTATAGAACCACTTTTTCCATGAACTGAACATATTAACAACAGAAAGAGAAAAACACAGCAGGGATCGCACTAAACAGACATACTTTAAAAAAAATAAATAAAAAAAAACTTCTTCCCTATACCAATCGTCCAGTGTAGGGGTGTTCTTAGATATCCAGAATTTGAGAATGGTCTTTCTTGCTACGTACAAAAGTATGCCAATCATTATGGGCACTTTTTTGCACTGTCCACTGTAGCTGTTATGATGCACTGGAGGGGTGGAAGTTTCAGATCATATCCAACCAAGGTAATCACGTCCTCCTTCACATCTCTCCAGAACTTTTGTATCTTTACACATGTCCAAAACATATGTACGTGTGTGCCTGTTTCTGTGTCACATTTAGGGCATTTAGGTGAGCCCAGACCAAGCCTGCCACTCAGTAGCGGTGTGCAATGGAGTCTGTGCAATATTTTAAATTGCCTCTCTCTATCAGCGTTACAGCTCATGATAGTAAGTGTATTTTTTTATGATGGCTGCCCAGATATCCTCTCCTATATGACAGTCTATATCACTCCGCCATAGCCTTCGGATGTGCTCAGTGGAGTAATTAGACTTTAGGCCTAAAGTTTCGTAAACATGAGAAATAAATCTCTGCGGTATGGATTGCTTAAGCATGCATGTTTTTTGACATATAGTGTTGTATTTGCAGGTAACGATAAAAATGAGACTGCTGTAGAGAGTATTTACTTTTCAGGCCTTCAAATGACTCCGTTGTTTCTCCTTCATAGAGTTTAGCAAGTCGGTCCAGGCCTTATCTCTCTTTTTAATGTATGTTGTATGTCATGTCTGTGTCTTCTGAATGGACCTTGACTCTGGCAATAAAGTTGATGATGATATGGTTTACACTTGACCATTAAAACTGATCTTGATTATTTCCGTTTCTAGTTTTTGTTACTCTTATTTAAAAACATTTTTTTTTACCATAAATCTGACTGAGCGACTGCAGTTTAACAATTTCCCTGAGGGCATCAATAAAGTTTTCTGATTCTGAAAATGATAATGAAGATCATGTAAGAGACACGTGCATTCGTTAACAGTGCATGGAGAATTTGACTTTCCAAATTGAAAGACAAAAAAAACAGAAGTAATATTGCCACAAACAAAACCAAAAATGTAAATGATAAAAAAAGAAAAGAAAAATAACATATTTCTGCGTCTTTTATTTCGAGGCCCGGATTGCAGCCTGTAATGTTGCGGCCTCGGCCCTTTTCTTGTAAATGTGATAAAGTTAACGCATGCACACTTGGAAGAAAATGCCATCGTAGACAAGATCAGATGCATTAAGTTTATTTGTCAAGTTTACAGTCAATCAGAACCACTGAGTGGATTTCACACAGTCCTGCCTGAAGCACCAACACCGCCTCTCTGCTATTCAACATACTTCAGCCTGTGATAATACCAAGGATACCAGAGTAGGATTGGGCATCGAGAACCGATTCCTACTTGGAATCGTTTCAAAAATTACGATTCCAGTGGAATCATTTGGAGGATTTTGGTTTCAAATCTGATCATGGGTTCCAAATTTAACATGCGCAAGTGTTGGTATCCGTAGCGGCCAGGCGCTTGTTGTGTTGCAGCCATGGAGCACAGTAAGCGGCGCTTCTAGTGTGGCTTTATTTTACGTTGAAAAAAAGCCCTGTCAAACTGCAACCCACCATTGAATCAAAATAAAACTTTCCTTCCTTTTTGTGAAATAAGCATGTGACCCGTTTCAACTCCACCTCTCAAAGAATCGGAATCGATAAGAGTCTGAATCAAAAGGAAGAATCGCAACTGGAATCAGAATTGTTAAAGGTCCTATGACATGCTGCTTTTTGGATGCTTGTATATAGGCCTTAGTGGTCCCCTAATACTGTATCTGAAGTCTCTTTTATATAGGCCTTAGTGGTCCCCTAATACTGTATCTGAAGTCTCTTTTATATAGGCCTTAGTGGTCCCCTAATACTGTATCTGAAGTCTCTTTTATATAGGCCTTAGTGGTCCCCTAATACTGTATCTGAAGTCTCTTTTATATAGGCCTTAGTGGTCCCCCTTATACTGTATCTGAAGTCTCTTTTATATAGGCCTTAGTGGTCCCCTAATACTGTATCTGAAGTCTCTTTTATATAGGCCTTAGTGGTCCCCTAATACTGTATCTGAAGTCTCTTTTATATAGGCCTTAGTGGTCCCCTAATACTGTATCTGAAGTCTCTTTTATATAGGCCTTAGTGGTCCCCTAATACTGTATCTGAAGTCTCTTTTATATAGACCTTAGTGGTCCCCTAATACTGTATCTGAAGTCTCTTTTATATAGACCTTAGTGGTCCCCTAATACTGTATCTGAAGTCTCTTTTACATAGGCCTTAGTGGTCCCCTAATACTGTATCTGAAGTCTCTTTTATATAGACCTTAGTGGTCCCCTAATACTGTATCTGAAGTCTCTTTTATATAGGCCTTAGTGGTCCCCTAATACTGTATCTGAAGTCTTTTATATAGGCCTTAGTGGTCCCCTAATACTGTATCTGAAGTCTTTTATATAGGCCTTAGTGGTCCCCCTAATACTGTATCTGAAGTCTTTTATATAGGCCTTAGTGATCCCCTAATACTGTATCTGAAGTCTCTTTCCCGAAATTCAGCCTTGGTGCAGAATTACAGCCACTAGAGCCAGTCCCACAATGAGCTTTCCTTAGGATGTGCCATTTCTGTTTCTGTAGCTTTAAATGCTATTGAGGAGGAGAGGGGGGGGCAAGGTGGAGGGTGGGGGTGTTGCCTGTCATGCTTCACTTGTTTTCAAGCCATGATGTCTCTCTCTTTCTCATGGGCGGGCCAAATTCTCTGGGCAGGCAAAGCAGAGAAAGGGGAGGTAACCTTTCCCCTTATGACATCATAAAGGGAAGATTCCAGATCGGCCCATCTGAGCTTTCATTTTCTCAAAGGCAGAGCAGGATACCCAGGGCTCGGTTTACACCTATCACCATTTCTAGCCACTGGGGGACCATAGGCAGGCTGGGGGAACTCATATTAATGTTAAAAAAACCTCATAAAGTGATATTTCCATGCCATGGGACCTTTAAAATCCAAACGATGCCCAACCCTACTCCAGAGTGGCTTGTAAGAAACTAATAATACGTACATGTAAAAACAATGTTACTACTGTAGCCGATGGTTAAAATACTTTCTAACTCAACAGGTGTCTGCTATAAAATAATTCTAACAAATGACACTGAGGGGAAGACAAAAAAAGTTCAGTTTACGCTCAAACCTTTTTGATCCATATTTAATCAGTTGTACGTCATTCATTATCAGCAATGACCTTATATACACAAATACCTTAGTTGCATCACACTGGCTTGTTTTTTATTTTTTTTAAATTCATTTTCTTTTCAAAATTCTTATTTTTTCAAAATAGAGTTTTACTAATTCATAACTACAGAATACATAAAGCTGCATTTGACATAATTGCTGTAATTAATAACTTTATACAGGAGACAGAGACGAGAGGCGAAAGCAGAGTACACAAAGAAATTAGAAATGACAGCAGGCTTTTTGGGCCGATAACCGCGGTGGTTCATCACGTTACAGCTAAGAAGCTGCGGGGAAAGGGTTTGTTACAAGGTAGACAGAAGAAAAACACACACACACACACACACACACGAAACAATCTCTCTGGTTGCTACTCCTTGCGGAACATGAACATGGCCGGGTAGCTACAACTCCGCAAAAAAAGCTGAGGTGTTAGCACTTCGTCGACACTTTGTTCGGGAGAGTTTCAATATTTTAACAGAGCCAAAAAAAAAAAAAAAAAACACTTCTGAAAAGCGAATGGCTCAATGTTAGATGCACATGCTTAAGAAACCAGCTCAAGTTCAGCGCCATACCAAACCGGCCATACAGTACGAGGACAGACCCAATGTGATCTGTTAAAAAAAAGTCTCATAAGACTTTACAGTCCTTCCAGAAAAATGCGGAGTTTTTTTGTGATTGTTGCGGGCAAAAATCCTTGATTATGCGGCACGGTTTCTTAAAAAATGCGATGGAATATGCTGGATATTTGCAAAAACTGCGGTTTCATCGTGGCTTCATCGCGGGGTTTGCAGCTTTTCGATGAC
This sequence comes from Sander vitreus, assembly GCF_031162955.1. Lineage (NCBI taxonomy): Eukaryota > Metazoa > Chordata > Actinopteri > Perciformes > Percidae > Sander > Sander vitreus. Next base: position 31,610,698 of record NC_135864.1, on the reverse strand, counting down.
GTTCACGTCGCGTAATTACGTCACTTCGTAACGTTCCCATGGCAACAGGGGAAAATTACTAGATATGTGACTTTTTTGCAACGAAAATGCGGGGATTATGAAATCATGCAAGGCCCGCATATTTTGCGCGGAAATCGGCAATTGATGCGGTGAAAGTGCGCCGTATTTGAAAAAAAATGCGGCCCCCGCATAAATATGCAGACTTTGGCTGATTATGCATTGAATTATGCGATCGCATAATCAAGTTTTTTCTGGAGGGACTGACTTTACCGGTGCTCGAATGCTCCAAAAGTTATCATGGTGGTCAAATCATTCAGAAAAATGTACACAGAAGTAACATGATGGGGAGAATCTGCGATTATTTAGGTCTGTCTCAGGCAAAAAACATAAAGTAGGAGTGCTGGCAAGAGAAACAAAGAGGACTTTCAAGATGTCTGAGACAAACGACCAAACTCAAGTACTTGGGACAAAACAGCTTAAATGCTTCAAAGTGAGACTCCAAATAATGCAAAGAACCCATGGCAATTGACAGCATTTAAGCTATGATAACCAATTAGTGTACACACACACACACACACACACACACACACACCTTTAAATCAAGCCGTCATCACCAAGGAAAACCTGAAAGCGGGCGATAAATATGCTGTTATTTACCATTTATTTACAACACATACGTTTTTTTCTTTTTTCTTTTTTAAACAGGTGTATGCAAATGATGAAGTTGTTAGTTATTGGGCCACGCGGGTGATTCGTGTGTGTGTGCCTGGGGTTTTAAACATGCAGACTCAGTGCTCCCTCTAAGCCTTCAGAGTGAAAAGAGGACCGCCAACACTCAGCAGGTAGAAAGACAGACCGGGGCACTTCCTTTCACTTCAGCTCCCACATCTCAGTTGCGTTTGTCCGTTTTGAAGGGCTATCATTCTGAACTGCACTCTGAATTAGACTTCAGGCATCCACCATGGAGAGAAATTGCTCATCAATGCAAGGCTTCAATCGCAGTTTTGTGTCACGTTAATACTGCTACCAATACCTTCTGCTAGGTCTGTGCAATTAATCCAAATCTGGATCGCGATTACGATTTCGGCTCCTAACGATGGCGATCGTTCTGCGTTCGTTACGTTTTGCAAGTCAACTCTTAATTTTGTCTTTGTGCTGTGAACGAAAAAGAGGAATTGTACAGCTCAAGGTGTTTTCACTGTTGATTTGTTCAACCTTTTCACAGTTTTTCCAAGTTCAACAGTTGCAACATCTTTCCAAAAGTCAATGAGCAGTCGTGTTAAATAGTTGCGATATCAGTGTTGACCAAAAATCGAGCAGCCCCACTTCCCACTCAAGCCACTCGGACTGTAGGCCTTCAGGTGTATACTCGTGCTGTAACATTACCTGCAGCAGTTTAAGTTTAAGAGAGTTTGGCCAGTGCAGAATATAGCCCTGTAGAGTATGGATGCAGGTGTAGGCAGATGGGTGGAAACTACTGCCACCTTGCACATAGCTCCCCTGTATGTTATGAAGAAATAAAAAAAAATAAATAAATAAAAAACTCCTGGTTCCCGCAGAGCAGAGTCTGCATAATGCGGCCAAACTCTGCTTCTCTTGCCTGATCTGTCCTTCTGCCGGCGGGGGCTGTATTAGTAGCAGTGGATATACGCTTTTGCAGCATCTAGAAGCAACCTCTTCTTAACAGCATGAAGCGGACATAACTGTCTTTAGTAGTGTATATTTGTGTGCATCTGCGAGCTTCTAGGTGGTCGCAGCATTATAACTGGCTATAAGCAGGCTGGACTGAGGTCGGTGTCTAGTCAAAGCATTCGCGGCATTTTTAGCATTATTGCTATAGCTAGCTTTGTAGTGATTGCAGCGGGGCTATCAGTTTTAGCACTAGCGGTACTACACTAGCATTAGCGAGCCATATGTCAAAGCTATGTCAGAAGCCACTACAAGCTATTACTGCCTATCAGACATTACTCTTACAAAATGCATTACGTTAGCCTACTCAAAGCTAATGGCATGCAGTGATCGGGAGTAGCGTGGTCTATGGGCTCTATGGCAGCGGCTGGGTGGGGGGGGGGAAACAGGCGTAGAGGGAGCACCGATTGGTTCACTGGTGTCACATCAGTATGTCCAGGTCGTCTCCGCGGTCCTCCTCCTCAGTCACGCGCAGCGCCAGCACCTCCTCGTTCAGAAAGAGTCCACTCAGGCGCTCCTTGCGGGCCTGCCGCTGCTCCTTCAGCTGCCGCTTCCGGAGGGCTTTCTGCTGAAGCTTACGCTGCTTGGAACGTTTCTGAAAAGGCGGCGAGGCCAGACGAGAGAGAGAGGTTAGAGTAGGGCTGGGCGCCTGGATAGCTCAGTTGGTAGGTCAAATATATATTTACTCCTCGACGCAGCGGGCCCAGGTTCGATTCCGACCTGCGGCCCTATCTCTCCCCTTTCATGTCTTCAGCTGTCCTATCAAAATAAAGGCCTAAAATGCCCCAAAAAAAAAAAATCTTTAAAGAAAAAACATGAGTAGGGCTGGGCAATATATCAGTAGAAATCATATCGTGATATGTACATATCTGTCTATATGGTTCATACAGAATATCCATATTTATTCAGTTGTTCTTTTTATATATATATATATATATATATATATATATTCTGCTACACTGCATATATCTAGATTATTCTTACTACTATTATGTCACTGCTACTACATTGCACATACATGTACATGTTGTTCATACAGTGTTCATATTACATATAGCCATATTTATTCTGCTCTTATGACACTGCAATATATTTCTTGTCCTGCCTATACTTTGTATGTCACATTGCACTTTTCTGTTTTTTTTGCACTTCTGGTTGGATGCAAACTGCATTTCGTTGTCTTTGTACTACTTGTACTCTGTACAATGACAATAAAGTTGAATCTAATCTAATGAGACTAGATATCGTTTTACAGATTTCGGATGTCGTGATATGATGAGTGTTGTCTTCTCCTGGTTTTAAAGGCTGCGTTACAGTAAAGTGATGTCATTTTCTGAACTTACCAGACTGTTCTAGCTGTTCTATTATTTGCCTTTACCCACTCAGTCATTATATCCACATTACTGATTATCACAGATCTCACTGTGTAAATATTTTGTGAAAGCACCAATTGTCAACCCTACGTATCGTCGCGATATCGTTAGAGGTATTTGATCAAAAATGTCGTGATATTTGATTTTCTCCAGGTCGCCCAGCCCTAATACTAGGAATGCACCGATCCGATACTGACCCAAATATCTGGATTGTGTATTGGAAATTCTATGTGTAACTGCATGTATGCTTCAGATAGAACTATGCAAACCTTTTAACACCAAATACGGAACTGCTCGTGTCCCTGGTGTAGAACGATGAAAAGAACGACTAAAGAAGCTGTTAGTAGAACTTTTTAGAAGAGATTTCCCACTACAATTGGGGATCGTGACAATGGGGCCAATCTATTTAACTCTAGGTTTACATTATTGTGGGGTTTTTTCTCTCCACCCCCGCCTACGTACGAGCATCCGAAGAAAAAACAACAACACACAGACGAAACAGCGGGGCTTACCGACAGGTAGCATGCAGCTAAAGCCACAGGGTAAAGCCACTGGGTAATGTTAGCTTAACAGTAACTGCATTTATCCAGACACCGTGGCCACTGCCCGAGATGACGGAGAAACAACAGAACTGGAAAATCCTTCCGTTTCCCCTCAACCGGTGTGGCAACGTTTGGCCTTCCCCGTGAGTTACGTAAACGGTAGGGCACGCGGGTTCCACCAGGACTTCATGATGCGTTCAGGTGTAGGATTTGGCATCGAGAACCGATTCCTACTTGGAATCGTTTCAAAAATTACGATTCCAGTGGAATCGTTTCTTTATTGGAATCGTTTGGAGGATTTGGTTGCACATCCGATCGTCGCTTCCCAATTTAACACAGTAAGCAGCAGTCTAATGTGGCTTTATTTTACGTTGAAAAAGCCCAGTAAAACTGCAAACCACCATTGAATCAAAATAAAACTTTCCTCTTATTTGTGAAAATAGGCATGTGACCCGTTTCAACTCCACCCCTCAAAGGATCAGAATCGATAAGAACCAGAATCGAAAGGAAGAATCAGAATTAGAATTATTAAAATCCAAACGATGCCCAACCCTATTCAGGTGCGCCTCGTAATTATTTTGCCTTTCACATAAAATAATGATCCCAGTCACTTTGACACGGTGAGGCATACAGCTCATTAATTAAACACGTTATCGGATTGGTACCCAAAAGCCCAGGTATCGGGACCGAAAAACGTGGGATCGGTGCATCCCTAGATGATGGATCAAGGATCAAGGCGTTGAGGCGATTAGCTAGTCTCACGTGCTCTGTGAAATGGTGCAACAAAACAATAACCAGAGTGGGAGCAGAAATAGTAGGGTCCAGGGGACAAATGTACAGCTTGGGATGCTTTCCTGTGCGTCCCCAGTGATCAAAATGGAATGGCATTTGTTTAGCACAATAACATTGTCCACACACGCGCACACACCCACACCCCTTACTTTAGAGTCTCGTATACGTTCTGCAGCACTGGAAAGGTTGCCATCGCTGTGAGCTCTGCTAATGTTAGCAACACTGCCTCCACTACAGGCTGACGCTGGGCCACCTTGAACACAAGCAAATGTTAAACCATATTACAACCTGGAAGACCAGAAAAATTTTTTTTTACTTTAGGTTACAAATTCTAATTATTTCACCAATAAAAAGTGCCCTTCTGTCCCTTGTACAATCATAACGGAGCAGACAATGCGCCATCGATACAGTAGCCTCTGGTGGTGGCACCATTACTGCTGCTCATGCTGCTAGCCAAGCAGGTAGCATAGCATTTCACCTGCTACAGAGTTGGAGGCTGTGGAGCCGGTGGAGGAGCTGGCAGAGCTGACCATGCTGGCGTTACTGCTGCTGGCTGCGCTGACCCCGCCGGTGCTGGCACTGCTGTGGCTGCTCCTCTTCCAGCCCTCTCTGGTGCTGCTGGCCCGCTGCCTTGGGCTGTGCTCTCGGATGTAGTTACGCACCTGATGACATCACACAATCACAAACATGCTGCATAACTCTGGGTTCACCGTTTTTCCTACCTCGGTTTACTGATGTATTAGCAAGGAGTGCTTCTCTCTAATACACGTATATAATAGGGGTGGTGGGGGGAAAAAATGATCGGATAACGTATGTATCGTGATTTTTCCACCTAAATATATACTGTTTATGCTGTAACGGTGACTACATCATATCCATTTCCAGCAAAACAGACCGAAAGCAGAAAATACATGTTATGTACTTTTTTTTTACAAATGAAATTAATGTCAGACTGACTGACATGTGATGTGCATTCTTTTTTAGAATTGTGAAGTGTATTATTCAACTTAGGTAATCGCAACACTCAATACTATCGGATCGCAATACCTCTAGAATCGCAATAAATGAAAATCCCAATGCAAAAGAAGAATCGGGACAAAAGCATATCGTCCCAGCCCTAATATATAATAAAACTTTTACGTTCATGGACAACTCTTAAAACATTTCATAGGGAGTGATACTACTTTGCAGACTGTTACTGAGTCCACAATGCAGCCAATTAAAATCTCCTTTCTTGTATTAACTTGTCGACAGGCTGCTCACACTTCTGTATAAGAGTGAGGTTGTGTGTGAAAGAAAATCTGTTTTGTTTGACTTGTATAAGAACGAAAATTTTGGTTCCTCATTTCAGTACCTGACTTTCTTTTTTTTTTTTTTTTTTCAGAAGCGTCGCTGCACGGGACGCTACGTTACCGTTAGCTAGTAGCTGGATTAAACAATGGTTAAAATGCTGACAGCTTACGTTAAGCGGTGTAAAGTGTGACTGTATTTCCCTGTAGAGGAGTCCAAAACCAAGACATAGCAGTCTGACTGCAGCTGCCGTTGTCGGAAAAACAACACACAGACGGTGTGTTCACTGGAAACTCGCCAGCTTTGTGGTGCATTCAAAGTTATTGTAAAAAACCCTTTTCCCATCTGGTGCTTGTTTTTGTCGTTTACCAGCAATTTACTGGTGAAATAAGTCATTTTGAAGTTATTGTTATTACATTATTAATCAATCATTTAATTTTGACCATATGGCCTTAGCAATAAACAAGCCGTTCTTTAATGTCGCCAACTGTCGTTTTGTGCTCCTTATATATATATATATATATATATATATATATATATATATATATATATATATATATATATCAGTTCAGGCACCACCAAAGTATCAATTTAGCACCGGTATCAGGAAAAACCCAAACGAAACCCAACCCTAGTTGTTAGCGAAGTGATGTGCGTCAGAGTTACGGCCTACCTGCTTGAGTTTCTCGTCGGTGAGACAGTTGAGCTCGATGATGAACTCGCTGTCGGTGGGAGAGATTTGAGCACAGGGGTCGATGATCTTGATGATGTCCAGCTGCTCTCTCAGGCCCATCTCTGTGCTCACCTTCCTACTCAGGTACTCAATGTACTCCACCTGGAACAGGAAACACAGACATGTGGTTTTGGTCCTTTTTGCCCACACTGAAGACTAAAGGCGGAGACATAGAGTTTAACGGAGCACAATGGAGGCGTTTTTGACTGCCGGGGTAATGGAATGCAAATGGCTGATGCTTTATGTCGCTGATAGAGATTCATAAAAAAATTAAATAAATAAAAATAACTGGGATCTGCCCTGATCCTGCAGGTCAGCTGAGGACATCCCTAGCGACAATACAGAAAACTACTGCTCAACAGTTTAAACAAACCGTTTATGGTATATCTCCACAGTTTTGGAATCCGCAATGATGTGGCTTTTCATAAATTCATTATGCTATCTACCCACCTATAAAATCATTTCCCCCCTTAAGCCCTCCTGTTTAGTTTGTGAAATACACTCACCTAAACGATTATTAGGAACACCCTACTAATACCGTGTTTGACCCCCTGACGCCTTCAGAACTGCCTTAATTCTTTGCGGCACTGATTCAACAAGGTGCTGGAAGCATTCTTTAGAAATGTTGGCCGATATTGATAGGATAGCATCCCCCACACCATTACACCACCAGCCTGCACAGTGGTAACAAGGCATGATGGATCCATGTTCTCATCAGACCAGGCAACATTTTTCCAGTCTTCAACTGTACATTTTTGGTGAGCTCGTGCAAATTGTAGCTTCATTTTCCTATTTTCAGTGGAGATGAGTGGTACCCGGTGGGGTCTTCTGCTGCTGTAGCCCATCCGCCTCAAGGTTGTGCGTGTTTTACTGCATACCTGGGTTGTAACGAGTGGTTATTTGAGTCAAAGTTGATCTTCTATCAGCTTGAATCAGACGACCCATTCTCCTCTGACCTCTAGCATCAACGAGGCATTTTCGCCCCACAGGACTGCCGCATACTGGATGTTTTTCCTTTTTCAGAACATTCTTTGTAAACCCTAGAAATGGTTGTGTGTGAAAACCCCAGTTAACTGAGCAGATTATCTGGCACCAACAACCATGCCACGCTCAAAGTTACTTAGATCACCTTTCTTTCCCATTCTGACATTAAGTTTGGAGTTCAGGAGATTGTCTAGACCTGGACCACACCCCTAAATGCATGGAAGCAGCTGCCATGTGATTGGTGTGATGTAACAGGTGTTCCTAATAATCCTTTAGGTGAGTTAAGTTTGACTGACAAAAAAACCCCTGCAAAATCCCAAACTTGGTCTTGACAGCTCAGCTCCAACAAAATGAAGCATACAGAGCAACCTATTTATTTGAACTGCAAGCCATGCCACAATCTAATGGTTACTAGCCACTTAAATAATCCATTTAACAAAAAAACAAACTAGTAGCTGGGTCAGGAAGTCAGTTTCACTGTTGTTAATTCGGAGCTCTCTGATAGCACGGAGAGGTTGCTAACTTAAAAACAACATAATACAGAAAGGTGTGTTGGCTGCGTTTACCTGTTCATCGTTGGTCATGGCACTCCATGGTAACTCATCCAGGTTGCGGTGAGGGTGGGGCTTAGGCTTCCTCTTGGAAAACAGACAGGGGGAACTTGGCACGCTCGGGATGATGTCTGACAGAACATCACTGCCGCTGGCAATGTCACTTCCTGGCAACTGAGACGCAAGACAGGCGAACAGTGAGGAGAAGAGAAAAACATGAATGGACAAACTATCCTGTCAATCACTGTAACACCCACAGCCTCTGGGCCTTATTTTAACGATCAAAGCACATGGCGTGAAGCGCCGGTGCGTTTAGAGCATGTCCAAATCCACTTTTGCTAGTTTGACAGCAGAAAAAAGGGTCCGTGCGCCGGGCGCATGGTTCAAAAGGGTTGTACTTAGAGTAATTCACTTAATTAATTCATAGGTGTGTTTTGGGCGTAACATGCAATAAACCAATCAGAGTGTCATCTCCCATTCCCTTTAAAAGCCAGGCGCGTTTGGACCTTGGAGCATTGCTATTATGATGGAGGATTTGCACCGTAATATTTTTATTTGTAATCTTTTGCATGCGTGTGTGCTGCTGCGCTTCCCTGTGTGTGTGTGTGTGTGTGTGTGTGTGTGTGTGTGTGTGTAGTGTGTGTGTGTGTGTGTGTGTGTGTAACAACCATAGTGTGTGCGCTCTGTGCACGAGCCTAGGCGCATTTTACTAATGCTCTGTTAAAATAACAATGAAATGCTGCGCTATTGACTTTAGACCAGGTTTTTGTTGGTCAATGGCGCGATCACTTCCCGCTGCCTCAAGATAGCAATACGCCCAGAATGCACCTGAACACACCTCCCTGTAAGACCAGCCATGGGCCACAGATGGGCGCAGATGCATTTGCTATTTAAACGACGTGGGCGCTGGACGGGAAATTGACAACTGCGTCGGTCTTAAACTAGCAAAGACACTTGCGTCGGGCTTTGCGCTGCGCCGGGTGCGAGATAGGGCCCTGTGTGTTTCATGCCAGCAAAATTATGCAGCTAGGTTCTCATGACTAGGGCTGGATATCGTTCAAAAATATCCAATACTGGTACTGATACCAAAACAGTTACTTCGATACCGGTTTCTGAACTATACTTTTTTTTTTTAATACCAATTTTATCTTACTATGCTATTATTTACTAAGGAGGAAATTCGGTCGTTGCCTAAAAAAAATATTGAATTCGGTCCCCAGCCCTACTCAAGACTTCCATCGTAAAGCCAAAAGCCTGAATTAAAATCAGCATGTTAAAAAAAAAAAAAAAACACACTTCTAGGTCATATAACAACTAGTCTCGCTTGGCCAGACACTCCTCCAAAGCGTGCTGGAGGAGGGTCTGGCTACTCCACACAGCATTCGGGGATGGGAGAAAACGTGCTCTGGTTTATTGGCATTTCTTTAAACCAATCACAATCGTCCTGGGCGACGATTGTCGGGGCGACTACGTTTAAAAGTAGTTTTAGTCGTTCAACAGAAAACTCCGATTGGACAGATAGTCTAGCTAGCTGTCTGGATTTACCCTGCAGAGATCTGAGAAAAAATTAACCATAGTCCTCATAAATCCACTGGAGTTTAGAATGCCAATACAAAGAAAACTGAAGGCAACAGATATCCGGCTTAAATGAGTGAAATCCGGCAGCAACGGAGCAATCCCGGAAGTGGAACGTCAATGATATAGACTATATAACAAACCAACCTGCCACTCAAACTCGCTGTCAGACCAATCCCAATAGGTGCTGATAGAAGAGGACACATCACTGCAAACGCTGCCCTCTGGAAACAGGTCCAGGGATGTTAGTTCTTGGTCATCCAGAAGGGAGTAGCAGTCGTCCTGATCCCCCACGGACACAGAGGAGAAGAGCTCTTCGCTGCACTCTGAGCTGGCAACACTGGTCCCGCAGGAAGTGAGGTTCCACCTGGGGAGAAACACGAGCGGACGTTAAAGTACATTCTATGGGTAAATCCCGGAAATTGTTCCGATCATTTTGCCGAGAAGGAGTGGTGTGCATACAAGATACGAATGCACATTTCAACTATGTAAACGCCTTCTCTTTGAACACTCACTATAAATGTAGTTAGGGCTGCACAATTAATCGCAATTGTATGGAAATCGCAATATGAACTAGTCCCAAATCCAAATCGCAGAGGGGCGCAATATTTGTTAAAGGCAAAATTATGTGTCAAACCGTTCTAAAATGAAGTATTGTGGTGCTGCAGAGACGTCCCGGCCTACAAATCGTATCCTACAGACTAGAGAAAAAAAAAATGTTTTCAATGAAAATGAGAATAATGATACAAAAATGATCATTCCCTCCAATATCGTGACTCATATCGCAATATCAGTCAAAATAATCGCAATTAGAGATATTCCTAATATCGTGCAGCCCTAAATGTAGTTCATAAGTACATTCCAAAACAATGACGATGATTTTTTTTCCTGCACAAATAACCTTTGAAAATACATTCTGAAAGTCAGTTTACCCGACAGACGGGTGACATACGTGTGAGCACACACACACACACACACACACACACACACACACACACACACACACACACACTACTCGCCTGTTGCTGTGGAAGCGGTGTAGAGGATCTGTTCTGTGACAAGATGAGAGTTGACAGCCGAAGTCACTCACATCCAGGGTTCCCACATCACTGAGGTTGGCTCTTTGGGAGAGGAGGGGGAAAGGCTCATCTGGCGCTAAAAACTTCTCATACAGAGACTCAGACATGGCGAGATGTACCTGACACAGAAACATGATAAGGCAAAGATGAGACAAATATAACAGGGCACTTTTCAATGGAGCTGCAGCGGTCTCCACATTTACCACCAAATTGAATAAACACATCTGAAACACTCTCAAACAGTATCTATTGATTGCAAGGGTATTATATTGGACTGCACTGGCTTGTCCAAGTTTCCATAAAAGTACCCACATGATAGTTATCCTTAATTTAATAAAGTTTGTTTGTATACAAAATTACTTACTACTCAAAAACAAAACATACTGCAGTGCTCTAATACTGAATAAATTGGATACATAAAAGTACAGCACTGAGCACATGGCACTTCCTGAATGTGCAAAACATAACAGAATATGTAAACAGAAAGGTTGTTAGGCCTACATTAAATTGTAAACAGAAATAATGGATTATGGCCCGGCCGATTATCGATGCAGCGTCGTCCATGTCCACGATTCGATGCATCGATTATTTGATTAATTTCAACACCTCTAGTAATTAACATTAATGCATGAACACTGTGTTCGCAATAAAGTTGAAAACGTGACATATCCTTATAGATTTTACATTAAGAAAAACTGTTGAAAAGATTCAGGCCAAATATGAACAATGCTTGCAATATTTAAAATTAGGAGATATAATGTATGTAGCTATTGTTGTGTTACCAAATACTTAGCTGTATAGGCCATACAGTACATCCGTAATGTTACATGCATAATTAACAAAACAGCTATGATTTAACTTTAACGAATGTACTTCAATAGACCAGTCTTGCTTGTATACTATACTATATACTATTTTACACTGTAGCTACGTCTTTGGGCACGTTGAAAAAAAGACTCAACAAAGCAAAACTTGTTTTACTCCAAATACTAGCAAGCAGTTACATTAGCTAGCTAGTCGAGCTTATTTACGTTTGGGTCTTAACTGGTAACATTAGTGACGTTAGTGGGCAAATATAGTTAATATTTCTAACGATACAGATTTTTTTTTTTAATAACTAAGGATGCTGAAGACTACAAAACAAGACTAAAATGATTTCCTGTAATGTTAAACATCGTCGTGCGAATAAAGGCAAAATGAGAATCCAGCATTCTAGAAGGTACATTAGTTTAGCTACACTTTGACGTTACGTTACATTAAACAGCCTGTGATTGGAACACAACATCAAGCTAACATCGTTAGCTAACGTTAGTTGCTAATCCTCAAATATCCACGTAGCGTTCACCAAGACACAAAACGACACCTAACTAATCATTTCCACACAATAACATATCCGAACGGTTTATAAACATGGCAAAGTTGTGATTAAAAAGCTATCTACATTAAAATACCCACTTTTTGTCGTTCAAAGAATGATCATTATTGCCACCTCCATTTGCAATTCCTTTCTTTTCTACCGATGATCTCAGCTGTCTGTCACCGCGAGAATCCCGGGAGCGAGCAACGCGTCATGTGACGTGAAGGCGGAAGCTGTCACATAAACAGAAAACTGGCATATAAAGAGCACAAACGTCTCCACTTAAACTTCTCTTTTTGCTACTTGTTATCTCCGCATGCAGCATATGAGTGCATGGTGAGTCATGTCCGCAAGCCATATAAAGGACTCCAGCTTTCTGGGAGGCAGGATACCACCAGAAATCGACTCAATGTCGAAAAACCTGAAGGATGTGGACCAAGAGTTGTTCAGAAAAATACTGAAAGGTAACGTTATATGCTAGTTGTGTGCGAGATTATATAGTTGCCTTCCTAAAACAGCTATCGCAAGATTGAAATGTTTGTAGCTAATACAACACAATTGAACGTTTATGAGTTGCTCATTGAGCAATGATATTGGGGGCCACTAATAGCCTTTTTACTGCGAGAAGCATGTAAACAGCTCAAATATAACTCGCAGGATAAGTATGACTCGTGACCCGCCCAATGTCCGTGCTTGTGCATATACTCTGATGGTACCCCATAACTGAGACTCTGAACAAGTACAGAACTAGCTGTTGAAGCCATTAAAGAAGTGAGTTAATGTGCCTGTGTTAGAGCTGGGCGATATGGAGAAAATATATCACGATATTTTTGACCAAATACATCAATGGCGATATTGAAGGGTTCACTATTGGTGCTTTCACAAATCTTTACACAAAGAGTTTTGATAAAATAATCACCAATAATGTGGATACTGTGGCAAATTATAAAACAGTAAGTCCAGAAAATTACATCACTTCACTGTAATGCAGCCTTTAAAACCAGGAAAAGACAACACGTGTCATATCACGATAGTACGATATCCAAAATGTAAGACGATATCTAGCCTCATATAGGGCTGGGCGATATGGAGAAAATCAAATATCACAATATTTTTGACCAAATACCTCGATATCGCAACGATATTGTAGCGTTGACTATTGGTGCTTTCACAAAATATTTACACAATGAGATTGTTGATAAATAATCATCAGTAATCTGGATATAATGGCTAAGTGGGTAAAGGCAAATAATAGAACAGTTACAACAGTCTGGTAAGTTCAGAAAATGACATCACTTTACTGTAACGCAGCCTTTAAAACCAGGAAAAGACAACACTTATGCAATATTACGATATTCAAAATCTAAGACGATATCTAGTCTCATATCACTATGTTGATATAATATTGATATATCGCCCAGCTCTAGCCTCATATATCGATGTCGATATAATATCGATATATTGCCCAGCCCTAGTGTATTGTTCTGTGTCCAGCTGTGGTCAGCGCCCTGGAGGGGAAGGACTGCAGAGAGGTGATGAAGTCTATAGCAGAGAGCAGCACCATCCCCCAGGAGAAGCTCAGTCACATCGTAGCTGGGATGTACAGAGTGCTGTCCGAGGCCATCCGCATTCCCACATCATCCCTTAAACAGGAGGTACGTTGAGGTTAAACACTGGGAATCATTTGTTGGAATATGTTTGCACAAAACACAAAATGATTCTGTGTCAGTAACTTGGCAGCTAAGCCTGCTACAGCTTACACATACAGATAAACCATTTCCCACAGAAGACACTTAGTTATGTCATAGCAGGAAAAGCAAAGATGTTACTAAAAACATTAATAATGAGTTCATTGGACTCAAGTGTTTCAGTTTTAGGATCCTGGTATTGTGATTGCTTGCCCTGTCATGACTTTAGTTACCAATACACCTAAAGGCAGCTACACACCGGGCCGATATTCGTCCATTGGACAGTCTGGCGAGGTCAGTGACTTGAGTCTGTTCAGTGTATTCCGTGCCGTAGTCCGTTGGAGGAGCTGTCGGCCTTCATTTTGGCTGATTTGACATGTTTGGTCAGAGACAGGGCAGTTGGGACTCGCCCTGAAATGGCAAGTGGGATGACCGTGACTAAGCCTCTCAAAATCTGACGAAAATCTTTTGAACTGACCTCTGTCAATCTGAAATGAAGACAGATTCAGCAACTGCACGGCCTATTTCTCTCTTAAAATGTTTTCAGAAACACGTTTCGTTTTATTTTCGTATTCTGAATGAGTCGCCAGTAATGGCCGGTGGAAAAATCCAAAATCCGGAAGCAGCAGCCAGAACCACGTGACGTGTTCGTCCAATCAGCTGCCACTTTTAAGTTTTTGGGCGACAATACAGATTAGCGCCGCCTGCTGTTATGGAGACGTATTACGTCTCTTTGCTTTGGTGTGTTCCGAGGCATTTTTTTGACCAACTCGGGGAGACTGATCAGTCCAACTGCCTTTTCTGCCGAGGGTCGGCCGTCTGGTTGGTCTGTAACGGCCTTAAATGGAACAAAGCAAATATTACTGATATTAGTTTCAGATGTCGTTTTCTTGCTATTACAAGACATGACATTAGGAGTCTCAATTCCATGTTACATACTAATTCTGATTGAGAATGTGTGTTGACACTGGAAAAGTGACTAAGTTAAAGGTGCTGTAGGTAGGATTGTAAAGATCCAGGACTTAGCCAAAAAATTTGAACATCGACAACTTCTCACAGAAGACATTTAAAAAAGCATAGGTGTAAATAAGAAAATGACTGACTTCTTGCTGAATTACACATAACTCACCTACGTGGGTATCTATGGCAACAAAAGCTCCTCTTCATAAGCACTGAATGTACATTTTAAGATGTAAACATTTTTCACTAGTATAAAATACTACTCCAAACATTTTGTTTGTGTCCCTGTTAAGGCCTTCAGAGAAGATCTCACAGAACTAAGGCAAGGCTCATCATTTAATCATATCCTCAACGTTTTCATGCATTATCACTGCTGCTTATACACAACACAATTTCATCCTCAGATGCTGAATTTATACTTTGTCACTTAGGATACCTGAAGACTTTATCACAGACTTCGCCAGTGTGGTTTTTGGCAACAGGTATGTTGGATTTACGGCCTCTAAAATTTAGACCTTTTATACATTTAGTCTCTGTTTTTGTGTCTTCGCGTAAAAGCACAGCTCTCCCTTGAGTACAATAAAGATAACATGCCTTTTTTATATTGTAACCTAAACTTGTTTGGTCAGTGTTGTGGTTGCTTTTCATTACCACAGGACTAAGCTCAGACATTCTCTTAAAGTGCTCATATTATGCTCATTTTCAGGTTCATAATTGTATTTAGAGGTTATATCAGAATGCGTTCATGGTTTCATTTTTAAAAAACACCATATTTTTGTTGTACTGCACATTGCTGCAGCTCCTCTTTTCACCCTGTGTGTTGAGCTCTCTGTTTTAGCTACAGAGTGAGACATCTCACTTCTGTTCCATCTTTGTTGGGAGTCGCACATGCTCAGTAGCTAGGTAAGGACTACTAGCCAGTCAGAAGCAGAGTATGAGGGCGTGCTACGCTAGCAGCTAGGCGAGCATTATAACGTGTGTTCCAAAGTGACCACGTTTGTCTCTGAAGTAAAGGCTGGACTACAATAGAGCTGTTTGGAGCAGTTTGTGAACAGTGTTTTCTGTTGGAGATGGTAAGTCCCTTTGGGGTGGATTTTGGGCTTTTTCACTTTGTACACCTATAATGTGCACAAAAAAGATATATAACACAAAAGGAAAGGGCAAAAAGCATAATATGAGCACTTTAAGATGTGTCCATGAATTTCAAAACAGTGCTGTGGCTATGAATGGCATTCAAATGTCATAGAGACATTATCATTGCTGTGTGACACCTCTCTTTGTAATGCAGGCGTGCAGCTCTAGATGCGGCAACTTCCCGGAATGATCCTCACCTCCCCACATTAGAAGACTTTAAATGGCGAGTGGATGTTGCCATTTCTACAAGGTAATGTACTGAGGGCGAGAAAACATGTTTTTGTTTTTCAACTTATAACCACTTCATTGAAGCTTTTTATTTTTTTTATTTTTTACTTGTTTGGTGTCTGGTAGTTCAAAGATGTGACAGCGTTGGAAACATTTTCTTGAATAAATGTAATTTCCCACTTAGTGTAAAGTGAGTGAAGTCCATGTCGTTGTGTATATCCTCTGTCTCCACAGCTCTTTAGCCAGGGCCCTGCAGCCTTCTGTTCTGATGCAGATGAAACTATCAGATGGGAGCTTTCACCGCTTTGAGGTACAAGGTTTATTTTATTTCTGATAGTAGCGGCAGGTTGACATTCTCTTTTTTTTTTTAAAAAAAAGATTATTGGTAGTTAATAAAACCGATTTTTGGAACCAATATGCATTTACAGTGAAAATTTAAATTAGAGATGGCCCGATACCATTGTATGGATGTGATATGATTTCTATCTTTGTTGTCAGTCTGGCTCAGTTTAAACTCTTTGTGAAACAAACACAAACAATGAACGCCCCAGAACTTTCTTTTATTCTCCAGTTTGACAGTCAGTTATAACGGAAAAAGAACATCAATAAACTACTTTAACGTAGATTTTCTTTTGGGCTTTATTACGTGGTATCGGATCGGTACATTAACTTCAGTACTTCCCGATACCAGCGTTTTAGGCAGTATTGGAGGCAATACTGGTATCGGTATCGGCTCATCTCTTATTAAAATCTTTAAAGGAACACGGTGACTTATTGGGACTTTGTCTTATTCCCCGTCTCCCCCAGAGTGAGATAAGTCCATACGTACCCTTCTCATCTCCGTTCTTTGTCGTAACTCTGTCTGACGCACCCACCGCTAGCCTAGCTTAGCACAGATCCTGGAGGTAACCGGCTCCATCTAGCCTACTGCTCCCAATAAGTGACAAAATAATGCCAACATTTTCCTATTTACATGTTGTGATTTGTATAGTCACAGCGTGTACAAATAACAAGGTCACATGAGACACAGCCATCTTCTAACCGTATACATACTGGGAACTATATTCTCAGAAGGCGAAGCACTGCTACTTCTGCTACTTGGGCGGAGTGATTAGCGCAACACCTGAAAAGCACCGTTGCTACTATCTGCTCTTCACCACGGGGCTTTTCAGGTGCTGTGAGCTAATCACTCCACCCAAGTACCTTGTTATTTGTACATGCTGTGACTATACAAATCACAACATGTAAATATGAAAATGTTGGCGTTATTATGTCACTTATTGGGAGCAGTAGGCTAGCTGGAGCCGGTTACCTCCAGGATCTGTGCTAAGCTAGGCTAGCAGTGGGTGCGTCAGACAGAGTTACGACACGCACGGAGATGAGAAGGGTACGTATGGACTCATCTAACTCTGGGGGAGACGGGGAATAAGACAAAGTCCCAATAAGTCGACGTGTTCTTTTAAGTCAAAATGAAGATTTTGGAATGTTACTAACTCCAACACAAAAACTTTATTTAAATGTTTTAAGCAATTATTTAATAAATGAGAAACTTTCAACATAATACCCAGTAAAAGATAGTCAGAGGACATGATGTCAGACTCAGTGGGGAGTGAAACCGAAGCAGAGGGACAGACGGAGCTGTAGCCGAGCCAAAGTAGCGCTAATCGTGATAATCGGTCTATCCCTAGTTTTCGTTTTGAATATATGCGCCCAGATCATAAATACAGTGGTGCTCATAAGTTTATGAACGCATGCTAAAGTTGACTAAAAAGAGGAATAAAAAAAAAAAAAAAATCATCTTTTGGAAATTGATAAAGTCCTGATAAAGTTCCCTTGGCCTTTGGAATTAAAATAGCCCCACATCATCACATCCCCTTCACCATACCTAGAGATTGGCATGGGGTACTTTCCATAAAATCATCTCTCAATGCAAATCAAACCAGCTATCAGGCTAACTGAAATACAACCATGCCAATCTCTAGGTATGGTGAAGGGGATGTGGGGCTATTTTAATTCCAAAGGCACTAAGGGCCCGCTCGTTCTACATTATCTTGCTTATTACGCCGCTGCTTACTAAAGAAATTAATAAATTGCACAAAATATTGATTTTAAAATGATTTTTATTGATTTAAAAGACCTCTGGAGTCTTATCATTATAAGAACACAGGTGCGAACAATTCTGCAGTTTAAGGACACCGCATGAATCTGACGTAGGCTTTTCTTAGGACCTTTCTCAAGAAAGAATTTAAGAAAAAAACATGGTAAGAGATTGGTGAATGAGGCCCGTTCACTCAAGTAGTTGTTAAAAAGAGAGAAGGGTGGTTTCTAACCCCTCTCCTCCCCCTGATACAGGTGTTGGGCAATACTTAGATATGTCTAAATATCAGCCACAGTACATACATGTTTTGCAAACTTAAATAGATCTCAGATTGCTTTATAAAAGTGTGAAAGGTTTGTCTTCCTATGAATGGTCATTTTGTCCACATGGCTAGTGTTGTTTCTACACGGCAGTGTGTATTTCCAGCTGATCTTCAGCCTGAGGGTTGAAGGAAGTTGGTTGTTAGCCAGTGGCTTAATGTAGGTCAGTTTCTGTTGTTGCATATTAGGATCACAGTGGAATGAGGTAACATTTGTTAACTACAGCCTAACCTAGAACCTGTTGTTGACCAAGTCTTTCTGATAAACTGTGGCAGTTTTGTGTATTTGTTTAAACAGTATCTGCGTGGTTCTACTTGTTACACATATTGTATAACGCAACATTTATTACATAGCAGAATTGAATAGATATTATAACTGCCAAAGTAGCCTTTTTCTTTAGCCTCTTTTAGCTGAACCTCTGACTGTGTTTCTTCTGTCTGTTCTCACAAACCTATCAGTTCAAATGACATGAAAAGATCCAATCTTCAGTTAAAAAACAAAACAAAAGACACAACAATGGGACTTTATATTAAACAAAGGATTGTAGTTTCCCTGTGTAGCAAGCTTTCTGCCTGCACAGCCCATTATATTATAATATAACCTTTGTACCATGTATTATAAACATACAAATGTTTAGTGATGAGTGATTCAGAAATAATACAAAGAGTGAGCAGACAAAGTATGAAGCTCTGCAGCAAAATGGGTCTAATCTTCAACAAGCAAATACGATGCTTTACTCAGCAGGGGGTGCCATACTCCAAACATGCCTGATCATTTCAGGATGGATGCTGCTTTCAAAGTAGGCTACTAGGCTAAGCAGGAGGGAGGACTTCTACTTGAGCCTGTCGCCTAACCTAGTGCAACGGTTGTGTAATGAGATTACAGCAGAATTGGAAGATTAGTAGCAACAACATCCGGGGGCAGATTCTATTGATTGACGTACCTTATCGTCACCTGATGTGTATTTTTAGTGTGTGTGTGTGTGTGTGTGTGTGTGTGTGTGTGTGTGTGTGTGTGTGTGTGTGTGTGTGTGTGTGTGTGTGTGTGTGTGTGTGTCTGACGAGTGTATCTGCTGCTGTAATCGCAAAAAACAAAGGAGGTGGCTGCACTTTTTTTTCTTAACCTCTCTTTTTTAATAAGCAGAGGTATTTTTTAATTTTTTTAGTTACAAAAAGTCAGCTTGAATCTTTAACACAAGAATGCTAGGCACATAAATGATGATAGCTATAAATAAATATATAATGTACTGTACGTATGTGTTTTACTCAAAACACATTGTTTTGGGAGCAGCCCATTTTCAGTCGTTAAGATGTTTGTGCAGGATGTAAAATCCTCTATTCCAGACCAACACTGAATAAAACCAAAAAGAAATGATTGTAATAAACAAATTTGATATCGCACTCATTTCATAAATCACACAAATTTAATGGTTTTAAAATGACTTGCATTTCATAAATTAATTGCATAAATAAATTACAAACCAGCTTTATAATTGTACATTTTGACAAACAAAATGTATCCAACGTATTCTTGAAAAGCGTTAACTGAAAGGGACCTCACTACTTGTTCTGGAAGCTCGTTCCATGCTTTACCGCACACTCATTTACCATTTGCTCATGCTATGGAGAGCTTCTTGCAGATGGGCTGGGTCGGTGTCCCTGGTAATTATTCTAAATAATTTTGTGTCATCAGCAAAAACGTATGCATCAGACTGTATCATACCTGGCAAATCATTTTTATATATAACAAAGAGAACAGGGCCCAAAATTGATCCCTGTGGGTTCCCACTTCCAATCTGAGGTGGCACCATTAACCACAACCTGCTGCTTCCTATTTGGCAAAAAATCCTGTATCCAATTACCAACTCTGTTGTCTAACAATGTTATTTCTTCCGCCGTTATTTACAAATAACAGCCGATATGCTATCGCTATTGTATTTTGTATCTCATTGTGGTAATATTATGCTGTATCTACATTTTAGTTTCACCTTGGCTATGCAGTTGTTACATTGTCGGTGAATTGTTTGTTTTTTCTCGTCCAGGTGCCTGTGTCTAAATTCCAAGAGCTCCGTTACAACGTGGCTCTGATTCTCAAAGAGATGAATGATCTGGAGAAGAGGAACATTCTCAAGATCCAAGATTGATATACAACACAGGCCTGTTATTTAATAAAGCTGTCCTCTCTGCTTGTTTTGTAAGATTTAGTGGAGTTTTGTAAATTGCATTGAATCATTTTAATCATTTCAAATGTGATATTATGAGAGATAATAGTAATCTGCCTGTCATGGTGTTATGATTTGATGGTGTTGGCATCCAACATAACTGCTGACAGAGTGCAAAATGATAACAAGAGTTAGCCAGCTGGCTGCTTTACAGGAGTACCTAATGGCCATACTGACGACAAAAAGACAAGGACTCCCAGCCTGTATTTCTTTATCTTGCCTTGTTGTAAACTGTACATATTAGCATTATTACATTCAGTGGTCGATGGGAATTTTGAGTCAGCTGCAAAGCCTCCATTGTGCCAAAATACAAATGCAGTCAAGTGAGCACTCAGATACTCTCTTACTAAGTAGCCACTTTACCTGGTCTCGTGTGCTGTTTGAGACTGAACATTTTGTACACTCACTTCTGAAACAAGAGGATGTGCAAATCAAAAAATGAATCTGGAGATTTGTTTTCTCTACTCATGTTTTTATACATGTAATTCAAACCAGTGACCGAACAAAGGATGTACTTCTCTTTTGAGTTGTAGCACTGTTGTATAAAAAGTCAAATAGTGAGTTTTTTTTCTGTTTATTTTGTATGTTTGCCATAATAACATCAAGAGTGTTTAACTCTTGAACCACATTTCTTAAATAAAATCTGTCCATTCCTGTATTGGCAAAGAATCATTTGTTCAGATCTGTTCGAGCTATACTATTAACTACTAGTAACTATTCATATGGCATTTTTTTAAAGGCTTATCACCTATACAACACCACCACAAACACACTTTGGAAATTAGTTGACACATGAACAACTAAACTAGTAGCCTTAACAGACGTGACAGTTGACAAATCATATTATAAAGCTGTTTCAAAGGTTCATCGTCAACGAAGCCTTCAATCATAGGGCTTATATAGTTTATTGTGTAAAGAAATGAACTGAAACAGAAAAGGGAATGTCTCTAAAAACCCAACCCAAAGCGTTCGCGCTGCCATATACAAATTGTTCTTAACCCAAAAATAAATGTTCTCCAAATTGGCCCAAATATTGTTTGAACATACAGTATGTTTTGTCAACTTGTGGGACTGCCTTAAAAATATAGTTTGAAAAGGTTTGAACAGCATTTATTCTAAGCCAGGCTTAGAATAAGGGATGGCACTGTCAGTCATCACTTTGGTCCTGACTGTAATATCTCAACAACTACAGGATGGGTTGCCATGAAGGTTTGTATAGACATTCATGGTCCCCAGAAGATGAGTCATATTGACTTTGGTGATCCTCTGACTTTTCATCTAGCCCCACCATGTGGTTGACATTTGTGGTTTTGGGTGAAATGTCTTCCAAAATATTATTTTGTTTGATAAAATTCGATACGCACATTCATGTTCCCCTCATGATGAATTGTAATAACTGTGATGATGACTTGACTTTTCACATTTAAGTTTGTCCAATACTTTTACAGGTATTCGATCATCAAATACCTGTAAAACTAATGATTGTCATATCAGCCTCAACTGTATTTTGTGTTTACCACTAATTAGCAAATAGAATATTAACCATTCATTTTAAAAAATTGCAGTATCATTTAAAATCGGTCATATGTTAAATACCTAGAAAATGCATGCATTTTCACAAAGCACTGAAAAATAATAGAAAAAGAAAATGCAAGGCTCAATAACTTTTATTTAAAATCAGTAAATGATTTTGAAGCTTATGTGAAAGCTGCATACATGTTTATCTTTGATGATAACGTCATTCATCACTGTAATAAGGCAGTTACTAGCAATGCTGGGATTTCAATACAGATAAAGAGGCTATATTTTACACAAAACTGCTCTTTATTTTAATAAGTAACAGACTTGAACTGACCTTGACCAGACAGAGACCAACGTAAATCAGATTTTGCTTGTTTAGGTAACCATAAAAAAAACTCATATGTTCCATGAAGTGGCAAAAATGTAGCCTTATTTTTGTGGTCATACATGTATTAGGCACATACAGTTAAAATCTGATCAAAGCCCCTTGTCACATGTAATCGTGATTCTTCCATGCCTCTTATTCCAGTATGTTTATGCATTCTTTTCCTAAAGGAATCCATCACATGAATATCCAGCTTTCTTTCCAGCCAAGTAAGTAAGAACCTTGTATAATAGTCTGTGACTTTGAGGATAACTGCTGGTCCCAGCCCAATATACAACATCCAGACAGTCTGTGCTAGAATACCTGGCTAGACTGCATTGTTGGCCTATTTAGATACATAACACAATTTCAAGGTGTGAAGGGACATGAGGAGCTGTGATTATTGCGTATGTGTGTGTCTGACTGGGCGTGTGTGTGATTAGTTTGTGCTTGCATGCATAATACTCTGAGTGTCCTCATTTGCATATATATATATATATATATAAGTATAAGTCAGTGTATCTGTTTTGTGTTTTTGTTTTGTGTGTGTGTGTGTGTCTCTGTCTGCGGTGTATATGTCAGTCAGCGTTTGTGTCTGTTTGTGGGATTGAGTTCACAGGCTAGACCACCCGACCTACATTTCCAGCACCACTACTACTGACATGGACACTGATCGACTGACCAGCCTATAATCTCCACACACACACACACACATGCGCGCATCAAACCGGTTTTATTTGAGGAGTTCCGGATACACTACTTCAGGATATGCTAATAATACCATGTAGTCTAGTATGACAACAATCCTGTAATCAGAGTCATTAAACTCTGACCCTTACCTACTTACAGCGTTATATCTAGTCTAACAGGCTGAACACCAGCCACTGTGCCCAAAAGTCCCAATAACAGGTTAATGGAAAATGCTAAAATGCAATTTCAGCAATGGCGGTTCTAGGGGGCTGGGGCCAAGGGTGGCCAGTGCCCCCCATTATATTAAGCCTCGACCCCACTCTGGCTCCCCTAACTGTGGCAAATATTTTCATACGTCTTTAACCCCACCTTTATCCTCAAAAAGGGGATATTATTTATGTGTAGTGATATATGAAATGTAGGTTAACACTGATTGAGTATTCTTGTGTTTATCGTTATATGTTTATCAGTAGTCTTTTGTAGAACCAAATATATATATGAAATCGCATGTGACCCCAGCCTGACCCCTCTATTTGAAATGGTCTAGAACCGCCACTGAATGTCAGTTACATAGCAAGATCTGTTTAAAGGCTGTAGCAAAAAAAAAACAAAGCAAAACTGTGAGTGTATTGTATTGTGAAAAGGGTGAGTTTTATTGCTTATGAATTCATCTTCAAGATGAAGAATGTGTCAATCATCCTTTAATAGTTACCTAGTCTTGCATTAACTGGGGACTTAAACAATGCTTTGAGTGCCATGCCAAATATCTGCAGTAACCAAGAATCCCTTATAAACGTTATATATATTTATAATATGCTGAGGTATATTATCATATTGTTCAATAAAGTAATTTTTTTAATAGACCTTACTGAGAATGTTGTATTAATAGTAGTAGTACTAACGTTGTAGGTTACCTTACTGCAAGTTATGTTATGATGACTTACAAAATTCTAGACGTGTTTGGTAAGGTGTTACATGTTTTTGTCATAACACTTTTATGAAACAGTGATTAAAGCACTACAGTGACTGGCTGTCACAGTTATGAAACACAGTTTGCTCTGTGGTAGTGTCACAGTTTTATAAGTTGATATCTGACCAGACTTTGTTGCCAAATGTCTGACAACCAGGAAAGTGCTCTGAGGGGCAGTGAAGAGGGGGGGGGTGAGATGCTTTTCTGTTAGTTTATGTGATTCAACGACCCCTCTGCAGATGTAGCTACAGTTTGTGTAAGATCTGAACAGGTTTACCTGCCCAGCACCTGATTTGTCGAGTGGATTGAGTGAATGAGTGAGTAAAATGTTTTTTTTACTTCCCAGTATTGACAGTGATTTATATTCTAACTCTGTGCCAGCAGTCAGTTTGAAAGCGGTGGTATTGGGTCCAAAGTGCCCATGAGCAGAAGCATTGACATTCCTACATTTCTCATAGGGTGTTGCACGGGGCGGAAACCCATGTAAACTGTTCTCAAAGCTTACGTTGTACTCAAACTGCTGCCTGTGTGTCATAACATTTGGTAGGCTATATCTTTTCTAAAGATAGGTACTGTAAATGGAAATTGTACTTGATCCATAAAAGAAGTAGTCTAATGATTTTATTGTGATTTTCTGATGTCGCATAACTGCTAGTCACATAACAGCAACTCTTAGCAGGTCACATATTTGCCATTTTTTTGGGAATAATTATGTAAACAGAAACAAAGAGGGAATGCATTTGAAAGTCCACACCCATTTGTTAATCATTGTGCCCTAGATCAGTTTTAAACACTGAACCAACAACTAAAAAGACTGATAGATACCTATCTTTAATGACACCCCAATAAACCTTATTTGAGAAGTAGCCTATAGGCTATACTTTCATTTATGTAGCTACCACACCGAACAGTTTAGGTCTGTCTCCTCTGGGCATTCCAGGACCACAGGGAACTACCATTATTAAACATGAATTACTTGGAATAGCTTCTTGAATTGTGATACAAATAAAGTTCATTATTTGGTGGGGAACCCTCCAGCTCTCCCCACACACACACCCTGGGCTGGGCTCACACTGCCCCGCCACTGTCCTGCATGCAGGTCAGACAGGCTCCGGCCCCCGACACTGAAACTGTTACATGGCAAATTGTTTTGTAACAGTATTTTTCGTCTTATAAGTTCATCCAATGAGAACAGCTGGCCGGCATCACATGACACAACTTTTACGTAACATTTTTTTTTTCTCCTGCGCTGCTACATTGAGAATGTTGTGGGCACTTCCAGCTCATAAATGTGCTTTAGTCAGTTTCCCAGCAGCCACAGTCGCAAACATAGGTGAGGGTATAGGCTTCAAACAACCTGCTGGGTATGGAGACAGAGATGGAGAGCATGCTGCAGCTTGCAGCGGAGGCTTTCCAGTCGAAAAACTTCGACCTAGCTGCGGATATCTACGAGTGCCAACTAGCGAGACATGGAGATCCAGGGAGCCGGCAGGAGCTGATGGTAAAGCGGGCTGACGCACTCGCCTTCGGGGGCAAATTCACCGAAGCTTTCGAGGTGTACAGACAAGCCTCGGAGACAGAAAGACTGAGACCTGTTCACCTGACCAACCTTATAGAGTACCTGTCGGGTAGTATCAAGAGGCAAGACGGAGGTGACAGTCAAAACAGGGGCCCGAGGGGAGGAGAGGAGTATGGGGCGTCGGTTGCAGCTGGATGCCCGGGCGTTGGTGCTACAGCTTTTGGGTACGAAGACTTCTCCTGCCGGATATGTCTGAGCTTTCTGTTCGAGCCTGTGACTCTTCCATGCGGACACTGCTTCTGTAAAAAGTGTCTGGAGAGGGAGAGGAAGGAGAAGGAGCAGCCGGTGATGTGTAAAGAGTGCAGGGACAGCTCCAGAGTAGCCGACGTCCAGAGTTACAGGGTCAATGTGGTCCTCAGCAACCTACTGGCCAAGTCGTTCCCGACCTCGCACCAGGCCGGTCTGCTGAGGCGGGAGGGCAACGGACTATACGCAGAGAAGAAGATGGAAGCAGCGCTGGAGAAATATAACCAAGCCATATTGATAGGTAGGACAGTAAACAATTTACTGGTATGAGAAACTTAATACATTACACAATGGCTTAACAGACATGTTGCTACAGCGTAACGTTAGGCTAATGTGATTGGGCTAAACAGCTTTTTTTGCTACTCTAACTTCATGTTTTCTATTGTTACTCTTTAGTAGACTATATATAATAAGGTTTTGCTACATAATAACATTCCAAATGACTTGTCATAAAACCATAAAGAAATTATATAACCCTGTTTTATAACATGTATGGAAGAGGATTCGCGCCACATTTGAAAACATCTATTTGAGTTCTGAGTTTAAAGTCAGAATTCTGAGAAAAAATGTCAGAATTCTGAGATTTAAGTCAGAATTCTGAAAATAAAGTCTCAGAATTTTGAGGAAAAAGTCAGAATTCTGATTTTAATCTCAGAATTTCAGTCTAAAATTTTTTTTTAAGGTATTTTGAGAATAAAGTCAGAATTCTGACTTTAATCTCAGAATTGTGATTGTTTTTAAATTCTGACTTTTTTTTCTCAGAATTCTGACTTTAAACACAGAACTCAAATAATTTTTTTCACATGTGGCCCTAATCCTCTTCCGTACATATGACTTTGTTTCATAAGTGTGTTATATACTCTGTGGCATGCTTTGCAGTAGCTAGGTGCCACTGATGAAAGCCAGTCAGTTCAAATATATGTGACATGTTAACAACACGTTCATTTTCACACATTTACAAAAAGTTGACAAAGCGTTGATTTCATATAATTCTGAGCCATTTGGCCCCAATTTGGCCAGTTTTAACGGGTGAGTGTCATACGTTCCCATATACTGCTGAGCAGTATGGTTAAACCATTTATGTAATACTAGGCTGACTCGACCCTTCAAACTGGACAAGTCTCGATGTCATAGATCCGGCGGTTGTCCTCCTTGTCGTAGTCCACCCAGGACTTTGATGGGGGCTTCCCACTTCCGGCACCTGGCTCTGGGCTGGGAATATGGTGGGAAAACTTGAGGAAGTGCAGCCGCCGCTCACGCTTCTCTCTGGGGAGCGAGAGTCAGGCGGTGCAGTTGGTCTCCTCTAGGTGACGGCCAGTAGAAACAGCACTCGTGGGCGTCCGAGAGAGGCATGGACACAGCACAGGTGAGACACAGCTTGTCGTCTGCCACAGTAGTAAAAGTTTGTTGTAGAAGAAAAATGGTGAGAAGAAAACGTTTTGTTAACGTTTGAAAAAATGACCGTGTTAACAACACATAGACAACACGTTTGCGCATTGTTAACATGTTGTCTACATGTTGGATATCACATATAGTTGAACTGGTTGGCTTTCCATATTCTGGTGGCATCTGAGAGCAACAGAGCCATATGTTGGATAATAGGTTATGGAAGCTAGGCAAGTGCATCAGCATGTAACGCGCCCCACCCCCCTCCCCTCAGCTCCGTCATTGTGTAACGTCAAACAATGATTCAGGCATAAGTAGGTCAAGGGTACTATTTCAGGTCGCCACTAGGGACTAATGATGCTCACAGCCATACCAGAGGTTATATAGGCAGAGGTGGTAATGGAACGGGTAACCTTTGACCTACAGACAGGGATTACTACTAGTGAAATAAACTATAATATGTACAGATTTTAACTATATTTTCAGGCAGTTATTAATTAGGATCCATAGTCTGGAATAATGTTTACTTCTTATAGGGGTATATGTCCCAAATACACATACATTGTATTCTGCTTTATGTTATTGATGCAAAGCTGGATAAAGTAAATTGAACTGAGTTTAGTTGAGTTTGTGTAAATAGTAGTTGCCTGGATGTTACTCCAGTTCAGAGAATGTGCGCTAGACTGCCCTTTAATGGGCTTTGCAGTTTTTTTTTTTCAGCCACCTTGTTTTGGATCTGACGCAAGTTTTTGTCACCCTCTGATGTCACGGTTTTCTTCTCATAATTTTTCTTTTACTACGAACTTATCTACTATGGCTCACGCAAGCTTTGTCTCACCTGTGACGCATCCATGCATCTCTCGGATCCCCAAGTCCTGTTTCCTCTGCCTGTGTTGCTTTCACCTACAGGAGACCAACTGCACCGCCTATCTCTCGCTCCCCAGGGAGGAGCGTGAGTGGCGGCTGCACTTCCTCTGGGCTTCCTGGGAAAGTCCTGGGTGGCCCACCGCTATCCGCAGGACGACATGCATGTCCCCTCCCAGAACGGGAGGGTCAGGATGGCTGGTGGGTCCGTTCTCCCTCCTATCCGAATTCTTCGCTCTGCCGCTCACGGACAATTACCCGATGTGGGTGCGGCTCTGCGGCCCTCTCCCTGCCTGGCTGCACAGGATTCTACGGAGAGGTTACGCTCAGCAATTCTGCTGCCAACCCCCACCGTCCAGTGGCATTCTTCAGACCTCTCTCTCTACCTCCACAGAGTAAAATAGTCTTCTTCAAGGGAGCCATAGTGACAGTTCCTCCCTTCGGAGGCGCATATGGACTTCTTCAAGACAGGGACGGACTTCATGTCCTGAGGGAGCCTGCTCCCAGAGAATGGGGTCCCTACCTGGACATAACCGCACAAATCTAGTGGCGGTTTGGGCAGCTGGTGGCCGACTTATTTGCAAACGGGGAGATAACCCAGTGTCCTCTTTGGTTTTCTCTGAGGGTCAACCGACAAGCCCTCGTTGGGGGTGGACACAGTAGCCCACCCAAACTGGCCCTCCAGCCTGCTGTATGCCTTTCCTTCCTATGCGACTAATGTAATTGCTATAGTATTGGGTTAGTGCCAGAGATTCAGGGCACCAGGTGGTTCCCAGACGTGGCACGGCTAGCAATGTTGGAAACCTGTGGCAGGTACCGGTCCTGCCCCCTGGACGGGTGTTTTGGATTTCCTGCAGGGTTTATTAGACAGGCGTTGCACCGTTTTCACCTTGGGGGTGTTTGCAGCGGCTATTACGGCGGGCCATGATGGTCTAGGTCGCTTTACGGCCAGGAGTCACCCCTTGGTGAAGCATCCCACGAGTGGTCCACAGGCTCAGATCCTCCCACCTGTCGCTTGGTTCCTCAGTGAGGTATTCACATGGTACTGGACGGTCTAAAAGGTCCACCTTTTTATCACAGTCTGTACAGGGCCTCACAAATATACATACATACACATACAGTAAACACAGACACCTTCACCCCAAACACCATATAATGCACAGTTCCCTGCAGTCCGTTACACTAACACCCCTTGTGCACAGCATACACAACATATAGATAACACACACACACACACACACACACACACACACACACACACACACACACATAACAATCACCACTGGGAAGCTTCATTTAAGGATAATATGGCAGAAGGCACAAAACTCCTACTGTAATTCCGTCTCTAGGCCAAGGACCTGTATCTGCGTCCTGGTGGAATCAGTGTGAAGAAGAGGTAGAGGGGATGACTGGGGTCGTGTGCAATCGTCCGTGCTTTGCATTTGGTGGCTTTGCTGTTGAGATGAGTATGCTGGGTGGGGCCCCACCAGTAGAGCATTTATCTCTTAGCTGATGCAGAGGAGCTGTTGTTGAGCTGGGTAACTCCCAAGGTAATAGGGATAGGATCGGCCTGGGCTGTTTTCAGGATCTTAGAGTTCACCGAGAGGATGATGTTCAATGTGATTCAGCATG
This sequence comes from Sander vitreus, assembly GCF_031162955.1. Classification (NCBI taxonomy): domain Eukaryota; kingdom Metazoa; phylum Chordata; class Actinopteri; order Perciformes; family Percidae; genus Sander; species Sander vitreus. The sequence goes on along the minus strand of NC_135864.1, from coordinate 31,580,832 downwards.
TTTAGCAACAGTGATTTGATAAATAATGATTAACAATGAATGACATAATTGTGGTATATTAGAAAGGACTGGCTCAAACCGCAATGACTAACTGTATCACTTGGACTTAGTTTTGGTTATTAACTAACAGCACGCAATTCCTAATAAATCACTTGCTTAACTAAAGAATGAATGCAAATTAGTTTCTGAGCTGATTCTCATCGAAGTATGGAAATGGGTAGCGCATGTTGTACTCGCAGAATCTGTTGCGTACATAACCTTATTTATTCATTTATTTCATGGAAATATATTTTATGTTATTAAAAAAGGTCTAGTCATCTGCATAGTGTTTGTTCTGGGCCGTGTGTGTGTGTGTGTGTGTGTGTGTGTGTGTGTGTGTGTGTGTGCTATGCATTTTGTTCGATGTGGATTAAGTAAGGGTTGTGTTTATGCCATGCAGTAGTTATAGTTAGGGTAAGCCTCCAGGGAGTTAATGCAAGTCAGCACAATGTCCTCAAGCATGTGTGTGTGTGCGTGCACGTGCGCGCACACGCGCATTAATCAGTCTTGAAAATAAGTACTGTGCAGTTATCCTGTAAAACAATCCCTACTTCTCTTTTAGAACTCCATTGCTGTTTTTATGTCATGGAGTGACTGTAGCCTGCCCTGTACTAGAGTCAGGGAAATGTTTCCCTCCGATTCCCATAGGGCTAGCTGCGACATTTGCATAAGTTGTTATAGTTATGAAACCTGGAATGTGGGTGGCCTTGATAGTGCTGCACGGTTTTGTAATGCAGCACCATTTCTTTTCATAGCGTTTTATAATCTGATCCATTTGAAACATTCCTTCTTTCACGTAACCTGGAAACCCATATCACCAGTAAATTCAGCTTTACATAACAAGACATAACAAAATAAACAGGTAATGGCCGTGCATTTTTTCAAAGATTCTGCAGTATATTATGAAACATTTGCCTCAGTATGGGGGGTCAATCAACTTACTGTATGTAAAGGGAAAAGAGCAATGATTAGTTGATTGACAGAGTACTTATTTACTATTTACTACTATTATTAACTATTTTAATAATACATTAATTGATCAAGTAACTAATGCTGCAAAAATGCCAAGAAATGCACTGGTTTCAGCTGCTTAAGTGCTGCTTTTCAGTGTTTTCCATTATTGTTAATGGAAAATCTTTGGATTTTAGACTGTTTATCAGACAAAAACAAGCAATTTAACTACATCACCTTGGACTCATGGAAACTTTGATGGTCTTCACTATTAATCAATTATGACAAAATGTTGCAGCCCTATTTTATTTTTTTTGTAACACTAACAATCTAACTATAGTTGTTAGTAACAACTACCTAACTATCCAACTGACTGTCTTACTAACTGTCCCTTCTCTCCTTCTCAGCACCCATGGACCACATACTGTTCAGTAATCGCTCCCAGATCCACTCAAGTCTGAGACACTACGAAAAGGCTCTGAGAGACGCTGAGATGGCCTGCAGACTCATGCCTCACTGGTCCAAGGTATGGAAGACATATTATTTTGCATTATGTGAATCAGAGCTGGGCAATATATCGATATTATATCGATATCGTGATATGAGACTAAATATCATCTTTTTTTTCCAGATTTTGGATATCGTAATATCGTGATATGACATAAGTGTTGTCTTTTACTGGTTTTAAAGGCTGCATTACAGTAAAGTGATGTACTTTTCTGAACTTACCAGACTGTTTTAGCTGTTCTATGATTTGCCTTTTCCCCACTTAGACATTATGTCCACATTACTGATGATTATTTATCTAAAATCTAAGTGTGAAGATATTTTGTTAAAGCACCAATTGTCAACTCTAGAATATCGCCGCAATATCGATATCGAGGTATTTGGTCAAGAATATCGTGATGTCTGATTTTCTCCCTATCGCCCAGCCCTAATGTGAATATAAATGTAAGTCAAATGTAAAGTATGTCAAAAGCTCCCATCTGTTTTATTAAGTTATGATGATAAGGGATATGTCTTCCTCCTGCCTACAGGGTCATGTTCGTAAGGCTCAGGCCCTGGTGTCGCTGGGCAGGACAGAGGAAGCTCTGAGGGAGTACCTGGTCTGTCTGTCCATAGAGCCCGACTGTAGACTGGCCCAGACTGAGGCTCACAAGGTAAAGCCAACATTAGTATTGTAGTACGCACCCACAGATGAAATATATTTATTCCATCTGCCACCTGTAGTACCTTTGTGTTCATTTATGTAAATTATAAATGCAATAAGTGTAAGAGTGGTTAAATATATATAAAAAAATGTCTCACAATCTTCTATAGTATTAAGCTATTTGTCATTTCTTTGTTTTGTCCAGTTGCGTGTAGCCTGTTTTAAAGAAAACATGACACACTGCATTAGCATTGAGAAATATTATATCATCATAAATTAGTGGCTGGGCAATATATCAATATTATTTTGATATATGTGGCTAGGTATCATCTTAAATTTTGGACATTGTACAATGACAATAAAGTTGAATCTAATCTAATGAGAATAGATATCGTTTTACAGATTTTGGATATTGTGATATGACGATATGATGAGTGTTGTCTTCTCCTGGTTTTAAAGGCTGCGTTACAGTAAAGTGATATCATTTTCTGAACTGACCAGACTGTTCTAGCTGTTCTCTTATTTACACTCAGTCATTATATCCACATTACTGATGATTATTTATCACAATTCTCATTGTGTAAATGTTTTGTGAAAGCACCAATTGTCAACTCTACAATATCACCGCAATATCGATATTGACGTATTTGGTAAAAAATATTGTGATATTTGATATTCTCCATATCGCCCAGCCCTATCATAAATGTATGCAGAATAATCACATCATCCTGTGTTGTCTTCTTTCAGCTCCTCGGTGATCTCCTGGCTCCAGTTACAGATCAGGTCCCTGAACACATCTCAGACTACTCCAATCTACTGTCTTTCAGAACACACATCAAAAACAGCATTAACACTCCCTCACAGGTAAGAGATGCTCCACCTCCGCAAGTCGGCAGTTTCAAAAGTAAAAAAAAAAAAAAAAAAGGACGAGGGGACACAATGTTTCAATATCCTCTCCTTCCATTCTTTTCCTTCTCTCAGATCTTTAGTCCCAGCTTGTGGTCGTCAGTGTCCAGTCTTGCCTCCACTCCTCCTGCACCTGAGATGCCAGAGGAGGAGAGAAAGCCCGAAGTCAGGAGACCAGACCACTGTTTTCTCCTCAAAAGGAAACGGAGTAGCACAGATGAGAACACGGAGGAGGGAGGACAGGAGAGAAGAGACGATCACAAGAGGGCAAAATCTGGTGAGCTTTTGCATTTTGTGCACACACACATGGACGTAACCAAGCACTCTCTCCATTAGCAGCATTCGTGTCTTATTTTTTTATTGTGACATTCTCTCCATCCAGAGCCAGCAGAGGCGACTGATCCATTGAGTTCTGCGGTTGGTGATGTTTTGGATCCGAAAGATCTGGAGTGTTCTCTTTGTATGAGGTGAGATTTACTTTACAGCTTGATTCAGACCTACGTCTTTATCAACAGTCACACAATGCAATAAAGCTAGCAGTTGTGTAACGTGTGCTAAATTGCCACTGACAGTTATATAGCCTGTGATGAAATAATTAATAAGCTACAGCTTTACGGTATCAATATACAGGATTGGAGACTCTAAGAAAATGATAAGAAAAAAAAAGTCTTTGTCTTGGCTAGTAGACATCCTGACATTTCTACGTATTTCACAATGTTTTTTTTAAATTTGTAGGCAAAATGATTAATCGATTAATCGCAAACATAACTGGGAGATTAACGGCTGATGAAAAATAATCATTAGTCGCAGCCACACACTCGTATGTCCATCGTTTTTGAGGTGTTGTACTTTTGTGTATTTCCCACCTAGACTTTTCTATGAGCCAGTGGCGACGCCGTGCGGTCACACGTTCTGTCTTCGGTGTCTGGAGAGATGTCTGGACCACAACCCAAAGTGTCCACTCTGTAAAGAGGAGCTGTCTGAGGTACGTGCCGGAACACTCCCCCATACTTTATAACATAAGGTGCCATTCAGTTTGCTCTAAACTGAATCCAGTACGGATGCAGTGATCCAACTTTTTATTACACCATACTCAAGAGTATCTATTTACCCCCCAATTTGAAATCTATATACATCACTGTGGAACTCATTAGGGTCATTTTTAATGTACGGGAACAAGACACTGGGGATTGGAACAGATGTGGTGGCCTGTCATGGAAATGCTGAATTCTGAAATGAAATTGATCAGAATCAGAATCAGCTTTATTGGCCAGGTTTGCGTAAACAAACAAGGAATTTGACTCGGGTTAATCTTTGCTCTCAAAGTACCACACTCACTTAACATATAAAGAATAAAAACAGAAAGGACAAGAAATATAAGAAAAAAAAATACAGTTAAGTATGCAGTACAACAATACAATAGAATTTAGAAATTTACACGAAATATACAATAACAATTGAAGACAGGGAAGGAATAGTGCAATATCAATATAGTCTGAGATTTAACATTTCAATATAAATATAATGCAACGCAGTTCAGTGCAATTCTAATATATTAATAAGAATATTGTAATTGTAAGATTGAAAATATACATGAGGTAGAGGAGCAGAACAGTGTTGATTGACTTTGTTCAGTGTAAGGGTGGGGGGGGGGGGGCTATTTCTGATGCACAAACTGTGTTTAATTTGGATCGGTTATGTCATGGCCGATACCCAATCGCTTAATAAGGTCACTATCTTGGCAAATACGTATCACACACAGAATGGGATGATGTCATTGGGCAAAGTATAGAGCAGGCCACAGCATGGATGTTGTTGAAAACTGTGTGAATCAATCTCACTCACTCTATGTTTCTGACACTAAAAACACATTTCTAATATAGTTTCTGTCTGTATATCTCTCCAGTACCTGGTCCAGAGGCAGTTCTGTAAGACAGTACTAATGGAGAACCTGATATCGAAGTATCTTCCCTCAGAGCTCATAGAAAGACAGAGAATCCACCAGGATGAAATGGCAGAGTTCTCTAAGTACGTTTGTGTCCTCCACTACCTCAACATCTGGTTTGACTTGACTTTGATGCTCTATTTGTTCTGGTTTCTCTTCTTTTGTTAAATATTGTCTTGTCATTGATTACGGCCTGTGTTTGAGTATGTGTGACTGACGTAACACTCTCTATGTGAATATCCTCTACTGATGTTTGATGTACTGACTTACAGTAGACAACACTGTGTGTCTGACACACGGACCTCTTAGCGTGCGTTAGAGCTTAGATCGGGCCCAAAAAATCAAGCCCGACCCTACCTGAGCCCGTGCACGTTGTGTCCGAGCCCGGCCAGGCCCGACACATTAACTGTAATTATGAGCCCGAGCCCGATTTAAACCCAACACTTTCTTTTATACGCGGGCCGTTATAACTGACGTTCTCAGCTACAATTCAGAGTTGTTTGAACTACAGAAATCTGTTTAGAATTATCTTAATGAATAATGCAACAAGGATGAAGCATGTAAACTGCGCTGTTTGTTTATTCAGAATGGAATGGATCACAAATGGATCCGAATGAAGAAACCGGCCCCTAGCTCCCTCAGCCAAATAGTGTGGGTAACAGATCAAGGCAACAACATAATCAAAGCCCTGGAACAATATAGGAGACTTTCTTGTCTCGATCACCTAATTAATACTGTCCGTCCTTCGCCACGGTCTGCATGCTGACGCACTGGCCGACAATAGTGCTACAGATGGGGGAGACACGATGTAGCACAGTTTACCTCACACTCAAGTCAGTGCAGGACATAGCCTACACCCAGAGCTACGGGAGAAGCTGGAGGCATAGCTTGCTCCCCACCGAACAAGGCTAATAAAGTAATGATTAAAAAAAGAAATACTTGATCAAGGGCCCTGCCCGGACCGGCCCGATCATAGCGGCGTAAAATATCGCTGGTCCGGTTCGGGCTCGGGCAGAGAATCTAAACTCTAGCGTCTTTTTTTAATTATAAAGCAAGTGAGGTGCTATATAAAATACTGTGAAAGTATCAACAGGCTCAATCCACAGAGAAATGCACACAGCCCATATTCAGAAACTGTGCCTTTAAACGAGCCGTCAGGACGGTTGTGATGTCACAACTTTACTATATATATACTTAGAGAGTGCCGCTACAGTGCCGTTACAGTCATTTCCCAGCTGCAATGACGGTGCAAAGACTCCGGGAGCACACATGCAGAAGACCCGGACATGCTGACCAATCAGAGCAGACTGGGCTTTTTCAGGAGGCAGGCTTAAAGAGACAGGCGCTAAAACGGAGGGTGAATACATGGCATGTAAACATGTTCTTGTAGAAACCTGAAATACATATGGGACCTGTGTTCATTTTTATGAACAATTAAAGGACTTTTTTTCATTCACGTAGGCTTGAAAGTTAAGATCGAAAGTACTTTCTTTACCTTGAAAACAGAAAAGATATACATATTTCCATGACTCTGCTGTGCACCACATTAACACATGCTCCTTTTTTTCTTTTCTGTCTTCAGTCTTAACAAGAATGTGCCTATATTTGTGTGCACCATGGCCTTCCCCACTGTGCCGTGCCCTCTCCATATCTTCGAGCCCTGCTACAGACTGATGATTCGTCGATGCATGGAGACGGGAACTAAGTGCTTTGGCATGTGTCTGGAAGACAACCTCAAAGGGTCAGTGCTAGGACAGTACAGTACAGTACCTACGTGTACTTCTGGTAATGTGTTTAATACATGAGTGTCAGAGTATATATCCAGGTAGTGTAATATTTTGCCCTCTCCCTCCTCCCGTCTCTAGGTTTGCAGACTACGGGTGCCTGTTGGAGATCCGCGATGTAAAGTTCTTTTCCGATGGCCGTTCAGTTGCGGACACCATTGGCAGACGGCGGTTTAAAGTCATTCAACAAAGCGAGAGGGATGGCTACAACACAGCCGATATAGAGTACCTGGAGGATGTTAAGGTATGAGGAAGAGATAACAGAAGGGATGAGTAGCTGGGAGAGGGATGGTTGGATGGAGAAGTGGTGGCTTGATAGAGAATTACCAGAAGATTTTCTAACTCAAAGTAGGGCTGCACAATTGATTGCCATTTTATCGAAATCGCAGTATGGACTAGTGCAATATCCAAATTGCTGGGGGTATCAAACCATTCTGAATTAAGTATGCCAGCCTGCAAATTGTATCCTACAGATCCTTGCAGAAATCACACTATAATCATTTTAATTTGTGTTTTATTTTAATATTTTCAATGAAAACGAGAATAATGATACAAAAAAAGATCATTCCCTCCAATATCGTGAATCATATCGCAATGCAATATCAGTCAAAAATAATCGCAATTAGAAATGTTCATGACGTGTCGATTGCACAGCACTAACTCAAAGGTGTGTGTGTGTGTGTGTGTGTGTGTGTGTGTGTGTGTGTGTGCGCGCGCGTTTGTGTAGGTGGAGGGTGTGGCAGAGCGTGAGCTGCAGTCCCTGCATGATACGGTGTACGACCAGGCCCTGGTGTGGGTCAACTCCTTGAAAACCGAGCAGAAGGAACGCATCGAAGGACACTTTGGACCCATGCCTCAGAAAGACTCTGAACTTCAGGTAAACGCAGGATTTACAAACTCCCACTTTTTACTTATTCATCCTTCTTTCAAATGTATCTTATGTTTCTTTTTAAATAAAATATGATTTGTGATACAGCCTCCACTGAAAAACATGTTTTTTTACATCACTTTAATTTCCCATTAAAGGTCCTATAACATGCTGCTTTTTGGATGCTTTTATATAGGCCTTAGTGGTCCCCTAATACTGTATCTGAAGTCTCTTTTATATAGGCCTTAGTGGTCCCCTAATACTGTATCTGAAGTCTCTTTTATATAGGCCTTAGTGGTCCCCTAATACTGTATCTGAAGTCTCTTTTATATAGACCTTAGTGGTCCCCTAATACTGTATCTGAAGTCTCTTTTATATAGACCTTAGTGGTCCCCTAATACTGTATCTGAAGTCTCTTTTATATAGACCTTAGTGGTCCCCTAATACTGTATCTGAAGTCTCTTTTATATAGGCCTTAGTGGTCCCCTAATACTGTATCTGAAGTCTCTTTTATATAGGCCTTAGTGGTCCCCATAATACTGTATCTGAAGTCTCTTTTATATAGACCTTAGTGGTCCCTAATACTGTATCTGAAGTCTCTTTTATATAGACCTTAGTGGTCCCCTAATACTGTATCTGAAGTCTCTTTTATATAGGCCTTAGTGGTCCCCCTAATACTGTATCTGAAGTCTCTTTTATATAGACCTTAGTGGTCCCCCTAATACTGTATCTGAAGTCTCTTTTATATAGGCCTTAGTGGTCCCCCTAATACTGTATCTGAAGTCTCTTTTATATAGACCTTAGTGGTCCCCTAATACTGTATCTGAAGTCTCTTTTATATAGGCCTTAGTGGTCCCCTAATACTGTATCTGAAGTCTCTTTTATATAGGCCTTAGTGGTCCCCTAATACTGTATCTGAAGTCTCTTTTATATAGGCCTTAGTGGTCCCCTAATACTGTATCTGAAGTCTCTTTTATATAGGCCTTAGTGGTCCCCTAATACTGTATCTGAAGTCTCTTTTATATAGACCTTAGTGGTCCCCTAATACTATATCTGAAGTATCTTTTATATAGACCTTAGTGGTCCCCTAATACTGTATCTGAAGTCTCTTTCCCGAAATTCAGCCTTGGTGCAGAATTACAGCTACTAGAGCCAGTCCCACAATGAGCTTTCCTTAGGATGTGCCATTTCTGTGTCTGTAGCTTTAAATGCTATTGAGGAGGAGAGAGGGGGGGGGGGGCAGGTGGAGGGTGGGGGTGTGGCCTTGACCAACTGTCATGCTTCGCTCGTTTGAAAGCCATGATGTCTCTCTCTTTCTCATGGGTGGGCCAAATTCTCTGGGCAGGTAAAGCAGAGAAAGGGGAGGTAACCTTTCCCCTTATGACATCATAAAGGGAAGATTCCAGATTGGCCCATCTGAGCTCATGCCATGGGACCTTTAAAGTTATTTCGACTTTATTTTATCTTAAAAAAAACCCTCTCACTAATATATTTTTTTTCCAATTATTTTATTTGAGTTATTATTACATTTATTTTGTCCACTTTTTTATTGCACATTTTTTATTCAAATGTAACCTTATTACCTGTTTCATTTTATTCTTTTCTACATATACAGTTTATTAAGTATATATATAAAAGCATACTTGTGCTGTATTATGTAAACCATCTGTGTTCCCAATAAAAAATAAATTAAAATAAGTGGATATAATCCCCTCTCACTGTGTCTCCTCCTCCTTCAGGACAGTCCTAACGGTCCCTCGTGGTGTTGGTGGTTACTCGCCGTGCTTCCGTTAGAAGGCCGAGCCCAGCTGCCGTTCCTGGCCATCACCTCTCTGAAAGAACGCCTCAGCGGCATCCGCAAGGTGCTGCTCTTCATGGCCCACAGCAAGCACCGGTGACATGCGCTCCACATGTGTGCACCCTACCTGGGAAAAAATGCAGCATCTAACCACCTGCCCCGCACACACCCTCCTCCATAAGCAGCAGTTGACCTGTTGTTTTTCCATTTCGACGCACAAAGACCTGATGTTGTTGCACCTTCCTTGTTGCGTCATCCCATTCAGAACGCAGCACTGGACTCGTACACACTACAGAGTCTTACAACAAAAAAGCAGCAACAAAAGACTGTTGGTCTGAATCCATACAACATTTCTTCCATTCATAACATTCCCTTCACACCATACAGAAAACCAACCAAGCGGATCTGCAGACTGAAGCTATGTTCAGACAGGAAGGATTCTTTCTTTCTTAAAATTACATTACAAAAGCGACTACATTTAGGTTTAAACTAGGGCTGTCAAACGATTCATTTTTTCTTATCTGCAATTAATCGCTGAATTTCAATAGTTAAAGTGATGGTTCGGATTAATTTCACCCTCGGCTGCTTTGAACGTTGACCTCGAGCCAAACAACCCCCCATAAGCTTTTTTCCCTTGTTATAACGTTGGTCGAGTTAGCGTTATCAGCTGGTTAGCTTAGTGCAGGCGCTAATGGATCCACGTTTGTATCTCCTAAATTACCCCACTAATAATGCCCTGAATGATACCAAACTTCTACAGTAGTACAAATAGTTTCTGTACTAATGAAACGAGGCATTAGAGAGTTTGTAACTACACCAGAAATATATTTAAGTAACACTTGCCTGATGGATACTCCTCTCGGCTGCTACCGCGCTATCGGCGCTATCGCGCAGTACTTACATACTACTACTACATACTTACATACTACTACTACTACATACTTCTGTGTTACAAACTTTCTAATGCCTCTTTTTATGAGTACAGAAACTATTTGTACTACTGTAGAAGTTATAGGCTCATTACTATTCATGAGCTCGCCCAGTTGCGCTGGGTAAAGGATGCTGATAGCCAGGCTCTCATTGGCTAGCTGTTAGCCAATCAGAGTCAAGCAGCTTAGCTCGTTGAATATTAATGAGAACTGGCACAAATCGAGCAGAGTCGTCCTGCAGGCTTTCTATACCACGCTAGAATGGTAGCATTTCGTCGTTGCATCGATTATTTGGTAACGGCACCATTAACATGTAAAATAAAGAATCTTTGGTGCACGCGATTAACGCGGTGAACACAATTGTAACGTGTTATGCTCTGTTATTAATCTTATCGCGATTAACGCCTTAATGCTGACAGCCCTAGTTTAAACAGAATCATCACCTTCCTTTCCTTAACATTGGACGCCACTGTAACAATGCAAATGCCCACATGCTAAGTAAATGTTTTTGTCGAACAGCTCCATGTGGACAACAAGAAACTGTTGTGCTGATGTGTCTTAATTGGTATGCCCATTACTAAGTGTAGACGTCTGAAGATAAAGCTATGTCTTTACTATTCTGCCACCTTTACCATAACTTTAACAACAACCATTTTGTGGGGCTGCTATTCTGTCTTCCTTCCTTCCTTCCTTGCTTCCTTCATTTCTGTCCCTGTCTGACTCTACATTACGCAGCTGAATAACAACAGATTGAAACTTTACATTGGCATGTTTTTAGGCCCTCGTTCTTGTGTTTTATCCATCCATTTTTGTATTTGTTGGATTTGTTTTTCTTCCATTATTTATTTTGTCATTATTTATGCATGCCGTGACATTGTTTACATTTCACAGAAAGAGATGTTGACCTGCTCACTTTCCAATGGATTTAAAAAAAAAAAAAAAAAGAAAAAAAAAGTTCCAATCACGAAGATCTCCATTTCGTTCCTTTTTGGTATCACCTATGGCGATAACCGGTAATTGCCGGTGTGTTTTTGGATCTCACTTTCCCTTGATTTTGAAGTTTCATTGTCTGTAGTCTTTGAGATTTTTTTCCGGGGGAATGTCGACACCGACACCCAGTTCGTAGTACTGGAAATGCAAGGGCTTTCAATACTGGGCTCAGTCACCATTGCGTTACCTCATCCGGCAATGGATAGTGACTTAACAGCCATTTATTTATTAAAATGAAAATCTTCGAGATTATTGCTTTAACATTTAACCCTAAAAATAATACCCTGGTAACTGTAGGGTATTATTACTGTAAAAAAACAACAACTTGGAGCCAAAATGACTGCCACTGAAAACTATCCATGGCAATGTCTGAAAATGAGTTGAGACAGATTCTCCCCCAGACCACATATTTTTAGATCACTGGTGACCCAAAGGAAAGCAGTTTTTTTTATTTTTTTTATTGGCCTGTCACAATCCGAGCTATGTTGACCAAACATATTTGGATTCACTCGCCGTCAGCAGGGATACTTGTAATACTTACAGGCTTTGAGAGAGCCTGTCAGTAATACAGAAAGCAACATCTGGATTTCTGATACCATTATGTCCTAAGATTTATTTAGTATTTATTCCTACTTATTTTGCACTTCCACTTTAAGTAAGGGAAAGAAACAGTGCAGACAGGCCTCAGGATGTGTATTTCTACTATTTCTAGAAGCAGAATACATAATTTATTTGTATTACCACGGAAAAAAAGTAAAATCTTCTGGTGGTTAAATTGGTAAACGGTCCATAAGTGTAAGCCTATCTGCATTGTCTAGCAGGCCAACACTACTGGAAAAAGATCTCTATTCAGATGAGTTTGATTGGAGAAAAGGCCAGTGCCTTCTTACCACAGAATAACATGGTGTGGAACAATTCAATATGTTAAGTAGTACCAGGCTAATACCAGGCTCATTTGAATGTTCATTTACCCTGGAAATTGATCCATTCAAAACATGATGTTGACAGTAACTAAATAAATGTAAGTGGGAATAAAACAAGAGAAACCCATTTTGAGAATTCCCACAGACATATTTCTGAGAAAATTATGTTTGAAAACATATTGGGGCCTTGCTGATATCTGTGACATGTCTGCTTTTACATGGCAACAGCTAATCTCTGGAAAATGCAAGAGATTGTTGAGCTTTGCCTTCAGAACATTTTATTTTATACACAAGTGTTTAACCTTACATGTTTCTATGTTCAATCAGGTTCTTTATATTGTGTAACTTTCTTCACTTACTGGTGTTTGTCTCTCCTTATTTCATGTGTAATAGTACAGGGAGTGCCATTTCAGATCATCTACATTTATTATTTTCTACTGAAAGGGTCCAAGCCATGTAATGCTATAAAATAGAGAAACGTATTAAGTACAATACCACAAACTTTTAATATTTTCCACAAATAAATGTTGATATTGTATTGTCAGATGGTTTCAGTATGAAACAATCTAAAAAAAGCAATACTGTATTCAAATGTATTGTGTAATGACCCAAGTGTAAAATTCCATTGGAAGATGCTTTTCTCAACCTGGGCAGGAAAGGGAAAAAAATAACATGTATACAGATTTAATCACACCTCCATCGTAAAAGCATATTGCACAACTATTTCAGATTCAGATTTCTGATAGACGTGAAGAAATAGAGGTAAAGGAACAATCCACCTCAAGTGAAGTCACATATGCTATTCCTATTTTTTTTTCTTTCTTTCCAGCTTTATTTGTGAACATGAGTAAACGTTCCAAGAAAAACAGTAAAACTCCCTTTCTGAACAAGTACATCGATAGTAAAGCGTCTTGATGTTTTGTCTGCAGATACCGTCACATCCAGTGTTTTTTATTTTATTTTATTTTTTCCCCATCACAAATGTTAAAGTATGACACCAAAATGGAGTTTGGCTTAAAACTGATATCTGTGAATTATTGTTCATCTGTGACAGCAGTTCTAGTGCCTTAAATTGGACTTCTTCCATTTTCACTTTGTATAAACTGCAATGGCAACCACTGTATGCTAATGTTTTCTGCGACAACCTGGGCTTCCCTAAATAGCATCTTAAGATGTCTTTAAGAACCTGGCTTATGGCGGAGGTGTTTTTTTGCTGAGAAACACAACACCAATTAATGCTAATCTGTTATGTAATCTGGTTCCCAGAAATCCTACATATCCAGCCAGCCTAATTAACGTTTGACATTTTTTGGAAATAAGCTTATTAGAGTTAGAAGATCAATACCACTTTCATGTCTTCAGGTTAAATTACTAATTGAAGTATTAGCTAGCATCAGCAGCTGGTTAGCTTAGCTTAGTACATAACCTCCCCTAAAACCACAACTTGTCGTGTTTGTTTTATATGTAACATGTTAATGAGTTTTCGAGCCATAGGTTCTTGAAGACATTGTGGGGATTGATTTGACCTTTTCCCAGGACTGGCAAGCAACCAACACCCTTATCCCCTGTAATCAGTTGACTCATATTATGAACAGCAATTATAGCATTCCAATTGGTATGTTTTTGAGAAAGGGTGAATATTTTCGTCACTGATGGGATTCCATACACTTGGATTATCACAAAGATGATTTCAGAGGAGAAGGTGTTAGTCAGGAAACAGCACAGGCTATAAGCTTTGACCAATTGGCATTTGTCTTGGTGTCAACTAGTGAAGCCTGATGGTGTCATTTTGACATTTTGTAGCAATTCAAACTCTTGATAACTTTGACAAACTGGCACTGACACCAACCTTTTTTATTTTAGCGTTGGGTTAACCGAGCATCCCAGAGTTGGCCACAAACACACTGTAAGTGATGTCAACGCTTCTGGTTTGTTCATTAACCACAACAAAATGTCAACAATGCCAATTTAGAAGAAGTGGGATCCATTTTGATCTTTTGTTATCCAGCTATGCAAAAACAGTAGGATGGTGGATTAGCGCCTATTGATAACTTCATCTTTCAAAATTCAACCATTTATCTTTTGAGGAAGTCTTACAAAGTGTTAGTGTAACTAGCATCCTCCTAGAGCACTTACACAAAAAGAAAAACTATGCTTCCTAAGTTGTTGGTGTTTTCCTGTCATTGTTGTGTAGTCTATGTCCAAAGTGTAATTTGAGAGTCTAAACAATTAATGTATATCATCCTAGTCCCATCACCGCTCCAAAACGTACTTTCCGCATTTGTTCCAATGTTAAAATGCACCATCTTTATCAACACTTCACACAGACGGTGTCATTTGTCAACCAAAGTTGTCGAATCAAAGCTTTCTGTGTAATGTATTTGATACTGATCTCAAATACTTACAAGTATTTGAAGGACCACTTGATTTATCTCACCTGGCAAAGTGCATAGCGTCTTGGAAACAAAGTGCAAGTTGACAAAATTCTGCAGACTGATCTCATGAAATGGCGTATGTATGACACGCCAACTCGTATGCCATTATTGGCGTGTTATCAAAACGCATACTCGCTTTTTAGCGGGTTTATCAACGCCGTTTGGCCTCCATTGACTTACATTACCTTGCGATTGCGTGTGAATTTACACCGTAGCGAGTAGTATGAAAGGGCGAAAATCCGCGTAGGGAGGATGGGTAAAACACAGGACTTTCACCCAGTAGACCGGGGATCGTGTCCCGCGTGTCACGTTTCCTAAACTCAACCGTCGCTTCCTTCTCACGATAACACGCCACGTTGCGTGTATGTTTACTTCCGCTGTATACAGCGTAGACATCCACGCGGATAGCTCAAAATGCGTACAGATAACACGCCACTTGGCTTAAGAAAGTGGGCGTGTATGTTTACGCAAAGTCATGATGTCACGTTGAAATTCTGATATAACGTTCATGCTTTGCGAACTCTAAAAATCTTCATCTCTTTAAAAAAAAAAAAGTTTGCCGAGCGCTCCTCGTATTTTCAAATATTTGCACTTACGTCAGTCACTACATTGCCTGCTTCTTTCAAAGGATGTTAACCTCCTGCAGAACTCCATGGCCTCTAAATGTGTCTGGGTGAATTGGCACAAGATGAATGTATGTCTCGACATCTCTCCGATGTTTTCTGTACATGTCTGTTTTTGATAGTAAAACTTTAGTGTGCATAACTTGTCTTGAAGCTACAACTTGTGAATAAACCAAAAGGTTTGGGATGTGAACATACTGGACTGGACTTGAGTCTGACGTCTCCTTTGTTTGTGTGGGCCGACTGGGTTTCTCAGAAAGTAACAGATCAGTTTACTAGTAACATCACTTTGTCTTTAATAATGCATAAGATGAATCATGACCTTCAGTGTAATTGGAAATTCTTTCCATATACAGTCTGTGAGAGTGGGAGATAGTCAGTGTTTTCAGCAACACATGTTGCTAAAACCTAACTCCATTTTCAGAGATGTTCATGAAAGTAAAATGTATTTTTTAAAGCTGTTCTTAAAAACTCAACTGTAGTTTTGGAGGGCTTACCGGCAATTTCCACTGGATGCGTAACGTCTGCGGATCCGCTCCGGAATGTCGGCGGAGTCATTAGTTTCCATTAAAGTCAGTGTGTCTATTTCCACTGACTGCAGAACGGTTGCGTTCCGACTGCCCTCCGGAGCAGATACGCAGAGCTTCTATTTTTGCCGGACGCCGGAGAGCTCCTCGGCAATTCAGCACATGGCAGATGGCAGTGCGGGACAGGAAGTCGAGCACAGAAACAAAATAAAAATCCGGTTAATTTTCAAAATAAAATCCACCGTGCTCACGGCGGATCATATTTCCCTGAACTACACCTTGAAAACACAGCACAGAGTTGTTTCCCCTCTACTCCTCTGGATGGAAACAAACTGTTGTTGGTTTTGTGGTTCTATTCTACGTGAATTCGCGAGATCTCGTGGGTCCTCGTGACTACAGCTGTCAGTCATGGCCGCAGCCGTGCCGCAACAAATCCGGACCTGGTGGGTACTGACGGACGGCGGAGCACGCAGCCGTTCCGCAGCGGAGCCGGTCCGCAGACGTTCCGCATCCAGTGGAAATCCGGAGTTAAACAACAATAACGAATTACTTTGTAGTCTACTGAACTATTACGCATTAAATAAAAAGACTGATACCCCTCTCGTGTTTGTAAGATAAATATGAAGCTACAGCCATCAGATGGTTAGCTTATTTTAGCTTAGCATAAAATATGGAAACAGGTGAGCTAGCCTAGGGACTGTCCAAAAAGATAACAAAATCCACGAAATAGCACCTTTGTTCACTCATTAACACGTTACATCTTGTTTGTTTTAATCATAGGAAAACGGGTCGTTATGCTAAACTAACTGTTCAACCCTTCACTTTAATGTACAGACACAAGTTGTATCTTCTCAATCAACTCTTGCCAAACAAGCGAATACGCGTATTTCTCAAATTTTTTTATATTTCTTTAAATCTCTAAAAGTATTTTCCTGCATCTGAAAATTGACAGTTCATTTTTGGTAAATGTAACTAGCTCACAGATGCTATTTACACTTGGTATCTTTGTAATCTGCTATAATTTAAAGGTCTGTGGGTTTTAGCTGGACAGCATGCACTACTGTAATAGGCCTGTAACAATTATTACATAACTAATTGTCAATTATTATTATTATTTTTTTTTTTTACATAATCACGCTTTCTTTGTTTAACTGCAATTAATTGCTGACATTAGCTGAGGTCTTAAGATGTATGACTGGCAATTGGTTTTTTTTAGATACATTTTTTATTAGCACCATTTATCATTCAGACATAGAGAACAGATTCCACAATATGTGCCAGGTAATATCAGATGGTGCACAGAACATCCATCCATCTTCGTCCGCTTATCCGGTATCGGGTCGCGGGGGTAGCAGCTCCAGCAGGGGACCCCAAACTTCCCTTTCCCGAGCCACATTAACCAGCTCCGACTGGGGGTTCCCGAGGCGTTCCCAGGCCAGTTTGGAGATATAATCCCTCCACCTAGTCCTGGGTCTTCCCCGAGGCCTCCTCCCAGCAGGACGTGCCTGGAACACCTCCCTAGGGAGGCGCCCAGGGGGCATCCTTACCAGATGCCCGAACCACCTCAACTGGCTCCTTTCGACGCGAAGGAGCAGCGGCTCTACTCCGAGCTCCTCACGGATAACTGAGCTTCTCACCCTATCTCTAAGGGAGACGCCAGCTACCCTCCTGAGGAAACCCATTTCAGCCGCTTGTACCCTGGATCTTGTTCTTTCGGTCATGACCCAGCCTTCATGACCATAGGTGAGGGTAGGAACAAAAACTGACTGCATTTCTGGACGGATCTCATCAATTCCTGGGGCTTTGCCACTGTGGAGTTGTTTAACTACCTCAGCAACCTCCACCAGGGAAATTGACGACAATCCCCCATCATCCTCCAGCTCTTCCTCTACCACAGAGGGCATATTAGTCGGATTTAGGAGTTCCTCAAAGTGCTCCTTCCACCACCCTATTACCTCCTCAGTTGAGGTCAACAGCGTCCCATCCTTACTGTACACAGCTTGGATGGTTCCCCGCTTCCCCCTCCTGAGGTGGCGAACGGTTTTCCAGAAGCACCTTGGTGCCGACCGTAAGTCCTTCTCCATGTCCTCTCCGAACTTCTCCCACACCCGCTGCTTTGCCTCTTTCACGGCAGAGGCTGCAGCCCTTCAGGCCCTTCGGTACCTTGCGACTGCCTCCGGAGTCCTCTGGGATAACATATCCCGGAAAGACTCCTTCTTCAGTTGGACGGCTTCCCTGACCACTGGTGTCCACCACGGTGTTCGTGGGTTACCGCCCCTTGAGGCACCTAAGACCCTAAGACCACAGCTCCTCACCGCAGCTTCAGCAATGGAAACTTTGAACATTGTCCACTCGGGTTCAATGCCCCCAGCCTCCACAGGGATGCACGAAAAGCTCCGCCGGAGGTGTGAGTTGAAAGTCTGTCGGACAGGGGCCTCCTCCAGACGTTCCCAATTTACCCGCACTACCCGTTTGGGCTTACCAGGTCTGTCCAGAGTCTTCCCCCACCCCCTGACCCAACTCACCACCAGATGGAGATCGGTTGACAGCTACGCCCCTCTCTTCACCCGAGTGTCCAAAACATACGGCCTCAGATCAGATGAAACGATTATAAAATCGATTATTGACCTTTGGCCTAGGGTGCTCTGGTACCAAGTTCACTTATGAGCATCCCTATGTTTGAACATGGTGTTCGTTATAGACAATCCATGACTAGCACAGAAGTCCAACAACAAACAACCACTCTGGTTTAGATCAGGGATGCCGTTCCTCCCAATCACGCCTCTCCATGTGTCTCCATCATTGTCCACGTGCGCGTTGAAGTCCCCCAGCAGAACTATGGAGTCCCCCACTGGAGCCCCATGCAGGACTCCACTCGAGGTCGCCAAGAAGGCCGAATACTCCGAACTCTTGTTTGGTGCATATGCACAAACAACAGTCAGAGTTTTCCCCCCCCACAACCCACAGGCGTAGGGAGGCGACCCTCTCGTCCACCGGGTTAAACTCCAACGTAGCGGCGCTCAGCCGGGGGCTTGTGAGTATCCCCACACCCGCCCGGCGCCTCACACCCTGGGCAAGTCCGGAGAAGAAAAGAGTCCAACCCCTATCCAGGAGTATGGTTCCAGAACCGAGACTGTGC
This sequence comes from Sander vitreus, assembly GCF_031162955.1. Classification (NCBI taxonomy): domain Eukaryota; kingdom Metazoa; phylum Chordata; class Actinopteri; order Perciformes; family Percidae; genus Sander; species Sander vitreus. Next base: position 31,561,825 of record NC_135864.1, on the reverse strand, counting down.
GTAGAGGTAAGCCCCACCAGATCTAACCGGTAGCGCTCCACCTCCCGCACAAGTTCCGGCTCCTTCCCCCACAGAGAGGTGACATTCCACGTCCCCAGAGCCAGCGTCTGCTGCCCGGGTCTGGTCCGTCGAGGCCCCTGACCTTCACTGCCACCCGTGTAGCAGCGCACCCAACCCCAGCAGTTCCTCCCACAGGTGGTGGGCCCATGGGATGGAGAGATGTCTGCCACGTAGCTTTTTCGGGCTGTGCCCAGCCGGGCTCCGTGGCAAACCCGGCCACCAGACGCTCGCTGACGAGCCCTCCATCTGGGCCTGGCTCCAGACGGGGGCCCCGGGCTTCCTCCGGGCAGGGTCACTCCATCTCTACCTCGATTTCTCATAGGGTTTTTGAACCATTCTTTGTCTGGCCCCTCACCTGAGACCACTTTGCCTTGGGAGACCCTACCAGGAGCACAAAGCTCCAGACAACACAGCCCTCAGGTTCATAGGGACACACAAACCTCTCCACCACGATAAGGTGATGGTTCCCGGAGAGGGGTGCACAGAACAGAGAAACATATATATATTTTATATTGTCATATTCTTTTGTGTTGTATTATCTTGTATGTTGTTGTCTTCCTGCCTCGGGACTACAGGTGAAAATTAGCATTTATGCTATAACCTGGCTCATTTACAGTCTGTACAGAAATGTTAGATTGTTCATTAATGTGCACTGTCCCGAATAAATAAATAAAATAAAAAATAAAAAATAAACACAAAATGAACAAGAACAAAAACCCTCTGCGTTCTCGAGGAAAACAAAACAAAAAACAAACAGAAATCACACCTTGCCTAATCACTCTCCTCTAATTCTTGTGACGCTGAGCTCAAGCATAACTAAGTCTAGAAAATACGCTAACCACTGTTTTATACAAAGCGAGTGGGGGGGGGGAGGGGGGAGCCAGCGTTGAGCTATCATTTTCTTGGTTGCAGTTGAGCCGGCTAGCCAAATCTTCCTCTGTCTCTCGAGCAGGTGTATTTTAGAGTCATCTTTAAGTAACAAAACAATCGGGTCAGTAGGAATTAGATATCCTATCACATCAGATATTATTGATGTTGTTTTATGCCAGAACTCATGCACCTGTTCACACTCCCAATCCATGTGCAGGAAAGTTCCAGTTTGTTCAGGTTGGCAGAACGTACAATAGGGAGTGGGAATGGCTTTCGAGACATATCTCTTCTGAGGAGTCCAATATGTCTTTTTTTACCGGCAATTGTTGATTTTGTTTAGATATGCTAAGTTGTAAAAACACAAGTGATTATTGGTCGGACTATATCTTTTTATTATTGATTCAATTGTACAGTTAGAAAAAATGTTTCTTGATATTAAAGAGCCGTAGTGTACTTCATACGCTGTGTATTTGTGTTCTTACATTATCTGGGTCACAACAGTAATATATAACCAAAAGATAGATCCTGGAATTCATTCAAAACTTTTTCAAAAGTAATACATAAATAAACATTTTTGAATTTGACTGAAAGAGACAGTTAGATTGTTAATCTTAATTATTTCTAAGACAATTATATTGAACAGTAAAATTTGGAATTGTTACAACTCTACTGCTGTATAGGCTACTGCCTGCCAGTGGATAGTGGGATTAAAGAGGTTACAAAATGGAGTTGCAGACAGAGTGGAGGAGAGCAGGAATGAAGTAGGGTAACACTTCAAGTTGAGCCCGGTTAGATATAGACAAATGTGACACCCTCTCAAATGTTACCATGCTGGCAGTGTGCCCAGAGTTGTCCTGTTATATAGCAGTTATATACACAACGAATCACATTACGTCCTTCAGCGTAGAGTTACTCTTCAACAACATTTAGTAGGCCCTATCAGGTTAGGTCAGTAGAAGGTGGGCTGAGTAAAACACTGCAGGTTAGTGGGGGTTATAGCCAAAACAAACGGTTGATACAGTCAATCTGCACTGCTTCTCATAAAAAACAATTTGGGTCATGAAAACATTCCTCTGAAGTAGAGGCTCTCTGGAGGAAAGTCTACAAACCGCTGATGGACACAGATTCAAGCAGAGTAGTTCATAGAAAAAGAGGACGGTGGTGGTTTGCGTGTGTGTGTGTGTGTGTGTGTGTGTGTGTGTGTGTGTGTGTGTGTGTGTGTGTGTGTGTGTGTGCGCGCGAGCGACTGTGGTGAGATAAATAAGGCAGAATAAACAAGAGCAAGAAGCCAGGAAAAGACTGTTGAAGAGAACAAAACTGCCACTTAGAGAAAACAAGTCTGTGAGAGAGAGAGCGAGAGAGAGAGAGAGAGAGAGAGAGCGAGAGAGAGAGCGAGAGAGAGAGAGAGAGAGAGAGAGAGAGAGAGAGAGAGAGAGGGTCATTTTGGGACAGTGACAGCTTGTTTTCACACATACGTCTCCAATATGTTTGAGCTGCACACTCACAGAAAAAAAGTTTGCTATACAGAGAGAGGGGGGAGAGCTGGACAGACAGGAAGTCTGGTTATGCAAGCAATTTAAATATAGGTCACTCAGAGTTAGAAACTTACAAAGAGGCAGAAAAAAGTATTAGAGAAGGAGAGCTTCTTAACTTCCTGGCTCACTCTTTATTTGTTACTCTTCAGTATAATTACACTGCAGATTAGCAGGTTTAGCTCGCTGCAGTCCCATAAGTACTCTTAGAGATTTGCGGCCTACTTGTGCCAATCCCAGCGCCTATAAATATAGAGACATAGAAGCTTTAACGAGACCTGTATATTGCATACAGTAAACGTCTTTCATCAAAACCTCTACTTGGTGTCTAGGATGTATCCTGTTTATGCAAATCAGCACTCAGTCTATAAGGAATCCAGAGAAATGTGTTTCATGCTTAAATCTAATCTATGGGAGATTTAAAATGCCTAAATTAGCCTACAATAAAACAAAAAAGAAATACAGTGAAATGCGATACACACTGTCATATGTACATGCATGCATTTAATGTGTTAAATGTAAAAAAGTGTTAAATGCCAATTATTTAGCTTTTTGTCTTTAATAACACGCCACATCAACAAAATAAAATCAACACACAACACAAAACACAAAGTGAAGAGGTGCAGCGTGCTTCAGTGATGTCCGTGCAAAGCACTGGCACTGTCCAATCAGACGTCAAATCAAAGGGCTGAACAAAGAGCTGACGGCAGCCATGACATATTTGATTTCTTTTTTTATTAAAGGTGCCCTGCCACACAAAACCGTTTTTACTTGCTTTTTTTTTTAAATAGGTCCATATGTGTTTGTGTTATATCGTGAATGTGAAAATGAACTGCTACCTCAGGTGTTGCCTGAGCTCATTACTATTCATGATACTCGCCCAGTTGCGCTTGTTAAAGGATGCTGATAGCCAGGCTCTCATTGGCTAGCTGTTAGCCAATCAGAGTCAAGCAGTTTAGCTTAGAAATCAGTTACTTTTATCTCCTGAGTGAAATTATCCAAACAGTACAATACATTGTAAAATTACAATGATTTGTGTGTGTTGATTCCTCTTCTGGTTTTTTTCGGGAAAAAATGTATTGAACACATAGTTCTCACAATCATACTGTCATAAGGAAAAAAACATATTCATATCAACAAATTATTTCTTTAGTAGCGATAAGTAGCCTAATGTTTTATATTTGTTATCTTTGCTTGTTTAAAGCTATAGTGCGTATTTTCGTGCGTCTCCCCCATGAGGAATTCTAAGTAATGACGCAGGTGCTAGTAGCCAAGGAGGACACGGAGGATTAAAAAAACATGATGGACTCTTCAGAAGAGGTCATTATCTTCACTCGAGCTTCTGCTCGGGAAAGTCGCCGGACGCCACAATCTTCTGAACATAGTCATACTGAGAAATCCAGAGAGAGTTGTGTGGAGCTGATAGTCTTCATTAGCTTTGTAGCAACTCATTTGGCAATGGCTTGAATGTAACGGATGTTCATTATTATAAAAAGTTACGCACTAGAGCTACAACATGACTCCAGAAAAAAATAAATTATGTTTACTAATGATTTTTAGTAATAACTACTAATGTAAACTACTGTTGGAGTAAACACTGATGTCTACTGCATCAACTTACCGCTCTGGGTTAATACAACAGGTTTCCACGCAAATTTCTAGTAAAGAAAAGTAATTCGGGATAACAGTGTAGTCACTTTAAGGAATACTAAATCTTCTAGTATGTTAAACAAGGTAACTATCACATTTTGTGTGTAGGGAAATGAGAGGAAAGAATCAGATTGATTCTTTAGCTTTATTGATGATAATGTCACCGATGGCAACACGGCAACAAATTCTTGCAGGTTTAAACCAGCTAGTGCTCTCCTTGTTGTGTTGAAAGTCACTGTCACAGGGGGCAGTTTGTACACAGCGGTCAATGAGGTCGGGCCAGTCTGACTAAAGTCCAAAGCATGCAGAGTGTGTGTCTGTGGAAGTCCAGCTGGTCCTCTGCTGCCAGCATGCATCTATAATAAGAAATGGATACAGCGTTCGAAGCGGAGCCCCGTTCATTCCTACAGTATCAGAGTTGCTCAGTGGGGCATGATGCCAGCATGTAGCCAAAACCATATACTGTATAAAATTAGCTGGATGATTGGCACTGCTTCTGGACTCTGCGACCCATAAAGCAGGTACCCTAGAGACTCCGCTGGCCCATCTGGTTACTTCCGAATGGATCAACTTCTGATAGTGAAACGAGTCATTTCGCTGGGGTTGGGACGCTCGAAAAAAGTGCATTCACTGATTTTCAGACATCTCTTTCAACATGTAAGTCATAGGAATACGTTTTTTTTTGTGCCACAGGGCATCACGTGACAGGCCTGGATTTGTAAACCCAGCTACTGTTTGGCCACTATATTCAATTTGTTGGTAACACTTTACTTGAAGAACACATGACACTGTCATGACACAGTCATAGGGTTAGGGTTCATGTGTCATGACTAGCGTCCATCCCGGGCGTTGAACTTTAACCCAAACCTAACCCTAACCCTAACTTGTCATGACAAAAACCGAATGACACTTACTAAAAGAAGCGTTATGTCATAAACGTTTATGACTTGTTTATAATGTTTATGACACGTTCATGACAGTGTCATGTCACTCTTCTGTAGATACCTTCAAGTAAAGTGTAACCAATGTGTTTATAGCCCTGCGCACTTACCTGGGGTCCTGGCTTCTGTTACTTTTGGCTACTTTACTGGACATGCTGTTTGTCTCAGGTTCTTAAGAGCCAAAATCTTCCCTTAGGAGATGGTGGGGACCAAAACGGAGCTAGGCGAGCAGAGCGGATGTATATGTTGTAGGCTAATTTCAAGCTGAATGTTTAAAAAAAAAAAAAATACATTTTTAATACAGTTTTCCCTGCCATAAGTGACCAAAAATGCGGGTTAATGCAGGTTTAGCAAACAAGTAGATGATTCATATCACCCGTTGAAAGTGTGAAACTTAAACTGTTCTGCTGCTGTTTCTAGAAGATACAAAAACTCTTCAACAGAACCTATGGGGTCCTCAGAGTTACTGCACGTTGACCACCAAATTATTAATTACGGCCCGAGTACCGGAATCGTTGGCGAAGGCCTTGAAGATGAAAACCAACCACCCCACCCCACTGTAATAAGGGGTCCCTGCTCCGTCTCTTTTTCAGCTGAAAAAAAACAAACGTCGTCCCCTGATAAAAAGTGACACCAATAAGGAGGTTTGACTGTGTGGGAGATTTATGTTTATTTGCTGGTTCCTCTTAAGTTTTATATGTGTCCCTGCTCTGGGCAGAAACATCATATTACGTCATATCATGTCTGACACAAATGCTAGCAGACATGGTAGTGGTCAAGCATGAAATTAAATTATGAGAACTGTAATTGCTTTTAACGCTAAGACAATTTTTTCACAGCAGGATTAGTATCTGTTTTGTTTATGCGAGTCTTTCTTCAACAGTTTCTGTGATCTCCTACTGATCGTAGTGCCCCTCCCCCCCCCCACCCCTGTCTCCTCACCTCTGTTAATTCTGCCAAGTTGGTTGGTTATATAACCTGTAAATGAGAAGGTCAGCACCCAGCAGTCATCGCTATGGATACTTGGCACACACACACACACACACACACACACACACACACACACACACACAAACGCCATCAATCATAGACATGAAAACATTGGCTCATATCGCAGGATTCACACACTGATGCAAGTAAGCACACAAACATTTGGCTCCAAATCTGGCCACACACAAGGAGAAAGTCACATTCACACAACACAGATGTGCATACGTGTACATGCCACGACTGTACAGTAAGTGTTCAAAACTCTCTGTTTGGCAAAGTACTCATCAGTTTAAAATGATTTTTTGCAAGTTTTTAGTAAGTCAGTATAATGTATTGTGTTATAAATTGATTTTTTTTTTTTTTTTTTCATTTAAATTCAAAATAGCGTCCCTATAAACCCTGCATATGCTAAATCTGTTCAGTGAAATTAAGCCACTAGCTAAAAGTAATAAAATAAGTCTCAGAATGTTTTAGGTTGATTAGATTTATTCTTAGAGGACAAATCCAGCACAAAATGAACCTAGGGGTTAATAACGCATGTAAAATAGCACCACGTGACGAACGCCGTGTAACCAGTAACATAGCTCAAGCACGGCGTTCGTCGTTCGACTGGTTGTGACTGTTTTCCCAAGATGGCGCCTGCCGGTATAGTGAACGGTACAGTCTTTATTATAAAATCTTTTTAATAAACTGTCTGTACACTTACAAAGTTATCAATGCTTCGGTTTACATGTAGGGACCCTCATTATTCTACCGTGGAAGTGTGGTGCTATGTTGAGCCTTGTTAGTGGTATAGAAATGGAGATTTCTTTTTACTTTCGCATGCCCTGACGACTAGCGTTATAAGCTAATTAGCGGTTTGCGATAAAACTGGTCACATTTGATTAGCATGAAAACATATCTCAGAGAACGGTCGACTCGGTACACGTGTTATTAACCCTTAGGTTCATTTTGCGCCAGATTTGTCCTTTAACTATGTGTCCAAAGCAAGGAGTCTGCAACCTGCGGCTCTGGAGCCCTCTCCAGTAGCTCCATGTGGCTTTGACATTGTTGTAGGCGTGAAGTTCAACACTCAGCATTTCAGTCAAGTAAAATGTGCATCATGGCATACGTACATCTCCAGAGCCACGCCTTATGCTCTAAATTTTGCCCAATTTTAATAGCAGTCTTGAAAATTAAGAATTTATAGTGCGTGGTGAGATTTGCTTCCACCGCAAACAACGTCAAAAAAAAGTCATTGAGAAACAGAGTGATTTTGGAACTGCTGCGGAAAAGTGCAAAGAGCAAATGTGACTATTAAAGACAGGGCCATAAAAATGGCAACAAACATCACCAATCTCATCATCAATATCACTGTTACCTTCATTATGAAGCTCAATATGTTTTGCGGCTCCAGACAAAAAAAAAAAATGTTTAGCTGAAAATGGCAAGTTTGACCTCTGGTCTAAAGACTACTTTAGACCAGAGGTCAGCAAACTTGCCAAACTTGCCACGTGAGTTCCACTTCCAGGATTTCTCTGTTGCCAACAGAAATTACACCAGATTTCACTCATTTAGGTTGGATATCCGTTTTCTTGGGCTTTCTTTGTGTTGGCATTCTAACCTCCGGTGGATTTCTGAGGACTATGGTCAACTGCTCCTCAGATCTCTGCAGGGTAAATCCAGACAGCTAGCTAGACTATCTGTCCAATCTGGGTTTTCTGTTGACTAAACAACCTTTTGAATGTACACGTTCCACCAAAACAAGTTCCTTCCTGAGGCTATTTTGCAGCGGTGCCGTTGCTCCGTCCGGCGCTTAGCACCGCCCATGACAATTATGATTGGTCCAAAGAAAAGCCAATAAACCAGAGCACGTTTTTCTCCCATCCAGGAATGCTGTGTGGACTAGCCAGACCCTCCTTTGTAGTGCTGTGGAGGAAAGCCCAGCAATGCGAGACTAGGTATAAAGTGACTTTGAATGAGTGTGTTGCTTAAAGTGATACTACACAGATTTTACATATGAAGGTCAGTTTAAGTGCCATAGTACTACTCAGCCTGTTCTAAAGTTACACCAGTACACATTTATAATAAGCATGCGTTACAAACTGAGGTGTGGCGTTTATGGTGTGGATCCGACCTACAAACCCACGCAACATTTACTGGCAAGGACACCCACACACACACAGACACACAGACACACACACACACACACACACACACACACACAGACACACACACACGTGCAAAATCCATCTGTCAATGCACTACTTTCCACCACCACAGTGCTCTTTCTCCAGCCATTCCTTCTTTCACCCCTCACCTCCAAAAGCCTACCCACCCAATGCCTGTATCCCCTATCAGGCTTATTTATGTAAGCGTGACAGTGTTTCCCGCTAACACTTGGACCAGTCCCTACTCACACATTAATGGACCCACACCCACGGTGAGCCAATGACCTGACTTCCATTGGCATAGGAACACAATCCGACCACATGCAGACCACAGCTTTTATTTGTAACACTATACTTGTGAGGACAGACTACAGTATTGACTCGTTGACTTGATGATTCAATAACCTTTAACCCCTCCACAGCAATAACATGGCAAACCCAACATTTACTCAATTCATGGCAAACTTATTTTTAAAAGCCCACTGATACAATCCTCACAGATTTTTCTCATCTTACTGTTCTTGTGAGGACATCCAATAGAGAACACATACGGTATTTACCAGTCATCGAGGGTCTCATGAAAGATGTCGCCAAGGTGCATGATTGGAAATGTAGGATCCAGTGTTTTCGGAGCTTTACCCACATGGGGGGCTATCTGTCACTTGAGAGTAACCTTAGCCTGGTTGACATCAGACCATTCTCAGTTGTAACTGAGAGTGGGTCTGGGGAAGGTTAATTCACAGCCCATTTCAAAACCAACGGACGCTGCTCAAAAGCCTCTGGGCGCAATTGGATCGTCCTTCAACCAATCAGACCAACGATCCGGGTGACGTAGCAGTGACAGCGGCATCAACGGGTTGCTGCGCTTTGGTGGCCGCCATGTTGAATGTAAACAAAAAGCTGCTTGCTGTCGCTGTGCTATTGTCATCATGTAAACGGTTGTGATTGGTGCCACGATTTGGAAAAATTGGAAATGGGCTTGAATGGGCTCTGGGCAAGGGGGTAAGCAAGCTTTCACAAAGCGTACCTCCTATGGAGCCATTTTGTTGCTAACAAGCCATCACCCGCCATTAGCATCCCATTGACTGCCACCATTTGTCCATTGTTTATTTCTAAAGAAACACGACAATGTATAAAAGGCTCCATTACCTTGTATCTCACGTTATGGCTCCGTAGCAGAAGTTTTTGTAAAAATAGGCTAACGATTGCGTCATGACCACGCGACTTACTGTCGCATAGTAGAGGAATTACCGTATAGTACAGGAGAAGCTCGCAGGCAGTTTGGACTTACATTAGCCGTTTAAGTTTAATTACTAATGTTAACTAGCATTTTAGTTAGCAATAATTAGTCTATGTTATCTCCTTACATATACCTACGCTCTCCGTCTCTGCAAGATTGGGAATGATTGAGATTTCTCTTGGCACAGCTACCAGAAGACTTCCAACTTTCAGACAGGTTGCTCACGTCACATCTACGTCTTCAAGTTCAGTTGGAGGCTGCTCAGTAACGCTCAGCCATCACCGGAAAAGTGCTTCTAATAGACTTCACTGGTCTCAGTGGAAATCTCAACAGGTTCTCACACCCATCTTGTAAAATATGGACGCTTGGTCGGGACTATTGCCGTCCCTTTAGCGCTTTAGGTAAAAGCGCTTGGTCGGTACTATTGCCGTCCCGTTGGCGCTATAAGTAAACGTGCTTGGTCGGGACTATTGCTGTCCCTTTAGCGCTTTAAGTAAATGCGCTTGGTCGGGACTATTGCCGTCCCTTTTGAAGCAGTTACGTTAAGGAAAAGGTTGCGGTGGGCTTACGGTTCCGTGACACGTGGGAAGAACGGGACGGTTGGGTTTAGGAAAGGGTTGTTGGTGGGCGTACGGTTCCGTAACACGTGGGAAGAATGAGTCGGTTAAAGAAAAAAACGACTATAGCAAGCGTGACACAAACCCCGGTCTCCTGGGTGAAAGTCCTGTGTTTGACCCACCCACCACCCCCCAACCAACCTCCTTACGCGGAAATTCGCCCTTACATACTACTCGCTAAATCCTATCTAACCGCTGCTCTCCCTGGCGCGTTACACAAACACACTGAAAGACGCCTTTTTCGTCGCATCAGACGCTGACAGCCCCTGTCCAAACGTCCTTATTTTACGAGTTCGGAGTGAGAACGGGTTGGAAATCTACGGCGACCCATTGTCCATTTCTTTTACTGTCTATGGCTCTTGGCCAGACTGATTTGCAGAGCAAATCTCAAAATTGCCGGAAGTTCGTCAGGGTTTTTCACAGGCTAGAGTAACCTATCTTTGTGGAAGTGCAATACTAAATTGCTGGAGAACTCCTTTAAAAAGGGGACTTTGATAGGGCATTAGGCTGTTCTGAGGATTGAAACAGAGAATCCAAAAAAAAAAAAATGTCCGTATTTCTTTTGTTAACTGTTGAATTATAATATTGTTTAAAATGTATTATTACACTTCCAGGGATGCAATTCTGGTTGGGAAATAATGAATCCTTTATTTATTTAGTAGTTGTGAGGGTAGTAGTGAAATAAAAATACATTAATAGTAAACAAGTACTGGGATCAGCCTATAAAATGTCCATGGAATTTATAGTGCATTGAAGGCATTTTAACTTTCAAAGCCAAATAGATGGACTTGGCTGTGTTGAAAAATGGACCTTTTTCACAGCAGACATTTTGACTCGTCATAGTAGGAAAAGCACAGCTGAAATTGATAACCTTAACGATGGCTCAATTCCATCAAGTGTCCTAGTGAGCTATTTCAGTGAGTCAGCATGCCCAATACCAGGGCCTCTCCTAAGTGGAATGCAGCCATCATTAATGGTTCTGAATACACCTGTGCTCTTCCTACTATGACATGTCAACACGTCTGCCGTGAAAAAAAAGGTCTATACATTTACTTTTTAATTCCACTGCAGAAACTGTGTATGGAGAAAAACAGAAAATACAACAGCAAAAAAAACCCAACTTTCATTTGTTCTTTACTGCACATTTTATGTACAAGACAAATTCTCAAAAGGCAATTAAAAAAGAAAGCAAAATAAACCATACTGTAACTGTGAGACAGCTTTAATTGATACAAAGTAAACTTTCAGCGTTGAAACTCTTTCCTCTAGCGATGCTTTGCATCCTGCAGCAAACCAATCTCCGGGATGCTTAATTAGCAGTGTATTGATTTCTGTTTTATTTACATGTTTGGTTAGAAGTGGAAAATGTTTTCATAACCACGCTGCCAACATAATGATGCACTGAAAAATATTAAAAACCCACGAAAGTCAATGTGATGATAGGTTACTTTGATTCTTGAACGGATTCATTTTTTGGAGATGATACGATTTCTGTAGGATGCACAGACACGGTGAAGTTATGTATTGAAAATATAAAAAGAGAACATTTAAAAATATAATTTTCACTGACAACCTGGAACATGGTGGACACACACAACAAACACTTTAGTGTCAGTGGATGGTGTTACAAGAAATAAATTTATAGAGAACCTGATACACTGAGACAGCAGATTGAGGAAACATGAATCAGCAATTTGTACTAAAGCTCATGACCGGCAGCAGTTAGTTCAGCAAATTCCGCTTAACTTGGATCTTAGCCCGTTTTACTGGTCTGGTCACAACATTTTCCACATTCCTCAAAATGTGAGCATGTATCACTGGCTTAAAATAACCACACGCACACACACACACACACACACACACACACACACACACACACACACACACACACACACACACACACACACACACACACACAAAGACTGACAGAAAGACAACGATTTGTCTCTGTCACTTTTAACCAACTTTCTGTGGATAAAGTTTCCTCTTTATAAAATTATTCTGTCTTCCCTGAAATATTTAGTGATATCGGTGGAATCATCTGATACTTTCGATAAAGATTTTTACTTTCAGCTGCGAGACCGCAGATATTTCGTCTCATTCAGGCACATTTTAATATACTGAAAAAATAGGAATCCACTTCAAGTAAGACGCATTACCGTTTTGGGGGTCTTACCCTGTCTTTTAGAAAACATGACTGTACAACATAAGGACGTAAAGAAAGGAGGAGTTAAACTGAGCCAGTCTTCAGCTTGTACCAATCTGAAGACTTAAGCCAGGATACAAACCAGGAAGTAAGAAAACAACAGAAAACAACAGCTCTTTGAGTGCAAATGCATTCTGGGTCCATCCAAACTCTCTGCCCACATTCAACCCCCGTTCCAGATCTGCCTGGCTTGGGCCTATTTACAAGATCTTACTGAACCCTGTGCCCGTCACTGGACGATCTGGGGCATCTCGCTCCAGGCTTTGGCCTTCTTCTTGGCCAGGGCCATCCAGGGAGGCTCATCCTGGGGCGAAGCTGGGGGAGGCGGGCCTCGCTGCGAGGCCGGGGTCTGGCTGGAAAGGCCCGGAGCTCTTGAACCAGACTTTTCCGGGGCGGTTCTCGATGAAAACGGAGGGGAGGTAAGTGTCGTGCTCTGGGGCGGGGGTGTCTTGGACGAGGTGGCAGTTTTGGACGGAGGTGGCGGGCTTACGCAAGCGGGAGATTTTTGGGGAACAGGAATCGGAGTAGGGGGTGACAGGGATCTCTGGGGGGAGTTAGGTTGGGCTGGGTGTTTGGCGGCGGCAGGGGGAAGCTGGGGTTTGGGAGGGACAGGGCAGGGGAGCGACTGGGGTTTAGGAGGTTGAGGTGGCACCGGAGTAGGAGGAGAGAGAGCCCTCCTGGCCTCCTTTTCTACGGACGCTGAAGGCTTTCTGATCTCCAGCGGACTCACTGGAAGGAAAGAAAACAGAAACACACACATCAAACAACCACACAATGTGACATCATATTAGTAAGAAAGATGTCATATCAAAAGTGAAAAATGTGGTTTTCAGAAAATAGCTCAATAAATAGGCAGACGGGTACAAATGTGATACATTTGCAGGAAACTGCATACAATTATGCATGTAACAATATATCAATAGCACTAGTTGCATAATGGGTTTGAGCAAAAGAAGCACCAACGAATACTAATCACACTAATTACACACCAGAGTGAAGCACAGTCATATTATGTTTTTTTGTTAAGCGGTTTGTTTTTTCCATTTTTATACTCTATGACCAACACTTACTTTTAATTTACTTTAGATAGATACTTTATTGATCCCCAAGGGGAAATTCAAGGTCCCAGTAGCTTAAAAACATCACACACAACATACACATACATCATAAACAGGATGATAAAATAACAAATCCACATGAATAGCATGGACAATAAAATAAAAAATACTAAATAAAATAAAAAATTCACATGAATGTACTAAGGGATGTATAAGGATGAGACGCTCGCACTGAGAGGGCAGGAACTGACCCTGTGATTCAGTATGAGAGTGTGTGTCATGGTGCTATAGTGCAAATAGGTCCAATAGTGCCTGCATTAAATATGGACAATATAGGAGAATAATGTAAACATAGTAATATAAAAACTATAGCAGTGCAAGGATAAACTTAAAAAAAAAGACAGCATTAAATATGGGAATTATAAGGGAATAGAGTAGACAGTAGGATAGACACAAATCAACAGTCAATATTAGAGGTTTGAAGTTGTTTTTTTTCCCACCCTCCTCAGCAATTCAGAAAAATATCCTTATTATAACAGTCATGTGTTTAGGAGTCAGTTATCATGTGTGATCAATGCAACCATTAAGTGCCTCAGAGACCAGAGGATGAATGTTAAAATGTGATCTGAACAGTTCTGTCAGGTTTGGTTGCAGTAGCACAGTTTGTCCAGATGAGTTCAGAATTGCATCAGCCAAAAGCGTTACCTCCACACAACAAGAGCAGAACAAACAGTAGGAACGTTTTTAGTCAGCTTAACCCTTGTGTTGTCCTCCTGTCGACCATGCAACTTTTTGTTTTTCTGCGTCAACATTTAAAATCAAAACTCTTCCCTCTCATTTGGTCACTTTTGTCAAAATTTTTGTCACTTTTTCAGATGTTTGTCATTTTTTCCTGCATTTCTTTTGACGTTATTGTGGTTTTTCCACGTTTTTCAAGCTTTTTCCAACATTTGTCACTCTTTCAATGTTCTTTTATCAATTTTGTTAAATTGTTATCAATGCTATACCATTTTATAAAACACCCAAATTCAATGAAAGTAGTGAACTGATCATGTATTTTACTTGTGGAGAGTAATGGTGTATGGAACCATCCACATTATTATTCCGGAGGACAACAGAAGGGTTAAACCACACCTTATTACAGAGATTCAGCACGTTCAATGGGAGTGTGTGTGTGTGTGTGTGTGTGTGTGTGTGTGTGTGTGCTCTGACCTTTTCCGGTGGACTCAGCTGTTCTGTTGCTGGGTTCCCTGCTTGCAGCTGAGCTGACAGACATTGGCAGTGAACTCTTGCTCTCTGGTTCCTCCTGACGACAGAGAGCAGCACAGTCAGTTATATAGATTATGTGACTGGAAATGTGTGGTGGTGTAATTGTGAACACATGGAAGCCGACACAGAGTATATAACCATCCCATTCAAGGCCCCCTCTATCTGAACCTAACCTAATAAATTGCAATATGTCGCAGAAAATCGCAATATGTTTAAAATTGCAATAATAGCGTATGGTGACATATGTATCGTGTTAATAATGTATGGTGGGGCCTCTGTTGACTCCCACCCCTCTTGGACTGTGACTAACATGCATCCCTGGTATTAAGCTCAAATCTAGGCTACAATGCAATTATGTATATATATATATATTTTGCTCCACTTCTCATAGGACATCCATGTTATTGTGTTTTTTTTTTTATTTGTTTAACTTTATGATAGTTAGGTTTCCTTTTGTGCACAATCTTAGACACTTTATTCCATATGTCACGTCACAGTTTTGCTGGGAATGTGTGTCCACATGAAAGACATGTACATGACCACACGCACGCGCACACACACACACACACACACACACACACACACACACACACACACACACACACACACAAATGACCTTCTTGATAGTAATTTCTTCTAGTGAGTTTTCTTTATAGATCTTCTGTTTCTGTTTGGCCACAGAGATCCAGCTGGGAGAATCAGATCCAGCAGAAAAGCCACGACCTGCAGCTTGGTCTGAATCAAAAACACAGCAGATACACTGTTACACCATGAGATATTTACCATTTACTTACTAGTCTGATTTATGTCTTGGGCAAATACACGTACATATGCATAAGAAAGCTGTAAGCACTTAGTATATGAAAATGAAAATGGTGTGTGTTTGCGTGTGGACACACACCTGAAATGCGCTTGCTTTTCCCTATACTGTCTCCGTGTACATCCGGTTTCTTAGGGAGGGCAGGCTTGTTGCTGACTGGCTGACTTATGGAGGGCTTTCCACTGATTGGCTGCGGGGAGTCCACGCTACAGCTGGTTGGCTGAGCTGGAGTCTCGATGGGAGGCTGAATAAGGGAAAATAAGATCATGAATACAAAATTCAATACAAAACTTATTTTACACCTGCATTCATTTATTTTGTTGGCCTCTTGGGGGCAGCAGAAACAAACTACAAACACAGCACTAACACATTATCACCTTATTGTTTATAGTTTATTTAAGGATCCCCATTAGAAGCACATGGGTGTGCCTCTAGTCTTCTTGGGGTCCTGAAAAGTTGACAAGGCGAACATGTTAGCAAACAGTTGCCTTTTCATTCACACATCCATTGGATAGGGAGCAACATTAGTGTTTATTAAGTGTAATATAAGTCTAATATTCCCTCTTCTTTTAGTTCGGTTTTTGCTCTGTTTTCGCTGAAAAAGAATTATCCATAGTCAGTTAATAGTCTATATTGACGACGTTTCATTTATGGGATAGTTTCGGTGTCGCTGGAGGATCTGCCGGATGTCCCTCTTCTGCTTTCTTTGTGTTGGCATTCTAAACTCCAGTCGATTCGGGAAACATCTTCCGAGCTAGAACCGACAATCAAATTATGTTTATCTTTTTTTGAGTAAAATTCTCATCACACACTCGGCAGCCATTTTAATTCCAGAGCTCGCCTCCCTACGTGCACATGTTCCACTGAAACAAGTTCCTTCCCGAGGCTATTTTGCAGAGGCACCGTTGGTCCGTCCGGCCCTTAGCGCCGCCCAAGACGATTGTGATTGGTTTAAAAAAAAAAAAAAAGCCAATAAATCAGAGCACGGAATGCTTTGTGGACTAGCCAGACCCTCCTCTGCAGCTCGTGGAGGATGGTCTGGCAATGCGAGACTATTGTTTTTATTACCATGTAAAGTGTCTTTGAGTACCTCTTAAAGCGCTATACAAATAAAATGTACTATTATTAGTTAGTAGTAGTAGATGGCGGTCAGCGGCGTTCGTCGTTCGACTGGTCATGACTGTTTTCCAAGATGGCGCCTGCATATAAACATGAACGCTACTGTCTTTATAATCTATGTTTTTAATAAAGTGTCTGTACACTTACAAAGTTCTCAATGCTTCGGTTTACATGTAGGGACCCTCATTATGCTACCGTTGAAGTGTGGTGCCATTTTGAGCCTTGTTAGTGGTATAAAATAGTGATTTACCCTCTGCCCCGAAAGCTAGCATTGGCAGCTAATCACCGGTTTGCGGTAGCTTTTTTCAAGCTAGAGACACATTCGATTAGCATGAAAACATGTCACAGAGAACAATCGACTCGGTACACATATGTTATTAACCCCTAGGTTCATTTTGCGCCGGATTTGTCCTTTAACTCCAGTTTCTGCGTGCAAAAGTCGCCAGAAAGAAAACAATTTCTAAACACAGCCATACTGAGAAATACAGAGAGAGTTTGGCGGAGCTGCTAGTCTTATTTAGCTTTGTAGAAACTCATTTGACGATGGCTTGAATGTAACGGACATTCATTACTATTAAAAAGTTACGCACTAAAGCTTTAAGCTAAGTTTCAGTTTATCTGCATTGTGTTCCAAAGGTAAGACAACTTCAGATTCCTGCAGAAACCTTTAGAATTGAACATCTTTAATGCTTTTAAAGAATGACAGTGTGTTTCTTATAGGGAATGTTTCATATTTGAATGGAAGTAAAACTATTAACAGTAACAACAAAGTCGGGGGGGAGCACCTCTGTGTATTCCTCCTCCGAGCTGAAGCGGTGTGGAGCTGACGTCTTCCTCAGCCGAACTCCAAACGGATTGTCGGGGTTTCCCTCCACTACGACAGAGCTCTCTGTAGGCGGAAAGGTGGAAAAGTTGGCCTGTGGTGTACATTTTTTTTTCCCAACAGCAAGTTCACCTCATGTGACGTAGAGCAGACTACTTTCATTGCTTGTAGTTTCTATCTATTCTACATTTCCTGGTTTTGAATTTGTTTCCACTTGTTTCTATTTAGATCTTGTTTTATTTCCACCACATACACTCACCTAAAGGATTATTAGGTACACCTGTAAGATTTCACATTAATGCAATTATCTAATCAACCAATCACATGGCAGCTGCTTCCATGCATTTAGGGGTGTGGTCCAGGTCTAGACAATCTCCTGAACTCCAAACTTAATGTCAGAATGGGAACGAAAGGTGATCTAAGCAACTCTGAGCGTGGCATGGTTGTTGGTGCCAGACGGGCTGGT
This sequence comes from Sander vitreus, assembly GCF_031162955.1. Classification (NCBI taxonomy): domain Eukaryota; kingdom Metazoa; phylum Chordata; class Actinopteri; order Perciformes; family Percidae; genus Sander; species Sander vitreus. The sequence continues at coordinate 31,544,014 of NC_135864.1, read as the reverse complement.
TTGAGTATTTCACAATCTGCTCAGTTACTGGGATTTTCAAGCACAACCATTTCTAGGGTTTACAAAGAATGTTCTGAAAAAGGAAAAACATCCAGTATGCGGCAGTCCTGTGGGGCGAAAATGCCTCGTTGATGCTAGAGGTCAGAGGAGAATGGGCCGTCTGATTCAAGCTGATAGAAGATCAACTTTGACTCAAATAACCACTCGTTACAACCGAGGTATGCAGCAAAGCATTTGTGAAGCCACAACACGCACAACCTTGAGGCGGATGGGCTACAGCAGCAGAAGACCCCACCGGGTACCACTCATCTCCACTAAAAATAGGAAAAGTAGGCTACAGTTTGCACGAGCTCACCAAAATTGGACAGTTGAAGACTGTAAAAATGTTGCCTGGTCTGATGAGTCTCGATTTCAGTTGAGACATTCAGATGGTAGAGTCAGAATTTGGTGAAACAGAATGAGAACATGGATCCGTCATGCCTTGTTACCACTGTGCACTGTGCTGGTGGTGGTTTTCTTGGCACACTTTAGGCCTTAGTACCAATTGGGCATCATTTAAATGCCACAGCCTACCTGAGCATTGTTCTGACCATGTCCATCCTTTTATGACCACCATGTACCCATCCTCTGATGGCTATTTCCAGCAGGATAATGCACCATGTCACAAAGCTTAAATCTTTTCATATTGGTTTCTTGAACATGACAATGAGTTCACGGTCCTAAAATGGCCCCCACAGTCGCCAGATCTCAACACAATAGAACATCTTCAGGATGTGGTGGAACAGGAGCTTCGTGCCCTGGATGTGCATCCCACAAATCTCCATCAACTGCAAGATGCTATCCTATCAATATGGGCCAACATTTCTAAAGAATGCTTCCAGCACCTTGTTGAACCAATGCCACGAAGAATTAAGGCAGTTCTGAAAGGCGTCAGGGGGTCAAACACGGTATTAGTAGGGTGTTCCTAATAATCCTTTAGGTGAGTGTGTGTGTGTGTATATATATATATATATATATATATATATATATGTGTGTATATACATATACGTGTTTATATACAGTACATATGTTTCTGTCTTAGTGAAGCACTTGTGCAAAACTTGTTTGCTTTTTAAAGTGCTATATAAATGAAATAAACTTTAAACTAGTGCAAAGAGAAAACGTAACCAGGGAATAATACTGTAAGGCCCCAAAAAAGACAAGACCTAAGTACCCAAATCAAGAATCTTCATGGTCTACCTTTGGACTTGTTCATCGCAGGGGTGGAATATGGCGGGGGCTTCTGTGGCTCCAGCCCCGAATGTTTTCTTAAAGGCCCAGAATCTTTTAGGCCAACTTTACTGTCTTTCAGGGGCTGTGGCGGGCTCTGTTTTAAAGCTAGATATTGGTATCATATGACGCTAAATAACCAAAAGGTAGGCCAAGGGAGGTTTTAGCAAGGGGAAAAACTGGCATGGACACTTCAAAGGTGTCCCTTGACCTCTCACCTCCAGATATCCGATTGAAAACGGTTTCTATGGGTACCCATAAGTCTCCCTGTTACAGACATGCCTACTTTATGCTAATCCAATGTGGTTGTTTCTCGGCAACTATGATATTTTTCACAAATCGTGAAATTTGTAGGCATTCTATTAACAAATCGCTTGAAAAAAGGTGCAATTAGCTGCCATAAACAGAAAAAAATAAATCTTCATGCCCTTGGGACCCTAGGTTTTCGTCTGAGCCCTGAACGGTTACAACATCTGGCCCCGCCCCCTGGTTTACCATGCTTACTGTCTGTTTTTGCAGCAGCTGAGGTCTGAGGTTGAACGGACGATGGAGACGATGATGCAGTGCCGGTCCCTGCGTTCCTCACTCTGCCGGTGCTCAACACCAGTTCAACCTTAGCTGAACTCGATGGCTCTGCTTTCACTTCAGGGTCCTTCTCAGCCTCAACCTCCACATCTCCGGGCCCAGTGACGGCGGACGGCGAATGGGAGACGCAGGCGGGTGGGGAGGAGGGAGGAATCAAACTCTCTTCTACATCCCCGACAGAGAGGGATCTCTGCCAGGCGGGGACGACGGTGAAGCGGGCTCTGCTCTGATCTGATCCCCTGGACGATGGTTTAACATCTTCCTCCACAGAGGCGGGAGGTGTAGCTTCTCTGTCCAGGGCCCGCGGTTTTTCCACTTCTACGGTTTCCACATTGTCAGCTGGTTCTTTTCCTTCTTCTGTGGCTGCTGTGTTTTGCTGTGTGGCTGCTACAGCATGACAGGATGTCTCACTTTCGGCAGTTGGGGACTGTGGAAAGAAAGGTGTGGCTTTCTCTGAGCTCGGAGAGAGCAGATTGATGTGGATGGTGCTGGTCTTACTGGGAGTGCTGGCTCCACTCTCCAGTGACGGAGCCTCGCAATGCGGCTCAGGAAGAAACAGCGAAGAAGGCTTAGCCTGTTCTGTGGCTTCACTTTGATTCTCCCCCCCTTGCTTCATGTCTAAATGGGATGTTTCGACACCTTCCCGCTGCAGATCTTGTTCAGTCAGATCTGCATCAGGTTGGTTTGCTTCACCCTCTTCCTCTTGCTCGGATTTCTGTTCTGTGCGGTCAATATCTACGCCTTCCTCCCCCTTCTCCTTTCCATCTGCCATCTCCTCTCCGAAGCTTTCATTGGACGCCGTTTGACTTCCATGCACTACAGCAAACACCTGATGACCCCCCAGTTCTGATTCAGCATCGTTTGTGCACGCATTGACGTCTCCAACCGCAACACCCTCCTCTTCCTCCTGCAGCAACACGGCACCTTTCTCTTCAGGAAACGTCTCCGTCATCTCTTTTGCGTCGTCCCTCTCGTCTTCCATCGCCTCCGCGACTCTCTCCTTTGCTTCCTTCGCCTTCACCTCTTCATCGTCCTCTTCCCTCTTCTCCCATCCCTCCTCCTCCACCGCGGGCTCCTTCGTCTCCAGCTCTATCGCCTCCTCCTCTCCCTCACTCTCTTCTTCTTCTTCTTCTCTTTCCTCTTCCTCTTCCCGGTCGACAGCGTTTCCTGTAAGCACATCATGTCGTTCCTCGGGGCTGACTTCCTCTGCCTCGTCTTTTTCGCCCTCCTCTTCTTGCTGTAAGATAAAGGAGAGAGGAACATAAGACAAGTAGAGGTTTGAGTTTTTTAACTGCACACGGTACAGATAGACGCAAGCTGGTAGTGGCGCATTACTGGTTTTTAACCCTTTGAACTCTGCAGTGGAAATGGTCCGCCAGTGCCTACATTGGTATTTTCGCTTATTGTGATGTCATTTCTTGGAGTTTCTTCAAATGCTTCATATCCCTAAAACCAGTCCGACCTAAGCTATAAGGCAATGGAAGTCAATAAACCATAATGATTAATAAAAGTATTTAAACTGTGTCATGAATTAAAAAAAGGATAGTTGGGTGGCAGCGCTCTCCCAATAAGAAAACAAGTGAACGGCCAGTGTAGAGCAGTTTTAGCGTGGATGATGTGTAGGCGGCTAAAGGGTTAAAGTAGTGAAAGATCGTGGTCGGTTGGCTCGGTTGGTGGAGCGGGCGCGCATGTGCGGAGGTTTGTTCCTCGATGCAGAGGGTCCAGGGTTCGAATCCGACCTGTGACAGTTTTCCTGCATGTCTTCCCCCCTCTCTCTCACCTTTCATGTCTCTCTGCTTTCCTGTCCAATAAAGGCAGAAATGCCCAAAAATTTAAAAAATTCAAAATAAAAATAAAAAAAGTAGTGAAAGATCAATGTCAGAGGACAAAAATAAAAAATAAACAATTTGATAGCCAATGGAGCCAAATTTATAATGCCCTCTAGAGCATGTCTTTGGAACCCCCTTTATTATTATTATTATTATTATTTTTTTTGTCGTGTGTATGTGTATGTGGGACCTGTCTTGAATGAGGACCAGCAATGTGCGGGGTGGGCGGGTAAACGGGGGCGGGGGTGGGAGAGGTGGGCGGATGGTAGGGTGGGTTGGGGGAAGCGAGTTGGGTTGGTAGGGGTGGGTCGGTATAATCAATAATAAGTATTGAGGGAAGCATAGTATGTAAAAGTAGAGAAATTCTGATGAAACTCTGATTTTGATGAAATTCTGAAATTGTTTAATTTTTTTCCATTGTTGTTTCACCCTTATTTGATGTACTTCCTGGTACCTAATCATGATGAAAAAAAAATAAATAAATAAAAAGTAAAGAAAATGGTTTCCGACGCTTCATTAGACCATCACTAGGTTAAAGCTACTTCAATTACAAAATTCAAAAATAAATCAAAGATACATACACCATGTTGACTGACGTGTTCCACCACTAGTTCCTCCTCCTCTGTTGCTTCTTCTTCCTCTGCTGCTTCTTCTTGTTCTTGTTCTTCTTCTTCTTCTTCCTTCTCTTCAACTATCTCCTCCTCTTCAACATCTTGACAGGAAGTAGCGCTCAAAGTGCTAACCACTTCCTGTGTGGTGTGATCTGAGCCAGCCTGATAACCGACAGGCTCGTCCACCTCTGCCTCCTCTTCCTTTACCTCCTCTCCTTCAACTATCTCCACATCTTTCCTTTCCTGTTCCTTCCCTTCCTCCTCCGTCTCCAGGACAATACCCTCCGTCTCCAGGACAACACCCTCCGTCTTCAAGGAGCTTAGCACTTCCTGTAAGAAGGAGCTTTCCTCCTCTCTGCTTTCCTGGACTTCGTCTTCTTCTCCGCTCAGTGTCGAGTCACTTTCATACCCCTTCTCCTCTGCTTCATCGGCAACGCTGGGGGGGTCCAGCAGATACTCTCTGAGACCAGCTGCAGGGGGCTCCGGTGTGGCTCTAGAAGCAGATATAATAATAATAAAAATAATAATAATAATAATAAAAATAATAATAATAATACTACCTTAATTTGAAAAGTGCTTTTTAAGTTACAAAGTGCTTAACATTCATTTAAAAAACACAAAAACCAATGACAGATGATAAACAACAATAAAATCAATAAAAAGCAAGTCTAAAGTAGTGAGTTTTTAAAAGAGACTTAAAAGAAGACAATGTTTTGGCTTCCCCGATCTCCTCCGGTCATTCTACAACTGGAGGGCCCCGAGCAGAGAAGGCCTGATCACCTTTAGTTTTCAGGTTTGACCGGGGAGTGACCTAGGGGTGACCCACGAATAGTCAAATATTCAATGCTTCAAAGGAAAGAGCCTGATTCGACTGTCAGTCTCACAGGCGAATCTTCGCAGCGCCGTAAAGTCCATTTCAGACCAAAGACTCTGGACGAGACGAATGTAAACTTGGAGCAACTTGCAACGCGCCGGACTGCACCGTTCTGAAACCTGCCAGTTTACACCAATGAGACGAGACGAGGCGCTGTATCACCTTCATAGCACAGCGACTCTTTGCACTTCCATCCCAACTTCTGACTTTCAGGCTTTTTTTGTAGCTGGATATATCATTTGTTGCGTGATATGAATTGATTGAATGTGGATAACATTAGTGATAGTGAGATCCTTGCTAGTGTTGGTCAAATGAAGCTTCGTGAAGCATTTTCTTTATTTTCTGAGCCCACTAGATGGCGCTCTTGGTTTTAAGAGAAAGGCCTAAGGCACTGCAATTCAGTGTGATCTCAAACCTTTGTTGAACAGAGAGCGCCATCTAGTGGGCTCAGAAAATAAAGAAAATGCTTCACGAAGCTTCATTTGGCCATCACTAATGCTTGCTACAGTTACATTTCTAGTGATGAAACGGGGAAAAACGTTTTATTTCTCTGATTCACTGCTTTGTTTTAACAACGCTCGCTCTCTTCAGTTACTCTCTAGCTCGCTCGAACATTAGTCTATAGCCACGCCCTTCCACTTCCGGGATTCCTCCATTGCCGACGGAAATTGCGCAGGATGTCACTCTTTTCGGCCGGTTGTCTGTTACCTTCCTCTTTCTTTGTGTTGGCATTCTAAACTCAGGTGGATTCAGGACTATGGTGAACTGCTCCTCAGATCTCTGCAGGGTAAATCCAGACAGCTAGCTAGACTATCTGTCCAATCTGAGTTTTCTGTTGCACGACTAAAACTACTTTTGAACGTACACATGTTCCACCAAAACAAGTTCCTTCCTTTCTTTTGTAGTGGCAGCGGAGCTCCGTGCGGAGCTTAGCGCCGCCCAAGACGATTGTGATTGGTTTAAAGAAATGCCGATAAACCAGAGCACGTGACACATGACAAGCCGGAATGAAAACAAGCCGAACTGAAATAGGAGTAATGAGGCTATTTTTTTAAATGTAAGGAGTAGAAAGAACAGATAATTTCATAAAAAAAGGAGTAGAACTAAAAAGTCTGCTGTAAAATAATGACTCCAGTAAAGTATATATACACAAAATGTCTACTTAAGTAAGGTAAAAGTATTTGTACTTCGTTACTTGAAACCTCTGCTTTTGATACATCTTTTTAAAGTGGGTAAATAAATCCAACCGCCCCATGACAGATTTATGTTTCACTTTCCACGATCCGGAACCGACGGTCGCCCCTCCATCCACCCCCCACCCACATGATTCGACGATCAGTCGACGATAGATAGAACCGACCTAATATTTGAAATGTTTCTTATCAAGGGGTCAGATCAATAGAAGGAGAAAAACAAAAACAAGTCAGACTGAGAGGAGGAGGAAACAAGGAGGAAATCATGTCTAATCACCCGGGACTGTCCAGAGAGGAGGCTCTGGAGCTGGGCTTGGAGGAGGCCAGGGGCTGGGCGTCTGGGTGACACAGCTCCGGAGGAGAGGAAGAGTCCGGCCCGGGAGAAACATCCTGTTCTGCTTCAGACTCGTCCTCTCCCTCCTCCCTCTCCTCCTCATCTCTCACCAGGGAGTGTCTGGAATGCTGTGGCTGCTCCTCCTCCTCATCTTCTTCTTCCTCTTCTTCCTCCTTCCTATCCACCTTTGGTTTCAGCTCATCAACACTTACAGCTGGACCACAGACAGAAGCAAAGGTCTCAGAGGGCAACCTGATATGATGTCAGTGCCAGCAAAGGGTATGGAAGTCTATGGCTGCCAGATGTTTATCATGAAATAATTTAACCAAATTAAAGATTCATGATTTCATTGTGTGCATAATGTAGGACAAAAATGAGTAGCATTTTCATGATCATATTTAAAAAAGGCATAATTTGCTAAGATGGAACAGAATCGTTTTAACAAAAGGAATTCACAAAAATATTTTTTGAAGGTGTGGAAACAATTTTTGATATTGCTTGATGAGATTTGCTGCTAAATGTGAGCATGCTTTGATCTTGCACTCTGATACTCTGGCAGCACTCCACCCATGTGTAGGGCTGGGTACCAAATTCAATACTTTTGAGGCACCAACCGAACCATAGTATCAAGTATCAAAAAATGCCTCGTCATTCAATACCCAATTGAATCCAAAACCCCCCAAAAAAGGAGTAAATCTCATCAGCGTCAGTGAGCCAATCAGCACGCAGCATGCTTCTACCAAGATCTAATAATTTTGGTGATTGGCTGTCTAACATTACACGTCGCAGAGACACGCAGGAAAAACTAGTAAGGTAACTTAAAAGAGATTTGTGCCGTAATGTTGTCATTTCTTTTGTTATAATGGATTTTATAAAATTGGTATCGAAAAAAGTATAATTTAGGAACCGGTATCCAAGTCACGATATTGGTAGTGATATCGAAAATTTTTAAACGATACCCAGCCCTACCTATGTGTGTGTGTGTGTGGTTTTTTATTTATTTTTTTCCTTTATTTTTGGGGTTTTTGCTTCTTTCTTTATTGCTGTCTTGTCTAGTTTACTGTGTGACTGTTATGAGAACAATTTAAAGTAAAGTTTTTAATAAAAAAAAAGAAGGAAATGCATAATTTGCTAAATGTAGTTAAAAAATAATAATTTTGAGTGCACTCACTTAGCATATGACTATCATATTGATAATGAAATTGAATGTGAATTCTTTGTTGGACAAATTGGTGGACAAAGTACGATTACATTTGAAAACTAAATTACAAACGTTTTTCTCCCAAACCAATATAAAAGTGAAAAAGCCATTTTATTTTCATTAGAAATCAGGACATACAGTAATTAAAAATAGAGCAATTTCATTTTTATTTTATTTTTTACTGCCTTTATTGCATTATTGCAATGTAATGCTCGGGAGTACACTGAAAAGCATTTGCCAATGGAGCTTTTATTTTAATTATGATTTTTGGAGTAATTATGCATTTTCATATATTTCATTTGCAAACTGAAATGGAATATGGAATTTCTATTTGACTAAATGATTTCATATTAATATTGGGCAGTGAGAGACTTCCATACGAGCAGAGTCCGTACCGTACCTTCTGACGTCTTCTGTTGTTCCAGCTCCTTAGAAGCTTCTGTTATGGAGGTGTTCAGCGTCTCCTCCACCACAGAGTCTCCCTCTGCCTTTATCTCCAGCCTCTGCATGGACAGGAGACATTAGCGATTACATCATCATTCTCAATGACCACTGTGATGGTCATGGTGACAGTTAGATAGTCCGTTTAAGTGCCACTGAGCAGAACACCGGTTCTATGGCTGACCCTATCATCATTTATAACTAGCATGTTATGACTGGCTGAACTGGATATGTCACTCAATGCTTCATCTCCCTTAAAAAGAAGTCCAATGGGGCAAAGGGACATATTTTGGAAGAGAAAACCAAGGCGAACAGAGGAATTATTGTGAGTAAGATAAGATAGGATAAAACTTTATTGTCTGTTCGCACAGAAATCTTTGTTGCATCGCATAAAAATGTTATGATAAGCAGAAGAAACTATAGCCAAAACTATGAAAACAGGACCCAAGTTGTAATAAACCAGAATGATCATTTAAAGCACATATAATGGGGGTGCCCTGGTAGCTCAACTGGTAGAGCGTGCGGCCAATATACCTAGTCTTTACCGCAGTGGCCACCGGTTCAATTCCAACCCATGGCACTTTGCTGCATGTCATCCCCCTCTCTCTCCCACTTCCCCTACAGGACAGATTAAGATCTGTCCTGTTAAATAAAGTGCTGATGTTAGTGTGTTTGTATGCGTCTGAATGTCTTACACAGACAGGTTTCCTCCTGTTGCAGGCTTTGTGTCTCAGGCCCAGCTTGTGTTTGGCAGCAGAGTTATCCAGACAGCCGAAGGGACTGGCCGGCAGACTGAAGTCCCCTGGGACCACCAGGGGGCTCAGAGCTCCGCTGGAGGCAGCGCAGGACAACTGGGAAGACAAGGGGACAGAGCGTCACAAATAACGTATTAACAGGGGGAATTCTCCTCAACAGAACACAAGTAAAGTTGATTGTGATAAAAGGTGGTTTTTCCCTTAAAAAAATGAAGGCAGCAGATAAAAAAAAAAAGTGAATAGAGCAACACCAGCAGAGAGAGAGAGAGAAAGGGAGGGAGTCCAGCTGTATAAATATTAGCCGTCCTTATCTGCAGGACTAACACTTTCTCTGTCCTCACTGGAGAAGTATCCCTCTCTGTCCTCTGACAGATTCACATAAACATCTTAAAGAGGTTTTTACCTTTTCCCATCCATTATCCTTAAGAAAAAACCCTAACAGAGTACAAATTATTTACAGTTGGACATGTCAACACACACTTGGACTAACTAAAGGAGTACAGTGGCAGTTTTCAGGTGACAGAATTCACTTCTATTTTCTACTAAAAAACTTTCCATGTTGAGGTCTGTGACTCATTTACAGAAAGATACACTGATGACTCATTTTTGATGCTTTGAGCACCACTCTTTGCTCTGTTGTTTTCGGGTTGGTGGCAGCAGTTCAGAGATGAAAATCTCCGAACATCCGCAAATGAAACCAAAACTATTTGCGTGGCTAGATCCCACCAGAGGTCATACGATATGTTTTTATTATTTGGTTGAACTGACCGTTTGTCTGATTTTGAGCAAAAATCATAACTACACAGAGTTATTGTGTGACAGTTAGAGGCATGTGATCCAATTCTAGATTTCTGTTTATGGAGTTTTCAGGTCTCTGTGTATGTGTTGCGTGTGTGTTTGAGTGAGTGAGAAAGACAGAGACAGAGAGAGAGAGAGAGAGAGAGAGAGCGCGAGAGAGAGAGAGAGAGAGAGAGAGAGAGAGAGAGAGAGAGGCGGGTTGAGGCAGAATTGAAATGCTATAACTACGAGCAGACACGGTGACTGCCAGAGAAACCATTGGAATGCACTCTGAACACACACACACACACACACACACACACACACACACACACACACCCCCTGAGGTCCATCTTTGAGCATCACACTCAAAGCACATGACAGCTATTTACTGTGCGACAGATACATTTATCTTTGTGCATTTACTGTGTGAATCAGAGCTGCAGGAGATCGTTAAATCCTCAGGTGGACACACAAAACGTATCTGACTTAAGAAGCCTCTACACTTTAAATTACACCAAATTCAAATCATCTGATAAGAGCTGCGTGAGTGAACCAGAACAGTGAAGTTGTAGGCCGGAAATAAAAAAAAAAAATAACAAGCTGAAAGGCACTACAACAGGACAGAGTCTGATTGTAATTCTCTGAGGGTTCATCGTCATCAGCAACAACTTTCACATTGCACATAATTCATATAAAAAATATTGATTAGTGCAGCTTTAACACGCAGAGTTAAAAACGTAAGCCTGCACTATTTCTATTTACAGTAAATATGAAGGCAGACTGACCCAGACCCAAGTACCCAGACTGATTTTAGACTGATATGGACATGTTGTCTAGCTCAAAGCGGTTAGCCCTGCAATGAAATCCAAATTCATTTTCAGAATTTAAAAAATCTAAACAAACATTCTGTATCTCCATGAAGTCTGTCGGGAGTTCTCAGTGAGTTGGTCAAGCTCAAGCTCCACTTTGACTGCAATTCATAAGTCACTGCAGTCCTCCTTGACCACATTCCTGTGTGGAATGCACTTTAAAAAGGGATATTTTCAGGTTTTTTTGTGTGCATGTCTTTGTAGCGGGCCATTTGCGGGTTTTTTCATTGGGAAAATGACTGGCCAAAAACCCCTTCTGAAATTGCTAAAACGGCACTATCATTAAATGCTCATTTGTCATACTTTGCTGACTGTGCTTTTTGCCCAGCGAGACTAAATTGATAGTTGAGGGTTTTTTTTAGGACATTCGCCTTATCACAAATTGGCAGTGTCCAGCTGAAAAGTTACTGCAGTGAATTGTTTTAACTGACAGTGCCGTCAGGGAGCATTTGGGGCATACCAAGGGGCATTAGTTGAAACACAAACACATACAGTGTAGCTCAGCAGACAATTAGAGGATACAGAGGGAGAAAGATAGGAATAAGAAAGAATGGGGATTAAGAGACTGAGGGAAGACGTTCAATTTGCACGAAGGGGGCTTTAATTCAGTTGTGTTTCTGTGATTAGATTGGACCATCAGATGTTTTTCACCATCAGTCACATGTGGAGAAATGTCACACTCACTATATAAAGGTCCTTTTATAAGGCACATTATCGTACCATGAGATGACTTAAATGGCTGTTTGGCTGCTGACGGGGGAAATCCTTCACTATGTTACGTGGAGGCTATTTGTTTTTATAACAGTACCACGTATTGGAGTTTAGATGTGGATTTAGCCTTTTGTGTCTCCAGAAGGAGCTGTGTGAAGTCTGATAAATTAGCTCAAGTGATGTCACTTGAGTCAGGGTCGGTCGAGTACGAAGACCACAAGTTTGAAAATGACAATGTCCGACATCATTGTAGCGGAGTATGAGTGCTCTTTGAAGTGTTTGTTTAGGGTGGAAAAGCACATAAGAAGCTGGGTCCAGACTAGTTTTATGATAGTCAGACAGATTATTTTAAGAGGATGGAAGAATGCAAGGGGGCCATCAATCCAGGAGAGGGCGGGTGAGAAACGTTTGCCAGATTATATGTCTACACTAGAAAATGGGGGAAGTACCTGAGCTTTCTGGAGGGCTCCTAGGAAGCTTTGTGCTGGGGAGAGACGTGTATGATGGGCTTATGGTGTTGTCATTTATACATATGTTTATTTGTTTTATGGTTTATTGTCTATTTTGTTTTAATTTTGTTGAATGGTCTGCAATATTGTAGTTACTGTGTCATCTTTTCTTGATTTTTGTCTGGGTGGGTGGTGATGACGGGGGGATTGGTTCATGTTGTTAGTTGTATGTTTTGTATATGGTTAAAAAATCTAATTAAAAATTGTTAATCACAAAAATAAAGTGTTTGTTTACCTGGTCGTCGTCACTCTCTGTTCCCTCCAGACTGATGGAGCTGTTCCTCTGAGCCTGATTCTGAGATGCAGAGAGAGGAGAAAGAAGTGTTAGCAGTGCTGTCTGCAAATAGCATTCAGGTGGACTACAGAGTGGGACATTACTCAATAATATGTGTTACCATGGCTGCGTGAAGTGTCTTGTATTCAGGTGGACTACAGGGCAGGCCGTCATCCTCAGACACGGTTCCGGCATCGTCCGTTTTCTTCACACACATGAGGGATGGAGGAGAGCCCAGTCTGATGGCCTGCTTCAGCTGGAGCTGCAAAGGAAAAAAACAAATTTGTGTTTATATGTGTGTGTCCTCTTCTGTATGTCCAAAACCAACCCATTTCTCACTCCGAACTCGTAAAATATGAACGTTTGGGCAATGGCTGTCAGCGTTTGTAGAACGAAGATTGAAGATGACGTAGTCGCTAGCAAGTAGTATGAAAGCCCGAAAATCCGCATAGGGAGGTTGGTTGGGGGGGTGGATGGGTCAAACAACACAGGGGGTGGATGGGTCAAACAACACAGGACTTTCACCCAGGAGACCGGGGATCGTGTCCCGTGTGTCAACTGTCCCGTTCTTCTTTTCCTAAACCCAACTATCCCGTTCTTGTTCCGTGTGTCATGGAAACGTACCTTTTTATAAGCCCACCCACGACCTTTTCCTTAACCTAACTGCGTCAAAAGTGACGCCAATAATCCCGACCCAGCGCGTTTAGATAAAGCGCGTTTAGATCTGACGCTAAAGGAGACTTTTAGCGTCAATAACAAAGCCAAAGGCACCTGACCAAGCGTCCGTATTTCATGCGATGGGTGTGAGAATGTGTGAATCAAAAACCTGGAAACAATGCCGCACTTGTAGATATCACAGCAGGAAGTGAAGGTGTTTTCCAGGTGTATGTGTGTTTAGAGATGGAGAAGAGCCAACTACTAGTGTAGAGTATGCTTAACAGAGACTGACTGTGTGTGTGTGTGTGTGTGTGTGTGTGTGTGTGTGTGTGTGTGTGTGTGTTGTGCAGGTATCACAGAAACTCAAACAGACTTGCTATCTACCTGTTACCTGTGTTTCCCTGTAAAAGTCACTCAAGGACTAAGGTGCAAAGCAAACACTGGACAATACAGCTTTTCTTTAGCCGTGCTGGACACAGGCACACACCAAGACCTTGACATCAAAACACGAACGCTGCAGTTTTCAATGTTGATATTTAAATATTGTTACAGTAACTCTAACACACTGAGAAGCAGAGAGGAGCTCCAACTAAAAAAAAGACATAGGAATAGCTTATCTCACCATTAGCAGTTGTGTTAGGAAGCTCAACTTGCTAGCACATACATTTCAGTTTATTACTAAATGAGTATAAAACAGTACAAAATGTTGTTGTCTAGACATATATTTTCGTAATGCTGTTGTGTTATAACTTCACATGAATGAGACTTAATTCGAGAAAAAAAAAACATTAGTTGTGACATCCAAAAACTAGCAAACAACAACGTTAGCATTTTGAAAAAACAGCGAAAAGGTGGCGTTTACCCTTTTCTTATTTCTCATCTTTTTTTTTTTTTTCTTTTTTTTTACTGTGTACTGCCCAATTTATGTCAAATGATTTTGTTTAGTGAATATTAATATCACAACTGTTACAGGACGTGCTAGCAAAGTCATTAGCATGTCTGATTCTGTTAGCTACCATTGAGGACACCATTATGGGACTGTTTTTCTCCATCAGAATGATATCCTGGCACTGTGGACAGGGCTCTGAAGTAGCATTTTGCAGGGAGATAAATTACAGAAAATAGAATGTAACTATATTAAATGTTAAGAAAAAAATATTTAAAAAAAAATGTTTGGTAGCAAGTCAAACATATCTTACAGGGGTGGATTTGGAATACAGTAATGACCTCCATTGTATGGCCTTGTTTGGGATATCTACAAACTGACACCAACATTATCTTAAGTCAGTGACCACCATGTCATATGCACTTTACAGTGTTGCACTGTGCATTATGGTCTAATCACAATGCACCTTGTAAAATATTGATCCCTACATAGTGTGTTTATATTTGGCTCTGGAGCCGCCTCATTCTGCTTATCAAACAGGCAGCTCAACGTGAGGATTAAAGTACTCATATTATGCTCATTTTCAGGTTCATAATTGTATTTAGAGGTTATACCAGAATAGCTTTATGTGGTTTAATTTTCAGAAAACACCATATTTTTGTTGTACTGCACATTGCTGCAGCTCCTCTTTTCACCCTGTGTGTTGAGCTCTCTGTTTTAGCTACAGAGTGAGACATCGCACTTCTGTACCATCTTTGTTGGGAGTCGCACACGCGCAGTAAGTACTGCTAGCTTGTCAGTTGCAGAGTATGAGGGAGTGCCACGCTAGCAGCTAGGCGAGCATTATAACGTGTCTTACAAAGTGACGCATGTTCGTCACGGAAGTAAATGCTGGACTACAATAGAGCAGTTTGGAGCAGTTTGTGAACAGTGTTTTCTGTTGGAGACGAAGTCCCTTTGGGGTGGACTTTGGGCTTTTTCGCTTTATAAACCTATAACATGCACAAAAAAGATATATAACACAATAAAGGAAAGGGGAAAAGCCAAAAAGCATAATATGAGCACTTTAAGGTAAGGAAATCTCCATCAGATTGTTTTCAAAAGTAAAGTCAGTTTATGCAAATCAGTGTACCTTCAAGGTTTTATTTCGAGCTAATCTAAATACTTGTGCAGTTTTGCTTGTGAAATTGTTTTATAAATTATTGTTATCACGTCTTTCTGTCTGCTGGCCTCCCGTACACTGTGTGACTGCCGTCTCATCTGCAAACAGACCCAAATTAAACACTTCCTCTGTGTTGTAGCTACAGCCCAAAGTTAGCAAACCCCCCCTAAGATGGTGTTTAATTCTCACTCCCCTGTAGGATCGCTCAGTGGAGCAGTTTAAGGTCAGTCCGTCTGTCTGGGTCTCTCGTCTTCCCGTTTTAGCCTGTTGTTGTGACAGACATTTGTTCTGTCTGTCTGCTTTTCTTTTCATCAACCACTCCATGTTGCTTTGACAGACGCTTTCACTTTAACCTCCCTTTGTGATACACATCAGCTCGGCCCGTCTGACTAAATATAGAAAGTAAACATACAGCAGATCAGCTGGTACCGCTCTGTCTCTCTCTATCAACTCCTTTAATGATAAATACTGCTTATGACAGCTGAGAACAGTACAGGGTCATAGACACTCTCACTCCCAAACACGCAGACAGTGATTCTTTATTTGTCTACTATTCCTCATTAACCTGCAGTCAAAGGCTCTTTTCTCTTGCCTGTCTCCACAGGCAGGTCAAAGGTCAGGGACATTTTTTATTTCTCCAGGAAAAGACAGAGATACTGAAACTAGGCTCTTCTGGTTAACCAGTATCTCAAACCAAAAAACCAGGGAGGCTGTTAATGTTTATTTACCTGTAGTGATTTCACTTTCCCGTGAATGCTATCCTGAGATGCCCCCAGAGCCTCGTTGGCCTCCGACAAGTCCGAAACAAAGACAGAGTCGTGGGACAAGGCCTTGCTGCCCAGGCTGATCTTTGACCTTTGGGGAAAGAGGAAGAAGAAGAAATAAACAAAGCAGAAAGTAATGTTTCACAGATTCTAAAACATAATAAACAAAATAAAGAGAACTGGATGTTGGGAGTCCCCGATGGGTCAGTAGATTTTTTTTTACCCTATATTATTATTCTCTTCTGTTATCAAAGAAAATCATTTAAAATGAATCAATAATCTCTTATTATGTTCTTGTTTGTCCAACCACTTTGTACCGTATTCCCTAATGATTATAAGGGGAAAGTTCAATAAAATTGGAGCAGATACAGTATATCCTGTGACAACGAGGAAAAGTCCAGAGTAGACGCGGCAGGAAGTGGCACAGCCTAGGAAAACAAAGGAAATTAGGACTGTCCACAGGAAGACACATTCCACTACTTGTTACGAAAACAGGAAGCCACGAGCACCAGCTGAGGGAGAACAGGAGATGGATGTTAAAACATGATCTTCCCTTCATAAATTATCTCTATCCTTTTCACACAAGAGAAGATTGTCTAAATAGACAAGGGGAACACCAACAAGTTGGAGAGACACATAAAACTTGGGCTGCAGGACAATGACACATTACATCTACTGTCAGCGGCTGTGTTTTGTTGGTGAACCCGTTTAAAATGCGTGTGGTGTAAAATAAGTGGTGGCTGAATAAAACACTGGAACGTTTGAGCATATCTTTGAAAAAAAACATAACAAGACATTGCTTGAACTGGATTCATATTTCATTGGGATGGGTCATCTCACCTTAAAGGACTTATTGGGACTTTGTCTTATTCACCGTATCCCCCAGAGTTAGATAAGTCCATACATACCCTTCTCATCTCCGTGCGTGTCGTAACTCTGTCTGACGCACCCATTGCTAGCCTAGCTTAGCACAGATCCTGGAGGTAACCGGCTCCAGCTAGCCTATTGCTCCCAATAAGAGACAAAATAACGCCAACATTTTCCTATTTACATGTTGTGATTTGTATAGTCACAGCGTGTACAAATAACAATGTCACATGAGACACAGCCATCTTCTAACCGTATACATACTGGGAACTATATTCTCAGAAGGCGAAGCACTGCTACTTGGGCGGAGTGATTAGCGCAACACCTGAAAAGCACCGTTGTTACTCTCTGCTCCTCACCACGGGGCTTCTCAGGTGCTGTGAGCAAATCACTCCACCCAAGTAGCAGAAGTAGCAGCGCTTCACCTTCTGAGAATATAGTTCCCAGTATGTATACGGTTAGAAGATGGCTGTGTCTCATGTGACCTTGTTATTTGTACACGCTGTGACTATACAAATCACAACATGTAAATAGGAAAATGTTGGTGTTATTTTGTCACTTATTGGGAGCAGTAGGCTAGCTGGAGCCGGTTACCTCCAGGATCTGTGCTAAGCTAGGCTAGCGGTGGGTGCGTCAGACAGAGTTACGACACACACGGAGATGAGAAGGGTACATATGGACTTATCTAACTCTGGGGGATATGATGAATAAGCTAAAGTCCCAATAAGTCGGCGTGTTCCTTTAATGATCTGCCAACCCACCAAAATATATTTAATTAGCTTCGGTTTTAGTGTACCATGATGCACTAAACGCCTTTTTAAAAGGCTTTTGACACAAATACAATTATGAAAGAAACACTAATCATGTGCTGCATGTACAGTAAAAACTACTGTGGTGGAAGAAATTGGAGTAGTCTGGAATGACTTGACTTAGAGAAAATGTGATGAGGACAGTTCAAAGTCCAAACAAAAAAGGATTAGATGAGGCATTCTGTAAACCTTCTCTAACAAATATAAAGCTTAATGTGAAGCAAAATGGGTGAGATTGCAGATTTGAGATGCAAAATGTAGCACTTAAACCAAACATTTCCCAAATAAACCACATAGAAGTTGTTTTTTTTAGTCTAGTTGACAGGCACTTAGCATACATGTGTATGTAACTGTGTTGATGTTTCAATAAAAGTGTTGCAGTCACCGTTAACTCGTGTTTTTGTGTGTGTGTGTGTGTGTGTGTGTGTGCTTGTTTAACTATATTCGTGGGGTCCAAACACCAGGAGTCCAGTATACTTGTGGGGTCCCGACAGCTTTGTGGGGCCAAAATGCTGGACCCCACAAGTTTAAAGGGCTGTTTGAGGGTTAAGACTTGGTTTTAGGATTAGGGTTAGAATTAGGTTCTGGTTAGGGTGAGGGTAAGGGTTAAGGTTAGGCATTTAGTGGTGATGGTTAAGGTTAGTGTAAGGGGCTAGGGAATGCATTATGTCAATGACGGGTCCCCACAAAGATAGTGCCACAAACCTGTGTGTGTGTGTGTGTGTGTGTGTGTGTGTGTGTGTGTGTGTGATCTTACCCAGAGCCCATATCCTTCTCTGATCGAGTGAGCGTGTTATTTTCGGATGTTTTGCTGACATTGTCACTTGATTGGCTGGCTTTAAGCCCCGCGTCTGCTCCTGCGGCTGGCGGCTCCTTTCTCTTCTTCCTGGCAAAGAATTTCTTAAATGTCTGGAACTTGGACTTCTTCTTTCCTGCGAAGACAATTGAGAAAAGAGAGAAAATTAAAGAAAACTGGTTGAACCCCCGTTACAGTTACCTTTTCCTCTTTACAACTAACTGCACAGTGACATGTTAATGAGACAATTACCCACACAGCATCTTTACACACAGCCCTCATCTGGACTCTGGGCAATTAGCTCTGTGTTGGCTGTAAAGCCCTAGGTAGGCATCCCTGAAGATACTACACACCAAGACTGATGTGTGTTTACACAGAGACTTACATAAAGACAGATTCCCACACATACACTCCTCTGCTTGTAAACCCTCCCCCCCAGTGAGTCCACCTCCATTAGCACTGCAGTGGAAAAACTCAACAACTTTTTTTATAACTCCTTAAACAGCTACAAAGTGCTTTCACTGCGTTCAGTCAGCAAGGCGCTCATCTAGAACCTGAAATGCCCAGTGGTCCTCTCTCTGTCTCACATTCAACAAGCTGTCTTAACATCTAGTCTTATATTCAACTGAAATAGTCAGTATAAAGAAAAATGTCCTTATTGTGTTTTAATAACAAGACTAAGGCCACGTTCAGACCAACTTGTGCTCTGCATGTAAAAACGCAGCCTCTTCATTTATTCGAATGAAAGCAGTCCGGTGGCACAGTGGGGCTGTGGCAAAACAAAACCTGCAGCAACGCAACTCTACATCATCTGGCAAGACACTGCGGTGGCCAATCAAAAACATGCAGGCACACATCCCTAGTAGGTTACTTTGTACCAAGAATGCAGTACTTCTAAACCTGCACTGTTTTGGCGTCCATGCTAGCAGCTCTGTGACGCTGTTTTTAAGCACAATCTTGCTGTTCTTGAGCTTAACACTAACTCAGCATGCTAAAATTCACACAGTGACAATGCTAACATGATGCTAACTGATGATTAGCAGGATGATGTTCGCCATGTTAAACATCTTAGTTTATCAGTTCATCACTTTAACATTTGCTAATTAGATTAAAATGCAAAGTCCAGCTGAGTCATTAGTGTAGTAGGTATTGTAGCAACACAAAGGTTTGACCTGCTGGTGGCGCTAGAGGGACAAGTCAAGGGAGCACCAAAGTCAGTTGGATTCATCCTCTGGAGACAATGAATGTCTGAACAAAATGTCATGGCAATCCATCCAATAGTTACTGATATATTGCAGTCCGGACCAAAGTGGTTGGACCAACTGACCAACCAATATAGCCATCATTTGGGTCACGCCATGCCATGGCTAAATACATGTGCCAGCTGGTCTTTGGCTCTTAAAGGGAAAGTGCATTGATTTTATACATCAAAGTCTGTTTACAGGTGTTGTGGGGTACTATTGTATGTGTGCGAAATGTTGTATAAAAGGCTTTTGTGGTTCCAGAGGGAGCTGTGCAAATTTGGATAAATGTCCTCAAGTGATGTCACTTGAGTCAGCGTCAGTTGGGTCTGAAGAACACAAGTCTGAATATGACTGCTGAATCTCTGCTTGAGGCTACATCAGCCGCTATCAGCATAACACACAAAAAGCTCTGTCCAAACTGTTGATGGTTGAGTTGCATTGTGGGTAATGACCTTGCCGGTTTTGACAAGGAAGAACAATGCAGGGATAAAAAAGGCAATATCTGCTGCATCAGTATTTTTTACCCTTACTGTCCATTACGAGTAGGCCTGTAACAGTTATTGCATAATTATCTAATCACAATATTTTTTAAGTATTGCCGTTTCTTTGTTTAACCGCAATTAATTGCTAACATTAGCTAAGGTCCTAAGGGGTATGACTGATGATAATTATCAGTTTTATGTTCATTTAAGAAAAAATACAATGTTTTATGATAATAAAGAGGCGTGGTTTCATGTGTTATTACATACATTATCTGGGTCACATAACAGTGATGTAACCAAAAGGTGTATCCTGGGATTCATTCAAAAGTTTATTTTTTTCTGAACAATAAATACATAGATATTTTTAAATTTGAATGAAAGAGACAATTCTATTGTTAATGGCAATTATTTCTGAGACAATTAATTGTACAGCAAAATTTGGAATTGTTACAGCTCTAATTGCGAGTCTTACAATGTTATAGGAGTACAACATTAAATCAGTGGAGTACTCTTTTAAAGATGATCATAGACTAATCTGCAGCTACCCTCTATCAGTGCTATAGGACAGCTTCATAGCACCAAACGCTGTATAATGTGTCCACTCCATGACCTCTGACCTGACCAGAGATTGTAAATGAACATTGCAATACAGACAAAAACCAGACACACTCAATATACATCGTCATTGTGACAAATACTAATTTGGAGCATCTCCAAATGAAGAAATGATCGCATATACTGTCCCAACAGATGGATGTAGTAATCCCCAGAGTCTGGACAGTGTTGAGACACCAAACAGAGGGAAACATAGGCAAAAGGAACTGTGAACAAAGAAGGAGCAGTGAAAAAAACAAACAACTGTGATCTAACTATTTTGAGAATTCACATCCCTGAGCCACAAAAATGCTTTAGAAGAGACTTAAAAAAAGACACACATTCTTTATAAACTAGCTGTGTCATTCCTGTCTTACTCCTGGTGGGGAATCCTTGAGCATTCTTTCCTTTCTCTTAAGATACACTTTCTGGTTGGAACTAAATTACAGTGAAATATGTTTGGAATCTCAACCTGGAACCAGTGCAAAGACGCTTAAGATTTTTGGGTCATACGCTAAACAACATGTCACAAAAAGAATGAGCTTATTTATTTTTACATTAAAGATTTTACATCATGTACAAGCAGCTTTTTCAGATCTTGGCATATGTTATATGAAAAAACATCACAAAATTAAGTACAAATTTAATTTGCAGTCACAAACTGTCTGCATGAAGGGCTAAATATGGCACCTCTAACATTATTTTGATGAGTTGCCATCAAACCTCACAGTTTCTGTGAAGAAATGTTGGCTGCAAATTTTCCTCTTATTTGCCCGGACCTTTAAGTGAACTGCTATATTTACTTGAGGAGCTTCCAACCAGCTTTTGATGATGCTTCAGAGGCCTTTCTGCACTGCCAAAATGAAAAATCAGGGGGAAACACCAGCCGAAGGTGCCATTTAGTGTACTATTTTAGGCACAATACTTTATTAAGTTAAAGGTCTGCACTAAGAAAGCTGACAAAGGCCACTGCTTCAATGGAAGGTCAATATACATTCCCTCAGTTACAAACATGACTACACATACATATTAAAAATAACATCATGGGAATTTCAAGGCAGTCTAAGGTCAATATTAAGGGGAACTGACCTTGGCTTACACAATGAGAAGATGGTAACCTTTGACAGGGAAACAATGCCATGGACAGAGTGAGAAATAGGAGGAGAGGGAAACTAAAACCTCTCTACATTGTTTTTGGGTCTGGACATGTAGAGTACATTGTCAGGGGAGCTGGAGTGAAACGCATTTGTATTTATGAGCTAGTGATGGAGTACTCAAGTCCTGGACTCGGACTCAAGTCTGACTCAAGTCCCTATTCTCTGGACTCTGGACTCGACTTGAACTTGTACACTGATGACTTGGACTTGGAGATTTATGAAATCGGACTTGAGCATCATGAAATAGGACTCAGGAGTTCCTGACTACTTTTATGTGTAATAGGCAGTGATGGAGTACTCAAGTCCAACTCAACTTGAGTCCAACTCAATTTGCTATTCACCGGACTCGTGACTTGACTTGGACTCGTGCACTGATGACTTGGACCCGAGGATTTATGAAATCGGATTTGAGCATTCATGAAACAGGACTCAGGTGTTTCTGACTGCTTTTATGTGTAACAGGCAGTGATGGAGTACTCTAGTTGCTATTCTCTGGACTCGGACTCGTGTCCGACTCAAGTAGCTATTCCCTGGACTCTAGATTCATGACTCGATTCGGGCTCAAACTCAGGTAATGGTGACTCGACTCGGACTCTTCTTTGGTGACTCGGACTTGGACTCTAACTCTAACACTGGGGACTCGAGACTTAACTCCGACTCGACAGTTGGTGACTCGACTACAACACTATTATGAGCTGCTTGCCTAATAATACAGATTCTAAGAGCACATTTTTTTTACTTTGTGAAGCATTTCATTTTCCATTCACTGCAAGGAGAGGATGATAAAGGACATTTGGGGAGATGAAGAAGCCTCTGCAGTGTATTCGTATGTACAGTGGGGAGAACAAGTACTTGATACACTGCCGATTTTGCAGGTTTTCCCACTTACAAAGCATGTAGAAGTCTGTAATTTTTATCATAGGTACTCTTCAACTGTGAGCGACGGAATCTAAAACAAAAATCCAGAAAATCACATCACATTTTTAAGTAATTAATTTGCATTTTATTGCATGACATAAGTATTTGATACATCAGTATTGCCGAACTTAATATTTGGCACAGCAACCTTTGTTTGCAATTACAGAGATCATATGTTTCCTGTAGTTCTTGACCAGGTTTGCACACACTGCAGCAGGGATTTTGGCCCACTCCTCCATACAGACCTTCTCCAGATCCTTCAGGTTTCCGGGCTATCGCTGGGCAATACGGACTTTCAGCTCCCTCCAATGATTTTCTATTGGGTTTAGGTCTGGAGACTGGCTTGGCCACTCCAGGACCTTGAGATGCTTCTTACGGAGCCACTCCTTAGTTGCCCTGGCTGTGTGTTTCGGGTCGTTGTCATGCTGGAAGACCCAGCCACGACCCATCTTCAATGCTCTTACTGAGGGAAGGAGGTTGTTGGCCAAGATCTCGTGATACATGGCCCCATCCATCCTCCCCTCAATACGGTGCAGTCGTCCTGTCCCCTTTCCAGAAAAGCATCCCCAAAGAATGATGTTTCCACCTCCATGCTTCACGGTTGGAATGGTATTCTTGGGGTTGTACTCATCCTTCTTCTTCCTCCAAACACGGCGAGTGGAGTTTAGACCAAAAAGCTCTATTTTTGTCTCATCAGACCACATGACCTTCTCCCATTCTTCCTCTGGATCATCCAGATGGTCATTGGCAAACTTCAGATGGGCCTGGACATGCGCTGGCTTGAGCAGGGGGACTTTGCGTGCACTGCAGGATTTTAATCCATGACCGCGTAGTGTGTTACTAATGGTTTTCTTTGAGACTGTGGTCCCAGCTCTCTTCAGGTCATTGACCAGGTCCTGCCGTGTAGTTCTGGGCTGATCCCTCACCTTCCTCATGATCATTGATGCCCCACGAGGTGAGACCTTGCATGGAGCCCCAGATCGAGGGAGATTGACCATCATCTTGAACTTCTTCCATTTTCTATTAATTGCGCCAACAGTTGTTGCCTTCTCACCAAGCTGCTTGCCTATTGTCCTGTAGCCCATCCCAGCCTTGTGCAGATCTACAATTTTATCCCTGATGTCCTTACACAGCTCTTTGGTCTTGGCCATTGTGGAGAGGTTGGAGTCTGTTTGATTGAGTGTGTGGACAGGTGTCTTTTATACAGGTAACAAGTTCAAACAGGTGCAGTTAATACTAGGGCTGTCAATCGATTAAATATCTAATTAATTACATACTCTGTGATTAATTAATAGAAATTAATCGCATACATATTTAACGGTGCCTGAACCGATACTTTTTAAGAAAGTAAAAAAAGAAAAGAAAAAAAAGGGTACTAAACAACAGTTGGTGACATTAAAGAACGGCTTGTTTATTGCTAAGGCCATACGGTCAAAATTAAATGATTTAATAATAATGTATAACAATAACAACAATAATAACTTATTTCACTAGTAAATTGCTGTTGAACGACAAAAACAACCACCAGATGGGAAAAGGACATTTAGAATAACTTCAAATGCACCACGAGGCTATAGTTTACCAGCACCGTCTGCGTTGTTTTTTCGACGGCAGCTGCAGATTGTTGAATCCTCTACAGTAAAACACAGTCAAACTTTACACCATTTAGCGTTAGCTGTCAGCATTTTAACGGTTTTTAATCCAGCTACTAGCTAGCGGTAGGCTAACGTCAGCTGCTGTCGAGTATAGTGTTAACTAGCGTCACGTGCAGTGGTGTTTGTGTTGCCTGTATCGCTGTTTCAGAGCATCAGAGAGAAGCCCAGGCATATCAGTGGCACCAGATTTCGGTAGCCAGGGTTGGCAGGAAGAAGATTTTTACAAGTAAATGTTCCAATTAATGATCCAGACAGCGCATTCTCGTCTCCCTCCTTCATTTTACAGTCGAATGGTGGCTAGAACGGCTCTGGGTCAAACGTCAATATGGAATGGATTAATAACAGGTCTGTGAGAGCCGGAATTCTTACTGGTTGGTAGGTGATCAAATACTTATGTCATGCAATAAAATGCAAATTAATTATTTAAAAATCATACAATGTGATTTTCTGGATTTTTTTTTTCTCTCACAGTTAAAGTGTACCTATGATAAAAATTACAGACCTATACATGCTTTGTAAGTAGGAAAACCTGCAAAATCGGCAGCGTATCAAATACTTGTTCTCCCCACTGTATATCTAAGAGAACAGGTTGATGTCACTAGAAAATTATAGCTCGCAATTATTGTATCTGTAAGTTTTGTGCTTATTTAAGTCCTGCAATAATAGATTTTCACTGAAGTGTCAGAATAAAAAGAGGACCTAGTTTAGATGTAGTCTAAAGCTCAGACATGAAAGACTGTTTCCACTTTGTTGCACTGTCTAATAATCCCCAGCGCCTCAGCTAAAATTCCTGCTGTGGCTTCACCCACACCCACACACACACACACACACACACACACACACACACACACACACACCTCCCTGACCTCCCAATGCACGTCTTCCTTGTTCCCATTATATCAGCAGCATGTGTGATATCCATCTGTATAGACAGTGTGCATCTGGGTTTTGTGTATGTGTGTGTGTGAGAGAGATGATACTAGCTTTCTCTGTTCCTTCATTTCCTGCCAAGAGCAGCGAGCAGATCTAGATTGTTAAAGCTGGCCTGATCTTCTCTGCTGTGTCTGTGTACATAATCTCATTGCTGATATGACGTAGACTTTCATACAGTATTAGTACTACCCACCCATTCTGACACATAGTTTATTGTCATCCTAGGTAAAAGCAGCAGTTCCTGAGAAACTATTTTGAACTTATAGCACAATGCAGAGATTTACAAATTAAAATCTACCACTTTGCGGATGTTCCTACTAAGTGAGACCATAGACTGAATAAAAGAAGTGGCCACTATTACGTCACTCACTGGTTTGTGTTTTGAAGCCTCAAGTTTGGGATCTTGGCCCTCGCCATCTTGTTTTGTTGGAACAGGTAGTGACCAGAGAATGGAGCTGGGGAGGCGTTAAGAGCGAATAAAACTAGACACACACATACATACATACACACACACACAACACAAACCTCTCTCTCTCTCTCTCTCTCTCTCTCTCTCTCTCTCTCACACACACACACAGACGTATGTGAATAAAGCTAGGCACACATACACACACACACACACACACACACACACACAACACACTCTGCACTCTCTCACACACACACACACACACACACACACACACACACACACACACACACACACACACACATTCACTCACCAATATTGAACAAATATGTATGCTGATTTATTGTTGGCCTAATATCAGTTTTAGGCTGTGCTTTTATCTGTATAAATTTAAACTGTTCAGATGTATGTGGCTTGGACGCAATGTCTTCTGAATATTGAGTAGGAAAAAATGCAAATAAAACTCAGCAGTTCATAACCACTGTCTTTAGCTTCTTTAAAAATGGAAACTTTTGTATGACTTGACTTGTGACTTGCTTGACCAAAGCTATGACTTGACTTGCTTGATTTTCACAAAAAATGACTTGGACTTGCTTGAGACTTGAAGGTTAAGACTTGAGACTTGCTTGTGACTTGCCCATGTGTGACTTACTCCCATCTCTGGTATTTGGATTCAGAAGACTTTCATGTACTGCTGGAATATTTGAACTTAAATACACAAACTGTGCATCATAAGCAGATAGATCCATGTCACTGAAAATACTAGTTAATCTAGTCTTGGGTGTCTCAAATGTTAGAAATTCAAACACTGCAAATGTTGTTTTTTTTGTTAATAATCTGCCGTTTTGTTTTAACAACATGAATAAATTACAAATTCTGCACATCATGGCTGTGGTCACATTGGCCACAGAATATTCGTGAATATACGAATGAAAAGCTGGGGCGTGTGAAGGTGATCGAGGTTCTAATGACGATCCAAATTAGCTGGTCTCGGTGTCAATTAATCATGCAATTTCTTATCAGTGGAAAGTGAGATTAGTTGACAATTCTATAAATGTAACCACAAAAAAAGCCAGATTGTAGCAAAAAAAGGAACGGGCTAGAAACATGTGAAATGAAGATCTGTTACTTTGTTATAATAACATATCGAGAGTGGCTTTCTTCACTTTTTAAATGAACATTTAATCAAATTGTTACCTGAGCACTCTTCCACGACATCAGCAGACTCCTGATTGGCCATCACATCTGGAGCTCCCGATGCCATGACAGCGCTGTCACTGCTGTGAGACAGGGAGAGAGATAGATGAGCATAACTGTTCCTCAATAAAAAAACATTTGTGCAATAACGTAACGATAACATGACTAATTGGATTGATTTGCACAGTTCAGCAGAACTCTGAAAAATTCCAGTCAGTCAAGGTGAGGGAGGATTCTCATGCTTGCCTGATAATAATGCATGCAACCAATTTTTTTTAGCAGGAAATAGTTTTTTTCTTCCATGACACCTTTTGTAGCTGTCCCTCGCTGGATTACATAGTGATTAAAGTCCTGTTTGAGAGTGTCGTGACTGCCAGTGAAAGTGGCTTGGCACGTGTAACCTGAAATCACACAGGACTGCACAGGCTTATTTAAAGGATTACCAGGTGCGTCCCACTTAGCACTTTCTTTCAAGGTGTGTTAATAGAAACCGAAAAATCTGCAAACCATTTGTTAATACATGATGGTACCCATAAAGCCCATTTTCATTTAGATATCTGGAGGTGAGAGGTCAAGGGACCCCTTTGAAACATTGCCATGCCAGTTTTTCCCTCTCCAAAATTTAGCCTAACTTTGGAGTGTTAGTTTCACATTACACCAATATATAACTTCACTGTAGCTTTAAAACCGACCAAGCCTAAAGCCTATGAAAGACAGTAAGTCGGCCTTAAAGATCCAGGGCTTTTGAGAAAACATTCGGCACCAGAAGCCACCCCCCCACTGCCTGTAACAAGCCACTGCCTTATACAATCATACATCCATTTCTTCGCTCCTTAAAAGTTAAACATGTGTAGTGTTTCTTAAATTGTTGAAACAATCTTCAGTTTGCTTATTTAAACTTAAGCTGTTACGGTATGTTACACTTCAGTCCGATCTAAATGCCATCTCCAGTCCAATCCTTTGCTAAAATCCAAACAGTCTCAACTGAGGCATCTCAGCTGTTTCCAGTGTTCTGCTCTGCTCTGCCATCCACTTCAGTCAGCTGAAAACGTTCACGTCTTAGCACCAGCAGATGCCCAGCAACCCCCGACACAAACTCAAACAGACCTGACATCCCATTACAAACTGATATCTTGTTATTGCTCGGACTGTGAGGCAGCATGGAGCTCATTACTCCGCTAAGTGAACCTCTACTGTACGAGAGAACAGTATCAGAGGCCGGTGTTGGATACATTTCAAAATGATAATAACATTTTAGTTTTGTAAGTCATCATAATCACAAACCCCCAGTTTTAAGTGTCTGCCTTGTCCAGCAGACAGGAAGTTGGAGGCCATGTGATAGATCAGCGCCGGCACGATGAACCAGTTAGCCGCTCTCTCACAGAGGGATGATTAATTCACCAAGTTTTACATGACCTCGGGCTCAAATCTAGTTAGCTATGCACGTTATGTACTAGACTTCCTGTGCAGTTTGGCAGGAAGCTGAGCCAATACTGATTTCAGTAAATGTACATCTGAGAATAATTGTGGCTATGTCAACATACATTTGGTGCAGTCATTTTCACAGAATTTATGGACGTCATGAGAATAGGGAGGATAGGGGAGATATGAGAATGTTTTCTTAGGCCAAACTTTTCATTTACAGCATACGTAAATGAGCTTGAAACCGTCCAGCCTCCAAAACAGCTGTGATGGGCTACTACAAGGCAAAACAGATGGGAGAGTATCTATGTTCTCAGGGTCCTATGTTCATCAGCTCAATATCTTATTAATATGACACATTAAGGAGAACCTTCAAAGGGTTTTATGTTCTCAGCAATGTTTTTCCCTAGGTCAAAACTTCATTGTATGTTTCACTGGGTCAATATGTTGAACACGGGCTGTAACTAACAATTATTTTCATTGTCGATTGATCCATTGTTTGCCCAAGATGTCATCCTCAAATGTCTCGTCCACAACTCAAAGATATTCAGTTTACTGTCACAGAGGAGTGAACTAGAAAATAATAACATTTAAGAAGCTTGGATGAGAATTGTTTTGAACTCAAACCAATTAATAGATAAATAGTTGGATATTAATTCAATAGTTGACAACTAATCGATTAATCTTTGCAGCTCTAATTACCCACATAGCTTACTGCCTACGTATTTTACAGTGGCGGATCTAGAAAATTTTACATGGGGTGGCAAAGGGGTAGCGAGAGATCTTGGCAGGGTGGCAGGGGAAGGTACATGGGAACCAGACTGTGCGAATGCCGCTCTGCATGTTTGATGCAGGGGCGTAGCTAAGTATTTGAAGGGCAGGGGGCTAAGATTACAGCTACAATTATTTTTCTTGACTTTGACTTTGGACATCGATATCTTCACAGTGGATGAACAGATTTTTAAGATATCCCTTACCAATCTCTTACAATGTTTTGTATTGTTTATATCCTGGACGTATAGCTCTGGGAACATAGGGATGACAACGTATGTGCAATACAGTAACTAGACGAAAGCCTGCCTTATTATCACTGGTCTGGGTGACAGTACAAGTGTAGGAGAGATTAAAATGATGATGCTGCTTGAGGAAAAGTCAGAGGATCAACAAAGGTAATGCAATTCATCCTGAAGGGAACACGAATGTCTGATTTTTCTTAAAACCTCAAATAATAACAACATCATAGTGGCGCTAGAGGTAAAGTCAGGGGATCGCTAAAGACATTTGGATTAATCCTGTGGGAACCATGAATGTCTGCACAAAAATGTCATAGCAATTCATCCAATAGTTATATTTCCAAAGTGGTGGACAGATCGACCGACCAACATGAATGTCAACATTTTCACGTTTTCTAAAAACACCCATTGGTTATACCAGCGACATAAAATGACTAAGCTCTAGTGCTAATATTCCAATTGTATGCCTCACAAGTCGCATGCTTAACTGTAAGCCAAAGCGGATGAGAAGTTCTCAAAGTACTATGGATAAAATCGTCTCTTCTGAGCATAGACGTCAACATACCCGTCTCCATGACATCAGAGCAAACTCCATCCGCTGATGAAGACCATGTCATATGGTTAACAGCTCCAGAAAAAGCTAATAAGTCAACCTTGAGTTGGGATCATATAAGCATAACAATAAATATGCTTAAATATGGTGGAGAAATGATTGTCATTTCTTCAATTCCTTTAGAAAGTTTACAAGAAAACCATGTTTGCTCTGAGTGTGACCAGGCTCTTTCTCTCCATTAAGGAAGCGGCTGGAGAGCTTCTTGTCAACTGTGTTTACAGTGAGTTTGTCTTCTAGAAACAGATGGAACATTCCAGAGGGTTTGTTGACGTGCTGAGAGGCTTTCGTCAGTATTACTATTATGCAGCCATTAGCTATTATCATCAACTCAACCCATGTTAAAGTCATGAGAATCATCAGCATCGCCACCTTTACCTTCCTTATCATCTACAGCAGAGAGAGAAACAACTGAACTCAACTGTAACAGTCTGTGACATCCCTTCTTAAATAAACCATAAACTGTGGTATTTACAATATTTTGATATTCGCATTATTGCATCTCATGGCCATAAACAAAGACACACACTGGTGGTGTTGTTGCTGTTGTGAGCTGATAGTACTGGACCGATCTATTTCCTGTATGATGCCACAGGAAGACACTACGGTCAAAAGTTCACCCACACCCACACACACACACCCACCCACCCACACTCACCCACCCACCCACCCACCCACACCCACACTCTAGTTACAGAGCCTTAATAACATCTCTAGGAAACAGATACTTATACAACAACACAGATAAACACAGACATTCATGTAGTATGTTGTCTATGATATGAACTCAGGAAATGATGAAGTGCCAGGGAGAGAAGGGAAACCAGTCTAAAAACCCAATAACACCAACACAGGGCTACATGTTCTATCAACAGGTGAAACAAACGTATTGACATTTTAAAATGTACTCTTATATTTGGGATCTAAAAAATTAAACCTGTATATGGCCGGGCTGTGAGACGTTTTTTCGGAGAAATGCTACAATATGACTGCCTGATAAAGAAAGGAATAGTGTAAAGTTATTTTTCAATTGTGAAAAACAGTCTCATTCTTGTTCTTGGTGTCAGTTAATGAGATGATCAATACCACTCTCATGTCTGTGCATTATGGAACTGAAGCTAGGCGGCGGTTAGCTTAAGTTACTGTAGCATAACGACCGGAAACAGGGTGAACAGCTAGCCTGGCTCCCTCTAAATTGAAAAACCACTGCCTACTTACACCTCTTAAGCTCATTAATTTACACATGGTATCCCATTTGTTCATTCCAGACAAAAAAGGAAATTACAAGTTATTCATACTATAACTATTTAACGCTAGCTAAGCTAGGCTACAGCAAGCTAGCCGACTTCCGGCTCTCAGATATGAATGCTGTATCAAACTTCTCATCTAATTCTCAGCAAGAAAGCGAATAAGCATGTATTCCAAAATGAATAGTCCTTAAGTCAAGTCGAAGGACAGTTTTATGAGTAATTATTAAGCTCAGGGTCAAAATGACTGACATGCACCCACTTCCAAGGCTGACTCCCCATGGTGACATCCGTGGCTTTCATCTCTGAGAAGGATGGAGGGATGAAGAGAAAGGAGAGGGAAACAGAAATGGACAGAAAAACAAATTTGAAAAGAGAAGAGATAAACAAGACAGGGGAAGACAATTATAGATGAGAGGATGAGTATGGGACACAAATAAAGAGCGAGGGGGAGTGAAAGAAGGCAAGAGAGAA
This sequence comes from Sander vitreus, assembly GCF_031162955.1. Lineage (NCBI taxonomy): Eukaryota > Metazoa > Chordata > Actinopteri > Perciformes > Percidae > Sander > Sander vitreus. Next base: position 31,512,483 of record NC_135864.1, on the reverse strand, counting down.
GGAAGACAGTGAGAAAAACAAGGAGACAGGGACAGACAAGACAGAGGGAGGGTGGGGGGTCAAAGAGAGGGGTTGTGGGAAAGAGCATGAAAGGAAAGAAGAGCCAGTTAGATAAACAGACGAATATTAGGAAAAACAGAGGGACAAAAAGAGAAAACCGACTTTGGTTGTCAACCAAAGATTGTAAGAAGCCCGTAGTGAAAAATATTTTCTCACTTACACATATTAAAAATCAGTAAACAAAGGCTTGGAATTGGCTTAGCAACAATAAACTTGGAAAGACAAGCAAAAATAAATCTAGTAGGCCTACAGATGATTCTTGTGCAATTGCCATATTTTCCAACAAACCTCTCCGTAAATGATGGTACTTTTGGGGGGTATTTTTCCCATCTATATTTAAACATTGGGGGACAAACTGGTTTCTAAATAAAAGAGTTTTAAAAAAGTAATGTCACAGCAGGCAACATTAGCAAGCTCTGCAAAAAGAGAACTTATTTGCGATGCTTAATAGTTTCAGATCCATTAAGCCTATCTCTTTGTAGTGCATGTCAACTTCATCAGGTTTGAATGTAATGGCTGATTAAAAGAGTTTATATGCCCTCAGATAAAACACTATTATGGGACACTGGATCATAATCCAATAATAATAATAATAATAACTGAGTTTGCAACATACAGCATATCCCACAGTTCACAATACATCCATTGGTTCATCCACTGACAGTGTACTCCAACTACAGCTCAGTAGCCTATGTAGGCTACAGCACACACTACTCGAGCATCTATTGTAAGTAAAAAAAATGTAGATTGACCAAACCCTTCAGACCTGCACCCCTTTACATTAATCTGATGGCAATTGTGTTGGTCTTTTTGGAGTTTAAATGTGTGTTTTGCAACATTGCCTCCTTCCAACATTTCTTATGCACAGAGGAAATAAAAATCTGTTTAATAAACTGGAAAACTCAATAAACACATCTGAATGACGAAAGCAATCAGTTCAACAGACAGATGAAGCCAGCAATGCTACGTATTAGTCTAGTCTTATAGTCAATATTACACATTCACAGCTGTGTTAACCAAATATAATGCATAAGCTAAATCAAGCAGTAATCATTCTACAGCGTTAACATGGAGGGCGTGGAACCCTATAAACACATCTTTTCTCATAACATTAAAACTATATTTCACAGTCCAGCAAAACATTTTACAAGCTGGAGCTCCCTCTTTACTTTATATTCTCATATACAACAGCACGCTACATCACTTTGTAGATCTGAACTTGTTTTTTTTTCAAAATGGAAAACCACAACAGCAATCTTGGGGCCTTGATTACTTATTTTTATGGCTATTTCAACAAAGTGTTTACTTTCAGACGGCTTTTATTTTTTGAATGTTATATTTTCTTGGACATATTTCTGGCAGCTGTTTCACTTAAGGATACTTCTACAGCAGTGGTTCCCAACCTGGGGTCCGGGGACCCCTCAGGGGGGCGGCAAAGATCACAGGGGGTGCGCAAGTGCAAATATATTTGCACATGTTAAACAAATTATGATAATACACTAGAATATATAATGTATACAAAAGTCTGTATAAAAACTATATATTTTTGTTCTCACTTAAAATTGTAGGCAGGCTACATAGTAGGCCAAACCTCCGGGACCTCTTAACCTGGGGCCCTTTCTGTCATCAGGTCAGCTGCTAGCTGCTATCATCCTCGTTTGTCCTTCCGCCACGGCATCACTATTTCATGAATGAAACATGGCGGAGAAACGTAAAAGTGCTGATAACTCCTCTGTATCAAAAAAGAAAGTAAGGCTCTATCTCGAGAGTTACCTCAACTTCGGTTTCGGAGGGGAGGCTCAGCTTTTCTTAGACATAAGTAGGGGGGGGCGCCAAGGAAAAAAGGTTGGGAACCACTGTTCTACAGAGTTGCAGTGTAACCATTATATGGATTAGCATGTAGAGGTATTCGGACCAGTAGGGGGTCTACCTTTAGTAGACACATGACATAACGTCATTGACACCACGCACGCAATTCAGATCAACATGGGAGTGAATGATGAGTGTAAATGAACACTAAGCTTCTTTGTTATAAATGACTATAACTTGACTTTGTCCACTGGGTTGCTGTCCTTCTGACGTAAAACAAATCTAATCTAGTTCAGCCTTAAACCCTCAATGGAACCAGTCACTGGACTCAGTGCACCACGACTTACGCTGCAGACTAATTGGCTCTTGTTCAGATGTCGGACGTGATGTGGACTGCGACGACTCTGAAGATCCCCCAACGGTTCAGCCAAAAATTAAGCTTTTAATAAACCCATTCATGATTTTAAAATGATTTCTACGTCTACAGGCACATCTCGTGCTTGTATACATATGGATAAGGGATAATCTAATGTAGTAACATGGGGGCTTCTATAGTAGGTCCTATTACAGACATTGTGCTTTTACAACACAAATCCACTCCACTCCAGTCCTAATCCTTCTGTGCCACCAGTACTTAACTGGGCTAATATGGACCTGATTACATTACTACAGCAACTAGGTACCACAGAGTAAAAGATTTACAACCAATCAGCAGCAGAGGCAGAGCTTAGAAAGGGCAAATGTACTGTGTCCGGCAGCTTTTAACAAATGATGTTGACACTGTTGAGTAAAACACCCTTAGCACTGAAACCTGACGTCCATCGCTGCAGAGTTTCAGTGACCAGTTCACGGAATCTTTAATGCTTTCTCTCTTAGATACATGATTAAATTACAGTAACGATTTTTCATTATAGGCTCGAACAGAACAAACTCCTCAGCTGTGGTGGTTTTACAGTAAAAGCATAGCTAAACCTCAGTCATGTGAGAGCAGTTAGAGCAGAATGAGCAAACACTAGTGTGGGTTTTCAATGCTTTGCAGAATCTGGTATTATCTAGAAACGTTTACATTTTTTTTTTACAAATTATGCCTTGAGAATACGCATAATTAAAAAATGGATGTTTGAGGTAATGATCACTGCAACGTATCCACATACAACTGTTCATATTATAGCTTTATTTTTTCGGAATTTTGGGCCTTTATTTGACAGCTGAAGACAGGAAAGGGGAGAGAGAGAGAGAGAGAGAGAGAGAGAGAGAGAGAGAGAGAGAGCGAGAGAGAGCGAGAGAGAGCGAGAGAGAGAGCGAGAGAGAGAGGGAATGACATGCAGTGAAGGCCCGCGGGTCGGACTCAAATCCCGAGCCGCTGCGGTAAGGGCTAAGCATCAGTACACGGGGCGCACGGCCAACCAGGGAAGCTACAAGGGCACCTCGACAGTTTGTATTTGTATTATCTTACGCATGTCCAGCAGCACGAGCGACCGAGGCGCCTGCAGTGCAGAACCTGTTTAGACAGCAAAACTACTTTGTTAGGTTTAGGAAAGTCTCGCTTTGCCAGACCTTCCTCCACAACACTGCGGAAGAGGGTCTGCCTAGTCCACACAGCATTCTGGGATGGGAGAAAAACATGCTCTGGTTTATTGGCATTTCTTTAAACCAACCACAATCGCCTTGGGCGGTGCTAAGCGGTGCAGATGGAGCAACGGTGCCTCTGCAAAATAGCCTCGGGAAGGAACTTGTCTTTGTGGAACATGTGTACGTTCAAAAGTTGTTTACCCTGCAGAGATCTGAGTGTCGTCGACATAGAGTAGGTTTAGGGAAAAGACAGCAGTTTGGGTTTGTTTATAACGTAACTCACAGATGTGTCATTAGTTACATATGTAATTTACATAACAAAAGTAAGTTAAAATAAGTCAACATTGACTTTTGCTTTCACACAGGAAACAAACTCTTGGGTGACGTCCTGTGTTTGTTTGACCCATCCATCCACCCCGACCTCCTCCCTACTCAAGTCTTTATACAACGTCACCCAACTTCCTCCTTAGAGGCAGCCGTGCATATCTTGGCACATGATTACGTGGGTTACGAACCATTTAACTTGCATTACTTTTCCTAGGTATTGATACGAACAGTTAATGAGAACAGCCTGACCACTGTGATGGTTCTTTGGCGTTTCCGTGTATGGGGTGGAATAATCTGGACTATTAAAGCTCTGGCTACAATATACAGTTTGTTATTTTAGTAGGAACCCCCCTTCAATATATCACTGCTTGGAATCCATTTGGGAAACCTAAAAAGACAAGTGAAAGACCCTATTTTTAGGTGCTTGGCCAGAAAACTCAAGAATATATTCCCCATGTTTGAGACACAAAAAGACAAGCCCTAAACTTGACTCCCAGCCGAGTGAGAGGAGATGAGAGGCTGAGCCGAGGCAGTGCAGATGAATTGGCCACGCTAATATGATGTTAGTGGGTCTACGACGAGCCGCAAGCCTTCAATTTTACGCAGAGAGAAGGAGAGAGATGCAGAAAAGAATCAAGAAAGAGTTGTGAGGGAGTAAATGGGATTTTTCCAGTCAGCTGAAATGATACACTTGGCTGACTGGGTTGCGCCACTGAGTCCAGATATGCTGTAGCTGCAGACAGACATGTTGTGTATACAGACATAAGCAGCATGCATGTCAACTTCAAAGTGTGTACAGTACACAACATAAAGTATGTACCGTATGCAATTTAAGGAAGTGTACATTTAAACATTTTCAACTTGTCATTATTATATGTTTAAAAGAAGCTGAGATTGTACTGACATGCTGAAATAACACCGAGACAAGTTCCTTCCTGAGGCTATTTTGCAGAGGCACCGTGGCTCCGTCTGGCGCTTAGTGCCACCCAAGACGATTGTGATTGGTTTAAAGAAATGCCAACAAACCAGAGCACGTTTTTCTCCCATCACGGAATGCTGTGTTGACTAGCCAGACCCTCCTCCTCCGGTCAAATGTTGCGATCATCATTTCCGTTACATAACGCCTGTGTGCGATTTGAGATTACCTTGTCGAAATTCACACACTACGCAAGTAAGTACGCGTGTACACAGTGTACTACATGGAAGTGTACTAACGGAAGTATCCGATTTGATACACAGCATTGCTGTCAGTCCAGTCTTTGAGGTAAGCTAAGCTAACCGACATGACAGTGCGTCATCAATAATCTAATTTAACTCTTGGCAAGAAAACAAATGTTTTCCTCAAGATCAAACCAGAAATATCAGGAATTCAAACTTCATCATCAATCAACACCATAGATAAAGAAAAGTAGCTCTTCCTGGATCTGGATCATTTTGGGATGGACAATTGAATGCTGTACAAGATCCAGTCTTTCCTTCTGCTATCTTGTCACAAGTTTCTCTGCATGTTATCTATTAAAACATGAATGGGGGGACAGCATGTAAAAAAAGGGCAGCATCCACACAGAATAAACATCTTTCACTCTACCATTACTCTCTCCACAGATGTTAAAAAGCTTTTAGTTTTGTTATTGTATAACCCATCTCCATTCCTTGAAGGAGCTCAATTTGAGCCAAAGGGCCATAAAAGGATATGAGAAAGAATGTGGCCAGATAACACAGCTCCACACCAACATTTCTTTGTTCCCTCCTCCCCTCTTTATCTTTTCATTCTTTTTACCTCCGGTCTCAATATCTCACCATCCCTCCTCTCTCTGTCTTTGTCTGTTCCTCTGTCTCTCGGGAACTAACTGGGAACATGGCCTTTAAAACCACGGTATTTCCTCTTGACCCATTCAACAATTCAACGCCTGCACAGTCAGCAGGAGACGGTGACTATGAAGGAAATTATTTATTTAAATTTCAGTCCTGAGCTCTAAAGAATGACTGTTACTTTGACTTTCCCATGGCTTAAAATGCAGAAAGATTTCAGAAATTAACGGTACTGCCAAAACCTCCCAAGTGTGTTATAATAACTGCATGGGTCAGAATGGATAATATTGCTAATATCATTACACAAACATTAAAATAGACTCTAAATTGAAAACCTGGCACCATATTTGTGCCTTAGAATAAAAGTTTAGCTGACCACCATAACAAAAAGTTTCTGCTACCAAAAAGAGTAAAAGAAATATCAGAAAAATCTATTATTTTCTTATCTGTAATGTTGAAATGTTTCAACAACAATCTGCCAACAGACAAGTTTCCAGGCAACGTAATCAGTGACATGCGCACATTCATACAATACCCAGAATGAGGGAGGTTCTGTGTTCCTAACTTGTGCAGCTGACAAACTTTTATACAGTATATGCTAACGTTACTTTCTTAATGCTAATCTTACTTTTCAAAAAGGCTATTTGTGTGAGAGGGGGCTTCTGTAACCAAGTTGCCCTTTGATGTTGTTGCAGAGCTGCAAAGATTAAATGAATAATCGATTAGTTGTCAACTATTAAAGGACAATTCCGGCGCAAAATGAACCTAGGGGTTAATAACATATGTGTACCGTATGTGTCGATCGTTCTCTGGGATCTGTTTTTATGCTAATCAAATGCGTCTCTAGCTTTAAACAAGCTAATGCTAGCTTTTGGGGCAGATGGTAAATTGCTACTTTATACCACTAAGAAGGCTGAAAATAGCACCAAACTTCAACGGTAGCATAATGAGGGTCCCTACATGTAAACCGAAGCATTGAGAACTTTGTAAGTGTACAGACAGTTTATTAAAAAGATAGATTATAAAGACAGTAGCGTTCATGTTTACATGCGGGCGCCATCTTGGAAAACAGTCATGAGCAGTCGAATCACAAATGCTGTGTTTGAGCTATGTTACTGGTTACTGGTTGCACGGCGTTGGACATGTCCCCTTCACTTTCCATGTCGGTGCCCTCCATCCCCCACACTTACAACACGTCTGGGTACCATAAGTAGGCGAGTGTGCACGTTACTCAGATTGCATCAGTTGATTTATAGACTCGTACAGATATAGGCAATATTAAAATAATATATAATAAAAATATATAAGATCAGCAGGAAACCGATGGAGTGCCTACTTCAGGTAGGGAATGAGTCCTTACCCCAAGTGAAGGAGTTCAAGTACCTTGGGGTCTTGTTCGCGAGTGAGGGGACAATGGAGCGGGAGATTGGTCGGAGAATCGGCGCAGCGGGTGCGGAATTACATTCAATTTATTGCACCGTTGTGACGAAAAGAGAGCTGAGCCAGAAGGCAAAGCTCTCGATCTACCAGTCAGTTTTCGTTCCTAACCCTCACCTATGGTCATGAAGGCTGGGTCATGACCAAAAGAATGAGATCCAGGGTACAAGCGGCCGAAATGGGTTTCCTCAGGAAGGTGGCTGGTGACTCCCTTAGAGATAGGGTGAGAAGCTCAGTCCTCCGTGAGGAGCTCGGAGTAGAGCCGCTGCTCCTTCGCGTCGAAAGGAGCCAGTTGAGGTGGTTCGGGCATCTGGTAAGGATGCCCCCTGGACATCTCCCTAGGGAGGTGTTCCAGGCACATCCAGCTGGGAGGAGGCCTCGGGGAAGACCCAGGACAAGGTGGAGGGATTATATCTCCAACCTGGCCTGGGAACGCATTGGGATCCCCTAGTCGGAGCTGGTTAATGTGGCTCGGGAAAGGGAAGTTTGGTGTCCCCTGCTGGAGCTGCTACCCCCGCGACCCGACCCCGGATAAGCGGACGAAGATGGATGGATGGATGGATGGATGATCAGCAAGATATTTAAGAACAGTGTATATGATGGAATAGTGGCATTAGAATGTGCCAGAGGCCACCAAATTTGGGCTATTACTGCCAAAAATGTCTCCAGGGAGGCATGCCACAGGACCCCCCTACACTACCCCCAAATTTCTGTTCCATCAATCATAAATGAAATGTAGGCTACTTGAAATATGCGATTTGGTGAGACAAATAGTAGAAGATCTTTTCAATAAAAATCATCCTCCTGAACAATCTGTCCCCCTCAATTCGGAAATTAGGGCTACGCCCCTGGTTGCAGGCCTAGGTTTAGGACAGTCACAGTTAATTTCCCTATCGTTAGAGCTAACTTTGTGTATATTCACCGCTATCATTATCATTGCTACTAGCTGGCATTTCTTACTGGAATGTGTCATTTTAGCAAGGCATTCTGGATAGAAACCTGTCTATAGGTAATTAATCGGTCGGTAAGGTAATATGTAGGTAAGAAACATAGGTAAAATCTTGAACGTGCCCTTATACACGAGCCTTGAAATTCCTAACATTGTATTTAGCATTCAAACAGCCATGATTTAGTCCCGTCAAGCATCAGTGCCAACAAAAACAGTTGCCTTTCTAATCTGATGTGGGAATAGCCATTTGATATTGGAATGCACTTAAGTATATATTTGACTGAGAGACTTTGGTGTTTGAAAAATATGACCTACTGGGATTAAAGTGTTTTCCAGAGATTATTTGGTCAAACACAAGAACTAATGTGTCTTTTTCTTTATTTCTAAAATTGACACGACAGTGTCACACCAAACGGAAATTCAGGAAAGCCAACTTCAGATTAAAAATTATTGTTGAAAATAGCATTTTTGTCCAAATAGCTCCAAAATGCCTTTAACCCCTGAGGTTTGTTTACAATTTACAAACCCTTCTTTTGGGTTTGGGGTTTCTCCAGTCTTGCAGCTCTACTCTGCCACATTCTCTCCTCAATCTCCTCCTGTTTATAAGCGGGGCTGTGCTCTTAGCAACATGCCTTACATGGACTCAAGACAGAACCTGACCAAACACTCATCAGTCACTCTGCACAGTCTACATTCATTTACAGCTGCATCACCATTCCTGCTAAACAAACTTAACCTCCTGTGGTTACATAATGACTGATGGACCAGGGAGATATTGGGAAAGATGGGGCCTGGTGAGAAAGTGAGAACACACACTTGTCCTCAGCTTTGCAAATCTCATCTACTTTTACTGTGGAGCTCTACCACTGGTGGGCTGCATCTAAACCCTGATTTTTGGAAAAACTAAATCAAGACTAAAATACTAGGGGTAAAAACTAGCCTGGTCGACACCAGACCCTTCTCAGTTGTAACTGAGAGTGGGTCTGGGGAAGGTTCATTCACAGCCCATTTCCAAAGGGGCGTCACCAACGGACGCTGCTCAAATGCCTCTGTGCGCAATTGGATAGTCCTTCAACCAATCAGAGCGATGAAGGAGATGACGTATGCAGAGCGACGGAAAAACATCTCAACCAGAGATTAACTTTCTTAAAAAGTACTGGTTCAGGCACCGTTTAGGCACCGGCACCGTTTTAAAAGTATCGCTTTTGTACTGGTAAAAAACGATACCCAACCCTAGTTATAAGTTGTGAATGGTCATGATATTTTTTTAGTATGGGTCGTTGAAAAGCCATGGAAAAAATCTTAAACTTTGTCCATGAAAATGTGTGGGAACCCTGCGTATTTGACGGAGCTAAACTTGCTTAACAAAGCATAGTCCATGCAGGAATTTATTGTGAGCATGTTTGCATTTTTCAGACATACTTTCTTTAGCAATAGTTTAGCAAAAATAGTTGTGTTTGGATTCCCATGAACCGACGAATGGATACAAATTCACTTGGATAATGCTGCACAGGAATTTTCAAGTTTCTCAGATGTGTTATAACCTTTTGTTCGCTCTCCCTCAAAATATCAAAGTTTCCACTGATATGCTTTCATTTTTGGGGCGTTTTGCTCTCCTTAATGCCATTTCCATAAAAAAAAATCTTTCTAGGACCATAGAGAGCCTAGGGAGATGAGTGCCATGCTATATACAATTTATATGTCTTTTGGGTAAACTATTTAAATCACTAAGCATATTGGGTTTGCCTGCGTGCTGAAAGTTTGTACTAAGACGTGATTCAAGTAAATCTTGGTTTCAGTGTGAACCAATTCCAGGAGCTCACATTGTGGTTCTTTAGTTGAATCTGCGTGTAGCTGTCTTGTTGCTCATCCCCACTCCTAATTCACTTTCTCTCTGTCACACACACACACAAACAAAATGTTTGTCTAAGTCAACTCCGCTGAGTGGGCCATAAAAGCCTGTATTGTTGTCATGTCATGAGACTGAAAGGCCAAAGACAAAGAAAGTGGAAGGGGGTTTATCAGTGCGCACAACACCACAGCTCTGGTACAGAAAAATATACTTTACTATAGTCAAAGAGCTCAAGGCACTCATTATCCTAAGCCCTCTGTGGTCCAATCCCACTGCCAAGCCCAGTCCTATATATATATATATATATATATATATATATATATATATATATATATATATATATAGCCAGTCACAGCATTAAAATCACTGAGGACTCCCATCAGCTAGGGCTGCAACTAACCATTATTGACTAATCTGTCGATTATTTTATCGATTCATCGATTAGTTGTTTGGTCTAAAAACATAACAGAAAATGAAGAAAAAATGTCGATCAGGGTTTCCCAAAGCCCAAGATGACGTCCTCAAATGTCTTGTTTTGTCCACAACTCACAGATATTCAGTTTACCGTCGTAGAGGAGTAACGAAAATATACTAACATTTAAGAAGCTGGAATCAGATATTTTCTTTTACAGGTTTTCATAAACTACGACTCAAACCGTTTAATCGATCATCAAACTAATCGTTGCAGCTATACCGTTAGCTATGACTATTAGCTATAAAATTCATCCACAGCTATCGAGTATCAAGCTGTCAGTTGAGCAACAATATGACTGATCCGGCATCAGAGAGAATTAACAGGGAATCATGTTCATCTGCCCGATTCTCCCACATAACGGCAAAACCAAAACAAAGTGCTGGGATTTTCTAATTAGTCATTCACTTCCAGTATAAAATCAGGTCTCTTCAGTCAGTCAATCAGCTCTGAGTCATACAGCGGACCGTCAGCGCCAACTGCAAGCCATCAATTGTCTCAATAAACAAAAGAGAAACAAAAGTTTGATTAGACAGCTGCAACAAAAGACAGCGTCAACTCTGGGAAAAACCCCCGACATGCTAATAAAATCAGTGCCCTCTAAGAAAAGATTTGGCTCTTTAGTGCAAGATACAGCCAATGGTGAAATAAATACTTCCAGTAGCAGAGGGTATGACTGTTAACACATGTTGTTGTGTTCAGTACAGCTGACAGTATATTAGTTGTCAGGTGTGATTTTAAAACAAGATTGCGCAATTCTATGGCTGATTTTGTAATACATTAATTCAATGTCTGTTGGCAGAACAGAATTGAGTATCACGGTATAATCATTTGCCAGTAATACACATGCAATTAAAAATGCAATGGCAGAATTACAAAAAGAAACTTACTTCCTGTTTTTGAAGCATCCATACATCCCAGCCATGTTGTCAAAAATGGTAAAAGGTTCTGTACCAAAACAAAATACGTCTTTCTTTGCTAAATAGATGATGCTTTTTGTTTGTTTTTCAAGAATAGACAACCCCTCAGATCCTACACTCTGTGCCGTTGTCCCACATCAGAGTCCCTTTTCTTCCTAATAACCGATGACTTCTCTCTCTTTGCAAAAGAGAAGATGCCACTCCACAAGAAAGACGTCCAAGTCAAACCATCCTCTGAGGTTCCTCCCACTTTTGAGCTCCACTAGTCAAATTTTTGACAGAGCTCCCTTCTCCAAACTTTGGCAGCAGATGCACAACAGCAAGCCAATCCTAACCACTCCAGTATCACATACAGTACAAAAGCAGCCAAAGTGGGAATATAACAGATCCGAATATCACACGACAAGCACAGAATTACAGCAAGAGAGTTTGAAAAACAGGAATCTCCTTTTTCAAATGAATCAGGAATGTCTTCAAAAAGGAAAAAAAGAGAAATCCTTGGATTGGTACAATACGGCAGTGGGAAAACAGTTGACTAAATGACTGAGTGAGTAGCTGCTGCATGCCTCACTCACTGTATCCTCCTGGCCACCACCGCGGCTGGTAATGTAGCCCAGGGAGGGCTGGTGGGGGGAAGAGGATACAGAGGGTGGAGTGAGGGAGGAGGCAAGAGTGAACAAGAGACTGCCCCCCCATGACCTTATCCTCTTTCTTCGTCTCTCTACGGTTTAGTTCCATCCACAATCTTTTTCTTTTGTAGACTAACCAATGACAAGACTTTATTTAAACAGATGCATTAATTGGACATTGGCAAGCGTTTCAGTCAGCCTGATCTCAGTCTCTCATTGCCAGACCTTCCTCCACAGCGCTGCGGAGGAGGGTCTGGCTAGTCCACACAGCAGTCCGGGATGGGAGAATAACGTGCTCTGGTTTATTGGCATTTCTTTAAACCAATCACAATCGTCTTGGGCGGCGCTAAGCCCCGGACGCAATGACAGTGCCTCTGCAAAATAGCCTCTGGAAGGAACTTGTTTTGGTGGAACACGCGTACGTTCAAAAGTTGTTTTTAGGTGTGCAACAGAAAACTCAGATTGGACAGATAGTCTAGCTAGCTGTCTGGATTTACCCTGCAGAGATCTGAGGAGCAGTTAACCATAGTCCTTATTAATCCACCGGAGTTTAGAACGCCAACACAAAGAAAGTGGAAGGTAACGGACATCCAGCCGAAATGAGGGACATCCGGCAGAATTTCCGACGGCACCTGAACAAACGTCGTCGATACAGACTAGCCTGATCTTACAGAAATACGTGAAATGACCACGACCTGTTACCGAATGACATGGTGGTGGCACGTAACTAGTAGGGGTGTGAATCTGCACTGGTCTCACCATTCGATTACGATTATCCTGTCAACGATTCAAATCGATATCACGATGCGTCGCCTCCTCAATATTATAATATAATGCTACACATGGTTTTTATCGACAAATTCAAGCAGCCAGATAAATACGAACTCCCCTTTTTATTGGATCTGCTCTTAGAAAAGACACATCCTGAATGTAGCGGAGTCTGAACACAGCAGACAATACATTTGTAAATGTACAGTTATGTGTGAGACAAAATTGTTGTGTGCGTGTTGTTTTACCCTGTTAAAGAGAGTTAGTTGTGGGTTATTAATTGTTGTGTTATAAAGTTATTACCACGAGCGAGAAGGGTATGCACCCTCTCAATTCTCTCACTGCTTGCCCCGAACTGAGCTAGACTACTCAATGGCGTACTCCCATACAATGACTATATATATGATATATATTAAGACATCGATGCAACTAGTGTACTGGACCTCTGAAGCAAGACTAAGTATTTAAGTAGAGTACGGTATTTACTGTACATTGCGTAGGTTGTGTTGTCAACTGAGGGAAATTAAGTGCTGTGTATTGATGAACTTTGAGAATATAACAGAGCCGTTTCTCGATTTATAAAAGTTGAAGCCATATAAACTAACAAAAACACCATTCTCTTAGCCATCCAGGGACATATTTGATTTAACATACAGTATAAGTACTAGGGCTCCATTCAGTGAAGACTTTCCTAGTACACTGTAGTGTTCAATTTTAATATAATGGATTTGCGTTTTCAAAATCAATCAATATACAGCACTTAGTGATGACAGCATCGATTTTCTCAGTTGACAGATGCTCGTGATGGGACCTCCATAATGGAGGCTTTAGTTTGATTTTAAATGCAACCGCAAAGTATGCATGCATGTACCTTGTGTGCCGCCGCCACCATTAGCAAATATGTACACTGAATACAAGTGAAATCAAAACTATTTCTCTGATGTCACATGTTGCCATGCCTATACTGTTTATTAAGATATACAAATGTGCAGCTTGTTAGAGTTAAGTTAACACTGAACTGGCCAAATCCTGTATGTCACCGGCCATCGAATGCTCGCACAAAAACAGTGCCTCGTGTTAATCATTCTATCCGTCGGCCGTGCAACAGCCTGTCACAGTTAATCACTATAAATAGGGAGCTTACCTATCTACAGCCACTATAGCTCCGAGTGCTTATGTGTGTGTAGCGACCCTAATGTCACATAGGTGACATTAGGATTGATCCCGAGATTCCCTGCTGCTAAAACCTCTCAGACACACACACACACACACACACACACACACGTTTCACTATCTTTGTGGGGACCCATCATTGACATAACGCATTCCCTAGCTCCCTTACCCTAACCTTAACCATCTCAACTAAATGCCTAACCTTAATCCGTATCCCTTATCCTCACCCTAACCCAACCCTAACCCTATTCCTAAAACCAAGTCTTAACCCTCAAACAGCCTTTTAAAAGTTGTGGGGTCCAGCATTTTGGCCCCACAAAGCTGTCCGGACCCCACAAGTATACTGTATTCCTGGTTTTTGGACCCCGTGACTATAGTTAAACAAGAACACACACACACACACACACACACACACACACACACACGGCTAGTTTACTTAGGATTACTGTAGGATAAAAACATTCCTATTATTTGTGTGTTCTCAAAGTTAAAAAAAACTCTAGAAATATGTCCACTTCACACAGATAAGGGAAATTATTGTTATTATTGATAGGACAGTTACCAATTACACACACACACACACACACACACACACACAAGGATAAAAACATTCCTATTATTTGTGTGTTCTCAAAGTTAAAAAAAACTCTAGAAATATGTCCACTTCACACAGATAAGGGAAATTATTGTTATTATTGATAGGACAGTTACCAATTACACACACACACACACACACACACACACACACACACATCTGTCTAGTTTAAATGATATCTGTAGGATCATTACATTAAAGGTTAAAAACAATCTGACGTTAAATTATCATCTACGACAGGGCACGTCTTTACATGTTAAAATAGTCCCAGGATAAGTGAAAGTTGGACTTCTTGGAAACATGCTTTGTTATCCAATAGCACTTTGGAACTTATTACACATAAGGTTATTCAGATTAAGATTCAGATTGGCTAAATCACATGAATCATCAGACCACTCACAGAGGAGCGGCAACAGTGTAGTGGAATGAATTTCTCAATCCCAACATGCCCAGACTTAAAGTTGTCTGTGTGATTCATTCCGAAACTTGTTGAAATTGATCTAAGTCAGTGGAGTGAGCGTGTGTGTGTGTGTGTGTGTGTGTGTGTGTCAGTGTAAACAAATCAGATCCAGAGCTCTGCTGCTCCATTTCATCAGCATGATACACAAACACAGAGTCTCTAAGATCAGTTTTTGCACGCTGGGACTGAAAAGTTCCTTCACACATACTCACAAACACACACACACACACACACACACACACACACACACACACACCTCTCTATAGAAGTGTCTACCACATGACATTGCCAATTATCCATCAGGAAGGACCCTCTCAGGGTGAAGTAGTGTTGACAGAGCATTTCCACCATTTTAATGTAGATGTTAATCACTGCTTCCACCAATACATTCTGCGTTACCTCCGCTCCGATTTCCCATCCTGAATCTCTCCATCTTTGCTGCAGCCGGGATGTCAAGACAGTACATGTTCTCTCTTTTACCATTCCAGACAGAAACAACTTTCGTTTGTTACAATTATGTTTGCTTTTTTATGCTGCAACCGGAAGGCTGTATTGATTATTTTAACAGTGACCCCAAAATAAATGATGCTGAAAGAGCTGGGTCAACTGAGCGGAACTGCAGAGTCGGGTAATAATTATCGTCTGTCACTATGAGCAACCCTTTTCACATCACATATAGTCTTTTGACCTGTTGTTGATATAAAATTCTTGATAAGTGCAGCTATTTTTTTTCTCTTTTTTTTAAATATATTTATTGAAGGAATTGTTTATACATGGGGTTATACAGGATAGCAATACAAGAGTTTTCGGAAAATTTCAGCAACAAAACAACAAAAGCCTGCAAAGCCTATGCCACCCCCACCCCCCACCCCTCAAAGAAAAAGAAAAGCCAGCAAGAGAGAAAAAATGAAGAAATGACAAATTCGACAAATGACGATGCCATATTATTACTTTGTTAGACATCTTCCGTATAGAGGAGTCTTTCCATGTGTAGTACATTGCCAAACTCTCTAAGCCAGGGATGTTCACCAGGGGGCCCAGGACCCCTATGGGGCCCTTAGAATTGTTGCAGGTGGGCCTCCAAATTATAGTTAATTTTTGAAAGTTTTTTTCTAAAATTGAAATGTCCTAACATGAATCCAACATATTATTAGCAAATATAAATCCCCACTGATGTTAGGCTGATTGGCCTATAGGTAAGGTAGTCACTAAAATAGCCATTCAAAGATACAGGTAATCCTGAGTGTTCACTGTGCTAACATGTATGTGTAACATTAAAAGATGATTTTTTTTTTTAAACATATATTATTTTAACAGCTTAGTATTCTATGCACTAAAAAGGTATGTATAAAGGCTTTGGGCCGCCCTCCACGTTATTGCATGCCCAGTTTAAAATGCAACTTCATTTTATACAATATGTGTAGTAGGGGGGTCTCTGCTCTGTCTCTCTTTCAGTTAAGGGGTCCTTGGCTTAAAAAATGTCGAAGACCCCTGCTCTAAGCCATTGCTGAAAAAGGGGTGCTGGTCTCTGATTTTCACTGTTGCTAAATGATGCACCTGGCCAACAAAGTACATAGGGACATGGCTTGGCCTCCATAGTTTGGGATGTTGGGATTAAACACCACTGATTAGTGCAGCTTTAATTATAGCATCAAGGGGAGTCACCGCAAATCCACGAATGATACTTTTCTTTTGAAGTGGGAAAAATGAACTCGCCTTAAGTCTTTTGCGAAGGAATCTAAAAACAGCCCTGTGGAGGGAGATTTATGACCTTTCAGTATATGAAACACCTGGCTTCTCACTCGTTTTAACCTCTCGAAGATCAACAAGAGGAGTTTTTCCAAACACAGCTATCCAATGACTCTGTGTATGCGTGCCGTATGAATTTCTCAATGCCGACATGTCCAAACGGATCCGAGAGCATGGCGCAATTCGTCATGTAATATGTAAATGTGCACGAGTGTACGTGTGTATATATGTGCATATGCATGTATCAATCACACAGCTTTCTGTTTATAGAGCCAAGAGGAATGTCGGTCAGTTTCCCTTCGAAGAAAAAAACAGTAGATGTTGGTATTTCCTGAAATGGCCCTCAGTCTGGACCAACTGAGAAAGAGAGAGAGAGAGAGAGAGAGAGAGAGAGAGAGAGAGAGAGAGTGTGTGTGTGTGTGTGTGTGTGTGTGTGTGTGTGTGTGTGTGGCCTTGTTTAACTATATTCGTGGGGTCCAAAAACCGGGAGTCCAGTATACTTGTGGTAAACTTGTAGGTAAAGCACAGGTATAAATGATGGCTGAATTCCATTTAGCTGCTTTAGTTTGAGCAGTTTGTTTGTGGATGGTTTTACAAAGATATTTTAGACTGGTCTGTAGTGTTACGCTGCGTTCGGAAGTTGGAGCTCCGAACTGGGAAAGACGCCACACCCAGGTTGACCTTGTTACAGTTGCATGTCGGAAAAACCTATAGAGGTTAGCCACTGTTAGCAATACCAGTTGATAGCAACGCATTATGCTGTGTGCTTGTGCGTACAAACACCATAGCAACATGTCCACAGATTAGAAGTTGGACATTTTACTACAGCTTTCACTGCTGTTGATGCTCCGAGCAGCCATGTTGGATTGGGAGGTCGGGGGTTGGGGAGCTTCTCTCCACTTTCTGAGTCTGACATTCGAGGGGGCGTTCCAGTTGAAAATTACGAGTGGAAACTCGAAAATTCCAACTTCCTTGTTCAACTGGAACACACCATTAGGCCTCTCTTCATTTTGCTCTCATATTAGTCCAATGTAAACTCAGACAGTCTCACACAGACAAAGACTTGATTTATTTTAAGCCTAAAAAAGGTTAGCCACCCTCACCCCTAGGCTGTCCCCATGCTTCCATGGTGACAATCAGAGACACCTGCTGACCAGTGGCACCTAAAAAAACAAAAAGGAGGAAAACATGCCTCATAATTTACGGATAACGAAAGGTATTGTGGGGCGCATAATGAGGAGGGAGAGAGTATGTAGAGAGCACAGTAACCTGTTGGCAACATCACCGGTGGATTTCATTTGTCCGAGGAAACAAATTGATTGAAATGAAATGAACAAGGGGCTAAGTTTTATCACACAGTGCCTATGTCCGTCTTACCATGACCTATAATTGATGTGCTATGTGTATGTATATATATATATAAAAAAAGACACCAGAAACAAGCTCAGATAAGACCCTGATCAGTGGTGTAGTCTAATGTATTGTAGTGGGTATACTGTACTGTATATTGGCCAGAATCTGCATTTGGGGGAGGGGGGGGGGCATATCATAGTGGGGGGGTCTGGGTGTCCTCCCCCAGGGAAGTTTTGAGCATCAACGACTTCATTTCCTGTATTCGGATACACTTTTCATGCACCAATTTACGGTGGAAATCCCTTTATTGTGTTATTATATGTGAAGAAGAAAAACGCAGATGACAATTCAAAATATATCAAAAATATAATGTAAAGTATGTTGTTGCGTGTCATTGGGCATTTTTAAGTGGGTCTATGGAAATCCTGGAGCTTTCTTGGTGGGTATACTGTGTATACCTGCGTTATCACGTAGACTACACCACTGACCCTGATAGAAGCACAACAGCTTTTTGGAAAAGAGTTCTGCAAAGTGTTTCATTTTGGTGGATTCTTTGCTCACCAATGCTAAAAACCAAACAGAATTCCCATCCAGTTAGATTTCTGGACTTGTGGTCAACCAAGAGGCCCTGCTTTTATTACCCTCTCCTCATTCTTCTTTAGTCTTTCCATCCCCTTCCCCATCTCCATCACTTCTTTCCCCCTTGGCTGGCTGGAGTTCCTCTCACACACCCCCTGCAGTGCAACACCTCTTCCCTCTCCTCTTTTTTTGTGTTCTCTCTCTCTGTCTCCTATTCTCTCCATTACAACGTGCACACGCTGATCTAGATCTCTCTCTCTCGCTCTCCGTACAGAGTAGGAGGGGAGCTCTCTGAATTCCACCTCACATCTGGAAACCATCTTCTTTCTCTCTTTGCCAATCTCTCGCCCCCTTTCTCTGTCGCTCTATGTTGTAATGTAAATAGCCCTGTAATCATACTCCAGCACCAAGCCTGCCGCACTGGGTGGTGTGTGTGTGTGCGTGTGTATATCTGTGTGTGTGTGTAAGATCTTACACATAACACACTCCTCCAACAAGCTGAGATTTCTTCTTTCTCGCAACCCCAGGTCCCAGCTGAGGTTTATGGGGCGATAAAAACAAAACAGCCGTCTACAACTCTACTTGCTCACTCACAATTCTATTCTGTGTGTGTGTGTGTGTGTGTGTGTGTGTGTGTGTGTGGGGCTTGTTTAACTATATTCGTGGGGTCCAAAAACTGGGAGTGCACTATACTTGTGGGGTCCCGACAGCTTTGTGGATCCAAAATGCTGGACCCCACAAGTTTAAAAGGACTGTTTGAGGGTTAAGACTTGGTTTTAGGATTAGGGTTAGAATGAGGTTCTGGTTAGGGTGAGGGTAAGGGTTAAGGTTAGGCATTTAGTTGTGATGGTTAAGATTAGGGTAAGGGGCTAGGGAATGCATTATGTCAATGACGGGTCCCCACAAAGATAGTGCCACAAACCTGTGTGTGTGTGTGTGTGTGTGTGTGTGTTGAAACGACATGAGGCAAATGAGAAAATTGACTCAAAGAGTTTACCTTAATAACGTTCGCCTATTAACCTGAAACTGAAGCTTTTATACAGCGTCAACACACTTATGATGCTTCTCATTCCTCCAGGGTGCAGCAAAAGGCTTGTAATAAACAGTCTCCTGCAACTGTTGATCTGAGCATTCTCTATTCCATACTACCAGCCAGATGAAGCACATAAAATACTGCTAAATGCTTGGAAAACGCAAGGAAAGAAAGGAAAAGGGAGCTACAACTTAAAACTGTTAAACAGCAAAATCCAAAACTCAGTGAGTATGGATAAAAAAAAAAGAAAACTAAACTTCCTCATCCTCTACCTACCACACGCTAAGTGTATGTTCGCATTACACTACTGTGCGAATATTTGCTCAGTCTCACTTTTATACCGTTTTTATACCGTGGCCTTTGAGGGAGCCCACTTGTCTTTTTTTCACCGGGGGCGGTTGCGCTTGCAACTTACAATGACTTACAAAGATACATAACAGGTACAAGTGTATGCAGGATTGAATTATACTTTATCGACAGGAATTGATAGGTCAAACAGCAAACAGCCACCCACAAATAGTCCATAAACAAAGCATCAGGCTGTCTTTGAGATTTCACATGAACAACGGTTAAAGTGGCCATATTATGTTCATTTTCAGGTTCATAATTGTGTTTTGAGGTTGTACCAGAATAGGTTTAAATGGTTTAATTTTCAAAAAACACCATATTTTTGTTGTACTGCACATTGCTGCAGCTCCTCTTTTCACCCTGTGTTCAGGTCTCTGTTTTAGCTACAGAGTGAGACCTCACACTGCTGTAACATCTTTGTTGGCAGTCGCACATGCTCAGTAGCTAGGTAAGGACTACATGCTCAGTAGCTAGGTAAGATCACATCAGCTAGCTAGCTGTTTGTTTCTACAACTTCAGTAGTACAAGGCAGGATTAGCCGGGAGACTTCTTCTAAACGAGGGCACACTTCCTACTTTGCGTGGAATACCTGCAGAACAGGGACATGGAAGTAGTTCTTTTGTAGATTATGGTGAACTAGTGTGTGTTGTAGCAGTGTTTTGCCATTCAGAACGAGCTAGCATGTTACGGTTAGCCACCTCGTTTCGGCTAGTGACAGAAAAAGCCGTGCAGATTTTGACCAGCTCACCCGGAGACTGAAGGCAGGTTACATTCAGAAACCCGTATCTCACTCAAAACAGCATGGATGTTTTTTTTTTCCAAGTTTGTATGCATGTGGAAGCACCAGAGACCAAATCCCAGAAAAAAAGTATAGTTTAAAGTTACTCAGGCTACCGAAGAATACCATAATTCCTCCGTTCAATTAGGCCTAGGCGACGCACCCCAAGCTTCCACAGCCACGTACATCGGCTCTTCCAGTCTCTCCACTGCTGGCTGTTCCAATTTCAGTAGTAACTCTGACGAGCGGTTACCACCACCATCTTCAGCCAGAGAGGACATTATTTCTTCAGCTTCTTCTTGCGTCGTCACCCCGGCGGGAGGTGTGCTAACAGGGCTTGCAGCAGGTGAACCGGTCGTGCTATTAACGCCATCGCTACACAATTTCTTAGTAAAACCAAAATGAATTAAACTGCCTTGTTTTCTTTTTGCCATGGCTATATGATGCTAACTGCAGAATGGATTTCAAGGACTTTGCGTGCCGATTAATGGCCTCCAACATTTGTATTTTTTCTATGAATCTTTGAGTTAACATGTACTAAACATGAGTTGAATTTGCACCGCAGCGCTGCCACGCCTTGATGCTAGCATGTATAGTTATTGAAGTGAATTAGGTTTAAATCGCCGTCATGCATGAATGAATTATATTTTTGCAATTTTACACATAATAATCCACGATGATCATATTACACAAAAATGAAATTGCACGTCAAAATGACACACTGTCAATATTTTTAGAGACCCCCCCCCAAAAAAAATTCACAAATCACGTTTTCAGGAGAGCCCATGTCTTATTAAGGGGAGCCGAGCTCCCCCTAGCTCCCCCGTAGTCACCACCAAGCCTACTGTGAACGCACCTTTACCAAGGGACATTACCTTTCCTGGCATGCCTAAGCTGCAACTCAGTTCTCTTAAATTGCATCCCCCGGCTCCTCCACTTACCTCCCTTCCTCGCGTCTTAGTCCGTTAGCTGCACGGCTTCTGGGGAAGGATGCTCTTGTGTATCCTCGCCTATAGCTCCTTGGTGATCAATCCTCGCTCCTCACTCCTCGGGGTACAACTAAGAGCTTTGAGACGGCCTTCACCGAAGAGGGACAGAACAACTTCCGGTTCAGCAGAGGACCGAGGAGCTATCAAATAAGAGACATGAGATGCAGCACTAGACTAGGGCTGGGCAATATATCAATATTATATATCGACATTAGTCTATTTCCACTTCCGGGATTGCTCTGGTGCAGCCGGAAATTCCATCGGATGTCACTCTTTTCTGCAGGGTAAATCCAGACAGCTAGACTATCTGTCCAATCTGAGTTTTCTGTTGCACAACTAAAACAGTGCCGCCCAAGACGACTGTGATTGGTTTAAAGACATGCCAATAAACCAGAGCACGTTTTTCTCCCATCCCGGAGTGTTGTGTGGACTCGCCAGACCCTCCTCCGCAGCTCAGTCTGATCGAGACTATATTGACATCGATATTTAAGACTAGATATTGTCTTAAATTTTGGATATCGTAATATGACACAAGCGTTGTCTTTTCCTTGTTTTAAAGGCTGCAGTAAAGTGATGTCATTTCTGAACTTACCAGACTTACTAACTGCCAAGGGGGGCACTCCGGTGATTTAGTATTGCAAATTCATAAAGTTGGGGGACTCAGTCACATGGGACAGATGAATAAATAAAATAAATCAAAAATCTGTGCAGCAAAGGCCAAGATATCCTAACTTTTAGTCAAGCTCCAATAACGCTAAATCCTAGTCTGGCTATCACCAGACCAAGCTCAATCTTTTCAGATTGAACATTAGTCCGGGGAGACAAGAGGCGTGATCAACGGGCATAGTTCAAATGACTCTGTACGCAATTGGACCGTCCTTCAACCAATCAGAGCAACGATCCGGGTGACGTAGCAGCGACAGCGGTATCAACGGGTTGCTGCGCTTTGGTGGCCGCCACGTTGAATGTAAACAAGAAGCTGCTCGGTCGCTTCTCTATCGTCATCGTGTTAAACCTCACCAATAGCGCGCCAGGTGGATAAGACCAGCCTTTTCCAGCCTGAGCTGCAGGGAGAAATCAAATCGCCGGCAGATCGGGCTGGGTTTACCCAGTCTAGCTAAATCCTACATTTCCCATAATACCACCAACAAAATAGTTTTGTTGGACGCTCCTTGCCTGATAAATACCCTCCAGAGCCACGCAAAAACATCACACACCTTTTTTTTTCTTCACAGGTTGAGCAGTAACAGGCAAAGTACAATAACCTGCATTTGTAAAATTGATGGCGTTCCCCTTTAATAATTATGCAGGAAATAATACAGAACTCAGTCTCAAATCAAGTGACTCAGGCTGCATGCAAGAGAGACAAACCACAAACATAAGTTACACTCTGAGAGGGACACAGCAACATGTCTAATTGTCTAATTATGTATTAGTCAGTTATCATGATAGGGTTTTCTCACAGACAGGAACAGCAAACAGGACGTCCCCGTAAAACCCCTGAGGGGTTGTTCAGTGACCCAGTGACAGATGACCTGATCTGCCCTCACATCAGGAGGGCTGTGACACACACACACACTCGTTTCACTATCTTTGTGGGGGCCCGTCATGTCCTGATTCCAGTGTGATAGTGCCAACTTGATTTACTGCAAATTAGGGCTGTTGATATGAGGAAAATATCTATCGCCATAACGATATTACTTGCGATAAATACACAGAAATCAAAAGTGTACTCAGTTCTGCTGCCTTCAGTGTTCTGCTAAAATACAACAAATTGTGTGTTCAATTTAAAACAAATGAAAGGAAATAATGGCCCACATTCTTTTATTTAACAAATGGAACATGGAATTGAATATGAAAAGACACCACTACAAAAAACAAAAAAAGGATGACAGTTACATAATTAAATCCAGTTGTCTGCTAATATTTTCTTACAACTAACGCACACAAAAAAAATGTGGCGATACGTCGCAGCCTTTCACGATGCGTTTATTGCGGCAATTGATATCGAGATGACGATATATTGTGCAGCCCCAACTCCAAATGCCCAGTCTATCGTCATCATTTTTGTGTGTGTTTGCTCAGATTGTGCTACAGTCAAATCCTCATGAGGATCAGATCAGCAGATCCAAGATCAATAGAGTCTTTCATCCTCTCACACCGAACAACACAACTAGTCTGAATCAGTCAGTGTCTGTGTTCAGGATTACAGTGGCTCCCACTCTGAGAGACAACTGTTTAATCTGGACCGTCCTTGACCCGCCACTACCAAACACTGAGCTCACTTTGCTGGCAAAGTTTGATCTGATAACACTCAAACTTACAGTTTAGACAACTTTCTTTTTTTTTTTTATAAACCCTTTGGAAGTTATACTTTTTTTTTTGGGACAGTTACCAGCATAACCAAACCTATTCTCAGTTTTAATATCATAGATGTGTCTCACTATTGGACTATTGGAGAATACTCACAGCCAAAAACAGCCCACCTACATCGCCCTTTAGTGTTGCCAATGAATCATGACCCGAACAGAAACACACACTTTTCCTCCATCAACATCTTCAGCCCCATGCACAAACAAAAAGCAAAGCATTGCGGGACTCGGGACCGCCGTGTAGCCTATCGATCACCGGTCGCACGTCAGAAATCCTCCGCAGCCCAATAATAACTCATCTCCGCGCACAACAAAGCCAAAGTTTCTCTCTCAGAAAGCTGTAGTGCAGTTAAAGGGACAGGATAGGTCTACTTACTGCGTCTGCTCTATCTCAAACGGTCTCAGTGTGAACTCATCCCTCAGAGACTGGAACCAAGACATCTGCGCTGTTTTAGTGGACTAATGATTGGATTATTTGTCCTGCCCTGCGTCCTCTGCTCCTCCGCGGTGCTGCGTTCAGAGGCGGCTCGGAATCTCCTAAATCCTAACTCTACTGGCTGATAGAGTTTAACCCTTGTGTTGTCTTCCCGTTGACCATTCAACTTGTTGTACACCCAGGTAAAAAAATGAAAATTAACCCTTTTTAGACGCCTTTTTTTTTTATGTTGCTGGCGATTCCCCCCAAGATTCCCTTTTTTTTTTTGCGCTTTTTTTTTCACTACCACCGGATTCACCACTAACATCAACTTATTACCTCTAGTTTTGCACTTTTTTTTGGAATTCATCATTGATAAACCTCATTCACATGAAATTATACCTCATTTTTGAGTTAAAAAACTCTGAAATAATGAACTATTTTGACAAATAGTTACGATTTAGTGGATAATCACAGACCGTCACAGTTTAGTCAGGATAGCCTACTGTTTAGAAAAGCGAGAGATTTCATGTTTTTTTCAAATGCTATAAAAATTGAATAAAAAATAATGCGTGTTATTTTGGGGGCAATTTGGTTGAAAGAGACCCACATTTCTGATGCGGAAACTTTGAAAACGGGAGGGTTAAAGGTCCCATATTGTAAAAAGCAGTGGTGGAAGAAGTATTCAGATCCTTTACTTAAGTAAAAGTACTTATACCACACTGTAAAAATCTCTGTTACAAGTAAAAGTCCTGCACTGAAAATCTCACATAAGTTAAGGTATTTAAGTATCATCAGGAAAATGTACTTAAAGTATTAAAAGTAAAAGTACTCAATGCTGAAGAATCCTCACATTTTAGGGACCGGAAACGATCCAAACAGTTCTGTCAATCAACTACGTGTTTAATTGGCAAATCATCTCAGCTGGACTTGGTCTATGTTGTTGGGTAGTTTAATTTATAATAAAATGATATTTTATAAACTACATGTGTTTTGTGTGCAGAAATCTTAATGTGTAAAGTGACTAGTAACTAAAGCTGTAACAGATGAATGTAGTGGAGTAAAAAGTACAATATTTCTCTCTGAGATGTAGCGGAGTAGAAGTAGAAAGTGGCAAGAAAAGAAAAGACTAATTAAAGTACAAGTACCTCAAATGTGTACTTAAGTACAGTACTTGAGTGAATGTACTTTGTTACATTCCACCACTGGTAAGAAGTGAGATTCCCATGTCTTTGTTGATTATAAAGCAGGACGAGGTGCTATATAAATACTGTTAAAGTATCAAAACGCTCAATTCACAGAGAAACGCTGACCAATCAGAGCAGAGTGGGCATGTTCAGGAGGGGGGAGAGCTTAAAGAGACAGGCGCTAAAGGCCCTGACACACCAACCCGATAATCGGCCGTCGGACAGTCTGGCGAGGTCGGTGACTCGAGTCTGTTCGGTGTGTTCCGTGCCGTCGTCCGTCTGCCTTCATTTTGGCCGACCTGACTTGCTCGGTCGGAGGGCGGGCAGTCGGACTCAATGACCAATCTGATTGGTGGAGTGCTAACCCGGAAATGACGAGCGGGATGAGTGACGAACGCCTCTCAAAATCTGACAAAAATCTTTCAAGCTGACCTTTGTTGATCTGAAATGAAGACAGATTCAGCAACTGCGCGGCCTATTTCTCGCTTAAAATGTTTTCAGAAACACGTTTCGGTGAACTGTTTTCGTAAAATACGATATCGTATTTCGTACAAGCCGCCATTTTGTTCGGCTGGAGAAACAATTACAATTTTCCCCTCTCTGGGGAGAAATGTGGGGTGAAAAATGTGTAAAAAATATTCACAACATTTAGGGGGGCCAGAGGGGAATTCAGGCTTAAAATTACTCCGCCCCCCCCCTAAAATTAGGATTTAAAAAAAATATTTGTATTAATATTGCAACTTGTAAACCTAGCTGGAGCTTATCAAACTTCCCTTGAACCTTGTTCAAATTATATATATATATATACTTGTAGCTTCTCAGGGTTTGATAGAAAAGAGCCCTTGACATAGTGCCTGGATATAATAATCAGTAAGGATTAGTCTATCGTTGTATTTCCTTACAAGTTTGGGTACTGTTAATGAGTTTACATTTTTACGAGGAACACTCAAACGCACCTTAAGCACAGCACCGGCCAACTGACTTTGTGATGATATAAGAAATGTCGCTGAATGAAATGTCTTTATTAACAAACAATTGAATCATGTATCAACTCTGAACATCTCTTCGCCTGCACAGTTAAAGAACCAAACTCCTAACAAATCAGCTGTGACTGTCCCAGTTGTTATGTTTCTCAGACTGTAGGCCTACTGTCTGTCATCTTTCCTGGAAGAGCATGTCGCGGTGAACCTCTGGCATTGTGGGTATCAATCCAACTAAATATGGTACTTCAGCTCCGAAAAGTATGTAAACGGACTTTGGTTAAATATAGTTTGGTGGAAAATGATAGACCTTGTGTCTACATGACCTGCAAAAGTATAGCATAACATACCATTGCTTCATTTTGTAAAGAAAAGGGAGACAAACAGAAACCCTGGTATCCAAAGACTGGAGTTTTGTTTTTGTATTAGGACAGTGTCACAGTGCAAACGTTGAATCATTTTGGGATTATTGCTGCCATCTAGTGTTGTGCCTGGGTTAATGTATCTCAACATTATGAAATGAAACTTGATATAAAACTTGGCAGTTTGTATGAATTGCCCTCCGTGTTTAAAAGGTGCTTTACAAACGTGCCTTTCCCTAAGTCATGTATATAACACTTAACACAGATATATATACTCACCTAAAGGATTATTAGGAATACCTGTTCAATTTCACGTTAATGAAATTATCTAATCAACCAATCACATGGCAGCTGCTTCCATGCATTTAGGGGTGTGGTCCAGGTCTAGACAATCTCCTGAACTCCAAACTTAATGTCAGAATGGGAAAGAAAGGTGATCTAAGCAACTCTGAGCGTGGCATGGTTGTTGGTGCCAGACGGGCTGGTTTGAGTATTTCACAATCTGCTCAGTTACTGGGATTTTCACACACAACCATTTCTAGGGTTTACAAAGAATGTTCTGAAAAAGGAAAAACATCCAGTATGCGACAGTCCTGTGGGGCGAAAATGCCTCGTTGATGCTAGAGGTCAGAGGAGAATGGGCCGACTGATTCAAGCTGATAGAAGATCAACTTTGACTCAAATAAGCACTCGTTACAACCCAGGTATGCAGCAAAGCATTTGTGAAGCCACAACACGCACAACCTTGAGGCGGATGGGCTACAGCAGCAGAAGACCCCACCGGGTACCACTCATCTCCACTAA
Source organism: Sander vitreus (assembly GCF_031162955.1). Lineage (NCBI taxonomy): Eukaryota > Metazoa > Chordata > Actinopteri > Perciformes > Percidae > Sander > Sander vitreus. The sequence goes on along the minus strand of NC_135864.1, from coordinate 31,484,699 downwards.
AAATAGGAAAATGAAGCTACAATTTGCACAAGCTCACCAAAATTGAAGACTGGAAAAATGTTGCCTGGTCTGATGAGTCTCGATTTCTGTTGAGACCTTCAGATGGTAGAGTCAGAATTTGGCGTAAGCAGAATGAGAACATGGATCCGTCATGCCTTGTTACCACTGTGTAGGCTGGTGGTGTGGTGTAGTAATGGTGTAGGGGATCCCGTTCGCCTTCAGAACTGCCTTAATTCTTTGTGTCATTGATTCAACAAGGTGCTGGAAGCATTCTTTAGAAATGTTGGCCCATATTGATAGGATAGGTTCAAACACGGTATTAGTATGGTGTTCCTAATAATCCTTTAGGTGAGGGATATATCTCTACTTTGGAAAACTGGCCGATACAGTGATTTTGTCTCAGGCAGTTGAACCTGTCTCAGATATTCCAAACAAGTCAAATCAAAAGGCTGAGTAGAAAAAAATTACTCTTTAATTCAGTCACCATAGAAAACATGAAAAATATTCAAACAGAGATTGACAGAAACATCCTTTATCCACTGGTTTGACTCTTGTCACGTCCAGCCAGTCCTACGTTCTCTTCTTTTTTCATAATGAAAGCAGGAATATGAAAATTATTACAAAAACACCTTGTTGAGGATTCACACAAACAACTACAAATTATGTATGAATGTATTATCCCAAAAACACACAGTTTGGCTGGGAATCTACTAATGCGGTGAATAAGTGCACGACACGGTCCGTTACAGCCTCCCCGTCTCCTTGAACTTGCTGAACAGTTCATCGTCGGCCCTCAGGGGGAAGTACAGGGTCCGGCTTTTGTAGTACTGGTGGTCAGACTGCAGGTTTTGGATAACGTCTGCGAGGAGGTGGGCCCGCTCGACGCCGCAGCCGGGCGCCTGGTAGCCGAGCTTTGTGAAGTGGACGTGGAGGTGATAATAGGACGGCTGGTAGTGCAGGTAGACTCTCAGCTTGCTGGCTGGAAGCTTGTAGCGCTCCAGGATGGCATCCTAAATCGCAATCACACAGGTTTTGTCATTCTTTCTTTATGATTGGCATTATGAATATGTCCAAGGATTTCTCTTTTGTCTCTAATACTGTAATAAAAGAGTAACTTCATTTTTGTCAACCTGTAACCAGCAGCCACGTACTGGGCTGCAGTGTAACGGGCATTTTCTCTCTGCTGCGTTCCGGAGGTGCCGCGGGCCCTACGGACCCTGGAAGTCCAGAGTTCTCGCGAGAGCACAATTTGAATTTGCTCAGCGAGTCACTCTGGCATTCATTAATGATGCTCATTAACTATGCCCTTGTAGCCGAGCCGCACCAATCACATCGGTGTATCTGATATAGGCGGGCCAGAGGCGAGCTAAACAGATGACGACAGCGCTGCGACGTCAAAGTCATTAGTAAACATTGCAAGATGGCTACGGATGAACTCCAGTTGTTTGAAACGGCTTTGGCCGCTACAATGAACGAGTCAGACTTGGCTTTTTATCTAAAAGAGGAACAGAAGATGGCCCTCAAATCGTTCCTTCGCAAGGACGTTTTTGCTGTTTTGCCGACCGGATACGGCAAAAAATTAATCTACTAGTTAGCTCCGCTGGTAGCTAAGCATTAGCCTGATTGGTCGTAGTGTTATCCAATTGCGTGCAGTGAGATTTTCAAATGCATGCTTGGTGCCGCCCCTTGAGTTTGACCATTTTTCATTACTCATTGCCAGACCCTTAATCTTTCAGATTTGGGTCTGGATTTCCAGGCTAGGCCCCGCGAGCAATTGCGGCCATTCAAGTCAACGCCTGATATTCAACCAGCCATGCAACGGCGCATCCCAGAAGCGTACGTGAAGCGCCTCTCTGCTCCGCTAAAGATACGAGATAGGTCTATAAATAAAGGTTAAAAAAATTGTTTTTTACAGGAGTGCTTGGGCAAAATCCTATAGGGCAAATGTGCATCGTCAATTTCTTCCACTTAAAGTTCCGTTTCTGCCGCTGACAGGCTCAGATTGTTATTCAAAGTGTCTGACAACATTATGGAAAGGATCCCTACAGAGGCAGACCTTTTTGTTTAACCAGAAACAGCTCAGAGTTTGTTATCGCTAAACCCACCAGACTACATTTACACAAAAAAAAAAAAAAAAAACTAGACTTTTAACCAAAAATCGAGTTGTGATTGTTGGTTAATTGAAAAAGACGACCCAAAATGGCTTTTTTGAGTTTTATTTTGTGTCTGTCGACTTTGCATGAAGTGTAGTCACTGTTCATTTACATGTTTGTGGACGTAAATTGAAGGTGTGCAATTGCCCGTTGACTTACATTTTCTATTGTATATTGTATGCTGACTGCAGCGATCTCGCTTAATACTGGACAAAGATTATTGTTCAGTCAATTAGACACAAAAACATGGGAAAATAGGGTCCAGGTTGAAAAAAACCCCCAAAGTTCCCCTTTCAGAGCTATGGCTTGTCCTAGCTCTATGAAATGGAAAGTATAACTGGTTGAAGATAATGATTATATTATTAAAGGTTATATTAATGGCAGCTGCTAGAAGAACAGGTCATGTTCTGTTCTTTTTTCTCTCCAAAGTAACCCCCTGGGGTGACTACGTTACCTCACCTTTCCTTTCTGGAAGATGTTCTGCAGCAGTGGTAGATGCTCTGACGTCAGGTCTCTGAGACTCCTGATGTCTCTCTGATGTGCTATGGCAATCAGGTATAAATCATCAACCTAAAAGAAGAAGACAGATATTGTGAAACTGCATAGTCCAGTCAGAGGCTTAAGATTTTTAAAGTATGGCTCCCAAAAAACCCTGTTCTTTCTAAGGCTGTGTTCAGACTGCAGGCAAAAGTGGTCCAAAATCTTTTTTTTTGGGGTCCAGTGACCAGGTCAGACTTCTTCAGAGTAGAGTGTGAACACTCAAATCTTGCCCAGATCTGATTTTTTCAAATCAGATTTAGACCACTTCCATATGTGGTCCTGAATCAGACCCAGGTTTGATTTTTTTCAATGCGGCCGCAGTGTGAACAACCAAGGCGGATTTGATGCGACTTTTACATCAATCTACATCGACATTTGTCACAATTATGCCCCGGCGGGAAGTCAGCCCTAGACACAGGCAGTAACATTAAAAACTTGACGAGGCCTACAAAGTGGAGAACAGTGATGGAGCAAGTCAATGGAGGGAGAGTGAGGTGTTAGACCCAATTAGTGTGTGCTCATTAATGTTACGGCTGCCAAAATGCTTCCTTCCTCCATCACCTCCCTAACTTTAGTGCGACAGCGTGCTGCATCTGATGTCATTGTTATTGTTCTTTTGCGCATGCGGGTCAGTTCGAAACCACAAACAGTTCACACTGGAATCTGATACAGGCCACATTTTAAAAAGGTAATGTGGACAGCCAAAATGAAAAAAATCGGATCTGAGCAAAAAAAAAAAAATCTGAATTAAGCATTAAGACTTGCGGTGTGAACGTAGCCTAATTCTATCTTTGTGTAGATTAGAGAGTTGCATTTAAACGGACCAGTCTGTGTTTTGGAGAGGACCGGTTATCAAGTTAAACACATTTTAAACAAAAAATGTCATTGACTTCTAATGTGCTCAGATTTGGAGCCATCACTTACTGCCACATGGCAGGGTTTCCCTCATCGTATTGCAAGCCTAGTGGCACACCACCAGGCCTAAATCCCCGTCACATATGGCTGCAGGCAGCACTAGTTAGCCTTTGTGCAGAAATCGGCCAGTACAGTCCAAAATGGCACAGGAAAAAGAATGCCGTTTGTGTCGCCATGAAAATTGCCTTGTTAAGCCTACATGATTATCTTTATGAAAATGATATCAGGTGGACGGGGGTGAAATTCTTGTGCTGATAATATAGGATTATTGTCCATTACTAATCATGCATGTGTGAAACTTGTCAGTGGTCCCTAACAACATGCCTACAGTTGTAGGCTGGTCCACACAACATTCCGGGATGGGAGAAAAACGTGCTCTGCTTTATTGGCATTTTTTTAAAGTGCTCATATTATGCTTTTTGGCTTTTTCCCTTTCCTTTATTGTGTTATATATCTTTTTTTGTGTACGTTATAGGTTTACAAGGTGAAAAAGCCCAAAGTCCACCCCAAAGGGACAGAAAACACTGTTCACAAACTGCTCCAAACAGCTCTATTGTAATCCAGCCTTTACTTCAGAGACAAACGTGGTCACTTTGGAACAAAATGGTGTTGTCTGGCGACTTTGGCGCGCAGCAGCTCGAGTGATGCGTTCGACACCCCCGCCTAGAAACGACAACGGCAGCGTTCAGCTTCGGAGAGAAAGAGGACTGCTGCGACAGGTGAAGGCATGGCTGAAAACCCGAGGAAGCGTCCACGAGTGAAGTGACAAATGCGGAAAACAACTGGTGTGGCTTTTTTCTAGTTGAAGAGCGCTGAAAAAAAGAACGAAAAAAAGGACTGAGGTCTGACACGGATGTCGCCTTACTGCTCTTGAACAGGTTAGTAATGGGTTTTGTAACATATTAGGAGTAGCAAATAGTGAAGGCTTACGTCATGTGGATGGCGCCGAGAGTGTTGTTGTCATTACTTAGAATTCCTCATGGGGGTCGACGGAAACTAGGCACTATAGCGTTAACTACACAATTGGGTTTGACATTAGGTTCTTTTTCATACCAGGAGAAAAGGTTGTAGTCCTGAGAGGTGTAAATGTAGTGTGGCCAATATTCGTGGCATCTCACCTGTTTCTGGTCCCATTTGAAATCTGGGAGGAGGACAAAGCCAACTTTTGGATCCGGATCTTCATAAACTATCCTGTCGGCCTCTGCCTTCTTCTCAAGGATGTTGTACACCCACTGGGGAGTGAAGGTAATGTTGAAATGAATCCACAGATAATGGTGTACATTCACAAGTATGCATCATGAGCGCCAATGCAAGCATGTTACCGATGGAGGAGATTTTCAGGACACTGACCTGCACGCTGAAACTCTGCTTCTGAATGTAGGGCAATATGATGGACTGATAGTCCTCCCCCGTCTCCTCCACGAGGAAACTCTCCTGTTGCTGGTATTTCTTGACGTGCTTCTCTGTGGCTGGACACACGACTGTAGTCTTGATCTCTGCAAAACAGAAACACAGAGGGTGTCAAAACCTTGGTTCCAGCTGGCCAAAAGTGGCTGCTGGATTCACAATCTCTTTAGTCAGTTCATTTTTTTTTCCTGACTGTACCATTGAGATGAGGGGGAGCCTGTAAACGATATGTGCTGTAGATGTCGTTCTTCATCTCCAGTTTCAGCCTGGAACCACTGAAAAGCTCAGCCAGGGTGTCTTCTCTGATGGGAGTCTTCTCCAGGATAACCACAGCCTCCTGATCGGCAAGCTGGCGATGACATGTTCAGAATCAGAATCACAATCAGAAAGGAGATTATTGCCACATTAAGTTACACCTACGTGGAATTTCCCTTGGCAATTGGTGCATACAGTGCTCAGCATAAGTTTATGAACCCATGCTAAAGTTGACTAAAAAGAGGAATAAAAAAAATCATCTTTTGGAAATTGATCTTAATGCCTTAATTAAAAAAAAGAGGAAAAATCCAACCTTTAAGGACACCAATTTTCTTTGTGACTGAATAATGTATCGTAAATAAATAAATGTTCATAAGTAAGTACCTAGAGATTGGCATGGGGTACTTTCCATAAGATCATCTCTCAATGCAAATCAAACCAGCTATTAGGCTAACTGACATAAAACCATGCCAATCTCTAGGTATGGTGAAGGGTATGTGATGATGTGGGGGGGCTATTTTAATTCCAAAGACCAAGGGAACTTTATCAGGATGCATAGTATCCTGGATCCATGAAATAACTGGCCTTTCAAAATAAAACTCTGCCTGCCTCTATGGGAATTTAACATAGGGGTGTACTTACTTATGCCCCGTTTTTTAAAGGAAGAACATTTATTTATTTACGATACATTATTCATTCACCAAGAAAATTGGTGTCCTTAAAGGTTGGATTTTTCCTCATTTTTTTTTATCCAGGCATTAAGATCAATTTCCAAAAGATGATTTTTTTTATTCCTCTTTTTAGTCAACTTTAGCATGGGTGTATTCACTTATGCTGAGCACTGTACATACACAAACATACATATTACACAAGAAGAAATAAACAATAGATACGGCAACACAAACAAATATACAAAATAGCTGTTTAGTATAAGAAAAAGAAGGCTGAATGGGGTTAAGTAAAGAATGCAAAAAAATATATACTATGTGCAATAGGCAGATGTATAGTCCATACAGTTCAAGTGTATTATTTCTGTCTGGGCTGATAAGACTCGTTATCCCCCGAATTAATAAAATTAATGCAAAACAGCCCTTTCCTAAGCATGTCGTTGTGATGCTCATTTCTATCAAATCCATCTTTACAATAATGCACTTTTACACAGACTATTATTTTGAAATATCGAACCGGAAGGACATGTTCTATCTCCAAAACTACTCAGACCAATTTGAATATTGAATATAACACATTTTCCTCTAACGTTAACAAAACTTGCTGTCAACTGCATAACCATTGCTGGAGTTAGCTAAATACCTTATTTAACAGCTAAGTTAAGCTAAGTTAGCTAACTTGTACGTTACAACAACCTTAACGTTACCTTTCCATGAATGAAGATGTTTTTCTCCCGGGCAGAATCACTCAAGACGTTGGACGTTTTAAACTCACGCAGAATATTTTCAGATTCAGGTTCTTTTCCAACTTCTCCTCCGCCATTCTCATTGTCAGCTTTCGCCCTCTTGACTTTCTGAGATAATTCATCAGTTACAACACTGTCAATTTCACGTTTAGCCGGGGTGTCTGCCATGTTTCGTGGTTGCTGCTTTTGTGGCCAAAGATCGTGTATGTGTAAGAAGATAACTCACTCAACAACCGTGAACCCTGTCCGGAGCCTCGTGCATTGACTCTCTTGCCGTGCTAAAGATAGGAATGGTTTTTATTAATGATAATAACGTTATGTTCTTCAATATAGAGACAATTTGCCCGTCTAACAGGACAGCGACGCTAAAAACATATGATGATCTTATAGAACATGATGCATTGCTGTAGATTAAACTAAATGCAATAAATAAATACATGCAACATACACAATGCAGCAGTAATATTAATCCAGAAACATCACATATAATAATAAAACACTGACGGGAAACATTTTACTGCACAATCAATACTTATTTTAAGTATTTAAGTTAATTTGGATGATAATATTATATACTTTTACATACTTTGTTAAGATTTTGAGTGTAAGACTTACTTGGGCTCTACCATAAGATTTCCCTGGGGTTAATTTCGTTACAATCGCAGAAGTCAATTTGGTGCAGAGTGAGACCTCGCTTCATGTACTATATCTTACCCACAGTGTCAAGTTCATAAATAAAAACACAGGTGATTGACACATAATTTAACTAATATGATTAGCGTTTCGGGGCGGGGCAACTGCTGAGTGGACCAATAAAAACATTGTTTAAAGATGACAAAGGCCACGCTCATTTGTTTAGATCCCAAACTGTGGGAAGACTGCCGAAGCTGTAATGGGGATGCAAGATTAACTTTTAAGTAACGTTACACTTTATGAAGGACAGCATTGTGTCGTTAGTCTTCTCCATCCAGTCCAAAATGTTCACATGGGTCCGAATATGGCTTCTCCTCACGGTTCTTCACACTCTGGCTCTTGCTGTTGTGCCAAGAAGAGGTAACTTAGCTAGAGTTTGTACTTAGCAAATGCTGAATGTATCGCTAGCAAAACGTGTGGAAATGTCATATGAAGGCTAACAGGGGCATATACACTTAATAGTGTGGTTGTAGATTTATTTGAGTGGTTTGTGTTAGGCTGTCAGCTTTATTGGACACTAAATCTCACTAACTAGCTCACATTAGCGACTAATGAGTGCTTGTTATGTTTATTTAGTGGCTGTAGCTAGAGTAAGCTAATGTTAATTCATTTAATTTGCTCATTGAATGGTGCTTTGGTTGTAAGGTACGGAAGATGATTAGAGCCACGTGAAAAGATTTATTGAGTTCTAATTGAATTTAATATTAGTTGAAGTGAAACTTGCTAGCTTCTGTCAAGCTTTTATCTGTGGTATTTATGTTACCCAGTGTCACTCTAACTTTCATTTAGTACGTTACACACTAGGGCTGGGACATATGCTTTTTTTTGTATTGCAGTTTTCATTTATTGCAATTCTAGAAGAATTGCGATTTGATAGTATTGCGTATTGCAATTTTCGTTTCCTTTTCCTTCCAACAAAAGTTGAATAATACACTTCTAGAGAGAATATATCATGAGACATTTCTAAAAGAATGCACAGTCAGCCAGCCTGACATTTTTTTTAAACTTTTAAGGCCGTTACAGACCAACCAGACGGCCGACCCTCGGCAGAAAAAGCAGTGTGACTGATCAGTCTCCCCGAGTTGGTCAAAAAAGTGCGTCGGAAACGACGAGACGTAATACGTCTCCATAACAGCAGGCGCCGCTAATCTGTCTTGTCGCCCATAAAATTAAAAGCGAATTTTTGGATTTTTTCCACCAGCCATTACTGGCGACTCATTCAGAATACGATCTCATATTGTACTAAAATAGTTCACCGAAAAGAAATAGGCCATGCAGTTGCTGAATCTATCTTCATTTCAGATTGACAGAGGTCAGTTTAAAAGGTTTTCGTCAGATTTTGAGAGTCTTAGTCACGGTCATCCCGCTCGCCATTTCAGGGTGAGTCCCGACTGCCCTGTCTCCGACTGAGCATGTCAGGTCGGCCAAAATGAAGGCCGACAGCTCCTCGGACGAACGACGGCACGGAACACACCGAACAGACTCGAGTCACTGACCTCGCCAGACTGTCCGACGGCCGATTATCGGCCCGGTGTGTGCTGCATTTTAAAAACCAAAAAAAAAAAAGTACATAACGTGGATTTTTCTGCATTTTCTGCTTTCGGCCTGTTTTGCTGGAAACGGATATGATGTAGTCGGCGGTACCGTATAAACTGGAAATACTTAGGTGAATCATTGCTCAAAATAAATGTATTATTTCTAGGGAAAATAATTGATTTTAAAAAATGGTCGCAAAAGAGTCACCATACATTCGTTTTTTTTCCCCTCCACCCCTATTACACACTGAAGTTGTTGCTGTATTTACGTATTTAATACCACCTAGTTTACAATTACTAGGATAATTGTATCCCTACTAGAGCTGGGCAATATATCGATATCATGATATGAGACTAGATACCGTCTTAGATTTTGGATATCGTAATATGCCATAAGTGTTGTCTTTTCCTGGTTTTAAAGGCTGCATTACAGTAAAGTGATGTCATTTTCTGAACTTACCAGACTGTTGTAACTGTTCTATTATTTGCCTTTACCCACTTAGTCATTATATCCACATTACTGATGATTATTAATCAAAAATCTCATTGTGTAAATATTTTGTGAAAGCACCAATAGTCAATGCTACAATATCGTTGCTGTATCAATATCAAGGTATTTGGTCAAAGATATCGTGATATTTGATTTTCTCCATATCGCCCAGCCCTAATCCCTACTATTAAGGTTACATAGCAGGAATCTGGAAAATATGCCTAAACTTCATGGGTTCATTCAGAGCAGTTGTGTGGTGTGCCTTTTCTTTCAGAGAGGAGAAATGTCCTTTTCATCATGGCAGATGATTTGCGGACATCATTAGGCTGCTATGGGGACTCTGTGGTCAAATCCCCAAACATTGACCAACTGGCATCCAAAAGCAAAGTTTTTCTCAATGCATATGCGCAGGTCAGTTGGTGTTGTATATGTTTATGCTCTGAAATATTACCTTGTGGAAATCCTTTTGAAGTTGTGTTTTGTTCTCTCTCAGCAAGCTGTGTGTGCTCCCAGTCGTACGTCCATGTTAACCAGTCGAAGACCAGACACCACCAGGCTCTATGACTTCAAGTCTTACTGGAGAGTCCATTCTGGGAACTACACCACCCTGCCACAATACTTCAAATCTCAAGGGTACTTCACTATGTCTGTGGGCAAGGTGTTTCATCCAGGTGAGATTCATAATCTACATTTTTAATTTTAAGTGATACAGCACAAAAGGGACAAAAGTGCGTCACTTTGTAACACGTTATAATGCTCGCCTAGCTGCTAGCATGGCACGCCCTCATACTCTGCTTCTGACTGGCTAGTAGTCCTTACCTAGCTACTGAGCATGTGCGACTCCCAACAAAGATGGAACAGAAGTGTGATGCCTCACTCTGTAGCTAAAACAGAGAGCTCAACACACAGGGTGAAAAGAGGAGCTGCAGCAATGTGCAGTACAACAAAAATATGGTGTTTTTTGAAAATTAAACCATGTAAACCTATTCTGGTATAACATCTAAATACAATTATGAACCTGAAAATGAGCATAATATGAGCACTTTAATATAAAAACACAGGAAAAAATGAAATCAGTAATAACAGGAATTGATAAAATCAGAACTTGGGGAAACCCTATCATGGATCATGGTTAGGGTTAGACCAAAAAAAAACCGAACCGAACTCCCAGCATTTTGAAGTTAAATAAATGATTAAAAGCGGTAGTTAAAGGGGAACTATGCAGGGTTTTTTTTAGCTTAATTTACCTTAACTGATCAACTTTGGAGTCATTGGAATGTTTATATGACTTTTTTCGGGTTGAATGGTGGTCGTCTCGCTTCCCCCTAGCGCCTGTGAGCGGAAAAACCACCCTTGCAACTTTGGGCCGGGGGCCGCCGCCCTCAGCGTCAGGAAGTATCGCGTGATATCAGGTCTCGCCATGTAACGAATGGCTTCACAGCACTGCACACATACGCCCATTCAGGAACCGGCTAGCTAGAAGAACAAGGTAACGATGGAGTTTCGTATCGTCATGGCTGAGCCGGCAAAAAAGAAGCAGAAAGCATTGTCGGAAGAACAGGGAGAGGAAACGGCAGACTGACCGAGAGAGGACTCAGACACACAAGTAAACGTCGGACCTGCCAAATATCTATTCCGAAGCTGTAGGGGGAGCTCTATAGAGAAACCTGCGAGCAAAGAAATGGCCAAAACTTTAAAGTGGCCATATTATGCATATTTCAGGTTCATGATTGTAATTTGAGATTGTATCAGTCCGGTGGGTAAAATAGGCATACGTAGAACCTCAAAGTCCCATTGACCACCCTTTCCTCTGCAAATCTCACAATTTGAAACTGCTGCTAAAAACGGGCCAATCTCAACAAAGCCAGTAGTTGACGTCAACTCAGGTGGCTGTACCTTATTTGGCTCTAGTCTGAACCTTTGTCACACCCCAAAATCTACTTGCAAACCACTGGTCTGAGACCAGCTGGTGTTCTGAATGTTTGTTGCGCAGATCTTAGACACTTTATACATTGTTCGTCTGCTATTTCATTACTAAATTCACTTCTGAGACGTTTTTATGCGAGAAATCGACTATGTAGAGCTCAAATATGGACCGTTTTACAAAAATTGATGGCTAATTGCAAATTTGGTTCAACTGTGTCGGAGTTCAGATGCTCCACAGTCTGACATGACAGCCGGCTAAAGAAAATAAGTCGCTAAGGGGGTCGAAGTAAAGACTAAGTAAACAGTGTGAAATACCCTATATACTCATCTATATACTATCGCCCATTTAAAACCTATTGAAGCTAAATCTTACCTCGAATTATGACTCCTCCCTCTCATCTAAAATCCCGTAACAGCAAACTCAACGGCTCATAGCAGATCTCCACAAACCAATGGCTGACATCACACATGCTCTGTCCATTAATATTAACAGTCTATGGTCTGAACTGGACTTAAGAGACATCACCTGTTTCAACAGCTAATAGCGATGTCAGCTGGTAAAGTCAACTACAATAAAATGACTTGAGGACCTGAGGGTTCTAGAGGGCTCATAGCTAAATAACTAGGGCCAAGACCATTCAGAGCTTTAAAAACAAATTACTGTATTTTCCGGACTATAAGTCGCTCCGGAGTATAAGTCGCATCAATCAAAAAATGCGTCATGAAGAGGAAAAAAACATAAGTCGCACTGGACTATAAGTCGCATTTATTTAGAAATTTATTTCACAAAATCCAAGACCAAGAATAGATATTTAATCTGGAAAGGCAAGTTATTAAACTACCCAACAGCAGCCAGAACAAGGGGCTGAATACGGTAGGTGTCCCTATGTTAACGTAACGTAACTGCACTGTTGACGAGCCTCTCCCAGCAGCACGTTGTTCAAGCACCCATCTGTGGACTCCTTCCTCCAGCTCTGGCCATCTGGATTTCAGCGCGCGACTAGCTTTCTTTGTTTTCTTCATTGCAGTAAGACGCCAGTCCCTCACAAGTTTCTCTCTCACTCCAAACTCTCGTTCTGCTGCTCGATTACCGTTTTCGGCTGCGTATTTTACCACCTGCAGTCTCCTGCAGTTTCTTTTCTTTCTCAGTTGTCTTTAGGAGCAGCGTATAGTTGTCACAAGCCTAGAGCACCTCTCGCGGCTGTAGACGGTAATGTTTTCAGCATGAAATAACATTTAAAAACATGTTAAATTATATATATTTTGATATATAAGTCGCACCTGACTATAAGTCGCAGGACCAGCCAAAGTATGAAAAAAGTGCGACTTATAGTCCGGAAAATACGGTAAAAGAACTTTTTAAATCCATTCTGAAGCACACAGGTAGAATGAATTTGTTTACTTTCAAAAAGTCTGTCCATCCGATTTGTATAGCAGTAACAATGGTTGTATTTCCTTTCTTTAGGTATTGCCTCGAACCACACTGATGACTACCCTTACAGCTGGTCCATCCCTGCGTACCACCCAGCTTCGTTCAGATATGAGAAAGAAAAGGTGTGAATAGGAAAAAGTATCATTTAATGAATGAACAAAATGATGCTGTGTGGCAAAAAAAATGCTGCGTTACTCAGTATAATTCTTTAACGTTGTATGATTTGCAATTGCTCTCGAACGTATCGTCTGGCGTTTCCTGTGTTTTGATGGAAGTTGGAGTCACTAGAGGGCTCAAAGGCTATATGACGCCGTTGAGACGACCAAACAACACAACACCTGTCATTGATTAAAATGACAGATTTCTCTGGCTTTGAACACGGTTGGAAACATTTGTAATAGTGCAAGTACACAAGTAAAAACATAGGTTTAGGCATTTTTAGACATTTTAATGCAGAAAGAATCTCATACTATTTACATGGTGTTCTTGTTGATACATGAGCTATAAGTTTTTCAAATTGTGTGCATTAGGGGTGTAAGAAAAAATCTATACACTTGAGTATCGCGATATTTTATTTAGCAATACTATATTGATTTTCAAAAACGCAATATTGATTTTTTTTTTTGGGGATGGGAAAAAAAAATCCCCCAAAAATCTCATTTAAAAAATTTCATTTAAGACAGTGGTTCACGTTGATGTTGTGTTTAAACCTCCTACCGCTAGATGGCTATGCTGAGACGCACCACTAGTGTCCTTGCCTAACAGTCCCTAGCAGTGCCTGACTTTTTGCTAGAAGCTAACAATGTAGCTATGGCTGAACTTTGGCCTACTTTAGCATATAAACATTAGCTCACTAAGAACCTGTGAACCACAATCCCAAACTGGCAGTTTGATTTTTCTGTGTACTGAATTGTTTACCTAAAGTAAACTTCTTTGACTTTTATGCACATCATGTCTTTTTTTAAATATTAGTTTTTCTAAAATTATACTTTAAAAAAATCCCAATATATCGCCTTACGCACAGTATCGAAATATATTGCAATACATTGAATCGTGACCCATGTATCGTGATACGCATCGTATCGCCAGATTCTTGCCAATACACAGCCCTAGTGTGCATAGTTCCATTTTATGTGTGTATACAATGGGGGGGGGGACTGAAATGCAGCATCTTTTTTTCCAGGGAAAAGTCATGCTGGACACCCAGTTCAAAATACTGCAAATGTATAAATATTGCAATACTTTGATCAATGGGCCATATGCACAATCACTATAGTGTTACCTTGTGCAGCAATAGAGAGTGACTTAAAGGTGCCGTAGGTAGGATTGTGAAGATCCAGGACTTAGCCAAACAATTTGAACATCGACAACTTCTCAGTCCCTCCCCACTTTCCGCTAAAGCCCAAAACGGTCTCCTAAGCCCCTCCCCCCACAAGGGAGAATGAATGCGTGTGCATGAGCAGTGATTGACACGCAGTTAGACACATCTAACATTTAAATGGTCTCTCAGTCTAGTTCTGTAGGCTACACAATCATGGGGAAGACTGCTGACTTGACAGCTGTCCAAAAGACGACCATTGACACCTCGCACAAGGAGGGCAAGACACACAAGGTCATTGCTAAAGAGGCTGGCTGTTCACAGAGCTTTGTGTCCAGGCACATTAATAGAGAGGCGAAGGGAAGGAAAAGATGTGGTAGAAAAAAGTGTACAAGCAATAGGGATAACCGCACCCTGGAGAGGATTGTGAAACAAAACCCATTCAAAAATGTGGGGGAGATTCACAAAGAGTGGACTGCAGCTGGAGTCAGTGCTTCAAGAACCACCACGCACGACGTATGCAAGACATGGGTTTCAGCTGTCGCATTCCTTGTGTCAAGCCACTCTTGAACAAGACACAGCGTCAGAAAAAGTCTCGCCTGGGCTAAAGAAGCCATGTCATCTGCTGGTGTTGGTCCACTGTGTTTTCTGAGGTCCAGGGTCAACGCAGCCGTCTACCAGGAAGTTTTAGAGCACTTCATGCTTCCTGCTGCTGACCAACTTTATGGAGATGCAGATTTCATTTTCCAACAGGACTTGGCACCTGCACATAGTGCCAAATCTACCAGTACCTGGTTTAAGGACCATGGTATCCCTGTTCTTAATTGGCCAGCAAACTCGCCTGACCTTAACCCTATAGAAAATCTATGGGGTATTGTGAAGAGGAAGATGCGATGCGACAGACCCAACAATGCAGAAGAGCTGAAGGCCACTATCAGAGCAACCTGGGCTCTCCTAACACCTGAGCAGTGCCACAGACTGATGGACTCCATGCCACGCCGCATTGCTGCAGTAATTCAGGCAAAAGGAGCCCCAACTAAGTATTGAGTGCTGTACATGCTCATACTTTTCATGTTCATACTTTTCAGTTGGCCAACATTTCTAAAAATCCTATTTTTGTATTGGTCTTAAGTAATATTCTAATTTTCTGAGATACTGAATTTGGGGTTTTCATTAGTTGTCAGTTCTAATCATCAAAAGTAAAAGAAATATCAGTCTGTGTGGAATGAATGTATACATTATACAAGTTTCACTTTTTGAATGGAATTACTGAAATAAATCAACTTTGTCATGATATTCTAATTATATGACCAACACCTGTATACTGTCTATGTGCAGGCTGCAGGCATGATGGAGAAAGACGGCAGCAATGAAATCCTGAATGGCGCTTTTTATTTTCCAAAACTCCCGGACGGCTCGTAGACAAGTCGAAAGCCATATGCACGTTGTGTAAAGCCGAATTAAAATATCACCGAAGCCCGAGCTACCACCTACGGTTGCTGTGGCCCGCCGTACAGGTTAGTTTGACCAGCGGGCAGCAGCGGTGGCCGGAGTGGGCAGCAGCAGCTACGGCAGCCGGAGCGGGCGATCACGGGGGGACATCCTCAGCGGTGAAACACGAACGGGGGCTGGAGTATAACCTAGCTAGGTGGAAAGCTAACGCTAGCCGGCCACCTGTTCCATCAATCCTGCTTGTGTTCGCTCATTAGACAAATTAGACAAAAACTGGACTACATCCAACTTCAACGAAACTCCCAACGCGAGTTCAGAGACCGCTGTGTTTTTGTTGTTGTGGAAACAACAGCGTACCGGACTATCCAGCCTGTTTCTCTGTCGCCGGGTAAGAGTGGAGATGGGCTGTGTTAACACGGACTTGTGCAGAAATGAGCTGCTCATTAACCGGTGATCACTGGTGGTGAGTAATCAACATTATTTAGGAGTTCCTAAACACTATATTGACTCTAGTAAGGATAGGGATTTTTAGTTTTTTAGTTAGGTACTTGGAGGAATTGTGCAATAATGACAGATTCACACATTTTTCTTTTGTTTACAGTAAATAAATAATTACAAATCTTAAAATCAAGTTCATAAAGTAACTTTCTTTGCATTCATTTGATTCCCAATCAAGATACACTGGTAAAAATTGCTTTCGATTGGTAATATGTACTTAAAAACTGTTCTGAAATGCAAAATAATAGAATTTTAATCATGTGATAAAATATGCGATTAACTATAGAACTTCAGCGATTAATCGCAATTAAAAAAAAATGTAATCGTTTGACAGCCCTATTTATAAGTCTTACCTACTGCACCTTTTGAGAGACATTTTATTTAAATGAAAATCAAGATCATAACTTTACATGTGCATCTGTGTTTATAAATGTTGGGTTTTTAACCTGGATGACATTGTCTGTCTTGGCATTGAAGGATTGCAAAGAATGGGCTTAAAAACTAAGAAAAAAAAACAACTAAGAAATAAATATAATGTCAACAGCGATCCAAAGAGACTAGGGAAATGCAAGTCAGTCAGCAATACTATTTTAAGTGCAAGGATGTATGTCCTGCTTCAAGTAGCTTTTCGCTGCATGTCGGGTTAGTGAATGAACCAGACACTGACCGTTCACTTTTATTACAAGTTATTCCCCCTCCTGTAATTTGTATTGGAATATATCTGAAAGTAATCACCTAAGCATCCTGTAGTTTTCAGGTCTGAATAGAAACGGTTCCTAAGCAATACTTTTTTTCGATACCAATTTTATAAAACAAAAGAAATTATAATATTTCACATTACGGCACATCTTTTTATTTTCCTGCTCCTACTACGTAACGTAGAGTTTTCCCTGTGTGTCTCTACGATGTGTAACATATTAGACAGCCAATCGGCAGCATTATTAGATCTTCGTAGAAACATGCTGCATGCTTATTGGCTCACTGACTCTGATGAGATTTACTCCTTAGGTATTGAAATTGGGTATTGAGTGACGAGGCAATTCGGTCGGGGCCTAAAAAGTATGGAATTGATGAATGAAGCCCAAAATATGTCGCCGACTAGAAATCGCTAGTATCAGCTAGCGCTAGCTAACGTCAACGTTAGGTAGCCGCTAGCTAACGCTAGCTAGAAGGGTTTGTGGTGACTTTGCCTGGAACGCTACCAAGTCGTGAGTCGTGACTTGAAGTCGTAGCTTACGGGCTAAAAATTGTGTCTGGAACGCAGCATGAGTATCGTGTATCGAAAAGGCCTTGTCATTCAATACTAAATGTCAATACCTAATTTCAATACCTAAAGAGCAGATCTCACCAGAGTCAGTGAGCCAATCAGCATGCAGCATGCTTCTACCAAGATCTAATAATAATGCTGGCTGTCTAACGTTGCACATCGTAGAGACATGCAGGAAAAACTCTACGTTACGCACAGAGACGGGGCTCATCTAGTAGGAGCTGAAAAATGAAAAGATTTGTACCGTAATGTGTGATGTTGTTTCTTTTTGTTTTATAAAAATCTTCCAGGAACCGGTATCAAAATCCCAGTATTGGTACCGGTATTGAATATTTTTTAACGATGCCCAGCCCTAATAATTTGCATTAAAACCTTGTTTCCAGATGTGTAAAGGAGAGGATGGTAAACTCCACGCCAACTTACTGTGCGCAGTGAACGTGACCCAGCAGCCTGGGGGAACCCTCCCTGACATGGAGAGCACAGACGAGGCAGTGAGATTACTGAAGACTCGGGCCAACGACGACGTTCCGTTCTTCTTGGCTGTGGGCTTTCACAAACCACACATACCCTTCAGGATACCACAGGTACATGACTTAATATCAACACCAGTCAGACCCTCAGTACACCGCTTGAGATGTGACGTGCATTAATGGTTAGATAATAGTTAAATAATAATAGTTGTATTGTGAAAACCTGTATTGATATTAGCTGCAGGTGCCTGTCTGAGTCCTCCTTAAATGCACCAGTTCCTGCACATGTTGCTGCTTGATGTAACATTCATTTTGATTATGTTTAGGGCTGTATTAAAAACCTTTATGTGTAATAGGGGTGAAAATAAAAATCAAAAATCGTATATATGGGGGTGGGGGGGAGGGTGTTTTGCAACGATTTTTAAAATCGATTCTTTTCCCTAGAATCTATTTATTTTTAAAAATGATTCAGCTAAATATTTTCTGTTTATATGGTACCGCCAACGGCGACTACAGCATATCCGTTTCCAGCAAAACTGCCGACAGCAGTAAAATGCAGAAATGCAACTTTTCCCAAAACCCGTAGGGAGGAGGGCCCACAACATCATGGCCACCAACAAAACTCAGCAAAGATTGTTCTTGCTCGGGCTTTAACTTCTGGACATTCGGCAGCGTTGCCACCACGGACCGAATGGCTTCGCTCGCATCTTTCTAACTTTCAAACTAGTGCACGACCTCAACGTCATCGCTCTCAGCCACTCCCTCTGTTTGCTGATTGGACCGGTAAAGATTTGGCCGGAGAAAACCCGCGAATATACCGCAAACCCAGACGACGTACTGAAGGAAAATAAAAATTGAGCGGAAGTACGTAGGAGGGCGGAGCCAGGCTATCGCCACCCACGTATCGTGAAAGAATCGAATTGGGACAAAAGCATATCGTCCCAGTCCTAGTGTATAAGATGCTAGAGCAAGTTTATTTATTAAGACCATTCTTCAATCCGCTGGGGGAAATGCTTGATCTCTATCTGAGCCACAGTTTTAAACCATATTGGTCAATGGTGTCATTTGTTCGTCTCTTTGCAGTGCATTGTAAAAGAGTAATGCATGGCAAATCGTTCTCCTGCCAGGTGATCATATGCTGTAGATGTGTTAACATGCTTTCTTGTGCAATAACAGCCTGCCTCAGTACGCTTGAAAAGATTGTCCATTCACTTCCTTTTCAATGCCCTAGGCTGTATGATACACTTTGGTAATCTTACAAGACAGTTTCTTTCATTGGTTACTGTGAATGAGCTGTTGCCTAGCATCGGTGGTCATGCACATCTAACGGGAGCTACATGACTTGATAATGCTGTCTGTGAAGAGCTCTTGTGAACCTTGACTGATGAGTTGCAGACCATAGCCAGACTGAGACATCTTATAGTTGAAAACTAAACCTGTCACTGTCTGGTGGACAAATCATGTGATGGACACACATTTCTAAATGACCTAAACCATAGATTTGGCATTCCTGTACTAAATGTCTTGTTACTTATTGGCTGACATGTGTCCTTTTTATATATCTGCTGACACGTCAGTCTAGCTTTATTGCAAAACCATTAGTTGAACACCACAGGTCTGCAAAGACCTTCTTTCTTTCTTTCTTAACTGGATGCAACTATTCTTCTGGTAGAATCTCTGTAATGCTCATTCATGAAGGCAGACATTGACCGACTGGGATGCATTATACAATTCACTTAGTCCCCGGCCCCTATACTTGTAGAGTGGAAAAGTGAATGTCTTTGTCCTGCTGCAAGAGGCAGTTTTGCTTGACAGTGCTGTTGTGGACAAAGACTTGAATCTTGGAGAACCCACGCGCCTGGGATCTGATATGGTCTGTTGCTATGTTAATTAGGTATTGTTTTTGTTTTTAATACAATGTTTTTATGAAGCGGAAGCCTGAAGTTACACCAATCAGGGTGCTAGTTTTGATGTGGGGTCTGTATGTGTAAAAACCAGGCAATAGAAAACAGAAAAGGAACCTCTGAAAGCTAGAATTGACAGATGCATGCTGTATGTGAAGTGAATTTTTAATGAGGACTGATCTAGATATATGGGAGATGCAATTTGGCATGATGAAGAGAAAATTGGATGAGAGCAGAGACAGACGGAACGGAGACGAATGTCAGCATGCCAAACGGGTTTCCCACAAAGTGTAAGTTGAGAGATGAAAATTGGGGGGGGAGGTCAAGCCAGCGCTCTCTGGGCATGTGATGTACCAGTATGCTACATGTGATTTACCCCATAGTGTCTGGACACGCCACAGCGCGCTCAGCCAGATTTAAAAACTCCAAAACGGCAGTTTCTGGAGTGATGAAAGTCAATGAAGCAAAGACATCTGGGAACATCAGCAATACGCAAGGGTTAGAGAAGTCTTAAGTCCTTTTGAAAAGTCTGTCACTTCCCACATGTTAATGATCATATGAAAAGGATTCCTGTATACTGTACATTGGCAATAATCACAAGGGGCCTCATTTATCAACAGTGTGTGGAAAATGTTCACATTTCTGTCTTTATAAATGAAATTTAGTATGTGCAAAAAGTACGAAAGAAATATCGGCATTTATCAAACGTGTGCAAGCCCATCGTACGCACATCAGTAAGTAATCGGTCTTGATAAATCCCACCTGTTCTTATCGACCATGCTCGTTCACGATTAGGCCATTTGCGTTCAGAAACGCCGTCAATTAACCGTATATGGTAACAACACATCCCTTTATCAACCACATTCATGTGTTTTTTTTTTTTTTTTCCCTCACCGCAATAATGGCAAAGATGGCAGAGAAGAGGAACTTCTCAAATGCAGAAATGGAGGAACAGGTAGATGAGGTTGAATCCAACCAACAAATATTGTTTGGTTCACTCAGTGCAGGAGGTATTACAAACAAAACAAAAAATGCTGCATGGGAGAAGGTCACAATTATCGCAACACAAATCCAGCAGTACATGTTTGGGCCTACTTAGAAGCCACTCTGTGCCCTCGCCAAGCAGATCAGCATGATCTTTGAGCGCATTGTTTGCCAAGTCTTCCCGTAACGCAAGATAAGCCATTGCACTATATTTCAGACATTTGACGTGCGTGCGTCCGTCCGTCTCTTGACGTTTAGGTTCAAGGTATTTGAATTATGCATATTGTGTTATAAATGTGCTTAAATATTGCCCTCTACTGGTTGAAACCCAGCTTTTGCAATTTCATTTAGCTATGGACTGATCTGATGCTAGTCGGGCTCAACAGATGTAAATTGCTGGGATAAAAGCCTGAAATCACACACACAAACACAGGAAAATAGGGTCCAGGTTGAAAAAAAAAAACGAAAACGAAGTTAACCTTTAAATTGATCCTAAAAATGCCAGGGAGCCAATGTAAAGAAGCTGCAGTGTTTTGGACCAGTTGAGATGGAGAGATGCTGAGGCAGGTGAACAAGGTGTCACCGTATTGGAGGTGTGCTGTGGTAAAAACATGGATACACTTGGCAAATGTTTAGGCTTCTGGGATGATCATTCCTTTAGTTTGGAAAACAGATGAACAGAAGAAGACATACTTTTAATCATCCCCAGGGGGAAATTACATTTGTACACTCAATTGATACCATACACACATGCAAAAACAGGACCTTGTACATGCATTAATGGAAAGATGTCAGAGTGAGGCGCCCCGAGCAGTTGGGGATTTGGTGACTTGCTGAAAGGCACCACCCAGGAGGTGAACCGGGAGCTGAACCGAACCCCCGCACTCTGTACTTAAGCCGTACGGGGACTTGACCGTGTGTGTGTGTGTGTGTGTGTGTGTGTGTGCATGCATGTGTGTGCGTGCAGACAGAATTGTCAGCTTTTGTTGTTTGCTTTGCGCTACTAGGGAGAGAAGTAGAAGGAAGGTTCTACGCAGGCGCGCAGACTTGGTGGTGTTGTGTGGCAGTGCGTCACACTACAACTTAGCCGCGTGGTGTGCATACTACGCCGAATTTCACACTTTTGCGTCACCATATGCACTTAGATTCCCCCCCCCCCCAAAAAAAACACTCGTCTAAACGCGGAATAAAAAGTGAGAACGCAACGCCACTTTTGCGTTTTCTCTTCAGATCGTTTCCGTCTAAGCATAGCCTAAGCTATGTAGGCCCCGTCATAATGCAAATGCAGTATTTATATTGTGTGTATGTGTACCTGTTTTCATGTAACATCCTTTAGAAACCTGTTGCTTACATCTTACAGGAGTACCTGGGTCTGTATCCCATAGAGCAAATGACTCTGGCCCCTGACCCCAATGTCCCTAAACTACTTCCACCTGTGGCCTACAACCCCTGGACGGACGTGAGGAAGAGAGACGATGTCCAAAAGCTCAACATTAGCTTCCCATATGGACCAATTCCTAAAGACTTTCAGGTATGAACTGGCTGCATTCAAATTTAAACCATTTATAACTTGGTTTTCAAGTTGCTGCTCCCTGAAATATTTATACACCAATGTCTTCCAGCTGCGTATCCGTCAGCACTATTACGCTGCGGTGTCTTACATGGACGCTCAAGTTGGGCGTCTGCTCCGTGCTCTGGATGAGCTTGGGCTGGCCAACAGCACGACGGTGGTGTTCACCTCAGATCATGGTCCGTAGAGTTTGATTTCTCTTTCAAAACACTGACATGTCTTTTTCTTTCAAATATTTATCGAAATAACTCAATTATCAGGCTCTCAATTATTTAGGTAGTAGTAGTATTGCAGACTTGTGGCAGCTTTCACCACCAGATGGCAGTGTTGTAACAGCATATTGCATTGGCTCCTTCCACAGTGTTGCTGTAGTCTTAAAAACCCAGCTCTTTCTTGCAGTTTCTCCTTGTTTTTTTTTAAACTTTGTGACTTGGAAACTCAATTTCTTTTAATGTCTCCTTCAGTGGAGGATGCTGCAGTGAATCTTTTCCACGACTGTTTGATATATACACTGTAGAGCTTACTCAAATGCCATCATTTTCAAATATTTGATGACTGGGAATCTGTATCTAACATGTTCTTTTATGCTATATATTTACAGTTTTTGCTCAGTTTATTTCTACCATTTTTTTTAAACTAACATCATTCTTATCGCTCTTTGTCCCCCCGTGTTGCAGGATGGTCGCTAGGAGAACACGGCGAATGGGCTAAATATTCAAATTTTGATGTGACGACACACGTCCCTCTCATCTTCTTTGTTCCTGGGGTCACCTCATGCCGTGATCAGCTGCGAGAGTCCACCTTTCCCTTTATAGATCCCCTCACCCAATCAGAGCCCATCTTTAAGAGTAAGGCCCCTTCACTGACAACAAGTTACTATTGATTAACCAAAACCCTGTACAATCCTTCAAGACACCGAAGGGAACTGAAGTTTGATTTATTATTCATGGTCCTAATTCCTCTTTAAAAATGTGTTAAAACATTTATTATTATGCCAACTTGACTTTAATGAAGTCTTTGATTTACACAGAGCTCCCAAAAGTATTTAGACAGGAATACACTTTGATATTTTGCCTTGGACAGTTTTCTTACTTCAAGTGCAAATGGTGCAATGATGATGAAATGAAAGAGCAGGGTATCTAGTACATTTCAGATATCTTGACTAATTTGCGTCGGTGGCTATGCAAGACTTTCTCTAATTGGCTGACCTCTCGCTCATCTCTCTCTCGCTCTCTCATTCTCTCTCTCGCTCTCTGTCTCTCGCTCTCTCCCCCCCCCCTCCCCCAGTTGACAAAGTTATAAGAAACATGGTGGAGCTGGTGGATGTTTTTCCTACCGTCTCCTACATGGCTGGCCTCAAAGCACCTCAACCTTGTCCTGACATTTCCTTCCAGGTATGAATGGATGAAAATGAATGCATTTATTCAATCCAGTAGTTTTCACTTAAAGCGACAGTAGGTAACTTTTCAAAAATAAATAAATAACTTGTCATATTTGCTCAGAACTATCACTATATCCAGACAGTGCTACATGATCTGTGCAAAATGTCACGCTCCTCCGCCTCCTCCTGGTGCTCCTAATGGCATACGGAAAGCGACCAATTAGAGTCGAAGAGTCTCTAATGCAGTGTCAATGACTTATTTTACAGCTTCACAGCACACTAAAATATGTTTCTGAAAACATTTGAGGTGAGAAATAGGCAATACAATAACAGAATATTGTTATTTAATCAGCGCTGCCTAGTTTTACAGTCTGACTGCAGTTCGCCAGCAGTCATTGACGCTGCGTTAGAGACTCCTCGGCTCCGATTGGTTCTCTTCAAGCGCGGTGGAAACTTGCACTGCCGTTAGGAACTAGTCTGGTTGACACCAGACCTTTCTCAGTTGTAACTGAGAGTGGGTCTGGGCAAGCTTCATTCACAGCCCATTTCCAAAGGGGCGTCACCAACGGACGGCGCTCAAATGCCTCTGGCCGCAATTGGATAGTCTTTCAACCAATCAGACCAACGATCCGGGTGACGTAGCAAACACAGCAGCATCAACAGGTTGCTGCGCTTCGGTGGCCGTCATGTTGAATGTAAACAAAAAGCTGCTCGCCTTCGCTGTCATATCAGGAATTTCTGACAGCTGCGATGTCTTCCACTTAGTTGAAAGTATTAGGCCTACGCAAATGACGTAAATTTGCTGACATGATCACTGACAGTTTAACTAACGACTCCAATATTAACATAAACAAAAAAACCAACAACACAGTATTTGCTTTCCAATCTGCGACAAATGTGTACAAATGTGCTTTAGGTATTAGGTAGATGTGTATCTGGTGTGACTACAAGTTTAATAGTTAAGGACAATTCTGGCGCAAAATAAACCTAGGGGTTAATAACATATGTGTACCGAGTCAACCGTTCTCTGGGATATGTTTTCATGCTAATCGAATGTGTCTCTAGCTTGAAACAAGCTAGCACAAACCGCTGATTAGCTTCTAACGCTAGCTTTTGAGGCAGAGGGTAAATCGCTATTTCTACACCACTAACAAGGCTCAAAATAGCACCACACTTAGCATAATGAGGGTCCCTACATGTAAACCAAAGCATTGAGAACTTTGTAAGTGTACAAACATTTCATTAAAAAGATAGTTTATAAAGACAGTAGCGTTCATGTTTACATTCGGGCGCCATCTTGGAAAACAGTCATGATCAGTCGAACCACGAATGCTGTTTGAAAACAGATCCCAGAGAACAGTCAACTCGGTACACCTGTTATCAACCCCTAGGTTCATTTTGCGCCGGAATTGTCCTTTTTAAGGTAATGGTCTTGGATGAATCTAACAACAATTGTCATTGTGAGCATGCTGATGTTAGCATTTAGCTTTAAGTAGAGCCTCACAGATCAGCTAGCATGGCTGTAAACTCTGTCTTGTTGTATTTAAACTTATTTAAACCTTTAGAAAGAAGTGGGATTCGAAATGTAATTCAGTCTCGGCAACTTTGACTGAGCTTGTTGAACTCCTGTAATCTCAAGTTGAAACCATGTTTTCATGTCATTTCCTGTACTTCGCATTCTCTACAAACTGCAGCACAAGAACAGAACTGAGACCTTCAGGCACCTTTTTTTGTACAGTTTGTTCAAACAGCCTTGTATTAACATTGCCAAACAAAATGAATGGAGAAGTAAACACTTAAATAATATAAACAAGCCCGAACACGGCCGATACGAATGTGATCTGACGCCCATTTCCTTTTTACTCTTGGGTCTGTTTTCTTGCTTCCAGAAGGAGTTGTGTACAGAAGGGAACAACCTGGCCTACACCTTCCTACACCAAGAGCAAGGACAAGGACAGGATGAGGAAGCCATATCTTTCAGCCAGTACCCTCGACCTGCTGATACACCACAGGTAGCAGGCGGGAGTGTTTTTTAGAACAGCAAATTAAAAAGCTGTCATGAGCTGTCTAAAGGTTAAATCATTTATTCGTCTCGATCTTTAAACGAATGGAGTTTGTACAGTAGTAGGGCTGCTCAATATGAGGAAAATATGTTGTTGAATATCGCGATAACGATATTTCTTGCGATAAACTGATATTAAAGTGTACTCCGTTCTGTATTTCAGCTGCCTTCAGTATTCTGCTTGTTGAATTTAAAACAAATGAAAATGATATATTGTGCCGCCCCATTTTGAAGAGGCAGCCGTAGATTTGACAGCACTGCAGAAAGGTTTCTAAGGCTACATTTACACTTCTACCTTTTCATTTTTAGGTGCCGTTTTAAGACGATGAGTTTTAGCGCCAGTAGCAGAACTAATCTCGGTCCATATTAACCCTCCTTTTGTCCTCGGGTCAAATTTGACCCATTTTCAAAAAGTTTCTATATCAGAACTTTGGGTTTCTTTCAACCAAATTGTCAAAAAAAATAAATAAAAAATAACATGGATGGTCCATACAACGCTCTTCACAAATAAAATACATTTTCAGTTCACTACTTTCATTGAATTTGGGTGTTTTATTCAATCTTATCACATTTGAAGAAAAATTGATGAATGAACGTTGAAAAATTGTCAGAAAAAGCACAGAAAAAGGGGGGAAAAAAAGAGACAAAAACATCAGATAATGTGACAAAAACGTAGAAAAAAGAGACAAACATCGAGGGAAAGCGACAAAAGTGTCGTGTTTTTACATTTTGACCCAGAAAAACAAAAAGTTGCATGAAGATAACCCAAGAGTTAACACGTCTGACAACGCATATCACATGACCACTTGCATACACTGGGCATGTGTGTGCCGGTGTGAACATGAAGTGGATTGTCTTGACTTTACTCTGTGGCCCAAAATCATGGATGTATAAGTTGAAAATACTGAAAATACTTTGGAGAAAGAACAATGGCCAAGAGTAAGACCAGTAATTTATAGCTTGGACCGATGACGAGGTTGAACTGTTACTGAAAGTTCTGCAAGCCTACCTAATTATAAGACTGACGTGCGTCGTTGTTTCCAAAGGTCTCCGTTTGTGCACGCCCAGATTAAAAGGCAACCCTAAAGATTTCAAAGCAAAAGGGGGGGGGGGGGGCGTCAGTGTTTCCAATTGTCTCCGTTTTAAGGGCTCGGAAACGCTGGAGTAGTGCGGACGTGAGGCGTAAACGTTGCGAAAGACGTTGGATTTTAAACCAAAACGTAGTAGTGTAGATGTAACCTAACAGTACAGATCCATTTGTCCGACACGACTGAAGCGTGGTGTCGCGACATCATACATCCATGGTTGATGCTCCACACCCTTGACCGGCAGCTGATTGGACGAACGCCTGACGTGGGTTTGGCTTCTCGAGAATTTCAACAGTGTCATGGCGGCTCGTTGAGAATCCGATCTCATATTTTACGAAAACAGTTCACCGAAACGTGTTTCTGAAAACATTTTAAGCGAGAAATAGGCCATGCAGTTGCTGAATCTGTCTTTATTTCAGATCGACAAAGGTCAGTTTAAAAGATTTTCGTTTACTTCTACTGGATAGTCGCGTCGCGTTCAACGGATTAATTTGCATAAAGATGGGTATCGGCCAGCTTTTGGACGCGCAGCATTTTTTCAAATGCAGCGCCGCCTTCCCGGAATGCTTTGCGGGCGCGTTGAAGTCGCTTGATGTCACCCATAGGAATAAAGTGAAGCGCGCCGCGACAGAAGCGTTGCGCGGTCAAATGGATCTGTACTGTGAGATGCTTCTACAGTTCAATGTTCTTTCTTTTCAGGTGAACTCTGACCTTCCTGATCTTAAAGACATAAAGATCATGGGTTACTCTATACGTTCTTGGGACTATAGATACACTCTCTGGCTGGGATTCAACCCTAAAACATTTAAGGTTGGTGTATCACATACCTGCACAGCATGAAAATCATCTTCTCTTATCTGTGTCGTTGTATTATTCTCCTTTTTTTTGTGTCAAGGTTTCTTTATTTGTCTCCCTTGGGAGAAATGTGTGTTGGGCAAGTTGGTGCATGGACAATACAAAGGCATAGACAAAACATCACAACCAAAAAACATGGTGGACAGTAAAACCACAGGCTAAAACGCCCAAAACATAGACAATGTGCAAAACATCAACTCATGGACCGCTACTAGTTAAAATGCTTACTTATTCTTCAAAAACGCATACACACTCCTCATCCATACATACTGCTAAAGTGTGTGTGTGTGTGTGTGCGTCCATCTAGGTGAATGTCTCAGATGTCCATGCTGGAGAGTTGTACATGTTGGCAGACGACCCCGGTCAGGATCATAACATCTACAGTGACTTTGAGCCCAGTGTGATGCTGACAAAGATGGCCAGCCTGCCTCGTGTAACTTTGAATTCATTTATTTTATATTTTTATTTCTTCTCGAAACTACACCCAATTACCACTCATTAATTGATTAATTTACCTACCTGTTTTTTCAGACGGTGAGCCTGCGGAGGAGAATGAGGCTGCAGCTCCTCTACCTCTCAGCAGGGAGGAAAACGGGACGAATGAAGGCGTGATGACGAGAATAAAACCCAACACATGGACAGATGGAGAGATGGATGGATGTAATCTATCTAGAAAAGGGATCGCGCCTTGAATATTTTTTTCCGGTTTAGTATTATGTGATATCACTATTAATCTTTTAGGCTCAATTCTTCAGGCTAATGTTCCTCGTTAAGAACTTATTGGCAGGCAGATCTGCGTTCAACACATGAGCAAAGTGAATAAGAAAGCACTTTTTTTCTTTTTTTTTATTTCTTTGACAAAGACAAATATCCATAATGTGCACAGAAACATTGGTTTGTCTTCCTGCTGCCAAACACAACTTTTAGTGTTTTCGTCGCCGGGTGTCGACGCACAGTCTGTGTAAACTTATATGATTCACTTCGTTCTAACTTTACATGCCACAGATTTCTGATTTTCTACAGTAATTAAAAAAAAAAAAAAAGCTGGAGTTTGGTCTGGCTGCACAAGTTAACATTCTGAAAAGGGTCTCGTTTGTGTTTCTTTAAACCAGTCACAACCTTCCTGGGCGCCGCCAAGCCTCGAATGCAGCGACGGTGGCCTTGCAAAAATAATTAGCGGAGATGGCGGAAAAGGGAGGAGAATGCCCGCCGCCAGATGTCATGCATTACACACGCACTGTACCTCCAGGAAACCAGACCAGCTGGCAGGCAGTTAGCTTCGCCTCAAGACCAGAAGCAGGGAAAACGGCTAGCCTGGCCCTTGTTTTAAACATTTATTAACATGTTTTATCTTTATAAACAGAAATGTAAAAAATGACAAGTTAAGTTTTTAGGAACTTGCTGCGCCCGGGCAGAAAGTTCCAGCACTTAAAGGAGAATTCCGGCCAATTTTTACGTTAATCTTGATCGCTATAAATATGCGTGTACTTTCGTTTGAAAAAAAACCCGACCCGAATCGGTGCTGGCAACACGGAGAAGCTGCAGCTACGTGTACAAGCTCCCACTGAGCTAAAACTGCAGTGGTCGGGGCAGGTTTTAGAGTGCCTTTGTGCCTCTTAACAGACACAAAATGCAATTAATATGTCTGTGCCACATGAACAGGGCCTTAACGTGACAACAAGATGCGTTTTCAACTCAGACATTGTTTTAATTCACCTACCCTGTCTCGATTCTGCTGGCAGCTAGCTCGCCCTGTTAGCTGCTAGCTGTTAGCTGCCGTCCGTGATAAGTGTGTTCAGCCAAAATATCACGCAGCAGTTCCATGTGTATTTGTACCTCATCCATTTTGTGTGTGTGATCGATCTGGTGTGGGTAAGTAGGAGGCTTGGCAGTGTCGATCGGTGTAGTAGCTAGTTCCCTTAGCAGCGCTAGCAGGCACGACCTTGCTTCTCAGAGCGCTCTGCACACTGTTTACCTTTTCCTGTTCAGCGCGAGACTACAGATAGCCTTCTATGTAGTTACATAGTCACTGATATGGTCATAACCACTACAGTGCTCAATTATCTGTTTTTAAGTGGGAATAAACTTCAAGTTTTCGTCGCGAAGGCATGACCTGTCCTCTGGAGGACATAGCCAGACCACCGGGCGCTCACTGGATTGTTTTCGGGAGCGGGAGACGACGAAGGTGGGGAGGAATCAGAAGCAAGGATCCCGGTCGGGCCTGCTAGCGCGGCTAAGGGAACTACCACACAGATTGACACTGCCAAGCCTCCTACTCACCAACACCAGATCGATCACACACAAAATGGATGAGGTACAAATACACACGGAACTGCTACTTTTGGCTGAACACACTTATCACGGACAGCAGCTAGCAGCTAACAGGGCGAGCTAGCTGCCAACAGAATCGAGACAGGGTAGGTGAATTAAAACAATGTCTGAGTTGAAAACGCATCTTGTTGTCACGTAAGGGCCCTGTTCATGACATTTTAATTGCATTTTGTGTCCGTTAGGAGGCACAAAGGCACTCTAAAACTTGCCGTTTTAGCTCAGTGGAAGCTTGTACACTGTAGCTGCAGCTACTCCGTGTTGCGTGCACCGATTTTTTTTTCAAACGAAAGTACACGCATATTTATAGCGATCAAGATTAACGTAAAAATTGGCCGGAATTCTCCTTTACCTCCTAATAAAAGCCACGTTTCGGTTTGGGCACAAACTTAAACAATAAAGATAAAACGTGTTAATTAGTAAAGCGTAGGGGTTGTGGTTGGTGTTTAGCGTCCAGTCTTTATGCAAAGTTAATTGGCAGCTGGCTCATATTTAGCGTACATACGTGAGAGTTCTATACATCTTCTACTGTAACAAAAAAAAAATATCAAATGGCACATTTCCAAAAAAGTTCAACTGTTCCTTTAACACACCTAACACTGACGTCTGAGCATCTGAACCAGGCAACCTTTTTGTCAGACAACTTTACCTGGAAGCATGAACTCCTGACAGACACGTCTGATTGGCGAGGACAGTACCGCCTCCTCTTTTTTTTTTTTTTAAATGATTACATCACATTTTACAAGCCGTCATCTGCTAAAGTCTTTTCATCTGAAGAATTAGGCCTTTTTGATTAATAGTGACGCCACTCGTCAGTGTTCTATTGATCACGCCATCTGCCTCAGGTGTTGTCTCTTCACTTTCAAGTACAACAGCTAAAAGGGACTCGCACAGTGTTGTACTGTAGTGTTAAACAATATGACATTTCTATTTGCACTTGATGTCACTTGCAGCTATTTGCCTGCCTGCTTGTACAACAGTCGGTTCAGATCAATTTGTGGACCTAAAATGAAGTGAGTAAAAGCCACCCATAATAATTCAATGCAAATGAAACCGACCGCAGCGACATTTTACTGCCGTTCCAATGCATGAACATTTTTTGCACTGTGGGCAATTTAGAAGAAAGCAATTTCAGCTTGAATTTCAGGTCCAACAATGAATTGAGGGGATTCGGTCTGTCAGCTTTTATTGTAGGCTGCACTGGCTTCATGTTAATGGGATGCAGATGAATCATGTAATCAGCATGTTCTATCATATGTCAATTCTTTAGATGGAATTGAATTTTTTTTTGTATTTCTTCCCTTGTTGACCTCTTTGCATTTGTGACAGTTTATATATTGTATTCAGTGGCTTGCTGGTGTCCCTGCATTCTGTAATATAAGCTGTCCATACCGATAACAGAGGGGGGGAAATGTGCTTATTAAAAATGAGTTTGGTTGCATCAGAGCAGCTTCGAGCCTGAGCTCCAGTTTTCTGAAAGGAAAATTAAAAAATAAATGCTGCAGAAATAATTCAAATCTCAAGCTTGGCAATGACAGGCTGTTAATATATTTATGTCTGATTGGATTAGTAAAAAAGTAAATAAAATATTTTTTGCAGCAAAAGTTTTAGTAACTTGATGATCACAACCTTCTCCAGTGTGTTTTTGTCTGCATTCCTGTGTTTGTCCTGCAGAAACAAAGCACTCTGCCACCGGTACACACACAAACACACACACACACACAGAGTTGCATTTTGTGCTCAGCCACAGCAGACGTGTAAAGCTGCAGAGTAGCGAGGGAGTTCCTCTGGGAGCTCTCCAGTCTATTCTGTGTTTTCTCTCCTTCCTCCGTCTGTCGTTTCTCTCCTCTGGAGCAGAGAGTGCTTTGCTCTCTGGCGCTGGAAATATTTGGACCGAACTGAACTGTTTCCTAATTGGTGCATGACTCCACAGAGTCAATCTGTCCACGCAACACAAACGGTTAATGCCTTGTAATTGCATTTTGAAATATAGGACGAATTCAGTCTCATGCTTTTTTGAGTTATTTTACCCTTTTTCAATTTCTGGGCAATCATGCGGAACGTGTCGAACTCGGCTTGAAGTGAAGTCCGTATGCTACAAATGAAAAATAAAAAATGTCCCAAGAGCAGAGAAAGCACTTCACATCTCTTCCCTGCCAATTTCACCTCTCGTAATCATTTTCTCTCTTCTTTTTCATTCCATTTACCTCTCCTTCACACAACATTCATATTTGCCTCATGGGTTGTAGGTGTACATTTTTTTTTTTGTTATGATCGTATCCATCTGTTATAAATCGTTGTATGAGAAATCCATTTTACTGGCGAAGGTTTTGACCACTTGGGGGCATCAACACAACACTGACCTATCACCTTGAAGGTACCCTGTGGAGCAATATTAGTATGAGTTTTGTTTTTATCCTGCAGGACGATTCAATTTGCATTCCTGCCTCCAGTTTCGTGCTATTGTGCCAGTGTTCAGTTGGCAGAGGTAATGTGGAAAGACACAAGCAACAAAGGTGGAGAAGTAAACAATGCACAGTTTAAAATGTATATTAAATCGTCTTTACAAATGTTTTATGACAGAGATCTTCAACAGGGGGGGATCTCAGAGTTACTGCAGGGGGCCGCCACATTATTGTTAATTTTTTGAACCTTTTTTGCAATAATTAAAATGTCAACATGAATGACTTTTCTAGCAAATATAATTCAGCCTATTTATGAAAAAGAAAAAACATTGATGATAGGATTGCTGGCCTATAGGTAAGGTAGTCACCAAGTTAGCCATCCACAGATACAGTTAATCTTAAGGATTCACTGTGCCACATGTATGTTTAACATTAAAACATGATTCATAAAAGCATGCCAATAATTGTATATGTAGTAGGGGGTCCCTGCTCCATCTCTCTCAGTTAAGGGGTCCTTGGTTTAAAACACAGTGAATACCCCTGTTTTATGAGAAAGAAAATGCATTCGACAAGTTTGTTAACCGTTGACGATGCATACAATGAATTTTGGTTTAAAAAAAAACGCTGAATGTAAACCTAACTATTGTTTTCAAGAAAACTCTGGGGACCTTAATTTTATGTAGCAAGCTGTTGAAAATAAAATTAAAATCCTCCTGACCTACAAAGCTCTAAATGGTCAAGCACCATCTTATCTAGAAGAGCTCTTAGGACCTTATTGTCCCACTAGAGCACTACGCTCCCAGAATTCAGAGCTACTTGTGGTTTCTAGAGTCTCTAAAAGTAGGATGGGAGCCAAAGCCTTCAGCTATCAGGCTCCTCTGGAACCAGCTCCCAGTCTGGGTTCGGGGGTCAGACACCATCATCATATTTAAGAATAAACTGAAAACCCTCCTCTTTGATAAAGCTTATAGTTGGGGAGTGAGGAGTTTCAGTGTACGCCTAGCCCGGCCCACCTACTTCTCTTCGTAGTCGTCAGATTCATCTACTATATAATCAATAATATAATAAAAGTAGAGGGAGGCAGGCCAGTACAGCCCGATCCGTTTGGGGAGAGTTCTAGCCCGACCAGGCTCCTCTCCTGTCTCTCTTAGTTATGCTGTTATAGTTCTAGACTGCCGGGGGACTTCCTTCCTTCCTTTGACACACTGAGCTGCTCTCTCCTCTCTCTTTCCATTTCTTTCCATCTGTGTGCATCCTTGTCCCAGAATTGCTTGTTACTAACCTAGCTCTGGGGAGTTCACTCCCCGGAGTCCTTATGTTTCTTTTCACCTAACATATTTCCTTGGATTAGGATGGCACCAAGATCATAGCTGTCGCCATGGTCCTGCTGCACTCCCTGCTACACCCTGCTACGCTCTGCGGTGCCCTGCAGTGTCCTGCTACATCCAGCCGTGCTCTGCTGTGCCACGCTGCATCCTGTAGCAGTGCCCTGCTATGACATGAACTACTAAGACTACCATTTGTAGTCTCTGTTCCATTATCTTAATTGTGACTATTATTGCCACTGTTCATCACATCGCCAACCGGCACCGTCAGACACCGCCTACCAAGAGCCTGGGTCTGCCGAGGTTTCTCCCTAAAAGGGAGTTTTTCCTCGCCACTGTCGCACTAAATGCTTGCTCTTGGGGGAATTACTGGAATTGTTGGGGCTTTGTAAACTAAAGAGTTTAGACCTACTCTGTAATCTGTAAAGTGTCTTGAGATAACTCGTTATGATTTGATACTATAAATAAAATTGAATTGAATTGAATTGTTGTCTATTTACACATCCAGCACATAGTTCCTTATTTACACCAGCAAACAACATTAGCATTCATTTGGAGTCCTGTTTCTGGCCTCCTTTTAGCTCTGTTTTGGTCTCCACCAGCTCCTGAGGGAAATATCTGGCTCTTCAGTTGCTAAATGCTCCACCATGTTCACCAGCTAGTTGCTAACTTGGCTGTCTGCTGTTTGGTGGGTTTATCAGAGCTTTTCAGGCTACATCTACACTGCTACTGTTTTGGTCTGAAAACAAATATGTACGTTTACGCCTTGCGTCTACAATAAACCGGTGTTTCCGAGCCCCTAAAACGGAGACATTCGGAGACACTGCTGCACCTGTAAATTCTCCGGAGTTACTTTGTAGTCTCGACCGGGCCACACAGAGACCTTTGGAAACAACGACACACGTCAATCAGTCTTTTCAGTAACAGTTCCACCTTGTCGTTGGTCCAAGCTAATAAATTCCTGCTCTTACTGTTCACAATTGTTCTTTCTCCAAAGTATTTTCTGTATTTTCAATTTATACATCCATGATTCAACCGCAGAGTAACGTCCGACAATCTGCTTCCTGTTTACACCGGTATGCCCAATGTAAGCGAATGGTCATGTGATATGTGTTTTCAGACGTGTTAATATGGACGGAGATTAGTTCTGCTACTGGAGCTAAAACTCTTGTGTGGAGGGAGATTAAAAATGAAAACGTGCACATACTATATATTTTTTGCATTCTGCACTCAACCCATTCAGCCTCCTCTTTCTTATGCTAAACAGCTATTTTGTATATATTTGTTTTTGTATTTATTGTTTATTTCTTATTTATGTTTAAAGTACTCATATTATTATTTTCAGGTTCATAATTGTATTTAGAGGTTATATCAGAATAGGTTCATGGTTTCAGTTTCAAAAAACACCATATTTTTGTTGTACTGCACATTGCTGCAGCTCCTCTTTTCACCCTGTGTGTTGAGCTCTCTGTTTTAGCCACAGAGTGAGGCATCTCACTTCTGTTCCATCTTTGTTGGGAGTCGCACATGCTCAGTAGCTAGGTAAGGACTACTAGCCAGTCAGAAGCAGAGTATGAGGGCGTGCTACGCTAGCAGCTAGGCGAGCATTATAACGTGTGTTATGAAGTGACGCACGTTTGTCACGGAAGTAAAGGCTGGACTACAATAGAGCTGTTTGGAGCAGTTTGTGAACAGTGTTTTCTGTTGGAGATGGTATGTCCCTTTGGGGGGCGACTTTGGGCTTTTTCACTTTGTAAACCTATAACATACACAAAAAAGATATATAACACAATAAAGGAAAGGGAAAAAGCATAATATGAGCACTTTAATATGTATGTTTGCGTATGTGTGCACCATTCACCAAGGCAAATTCCATGTAGGTGTAACTTACTGTTGCAATAAACCCTCTTCCTAGATGTAGCCTTAGTCTGAGTTGCATAGTCATGTTTTGAAATGGAGGTCTAAGTAAGTGCAGCTTTAGCTGCTCTCCTCTACTCTGCCTGTATTCATGTGAGCCCATATTTCGCCTGAGTGGTTTTATCAGATCAATATTTATCATCACAAGCAGTGATCTCTGATCGCGATCAAATTCATCTAATGACTATATTACATTACTGTTTACCTGCAGTTTGTTTTTCCTCCCTCTGTTCCTCTGCTACTGCCCTTTCTTTTGTCTCACTCTATCCTACCTAGTGCAATCCACTCTGTCTTTGTCTCACTCTCATCGTCTATCATTATGTTTCATACACTGGTAATCGCATTACCGCTACGGGCTCATATTCTGGCAGGTCACGCTGCCTTTCTGTTAACGTTGCCGACATACACAATTACATTAGAGAGAGGGAGAGTGTGTAAAGAACCGCTTAGCTCAGCTGCATCATGACTAGGGTTCGTCTCAAGGGTGTGTGTGTGTGTGTGTGTGTGTGTGAATCCAGGAATAGTAAACAAATTGTAGTATACTCTGCCTCCCAAGGACTTGGAAGAAGGTCTTTCAGAGTATTTCTCGGAGGAGCTGTTTTTCACCAGAAATTCTCTTCAACAGCTAAATTAATTTGATAGACTCAGCGGCCTTCTTTTGAGGCTACTAAGCTGCTCACAGTGTTTTATCTAGCTGGTTTTACATCGCAGAGACATTGTAGGGAAGTTAAAGTACGCCGTAGCTGGAAGTTAGTTCAGTGTAGCTGCCGAATGCTCCACTATGTTCAGCAGCTAGTCTCTAACTGTGTCTGTCTGATGTAAGGTGCTGAGCCGGGGAGTGTTCAGTCGGTTTATTACAATTTTATGGCTGAAAATTGCTGCCACTGCGGTTTGGATATTAGAATGGCAAGCTCCCTCCGTATTTTTTAAAGAAAACTAAAAACGTATCTTTTTAATCTGACTTTGGGGCTGCATGCTTGCATGGAAAGTGCTATGTAAATGAATAAAAGTTAGCATTTTTATTAGTATGTGAAGTTTGGTGAATTCACATAATTCCCAGCATAGCAGTGGTCTAATCAGCCTTAACGGAGAATTCCGGTCGATTTCAACACGTAGCTCTGTTTTTTGGACATTTGGAGTGCTGTCAGTAGCGAGAAAAACTACAACAATCGGTGCTGCCTACACCGTGTTATCCCCCTGCTAGCGTTAGCACCCAGGAGGCTGAAACAGGGCAAGTTTTAAACGTGTTTTTAGCCTCTAAACATGCTCGAAATGTCATTACAAGTGCCTACCCATGTGCAGCGATTCCTTCCGAGGGAACGCAGCAAATTTGACTGGAATATTGGCTTGTATGAGTTCGACAATCGACTAGTGTGGACTTGACCGGAAAACAGGAAATAAACAGAGGTATGAGCACTGGCTGGATTAACACAACTTGAATGCCTTTCTGTCACATCTACTGCAGTCAGATTCACTGTGTTCACTCGGAAGGAATCACTGCACATGGGTAGGCACTTGTAGTGACATTTCGAGGATGTTTAGGGGCTTAAAACACGTTTAAAACTTACCCTGTTTAAGCCTGTTGGGTGCTAATGCTAGCAGGGGGATAACACGGTGTAGGCAGCACCGATTGTTTTCGGTTTTTTTTGCTACTGACAGCACTCTTAATTTCCAAACAACAGAGCTACGTGTTGAAATCGACCGGAATTCTCCTTTAAGAATTGAAGTGCACAGACTAACTCTGCTTAAGGGACACTTGTGCCGTCTGACATTTGTTTTGACCCCTGACAGTAGAAACCAGTACCACAAAATGCAAAATGTCATCACCTTTATTCGCAGGCAGGGCCTGAAGTGTAGTGTCATCATGGGAAATGACCTGTCCATCTCCCCTATCCTCTTCCTGGTCGTCATAGACTGGATCACAACCAACACCACAGCAGACAGACCCAAAGGCATCCAGTGGACTCTGTTCTCCCAGCCGGAAGATCTTGACTTTGCTGACGATCTCGCTCTCCTATCAACCAACCAGTACAACATGCAGGCTAAAACTGATGGCTGAATAACTTCGCCAGACAAGTTGGGCTTAGTATCAACAGTGATGTGTGTCAACTCCATCCCCACAGCACCCATCCTCGTTAATGAGGAACCACTTGAGTTTGTGGAAGATTTCAACTCATCTGGGCAGTCTCATCAGTACGGACAGCGGGGCATCTAAAGACATTAAAGCAAGATTGGGAAAGGCTCACGAAAAGGGCTGGAATCCAAAAAGGAGGGCAAAGATATAAAAGGCATATATCGTTAAGTACTCTCAGGGTGCCTTCTCCCAACTCCGTCCCATCTGGAGATCAAAACAATACAGCCATGCTCTTATATAACTGCAATGTAAAGTCTGTTCTGCTGTACGGTTCAGAGAGCTGTCAAAACAGACATGAGGAGAATGGAAGTGTTCCATAATGGATGCCTCCGACGAATATGCCAGATGTTTTGGCCTAATAAGATCTCCAACGATGAACTGGAAAAGGAGTAGCCTGGACTGGGTATCGGACCAAGGATGAGAGTCTGCAGAGTCTACTTGCTGTTGCTATTTGGAGAACTGCTAACCACTTAACCACCATGTAAATCAGTAAAGTATTTTGAAAACAGTAATAGCATAGTATGTCAAAATAATTTATTAAAGTGTCATAGTATTGTACGTCGAACAAAGTGGTAAAAACGTTACTGTATAGATCTTCAACAATGAACTGTACAAGAAAACGACACCTGAGATGGCTAGGACATGTGTTGAGGATGGAGCAGGACCGCATCACAAAAGTCACCTTAAGATGGACACCACCTGGCAAAAGAAAACCTGGGAGGCCCAAAACCACCTGGCGCAGAACTGTGACACAAGAGTTGGAACAGATGAACCTGTCATGGGAAAAGGCACAACATGCTGCCAGGGACCCAATACAATAGAGAATGCTCATTGAAGCTGAAGAGGAGTAAGTAAGTAAGGACCTGAGGTAAACTTTTTTGGCCACCAGCTACTGGCAAGTGGATTTTTAAATCTGCTAGCTACACAGGCTTTTTACCAGCCAATGTTTTTGCCTCATAAAGGTGAAATACAGGAAATGCAAGAGCATCGTTCTTGAACTGGTTAAGAATACACATTTAAGTGCTGTCAAATTATTAACCAAATCAATATCATTAATAATGTAGAATATTTGTATGTTCAACCTTTTTATTTATTGATTTCCTCTGGCAAAAAGGGTTAGATATGAGTTATGATCACTCAGTTGTCATTGGCTACCCAAACGTGGCAGGCAGATTGACAGTTTCACCCGCCAATGGCAAAATTCACCTGCATTTAGCGTGTAGTCAGG
Organism: Sander vitreus; assembly: GCF_031162955.1. Taxonomy (NCBI): domain Eukaryota; kingdom Metazoa; phylum Chordata; class Actinopteri; order Perciformes; family Percidae; genus Sander; species Sander vitreus. The sequence continues at coordinate 31,445,753 of NC_135864.1, read as the reverse complement.
TGTTCATTTCAGGCCCTGTTAGCAGTCTTTTAGTCCTCTGCAGCAAGCCGGTGTGTTTTATATCTCTTTAAGTGCCACTGTCCTTTCTGACCCACAACGTAGACATCTGATATCTCATCTCAAATACTGAACTTTTGCACGTACATTTATTATTTCCTTTTAATATGTTTTTGTGTATGTATGCATCATCCACCAAAACAAATTCTTTGCCAGTGTTACTTACTTGCAATGACCAATGGAGGGGCCAGGCTGGGGCCACATGCGATTTTAGGGATACCAAATGTTTAAAGGACAAGTGTTACCTTCATAGGTTTGGTTCTACAAAATAAATATGCATGTATTGTTAGTCTTCTTTAACAATAAACACAAGAATACTTATTCAGTTTTAACCTACATTTTATTTATCACTGCACATGGATAATATCACCTCTTTGGGGAATAAAAAATATTGGCCACAGTTTTAGGGGCCAGACGGGGGGTCAAGGCTTAATATTTAATACCCTTGCCCCACCCCCAGAACCGCCACTGCTTAGATGGCAATAAATCCTTTTCTGATTCTAATCTGTACTGTATCTCCAGGGCCCAGTTTTTCAAAAGTAATCCAGTGGGATTTACGATCACGGATTGGATCAAATCTTGGAAATGGGTTTTTCAAAAGCAAAACAGGGAATCCAAACTAAAATCAGATTATGTAATTCAATTTTACCTTTGATCTGGATCAAACCTGCCCTTTGGGTTTTTCAAAACTTTGAACTCGGTTTGGGATCTATTTGATCCAAAAAAAAACAGGATTGTCCTGTTCCCATCAGAAGGATGGATTCAGTTGTGATTTTTCGAACCAAATAAAATCAGAGTTTTTTTTTAAGTGAATGATCACAAAATTAATGTTTACTGACATATATTTTAAGCATATACGAAGCATGTCACATCTAATATACACAGTATAATACTATTGGATAGTATTGTTTTTGTTTTGTTATTTAACATTATAACAAAATAAGGAATGTATAATGTGTCTGTTTATTAAAGTCTTTTTGTTTCTTAAAATTAAAACAAACAATGGCTATTTATGGCCACCGGTATGTTGCCTACCTGTTGTTCTTTGCTAAGCCAGTAGGCTACACTGTTGGTTCCATTTAAGGCTCTGGTAAACAGGATTTGGTAATCCTGAAATTTGGTATATGGATCACAGTGATCCAATCCAATGTTCCTTTAAAAAACTGGCTTAAAAGTAAGATGGATCAGGTGATCCTGGATAGCAAAACATGGGATTTCCAAATCCGGATACATTTTATCCAGATTACATTTTTTGAAAAACTGGGCCCTGAGCACTTGGAGCATCAAGGAAGCAGCCAATTAGAAGTCAGACAAGATGTGCTATGTTGGCTGCCAATGGGAAACCAGTTTAATCAGTAGTCATTCAATTAGAGCTTTCCTCGTTAGCGCCTCTGGAGCTGTGAACTGCGGAGCTGAATAGAAGGCTGTTTGAACAAAATCCCTTTTGCAGTGGTTAGCACAGTTTTTTTTTTCTTCTTCTGGGCTTGAACCTGCCAGCCGGGGCCTCTTTTTGTTTGCATGTTCTCCCCGTGCCTGTGGGTTTCCCCCCACAGTCTAAAGACATACAGATTAGCCTAACTGGCGGTTCTAAAGTGCCTGTAGGTGTGAGTGTAAATCGTTGTCTGTCTTTATGTGTCAGGCACTGTGACATACTGATGACCTGTCCAGGGTGTACCCCGCCTCTCGCCCAATCACAGCTGGGATTGGCTCGCGCCCCCCTCCTGCCCTCCCTCCACCCTACCCCTAATGGATGATGGACTTTTAAACATGTGGCAAAGAATGAGTGCCACTCTATTAAAAGTGCCACTCTGCACAGTGAGACTGAGGGAATTCTTTTTCGGATTGGGTTTATTTTAATGAAGTCGAATGGCTGTAATCAACTCTTAAGTGGTCGCTGGTCTGTGGTTTTAAAAATGGGGTGAAATGCATTTTCAGTGAAATGTCAATTACAGCAATAAGAAGCTGGAGAATGAGATAAAAACATCAGAATAATCAGTATTTTAACTTGAAATGCATTTCCTGTAGAAAATGCTTGTGAATGCTGGAAAGCTAAATTGCTCACGCTATCCACTTTAGTTTGAGCAATTTAGCTTTTCAGCATTGCTGGCATAATTGCATAAGAAGAAGGTAAAGTAGTGACAATAGTTGGAAAAGTGGGACTGGTTTTAATTAGTATGAATTTCAATGAAACGTTGAATAATAATGTATCATAACTAAAATGGAATATTTAAAGTTTTTTTTTGAAAACCAGTCGCTACACCGAATTGCTGGTTAAAATGTGTAAGAAGGTGACGTTGTAGGGAAATGTGGAAAAGTGTAAATTGTTCTAATTAATAAGAATGTCTTAAAAAAGCCGAATAATATCAATATGGTATGAAGGTTTTGGTAAAAGCTGATAAACCAGCTTAAATTTGGATGAAGAAGTAACTGAAAAGTAATGAAGCCATAGTATAGTATGTCCTAAAAAGTCATAGTATAGTATATCGAAAAAAAGTCATAGTATAGTATGTCAAAAAAAGTGATAAAAAATGTATAGTATATGTTGAAAAAAGTGATAAAAAAGACATAGTATGTTGAAGAAAGTGATTAAAAAGACGTAGTATGTTGAAGAAAGTGATATCAAAGCCATAGTGTAATATGTCCTAAAAAGTCATAGTATAGCATGTCAAAAAAAGTCATAGTATAGTACGTTGAAAAAAGTCATGCCCGGACTGGTGATCGGACCATGCATCAGAATCGGCAGTTCCTACTTGCTGGTATTATTTTTAGCATTGGTAACCATTGAGCCAACATGCTACCAAGTACGTTATGTTGTCAGTGACAATTCCGTCATTTTATAATCCCAAATGGGAAACTTGATCTGCAGTCAGGAGTGCAAGATGTATCTAAAATCAGCTATCTGTTTCTATTTAAAGGCACAAAGCAGAGTTTTTTGTACAGAAAGATATAAGATAATAACTTGAAAGACTATAACTTGGGAATGGATACTGTCAGCGTTTTGCGACTGCCCAACCAGACTGCTCACACAGGCTGAAACTCGCTAGTCCACGTGTGAAAGTCAATAACGGCACTTTGCATGAGGTTCAAGTGCTCATGCTACATTAGCTGCGTTTCTATCCAGCTGTCTAAATGTCTTAAATGTCACAAAGAATAAATCCAGTGTGTATTAGCTGAGCTGTGCAGCAATTGTAATAGTAGGCAATAGTGATGTTCAGGACTTGACATTAACACCCGCCCAGTCTATATCGACGACGTTCTCATGTTCAAGTGCCACCGGGAATTACTGCCCTTTTTAGGCCGGATGTCCCACACCTTCCTCTTTCTTTGTATTGGCATTCTAAACTCCAGTGGATTTGTGAGGACTATGGTTAACTTTTTCTCAGATCTCTGCATGGTAAATCCAGACAGACTAGACTAGACTAGACTAGACTATCTGTCCAATCTGAGTTTTCTGTTGAATGACTAAAACAACCTTTGAACGTACACGTTCCACCAAAACAAGTTCCTTCCCGAGGCTATTTTGCAGAGGCACCTGTATTGTGTCTGGGGCTTAGCGCCATCCAAGAAGATTGTGATTGGTTTAAAGAAATGCCAACAAACCAGAGCACGTTTTTCTCCCGTCCTGGAATGTTGTGTGGATTAGCCAGACCCTCCTCTGCAGAGCTGTGTAGGAAGGTCTGGCAATGCGAGACTAGCACCCACCATATCCGCCATGTGGGTAAAATCTGGCCATGATGGATGAGTCACTCTTACTAGCCACTTAGACTGGTCGCACATAGTCATAAAAGTATATGATTGAAACACTTGTCGCTGGAGTACTGTGCCACTGCCCGACATAAGACACAGTGTAATCTACTGTGCAGTTTATAGCCGAAGCATGGTGGCCCAGTCCACCCCGGCCGTCACCTAATCCCACACACCAGACCGGCAAACTGCAAGATCCCGTAAAATATATCCCAGAGCTCTGTTTAGCTCGCGCACCCTACGTAGTGGATTCAGCCGAGGCAATGGCACAACCATGCCTCTATGACAGAAAAACTCTTTGAGAAGAGGTTGGTAAAATAAGTAGAGGGTGCACGCTGCCGGACAACAGACTTCTCAAAAAAACGTTTGCTCTGTTGTGCTCCGCTTCTCGTCACCGGGGTCACGTGCCAGATGCTCGGCTTCACTGACACACGAGCTCTTGCTCCAAACCACTTTCAATTAATCTTCTACACCCCTGCATTATGCAATAGGACTCGCTAAATCCATATTCAGAAACTGTGCCTTCAGAAGAGACGTCAGGGACTTCTGTACAGTTGTGATGTCACAACTATGCTATATGTAGGCAGAAAGTGCCGCTACAGTGCCTTTACGACTGTATGTTGTATAGAGCTCAACAGTGACCGCCCACTTTTCGAACGGCTCCGGTTCTGGAAGTGATTTTCTTGATTTAATATCTCCATTGATGTTTTAAAAAAATGCTTATATAAAAAGTTTTAAGCCTGCAACTAAGCCAACCAGCTACGAGATGAATCGGGACCATCAAACATTTGATTTGGCGCAAAAGAACACAAGGTACAGAGTACAGGTACTGTGTGCAGAAACGATCATAGACTTCAACGGTATAGCAGCTTGCTAAAGCTGTTTGCGGGTTCTGTAAACATTTCCATGGTAATAGCGCGCTCCACCAATCAGAGATGTCGCTGTTGCGCTTAGGATTGTGGGTAGCGTTTTACTTCTCCATGGCATCGAAGTAAAGGAAAAGCTGACCAATCAGAGCAGACTGGGCCTTTTTGGGAGGGGCCTCTTTAAGAGACAGGCCCTAAAAGTGTGTCTGAGTGTGAATACAGGTATAATCAGAAAAAGAATGTGTTTTTTGAACATTAAAGCATGTAAACATGTCTAGTTGAAACACAAAACACAGGTATGAACCTTAAAATGAGCATAATATGGGACTTTTAAAGTCATCAGGATCTTTATCTATAGTTTGTATTCATGGTTTCTACTCAGGTCAGATTTCCCATTGGGGCTAATGGATACTTATTGCTGCAAAATGTGTGTGTCCAAACATTTTGGTCTCTGTGGATGCGTGTACATGTGTGTGTTTATGTGTGTGTGTGTGTGTATGTGTCGATGTGTGTGAACCATATCTCTGAGAGCTTATTTGACTGCATGGTTACCTATAGCAATTCAACCTATAAATCTAAGCTGTCAGTGTGTTGCCTCAACACCAAGGAGACTCACACCCAGCTAATGTCTCAGGGTGTGCAAATAGACTTTCCACCTCCTTACTCATTTAGGGAAATACTTAATAAGATGGGATTTATGTCACCCAGAAAATGTACTCTTTAATTTGGACTTTAACACAAGAGTCCTTGTCTTTATTCTTCTCATTTCTCACACACGCTCTGAAGTCCATCTAGCTCTTAAGACACACTGCCTTCTTCCTCCCTCTTGAATTCTAATGTGCGGCTATATTCGATGAATTAATCATGCACGGTGAAGTAGGCTAATAGTTGTAGAAATAAGAGTCCATTTGTGCTAATAAGAAGACTAGCTTGGCTCTTATAATGTAATATGCCAAGGTCACTCAAAGGCAAGGGTCTCGTTTATAAAAGTCTAATCTATTTTATTTATTAAGAAAACCTATTGTAAGAGTGCATATTATGTTGTTTGTATTGACTTTGGATATTTCTTTCTGCTTTCTCCTGTTACATTTGCTAAATGAGCAAATTCTTAATGCAATATGAAAGCAAGGTTTTATGTTTTCCTATAGTGAATTTGAAAACATTGACATTCTTGAAAAACCTCAAGAATGTATTTGGCAAATCATTATAAAAACCCATATACTTCACAGTAAAGTATAGAATGTTTTACCACAGACACAAATAAGACAGAGAGCAGCAGGACCACTGGTTCAAACAGATTTTATTCTACATTTTAGAGACATTAAATATTTAAAAACAATGGAACTGCATCACAACTTCTGATCATCACATAGAACAACTTCATTATAAAAAAGAACCATATAAAAGGCCAAAAGATAGCACTGATAGAAACAGAAAAACAGCTGAAGTTGTGCAACACATTTCAAAATACAATGCAATCCATGTTAGACAGATGTGTTCTCAGGTGTTTTAGTAGAAATCTTTACAATGGTGTGTTAAGCCTGTGATGTACACCAGAACCACAGGCAGATTTGTCAGGCTGTCAGAGGCACCGTGATGCTGGCCGTCTCAAAACCACCAATTTCTGGCTCAAAATATGCTAATTTTACCATATTGGGATGCCCAACACTTGCCATGTAACATTTTAACATCAATAAATGCCACATGAATTTTGATTCAGTTCTATAATTGCATAAGCTAAGTAGATAATCACCAAGAACACTTGTCTTCTCCGATTTACAACTAGAAGTTTATGATTAAAGCTGTCTTTGTTTTGAGAAAATCACAAGCATTGATGATGATGAAGTGCTTAGTTTAAAAAAAAAAGCTACATTTTGCACATGTAAAGATTAGTCTGGATACAAATTCTGAGTTGTGGAGTTAACTGACCTGGGCCTATTCTACATCACCGCTGAGCCCAGCTGACAGTTTTTCACTGCAGGGAACAGAATGATTGAAAACACCAAAGTGCTCAGAGTCAACACTGTTTTTTTTTAACTTCCTGTTTTATGGGTTGTTTTCAGCAGGGCCATTTTGAATCCCTCCATGATTTAAAAGTGTTGTGTCCCAGGAAGGACACAATAATGAAAATAACTGCATATGGGACAGTGAAACCATCAAAGCAACCTTGGCAGAGGTTAGCGTGGTGTCGAAACGATTAATACTGGTTCACTGGTTAAAATGATACTGCTTTAAAGTTTTCCTTTTTACTGTAAAATTGTTGAAAAATAAGCTCCTTGACTAACTTACTGATACATTTATTTTTAGATGATTTGTAGGTTTGTCTTCTTTAGTTTACGTTTACTACTACATTACTCTAATACAATAGCTTTATATCAACTATAATACAAAGTCCTTATTAAAGAAATTGTGCTTATTCGCTTTTTTTCTGAGAATAAGAGAAGTTTGATAGTGTTATCATGTCTGCACGCTAAAATGAAGCTGGAGCCAGGTTAGCTTAGCTTAGCGTAAAGGGTGGAAGCGGGGGCGGGGGGAAACAGCTAGCCTGGTTCTGTCCCAAGTCCACAAATCCAACTGTAAACACCTCTAAAGCTCACTAATTCATTTAGGGAGAGTTAGCTTCTAGAACTAGTTCTTAGTAGTTTAGATTTGTGGAATTAACAAACAGGATACAAGCCGTTGATTAGTGAGCTGAGATTAGAGGGCTACACAGATTTTTGAGCAAGCTAGCTGTTTCCCTTCTTTATGCTAGGCTAGGCTAATCCCCTCCTGGTTCTTGGTCCATACATAACACACAGACACAAGTATTGATTTTCTTGTCTATCTCTCAGAACGAAAGCGCATAAGCGTATTCCTGAATTATTCCTGTAAGTGTATTGTACTGCGCAATAAATAAACACAGATATACAGTGCATTGGTTGCAGAACTTATTTGCCAAAGTGGTGTATTCTATTTCAGCTTAAGATATGAATTAGTTGTCATTTTACTCAAGAGTAACTTGAAAGGGACTGATGATGGTTACTACTTTTTAATTAAGCATAAATTAGAAAATATGAAGTAACATGTCAGCAGTTACTGACCTTTGTGTTAGTGACAGCGTATGTGTCTCTCCCTCCAGTGACCCCAACAAATGATTCTTTTTTTGGATAAATAGAGACTAATGTCTGTCATATACTTTCATGGCTTGGACAGCAGAACTGAGGACAATCAAATGGAAAACAACGAACGAACAAATGAAAAAGCAGCTCTGGTAGATTACAGGACTTTGAGAAGAAAAACTAGTACTATCCTTATAAATACTGCTAGTTCATTTACTGTATGAAGCAGTTTTGTCAATTTCCTAAGCAATCAATTTACGATTTTTTTGAATTTCAAACAAATATCGCAGACGCTCATCACTACTGGAGAGATTATCCATGTATTATCGCATTGTAACCATCTGTTGTCAAAAAATAAATCAGTGTGTTTAGCTCTCTATTGTAATCAACAGTAGAGCGTCGGTTCTGTCACTGCTGCTTTTGATAAACAAGTCGATAACTGTGATAATGTAACAGGGGCTAATGAGATATTTAAGAAGATGTCAGCAGAATAAACAGGCCATGCTGAGGCAGTCTGTCCCCGAAATGTCTCAGAATATACCGACATACTGACATTGCATATAGTCAACAGAACTGTTGCATGAGTTCAACATTTACCATAGCCGTCATGGGACATGGAGCATAGTGGGATGAATCCGATGTTTCCCATGATGTCACCAATGCAATGTTTTTGGCATTTTACAGCATATCATTGTATATGTATATTGTACCGCTGCATATAATCAAAATAAGGAACATTGTGTGAAATGAACAATAACCATATAGCAACATCACTGTTTCACCATAAAACAAAACGACATCGAACACCATTGAATTGGACTGAGCAACACTGTGGATTAACTATTGACGTGTAACGACGGAGGTCTAACAGAAACAGTTTGTGGGGTTTGTTTGTTGGCTGTTTTAGAAGTCCTTTGGATCATTGGGACACTGCTAATTTGACTTCACGACCTCAATTAATTACAACGTTTTAAAGGCATTTTTGTTAAACAACGGGGAGCGGAGTAGTTTGGACTGGTATCCAAAAATGTTCACAAGTAAACATTTTCAGGCTTTCAGATGAAGAACCATGAGTCCATTTTATAGAAATAGCTTCACATTTTGGGAGATGCGCTCATTTACTTTCTCAGTAAGTCAGCAGCCAGTTAGCTTAGCTTAGCACAAAGACAGGATATGAGGGGAAATGGCTAACTTGGCTTTGTCCAAGGGTAAGAAAACCTGCCCACTAATTATAAACGTTATACATGTTTTTTTTCCCCCAGTACAAAACAGCAAAAAAGTGAAGTCGCTACACCTGACCCTAACTCTTTTACGCTTTGGCTTTTATACATATTAAACAAACTAGGGCCTGGCCATATGCTAAAAACCTTTCATCTTGATTTTTTTAAGCTTGGGTATGATTCACAATTTTTGATTTAGCGTTTGCTACCCAGCAGGTAGAGACAGGCTGAACAATGTCAATTCTGCACGCTGTTCTGTTGACTTCCGCGACTTCACCTCTTGTGAAGGGATGATACCTCGTCAGCAAACGCAAACTGAGTTTCACTCTCAGTCTGTCCCTCTCATAGATGTTACCATAGTATTCACTATGAGATCCACCTGCAGGCATGGGCAGGGCTAGAAGGGGGGCTAGAAGGGGGGCACCCCCCCCCCAAAACATGATTTACCCCCCCCAATCCATTGGGCTAGAGTGCTGTCAATCTGACAATTGTGATTTCCATTGGATCAGAGTACTGTCACTTGGCCGCCTGTTCTGCTAACTTTCCCAGCCCTTGTCACATGACCAATTAATGTTTCTATGATGACTATTCTATTTTGTATCCAAAATTCGTATACCACGGAACAAGCACTGGAATTGTTTTTTGTTTTTTTTAAAAAGTGGCAGTGGCCAATGTAGACATTTCACACATAGTATTAAAATACACATTGTAATGAATCCAGTACATTCTATATCATCCAGGCCTAAAACAAACTAGATACAATGTGTTAATCAGTGAGCTTTTGAGATGCTTGTACTGTAGGTGGATATTGTTACATTTGGACAAAACCAAGCCAGCCGTTACCCCATTTCTATGCTAAGCTAAGCTAAGAAGCTGCTGGCTCTAGCTTTACGTTTAGCGAACAGGCATTAACGCTATCAATCTTCTCATATAACGCTGCAAGAAGCGCATTTCCTAAAATGTGGAACTTTTCCTGTTAAGTGACTTGTGTTCTTGAATGTTTTAACCTCCATCACACTGTTAACTTTGTGCATTTAAATCAGCTCTGTATTTCCCCGTGATGTAGAACATTCACACTGTAAGTGACTATGCGACAAGAAATACATTGACTGTTTTTTTTCTTTTTCAAAATGGACACAAGTAGTTCTTGGTCTGAAGCTATCATTTATTGCATGCGATGGTTTACATTTTTCAGGCATTTCAGACAAACCCATACTTGCTCAAATCATCAAGAACCCCCCCCCCCACCAGCAACGAATGCAAATTTGACACGTTAAATCACACATTTTTCTTAAAGCCAAACCCTGGTGTCGTCATAAACGCCAGTAAAAAGCTTGTGGAAACATTTGATTTTACGAAAAACAATCTTATATTTATACCAATATGGTATGGAAAATCATTTAGATTAATTCTTTGTTCTTAAATAAATAGAGCAATTCCCACCGGACACAAATAGAGGCACTTGAGTTTCTTTTTTTTTTTTTTTTTTTTGTCAAAGTGAAAATGACTTTTCACATCCGCTTTGTCTTCCGTACACATTCAGCGATGGTCAAATGATCCAAAACTTAAAAACTCATGCTTGATGTGCTGGATTTACACATACCATGAATAAAAGTCTTTATAGCACATGTGAAAACAGGAGAAGCCACATGGAAACAATAGGGTCTCCTTTTGTTCTTATGGGCCACAAAGAGTTAAAAATCCGATTGTTTGGTGCTGTGTTAATGCAGCCATAGCCTGTGCATGGACACACACTGGTACACACTCTCTCTCTCTCAATCTCACACACACACACACACACACACACACACACACACACACACACACACACACACACACACTCATATATATATATATATATATATATATATATATATATATATATATATATATATATTCACTTCCACATTCATTCACATTGAATCAACACTACAAAACAAAAACAAACACTGTTTTCAGGGGTCACAGTCTGTACATTATGGTACACAAACATCAGTTTTGTCAAGTCAGGTAATGATTTAAATAGACTTGACAATCAGCTGTACACTTATACACACCAACAACACAACACGACAAATGTTGGGAAACGACTAAGATATCCAGCAGATGATCTGATCTCATTAGGCGCTGTACTAAGTCGCTGTTGTTGCACAGATTTTTTTTGACATCAGAGCAGAGAGGCCGATGTGAGTTTTTCACCTTGTTTACTGTATCTGTGCGTGAGTGGGGGCTTAATTAAGAGCCAAATCACAACAAATCTTGTAGTCCCCCCCCCCCCGTAAGTGTTTGACACCTTTGTGGGTGGGTTATCATGGGAAATAGAACTGAGTGTGGAATTTCACAAAAGCCCATAACCAGTAAGAGAAAAAACCAGACAAATGCTTTTTTTGATGGAAGAAAGCCCTCATTTGTAGGACCAGTGAAATGAGTGCTTGTTCTGCTGAGCTGTTAACTCCCCGGACTTCAATCCTCAGTCTAGCTAGCTGAATGTTAGGGTTATCTTGATTTGATTGTCCTGAGGGCTGTACATCTGAGATCTTAGAGCTTCTACTTAAAAAAAAAAAAAAGTGAGTTGCTTGATGGCAGCTGGACAAAATGAGGCTATCTTGATACTACAACGGATACTAAATACTAGATGTATTGGAAGAAAAAAATGTTGCTTTTTGTGTCACGGCCCTGCACAACAGGCCGTGAGGTAGGGCTGGGTATCAAACCCCAACATCTTTTTTGGACCAAAATGTGTCTACAGCAACGAGCATCAAAAACTGTTTAAAAAGCTGGCATCAAATGTCACATTTATCATCTTATTTACTTATTCTTTGATGAGATGGTTCAAAATGTAACATTTTGCAGATTATATTTTAAAATTGTCATTAGGCTAAATCCCTGTATAACTGCTCATGTATTTATATTTCTTTATTATTTTGGTATTGACATTAAAACTCAGGAATAGTATTGGCATAGTACAGAAAACCTTCAAACAGATTTCTTGTGGTTAACATAATCAAGACTGAAGAAGCAAATCCAGATTTAAAGTTATAACCATTAAGACTTCACTTCCGACTGATTTAGCGACACCTGTGGTTACTGGCAGTAACACTAAGAATGTCTTAATATTGCTAATCACAGAATTTTGTTCGAAATGAATCGTTTATTGATCACTGGGGCTGGAAAAGAGCTTTGATAAGCTACTCTACGGTGGCTGACAGGGGCAAACGCCCTGCAACTTTAAGAAAACACACGCAAATAGACAAAACACAAGCAAATTAAGAAAACATCTTCATTAATTTGACAACACATGCGCAGCATTCAGCAAACACGCTGCAAATGCACACAACACAAACAAATACATAAACGCGCTGCAAATAAAAAACGATGCAAAAAGAACAGCATACAAACCCAGAAAACAAATGCAACAACAAAACGCTGCATCCAGATTACACAACGGAAGTTCTCCAGACCTCTAGGGGGAGCAGCTAGTGGAACAGCTGGATTTTCGAGAGAGAGAGAGAGAGAGAGAGAGAGAGAGAGAGAGAGAGAGAGAGAGAGAGAGAGAGAGAGAGAGAGCCGGCGGGGCACGTTCAATCTCAGAACGGTGTGCACCGTTGTGAAACTGCTTTGAGATCATAGACTGTAAATATGAAGTCTATGTTTGAGATATGTTTTCTCTCGTTTGGTGGCTGTGTCTCGGCTCAGGTCACAGGTGATACTCAATCAGCAGAGACGTAAACTCGTGGTGATAAAACATTTAAAACTGTATCAGCGTTTAACGTTGACGTTTGTTTAAGCCATATTACATGAGAGGGTTTAATTTCGAGGTCTGAAAGGCTCATCACGGAAGTGTAGGCCTCCTCAAGTGTAATATTGTGATTATACAACAACGGTTACCAACAAAATAAGTGATCAATCTGTATTCATACTGTGGAGCAATTCCCTCTTGAAATACAAAAAACAGACAGGATTTATAGTCCCTCCCTGTTTAGTAAACCAGCTGAATTACCGTGGGATTTATCAATCTGAGTAAATCCCGCTCGCACATATAAACACAAAACTGCTTTACATCGTGTTGTAACTAAGACATCTGCTGAAAAAGTTATTGTATTCATTAGCAGACACCAAACAGACATCCAAAACACCAAAGTACGAAGACATTGCGGACCAGACGCAAGCTTTTATTTTGAAAAGTCGAAGCTTGGGGACGGCACCAGCCGGGAGGGCATGAGACGGGAGCATAGACTGTGTATGTATTTATATATATATATATATATATATATATATTAATTTAATATACAGTCTATGGACGGGAGGCATGAGATGGGAGTTCTCCAGGCTGCAGCCATACCCGACTCTAATAAAAAGGCAGAGCGCTCTTTCCCCGTGGGGTCGAATATCCAGCTGTTCCACTAGCTGCTCCCCCTAGAGGTCTGGAGAACTTCCGTTGTGTAATCTGGATGCAGCGTTTTGTTGTTGCATTTGTTTTCGGGGTTTGTGTGCTTTTCTTTTTGCAGCACGTTTATGTATTTGGTTGTGTTGTGTGTATTTGCAGCGCGTTTGCTGAATGCTGCGCATGTGTTAAATTAATGAAGATGTTTTCTTAATTTATTTGTGTTTTGTCTATTTGCGTGTGTTTTCTTAAGTTGCAGGGCGTTTGCCCCTGTCGGCCACCGTACTACTCTGTCAGAAACACAACAGAAGAATAAGAGCAACTTGCGTATCTGTTTACATTGCAAATGTGATGTCTTCTTTATCGCTATTACTTGCACACACGCAAATATGTTTCCTTTTTAAAATGCCCAAGACCAGCTGCTCTGCTTTTTTATGTCATGGCATATATTATGCATGCACCATCTTTGGTCTTCTAAATTTTATCCTGTGCATTTCCTGTGAATCCCTACCGCATGTGTACGCCATTCAAATCCAGTGCAGGAATGGCAGACTCCGCCACTGACAACGCAAACTACTTTATCGGTTACTAACGAGTGTAAATACATTCAATGGCCATAGCAGAACAAATGGCTGCCATAAATAAAATCAAACATTGAGTTTCATATGATGAAAGTCTTAAGGATTATAACTTTAAAAATGAAAAATGGAACTGACTTGTTAACCACATTGTCTGACTTTTCAAAAGTCATTCTTCAGAAGCCATTTTGTATCCCTGTGGCTGATGTTGTGACTGTGTTGTTAAATTACTAATAGAATACAAAAAAGAGGCTCAGGTTCAGCAGCTTTTAGCTTCTGACTAAAACGTCAGCCTCCATTGATTCAGCTCTAGTGGTAGCTGAGCCGCCTTCCTTTACCAGCGTGGCCCTTATCTAATGGATTGGACCTGTACTCCAATTGGATCAATATCAGCCGGAGGCTTTAATTCTAGTCCCAATCACAGACAAGTTTCTAGGCCACTGCTGGAGCAGATGAGCCTCTGTTGAGCTACTTCCTTGCTTTCAGCCTCCTTAATCAGATCAGCCTCTAGCATATATTTTTGAAAATATACCTCTTAGTAAAAATACTTTTTTTTTACCATTCCTCTCAGCTTCCTATTTCTATTCAGGGACACGGAGGCTTGTAACATCTATTGTCCCTTTAGGAATTTAAGCTACCTGCGCTGATATTCAGTTGCTCCAAAAAGCAGCATCAGCCAACTTTTTAATGTGCTAATTTGTATTCTGTGATTCACAGTTAAAATTCCCAAACTTAATTACTGTTCAGTCCTAATTGCAGGTGAATTTCAGCCCAATTAATCCACCCAATCTATGCCGTTACATGATTATGGGTGATGTCGGGTCATTTGAAGGATCCCAGTGGGATCTAAAGCATCGTCAGGAGTCTTATCTCACTTGTTATGTCAGTTCCAGCTCCCAGGCCTATTTCTTTTTTTACTTTTTTAATATTTTGGCTCTGGTCCAGTCCTTACAGCAGGTGAGCCTCTAAGCGGAGCCAGTGCAGTCCCTGCCTGATGTGTCGGACCAGCTCTGTCATGCTGCTCTGCTGACTCAACGGCTCCATCACCGAGTCCAGCTCCTGGAAGAACTCTGCAGGGAGGGGGGAAGGGAGAGCCACAGTTACTGAGGGTTATATCTGCTGCTGCTTGGGCTGAAATGAAACCCAATACCACAGTTTGGGTGTTTTTTCTGATTGTGCTGTGGGCATCAAGAGACAAAGTTAGGTCAGTCATTCATCTGAATTTTGAAAGGATTAGAACTTGGTTTACAACACTTTCCACAAATGACTTTGGTATGATGTATTTTTGTTGAACAGTAATCTAAGTGGTGGCCCAGGGCTGCATGATAGTTAGCTTAACATGCTGTTCGCATGCTAGCTATCTTAACGCATTGTTGTATGGTTTATTTGGTGGCTCAGGCATTATGCTAGTTAGTTTGACGCGCTGTTAACATGCTAGTTAGCTTAAGGAGGTAGCTGAGGATAATTGTTTGGCTGTTGCTTGGTGGGTTGCTGCCAGTGATAGCAGTCAGCTGTTTGTTGTTAGCTAGCACAGTGTTAGCTGATTTTAGCTGGTGATGTTTAGACAAAAGTGAATATAAAAGAGGGCTGTGTTGAGTGTGTGGGTGCAGTTAAGGATTTATACTTGTGTGGTGGTGTGTCGATCTAGCGTATCATAGCAGAGGCGGTATGTGTGTGTGCATGGGGAGAGTGTGGTAATGCTACTAAGAGAGTGACGGGGGTTAGCTCCGGAGCGAGTGTCTCTGTTGTGCTTTCTGACCACGGTAGGAAAAATGTAGCAGGAAAAGTTAACCCTCTCCTCATTTCATGTTGTTCACGGAGAAGGAGAACCCGGAAATTAGTAGGGGGAAATGTGACGCTACCAAGCCATGGCCAAACGGACCAATCACAGTTGTTGTGGCCTGTGTCGCCACGACGTGAAGTTACATTTCCGGAGAGGTGCACGCCAGGCTACAGCGTAGGGTACAGCGCAGGGTTTGTATCTATGTGTACCTACTGGTTGTACCTACCTACGCCGTAGATTCAATGCAGAACCATAAATCAGGCTTTACACTCTTGAAACCACTTACTTTTCTTCGGTAAGACAGGTCAAGGGACATAATTCAGGAAAAGTTTCTCATACCAGGGGAATTGTGAACTAGTGGCTATTGGTAAATCTAGTGGAACCACATATACAGTGATAAGCAGGCCAGGTCAAATATGTGCTCTTTACTTAGGTGAAGGAAGAATTCAAAGATGCTTTAAAGGTGCATTAGGTCAGAGTACAGCATGGAAAGTAGGGGTTAAGAAAAAATCGATACACTTGAGTATCGCAATATTTTATTTAGCAATACTATATTGATTTTCAAAAACGCAATATCGATTTTTTAGTTTAGTTTTTTAGTTTACCAGCAAAAATATTCATATAAGACAGTGGTTCACGTTTATGTTGTGTTTAAACCCCCTACCGCTAGATGGCTATGCTGAGACGCACCACTAGTGTCCTTGCCTAACAGTCCCTAGCAGTGCCTGACTTTTTGCTAGAAGCTAACAATGTAGCTATGGCTGAACTTTGGCCTACTTTAGCATATAAACATTAGCTCACTAAGAACCTGTGAACCACAATCCCAAACTGGCAGTTTGATTTTCTGTGTACTGAATTGTTTACCTAGAGTAAACTTCTTTGACTTTTATGCACATCATGTCTTTTTTTAAATATTAGTTTTTCTAAAATTATACTTTAAAAAAAATCCCAATATATCGTCTTTCGCACACTATCGAGTATATATTAATATATTTAATCGTGACCCATGTATCGCGATACGTATCGTATCGCCAGATTCTTGCCAATACATGTCACATGTCTGACTACTACTTCTAAACATGTGAGGAAAAACTCATAATTCCTCTACTCCCCTTGCCATTAGAATTATTCTATAGTTCAGTTTTCAACCTGGTTTTAGCATGTAAACTATCACTAGTACTTTCATTTACGTGCTTGGTGATATAAATCAACATTTCTTTAGATTTAAATCTGGCTACTGATCGTGACTGGGCAAATAGCCAGTTTATAAAAGCTTTTACACCTGCTGTCAGGTGGGTGTTAAAAAAAAACCTGTGGAGCACAAGTTGTACTATTGCAGAAGAAGAAACCGCAGTTTAGTACAGTAGGCTACATGATGAGCCATTTGTCAACTGTTGTCCTACCTTTGCTGTCAGTAGCCAGTCTGTCAGCCGTCTCCCAGTGTTCATAGCTCCGCAGGATGTTGTTGGTGATGTTAACGTGACTGGCGGCCATGTGGTGAATCCTTTGGGGAATAGCCACACTTCCTGACGAGCCCAGGGCGCCTCCAGATCCTCCTCCTCCACCGCCGCTGCTGGCTGGGGAGGGGCAGAGTGAGAGGGGGGATGGAGTCCCATTGACCCTGCAAAATACAGAGAGCCAGTGAGTCCCATCCCAATAACACCAAGAGAATTAAACAGGGAGCTTCTGTATGCTGGAAGGGCTTTGAAGTTACATGATAACATACAAAGACTAAAGTGTGCACTGGAGTCTGTCAGCCAAGAGTGTAGTTGTAATATATTTTCCAAACAGACTTACTGGCATTAAGGATGCTGTCTGCTGAATACTGCCTTTATTAGTTTTCTATTTTTAAAGATACGACTGCTAAAAAGTGCTGTCAACAGCACAAAACAAGAAAAGCATTATTTTTAAGTGGGAATAGGTAAGAGAGAAGAGGTTGACTGAGAAAAAAAACATTTTTCCTCTTCAGAAAAGAACCAGGTGGAAAGTAAAATATACCCTAGGGATAAGAAGCACCATACTTGTAAAAGGAAGCGGCAAGTTTAGTAGAAAATGTGGTATTAAAGTTGCATTTATTGATTTTATTTTGACCACTTGGGGGCAGTGGTTGACATATTATCACCTTATAAAGTTGTTGTGATGAATGTGTTCGTAATCACTTGCTTAATTACACATCCAGCAGGCACAGACCAACATTAGCCTTCTTTTGGAGTCACGGTTATAGCCATCAGATGAATATAAAGTTCAATATTAAGTCTCCTTTTTTTCTGTTGGTGCTTGTCTAGTCTGGCTCAACAGATGTACATCTGTGCTGGAATCTCCGCTATCTGGGCTTAATGCCACCCAGAACGGTTGTGATTGGTTTAAAGAAATACAGACAGAGCCAGAGTGTTTTTTTTAAATCACAGAATAGGTGGTGTAGCCAGACCATTCTGCAGTGCTGACACAGCGCTTTTGAGATAGGTCTGGCAATGCAAGACTAGGGCTGGGCCAGTACTGTACAATACAGCGGGTTTTTAGAGCTTTTCTACCGTCAACAGCTGCCTGTTGCTACAAATTTGATGGACGCGGTGAGACTGAACCAAGACAGGAAATGTGTCCACCAAACAATCAGCTTAAAGGCTCTAAATAAAACGCTCCGTAGAGCTGAGAGGAACTGCAGAGTTGGAGATAATTATCTGTAGGGTGAGTTTACGTTAGCCTGGTCCTACCAGACTCTGGTCCTACCAGACTCTGGTACATTTCATTTGTCCAGAGAGTCTGGCCACTCTCCATTGACAAGTGTTAACTTCTTGAAGGCGGGTACTCTGTTGAAGTTTAAAACTATTGGATCTGCCATAACCAATCGCTAACGTTTGGTCGTGACGTCGGCTTAGCATCTCTAGCGTTAGCCTTAGCCAACTCCTTCACCGCTAACGGATCGAGCTGGAAAATCAAACTTTTCCCAAACCCCGTGGGGAGGAGGGCCACAACATCATGGCCACCAACAAAACTCAGCAAAGATTGTTCTTGCTCGGGCTTTAACTTCTGGATATTCGGCAGCGTTGCCACAACGGGCCGAATGGCTTCGCTCCCAACTTTCTTCGCCGCCATTACGGAACTAGAACTCAAACTAGCGCACGACCTCAACGCCATCGTTCTCAGCCACTCCCTCTGTTCGCTGATTGGACCGGTAAAGATAGTACTGAAGGAAACAGAAAATTGAGGGGAAGTACGTAGGAGGGCGGAACCAGGCTAAGTTTATGTTACTTTTAACATAAATTCATTGATTAGTGCAACTTTAACTTTGTGGCATGCTAGCACTAAAACAACCACACAGTGTCTTTAATGCACAGCAGTAACCGGGGTATGGTCTTGTCTCAGTTAAGTGAATAACTGCGCCCCCATGCCTACATGGTCCTCAGTAGGTTTAAAGGTTTAAAGCTTGTGTTGTTGCTGTTGTTTTTGGCGCCGTTGCTTTCAACTGCTCTCTTCTATTTCTGGGTCAAAAATCACTGCAGCGGAGTGGGGAGGGGCAGTTATAACCTATGGAGCATGCGCAGACGGGTAGCCCGAGTTCTCCCCGGTTGAGTTGTATACATGCACGAATATCCTGGTTACTAAAGGAGTTATCTAGGTCTGTTAACCGGGTGTGAGATTCTGATTTAAGCTGGGGTAAGGTGTTTACATGGCGTTTGAGAAACCGGATATAACCTGAATCTAATCAGGTTTTATAACTAGGGTTGGGCATCGTTTGGATTTTAACAATTCTGATTCCAATTGCGATTCTTCCTTTCGATTCCGGTTCTTATCGATTCTCGATTCTGGAGTTGAAACGGGTCACATGCATATTTCACAAATAAGAGGAAAGTTTTATTTTGATTCAATGGTGGTTTGCAGTTTTACTGCTTTTTCAACGTAAAATAAAGCCACACTAGAAGCGCCGCTTACTGTGCGCCAAGGCTGCAACACAACAAGTGCCTGGCCGCTACGGATACCAACACTTGCACATGTTAAATTTGGAACCCATGATCAGATTTGAAACCAAATCCTCCAAATGATTCCAATAAAGAAACAATTCCACTGGAATCGTAATATTTTAAACAATTACAAGTAGGAATCGGTTCTCGATGCCCAACCCTATTTACAACTGCATGTAAACGCACTGACAGATACATAAGACAGAGGCTACCACTTGTTACTATCAGTTTATAGTAAAACCACAGTATCACAACTAAATTAGCTATGCTACACTATGTTAATGTTTATAACGCTGCACATTAATTATGGTGAAAATTAGTCAAACTAAATAAGTCTTTTGTTGACTTCGCAGGGAACTATCAAATACAACAAAGTAATGATAATTTCAGGCCTTACAGCTATAAAAGGTGTAAACTGTGAGAGGGTGTGTGGCATTTCTGATATTCGCTGTATAGTAACATCAGTCATGTTAGTACAAACTGCTGCACAGCTGGGTCTGTGTGTGGCTCTGGCAGTGATGTAATGTCTGTGATGTGGCCTTGACCCTCGCTGACCCAACGACTTTTTATTATGACATTTTTTATTAAAAGGCCCTAACACACACACACACACACACACACACACACACACACACACACACACACACACACACACACACACACACACACACAGCTTCAGTCCTGCTGTTGTGCAGCGTCAGAGCTGTCCAAACTCATTAGCTTCCCATCCGCAGCTCCTCCACCCCTCTTCCCCCTCCATTCATCATCACTCCCTCCATCACTCCTTCTCAGCCAGCCCTCGGCAGCCCCTCTAGTCTTCTCCTCCTTACATCTACAACAAATCAATCCCTTTATTTGCTTCCTGAGGGGTTTGTTTGAGTAAGTGGCTGTCAGGGGCACCATGGTATTTTGCAGCAGAGCTCCGGTGAATTATAAATTCTCAATTATCTATGTGAATGAAGGGGGGTGATACTGTGTGTGTGTGTGTGTGTGTGTGTGTGTGTGTGTGTGTGTGTGTGTTTGTACTCACTTCCCATTGGTCCTCCAGGGAGAGGGTGCTTGGTGGGAACTCTTGGCTGAATTCTGGGTCACAGAAAGACACATTTATTAAAACATGTTTTTTTATTATAGGTTACAGTATCTGTTTAATTATATACAAGGGAAAATACTAGAGAATGAAGGAGAACTTAAGCACCACAAGTCATATTTTATAGATTTTGTCAGTCAAGTACCAAATAGGAAGCCACAGCCAACAGACGGTTAGCTTAGCTTAGCACAAAGCCTGGTAATGGGGAAACAGCTAGCCTGGCTGGTAACAAAATCTACCTACCGGCACCTCTAAAGCTCAGTAGTTAAAGGTGCCGTAGGTAGGATTGTGAAGATCCAGGACTTAGTCAACAAAGCCAACACATTTGAACATCGACAACTTCTCAGTCCCTCCCCACTTTCCGCTTAAAGCCAAAAACGGTCTCCTAAGCCCCTCCCCCCACAAGGGAGAATGAATGCGTGTGCCTGAGCAGTGATTGACACGCAGTTAGACACGCCCCCTGGCCCTGATTGGTGCATCTGAACAGAGAGCGGTGGATTTTTGCAAATCTCACTACAGGCTGTAGGTGGAGCCAAAGGAGCCGGATTATTTTTTTTTAAATGACCAGCTTCATGTAGTTCTACTGGAACATAGGGTCAGTTTCAGCAAATATGACAGAAAGTTAGTTTTATAAGTCTAACCAACTTTAACGGTATATCTTGTCTGTATCTGTACGAAATCCAAAGTGTCAAAATGAAAAGTTGTGGTTCTATTTGGGGAGTAACAGCATTAGCACACATTAATCAACATTGCTGTAAAAGGTGCCAGAGTTATCCAAAATGTTGTTTGCAATCAGCTATTTCTTAAACCTACATTGTGTAATTTTTTAAGTTGATTCTTAGCAAAAAACCCTTTGTTCTTTCACAAATATGTGCTCATTCATGCGTCATTACTTCCACCAACTAATCAAAGTATTCTCGTAAGCGTAGAATCTGCCATTCAGGATCATTCAGAATACATACGAGTGACTCGCTCGAATGACGGCAGCCATGTAGCGCCTCCATCTTTAAAATACATTAGCCAAAGAGGGACATACCTCCGCATTTCGCCCTCTTACGCCTATTGGCACCGTGACGAATGCCCGGGGGAGATAACTCGCCAGGGAAGCGAAAAAGAGAATTAAAACGACAATGCGCCAGGCAAAGCAACAAGACCAAAGTTAATATTGGAGTGGCTAGAACAGCTGCGTGTAAACGATGGCGATACTAATTTGGGTTTCGGCCACCGTAGGAGGAAGGGCTAGAAAGTAATATTCAGTTGGTTGTCATATACAGTTTCACCGCTAGATGGGAGAAATTCTTACACAATGTAGCTTTATGTGATACAACAAGGCATTAAAGCTCAACTAATGATACAGTAGGTTGAAATATAAAATGATTACTATCCATTGGCATTCTTTTCCATGCATGCATACTGTAAACCTTTCATTTAATTAGTTATATAACAAACCATTGTAGACGAGGGCTTTATCTAAATGGCTAGAATGTTAATGGTAATACAACATGAGCTAATCCCCACTGAGACACCCATACACTTGCCCCATACAGTGTGTGTCATTTCTGAACATTAAATTGTATGTAATGCCAGTGACAAACACTTAAAATCCACAATAATGTGTTATGTGGATAAAAATATTACAGAACTTGTTTTTGTGCCGTTCCTCTTTTAAAACTAACTGCTCCGACTGCTTTCAGTTGTCTGTCAACACGTACTGTATGTACACAGCCTGCGCAAATAGACACATACGCACACACACACACACACACACACACACACACACACACACACACACACACACACACACACACAGCTAAACCCCCAGTCAGTCGCTTCCCAGGAATCCAATCCCATCAATGCAAATGCGGCACTGTGATAATGACATCCTCAGTAATTAATTAAACTAAACATAATTAATCAAAACAAGCACATTAAACCCTAACAATCCACTGTGATGATTGATGGAGCTAATTAATACATTAAAATCAAAGAGAAAGAATGGATTTTAATAACGTCATGCAAAATTAATGCACAGGCACCATGAAAATGAATATGAAATGTACTTGAGGGATTGTAATTGGCTTTTCATGTTTTTCAACCACAGAGTAAGGAAATGAAAGGAGAGAGAGGAAATAAAGTCCATGTCCAAATGTGTGTGCGTGCGTGTGTGTGTGTGTGTGTGTTTAATCTGCGTGTGTGTTACCTTGAAGTACTCCATGAGCGACCGCGAGTACTTGACAGCGTGGTCTTTCTTCAAATGGAACATCCTCAGATACAGCAGAGACAGACAGCGGTTACTATGGAAACAAAACCATTAGAAGGCAGATGAATGCGCTGTACAAATTCCCCTTTTAAAGCTCCATCCTTAATATTATTTTCATGTCATCCACACAAAATGCACCCGGACTTCAAAGACGCCCCACGAGTCCGCATGGACTAGGAAGAACTTGAGTGAAGTAAAGGTGTGTGGGAAATGTATAATGTATGATAATACAAAAATCCACATCTTTGTGATTTAATGAATTTAGCAGAGGACACTGAGTGAGAGAAAAAGACAAAGGTTTTAGCAGTCATAGAGGAGCTTTACATTCTAATAGTGTGATTTTATAGGCTCCTGTATATATGGGCCTCATGTAAGAACTGATTCTTAAGTGGTACGAACGACTGAGTTAAGAGAATTTGTGGAATTTACTAGTTTTCTTGTATGTAGACATTTGGTAACAGCCTGTTTCTACAGCGCAAAATAAGCACAATCATAAAATGTTATATTCTGCTTATAGTGCTGTGTAAGTATAGTTATAAATACAATTATTATAATGTATTAAAAGTATGAGTATTATAATACACTATGATCTTGGAAAGAAAATGGTCAGTGAGCTGTGGAGTATTATGATACTTGACCTTATAAGTCATTATGAAATGCTTTATAATGTGCTTTTATATATGCATATTGTTTTAAAGCATTATAAAGAGTTATAAATGATTATTACTATAATTACACAGTGCAATAAGCTAAATTATAGTGCATGATAAGTACGTTTATAGTGTATTATAGACATGGTCTTGAAAAAAAGACACTGATTGACCAGCAATTATGAAGTATTATGATACTTGATCTTATAAGTCATTATGAAATGCTTTTTAGTTGAATGTTTGGTGTAACATTTGGTTTAACATTTTTTAATTATTCTTTTTATTATTATATTTACTGTTTTTTCATCAAATAAATGCTGGAATAATGTTATCACATATCACAGATTATTTACAGAAATGTCCTATTTTCCGTGGATTTTTCATTTATTTGTAGAACTTCAATTAACATGATGGTAGAAGTGCAATATGTAGATGCTGCTAATGAACGGAGGCATATCAGAATTATCAGTTTACAGGAAAGTACTGATATTTTTTACTGGAATTGTTTTTTATTATTATAACTTTAGCTTTTGTGATAAAAGTTCTGTTTGACTGTTCACTGTTACATGTTTATTAAAAGAAAAACACTTATTGTTGGCATTTCCCATCCATGTTTTTATCCCTGCATAAGAATAGAGCAGTTTTGATGGTGTCTCATGTTATAATGCTCCATGACATCTTTTATCTGTTACACAGTGATTACTGAACTTTAGCTAAACTTTAAAAAGTAATAATCGCAAATCGAATTATAATCACAATATCTGGCAGAAAAATTGCAATTCCCCAAATCGTTAAGCCTTATTATGATAGCATAATGAATATTCATGAGTGCCTGTAACTATACTTATGGAGCACTAAAAGCAGATTATAACGCATTATAAATGTGTTTATAATGAATTACAAAAACAGGCTACATAGAAAGGAAAGGAAATTTCTCTTTACGTACAGATTGTCTTCACTTGGGTTTGACTTTACAATAATAATAACTATAGTGCCTTTATCCAAACTAATTTTGAGTTTCTCACTCCAACAGCTGCTTCACAGTCTTGTATGTGGGTCGCTGTCACTGATGTGGCACCCGACAGCGCCTGACAATAAACTACAGTAAGCCTATAATATTCTCTTATCCGTCTCTGTGACTATCAGATCTTGGCCTGCTATCTATGTCATGGACCGCACTGCTCTGATCCCATAATACAACTACTAACTCTACTACTAATTTCAGACAGCAGGAATTGAAGCCGGGTCCATTATAGTAATGATAACATCTCACGCAACAGCTATTCCCGAAAATGGGGAATTCAGAAGGTTGAAACGGGCAATTTACGATTAGGTTTGTGCAGTTATAAGGGTTTTCTGAATCCAAATGGAACATTGTTTAAATTTGCGCATTTGTAGGCCAAGAGTAAATAAAGGTGAGGGGGGGGGGGGGGGAGATGTAATGAATGACATGCAACACTCCCAAGCACTGAGAGACATTGCAACCACTTGGCCAACATCCTAAACCCGCAGGCCGCCAGGACAATCCACCAAAAAACATTATTTAACAGTTAACTGAATAGTTAAATACAAAGAAAACTAAATAGTAAGACACATTTTGGAGACCTGGTCAAAACATAGGACTCTCAGTGACCACAGTGTTTCTATTACTATATATACACACACACACACACACACACACACACACACACACACACACACACACACACACACACACACACACACACACACACACACACACACACACACAGATAAAAGAGAATCATACCACAACACAGCTAGCTTCTTCTCAGCGATGGAGGCTGAATGGCTGGTGAAGTTCTTCAACCTCATGGCATACCTGCAGAGGAGAGACGTTCATTACTTGTGTGCTGACATTTTCACTGATTTATGCGCATGAAATGTAAACACACTTCATTTCTCTCATTATAGCCAAGACATGGACACTCAAGGCTTCATTCTAATTACAAAATCAAGGTTAAAATCGTTCAAGGAGCTGCTCTTTCTGAACAGAATGTAAAACAGTGTCAGTAACGGCAGTCAGTGATTCATTTCTTCAGACAGCCAGCATCCACCCTGCTGAAGTGCCCTTAGGTAAGACAAGCTACAGGTCAGCTTTATCTGACTGTGCATCCTGTGGTTACTGACGAGGTATTTCAATCAATGCCGTAGGGGGCAGCTGTTTCCTCCTGCCCCTAGTGACCCAATTGCTTAGTGATGTGGTAGTCTATATCAACGATGGTTCATTTACAGGATAGTTCCGGTGCCTCCGGGTGTCCCTCACTTTCCGCTTTCTTTTTTGTTAAAGGACAATTCCGGCACAAAACGAACCTAGGGGTTAATAACAGATGTGTACCCACTTGATCTGGGACATGTTTTCATGCTAATCGAATGTGTTTGTAGCTTGAAACAAGCTAGCGCGGACCACTGATAAGCTTAAAACGCTAGTATTCGGGGCACAGGGAAAGTAAAAACAAATCGCTATTTATACCACTAAAAAGGCTCAAAATATCACCAATTTCAACGGTAGCATAATGAGGGTCCCTACATGTTAACCGAAGCATTGAGAACATTGCAAGTGTTTATTAAAAAGATAGTTTAGAAAGACAGTAGCTCCCAAGACGGCGGCCGCCTGTATACGAGAACGTGACTGTCTTTATAAACTATCTTTTTAATAAACTGTCTGTACACTTACAAAGTTCTCAATGCTTCGGTTAACATTTAGGGACCCTCATAATGCTACTGTTGAAGTGTGGTGATATTTTGAGCCTTTTTAGTGGTATAGTGATTTGTTTTTACTTTCCCTGTGCCCCGACGACTAGCTTTATAAGCTAATCAGCAGTCCGCGCTAGCTTGTTTCAAGCTACAAACACATTCGATTAGCATGAAAACATGTCCCAGAGAGCGATCGAGTGGGTACACATCTGTTATTAACCCCTAGGTTCGTTTTGCGCCGGAATTTTCCTTTAACTTTAAACTCCGGTCGGATTGAGCAACATTAACTGGAGCCTCTGAGCAGCGTTGCATGCAAAAAAAAAAAGGGTTTTAAGGACAATTTGGATCGTGCCACAAGGCCGGCCTGCTTGGGTCGTTCTGGGAAGGATTGTAAAGATTTACAAAGAATATGTTTACTGCATTTCCTCTCTAACTGGGACGTTTTGGGACCGATTGGTGGGGGTTTGCTATGGACAAAATACACACGGCAATACACTGGTAAGAGCAAATTACGTTTAACCATGTATCAGCTAATTTAAACAGCTCATGTTACTGTATTGTGTGAACAGTTAACTTCATTTAAAATCATATGTGGCAGTTTTTTTTTTGCGGGGTGCAAATGTTCCACCAAAACAAGTTCCTTCCCGAGACTATTTCGCAGAGCCACTGTCGCTGCATCCGGTGCTTAGCGCCGCCCAAGACGATTGTGATTGGTTTATAGAAATGCAAACAACCCAGAGCGTTTTTTTTCCTCCTATCCAGGAGTGTATGCTCCTGTTGCCAGACTGTCCTCCGCAGCGCTGTGGAGATTGTGAGGTTTTGGCAATGAGAGTCTAGAGAGGTGCTTAATCAGTCAACATGAAATTCAGCAGTGACAAGTGAATCAAGGGAGAGCGGTAACACCTCTATACTTCATTGACCTCCGTAGGAAAGCAAAGTCTTGTCCTTTCTTCTGCTCCCTCCTCAGGGAGGTGAAAGGCCGGAGTGACAGATCCGCAGCCCTGCAGCTGGGGGACCATTCAGCATCTTGCTCGAGGACACTTCAGCAGGATGGATGAGTGCAGACAAGCAGGGCTTGAACCTGAGTCCTTCAGTTAAAGGATTCTCTCCCACTAACAGCACCCTGCTGTCAACCTGCCTGCTTTCAAAGGAAGCAAGTCATTTGTTATTCTCACGTTGCTCTCTTTAAAGTCACACTTAGTGACGCCACACACACTGGCAGTTCTCTGAAAGGCTGGAGAACAGCAGAGATCCTGGAATGCAACACTAGTTTAACTACGCTCATTAGCAGTCCCGCAGGTCTGTGATGCTTTAGACAGCAAAGATAAAAAAATATAAAAATAATCTATGTTGGAGAGTCCAGAGCTTCATGCTAATTAGGGTTTAGTGTTGAAAGTTTTGATTAGTCATTTTCTGTGGGCAGAGAGGTGAACATATGCAACCGCAAAATATTATTACGGCTAATGGTCGAAATCTACAACAGGTCAGTAAGGTTAGGCTGTTAAGAGAGGTATAATTTTCCACATATGAATCAATCTGATTTGGAAGCAATTATAGGGAAATGTGCCGAGACAGTGCACACAGTAAGTACCCACTCATTTATTTGGGAAAGAATTAGGGAATTACAGAATATAATAGCTGCATATCTGGGTAGAGAGTCACAGCTGTTGATTTCCAGAGAACTTTCCTCAAAAGAACTGCCAAAATCTGTATGACTGTAAAAATGACAGCGAATAATTTGAGCTACCTTAAATATTCAGTTACCTTCTCCACTTTTGTTGACTTTGATATCTGCCTGTAAATTACAGCTATAGACAGACAGACAACACCATTTATTTCCCTGTTCAACTGACCAGCTAAACTAAAAAGGTGCTGCACCCATATCAGGCATTACAAAAACCAGCTGTTCATAATATATATTTTTTCCATTGTTTGCTGGGGTATATTTGTGTGGACTGTTATCCCAAAATAAGTTGACTTTACTAGAAATTTGCGTGGAAACCAGTTGCCTTAAACCATTTAAAGGACAATTCCGGCGCAAAATGAACCTAGGGGTTAATAACACGTGTGCCGAGTTAGTTTTCATGCTAATCGAATGTGTCTCTAGCTTTAAACAAGCTCCGCAAACCGGTGATTAGCATGATAACACTACCTTTCGGGGCAAATGGTAAATCGTTATTTTATACCACTAACAAGGCTCAAAATAGCACCACAGTTCAACAGTAGCATAATGAGGGTCCCTACATGTAAACCGAAGCATTGAGAACTTTGTAAGTGTACAGACAGTTTATTAAAAAGATAGATTATAAAGACATTAGCGTTCATGTTTACATGCGGGCGCCATCTTGGAAAACAGTCATGACCAGTCGAATCACGAACGCCGTGCTTGAGCTATGTTACTGGTTACTGGTTGCACGGCGTTCGTCGTTCGACTGGTCATGACTGTATTCCCAAGATGGCGGCCGCCTGTATACGAGAACGCTACTGTCTTTCTAAACTATCTTTTTAATAAACTGTCTGTACACTTACACAGTTCTCAATGCAAGTTTGGTGCTATTTTAAGCCTTGTTAGTGGTATAGAAATAGCAATTTGTTTTTACTTTCCCTGTGTCCCGAATACTAGCGTTGTAAGCTAATCAGAGGTTCACGCTAGCTTGTTTCAAGCTACAAACACATTCGATTAGCATGAAAACATGTCCCAGAGAACGGTCGATTCGGTACACATGTGTTATTAACCCCTAGGTTCATTTTGCGCCGGAATTGTCCTTTAAGTTTTTACACAAGGTTAAACTTAACATGTTAAGTTGTATTAACCCAGAGCGGTAAGTTGATGCAGTAGACAAATCAAGTCTACGTTAGTAGTCATTAGTAGTAGTAGTATTAGTAGTAAAAATCATTAGTAAACATAAATGAGTTTGTTGTCTAAAATAAGCATGTTAAGTTCAACATGCAAAGAAACATAACAAATATAAAACATTAGGCAACTTATCACTACTAAAGAAATAATTTGTTCGTATGAATGTTTGTTTACTTTATGACAGCAATGACTTTAAGATGAATGTATTTAATATATAATATAATAAACATTAATATATAAAAATAATACAAACATTGAAATCTTCCAATGTAATGTGCTGCTTGGAAAGTTTTACTCAGGAGACAGAGTTACTAGTTTTCAGTCTGTGTATATGATATGACCCCCGGGTCTCGGTCATGGTACAACAATAAATGTAGATGAACATGAACACTAAATGAACCATACAAAACTAAAACCCAGATAACATAAATGCACACCCAAAACATTAACAGAACATCATTAAAACACATTTTAACTAGGACAGAAACTGTCCAGAACTTATTTATTTTCTTCCCATGAGCTTTTGCACTGCTTCAGTGCAGAACAGATCAAATGCCCCTGCCCCTCCCATACAGAAACTTAAGATCCTTAGTTATCTCTGCTTCATATGATCTGTGTACTGCATACTTAAGCTGATTATTACAAACAACTAATGTGATTTAGTAATGAAATCCACAGAGCTGCGGAGGAGGATCTGGCTAGTCTGCAAAGCATTCCGGGATGGGAGAAAAATGTGCTCTGGTTTTTTTGGCATTTCTTTTAAAGGGGACATATGCTTTTCTGTGTTTTCTGTCATATCTACAATGTTACGTTGGATTTTCATGTTAAACGTGGCCAAAACAAATAATAAGATAAACGTATTTTAGGCAAATCCCTGTGAGCTAAAACCTTCAGATTTCCAACTATTCTGAACACTCCGGTTTCAACAGTTTTTTCTACTCTCGGTTAAGTCTTACGCAACTCTAAGTCGGCCTGGCCTGCTGTGATTGGTCATCTGTTCCAAGTAGGCAGGACTGGAGTTTTTTTCTTTTAAGCCACTGCGGTGTTAACATTGTCGCAATTCCGGGTCACATTACTCCTGAAATAATTTCTGTTTATGTACTATCTGGTTTAAAAGTTGCTATATTCTATTAAGTGTCCACTGCTAACTATAGTAGCTACATGGCAAACAGCAGTAAACAATGTAATCTGGGCTGCCAATGTTGTTAAATTCTCCCCAATTCTGGGTCGTATTACTGCTGAAACATGTCCGATTAGGTAGTGTTTTGTTCCGAAGCCTTTATCTGCGATTTTTTGAAGGTATAAAGTGCTGCTTCGTTCCACTACAATCTAATGTTAGCATACTGCTAACTATTAAGCAGCTACATGCTAACGCGACATAGCTGTAATCTCGGCCAATGCTGGTCATTTCTCCTCAAATTCTGGTCACTTTACTGCTGGGACATGTCCTGTTGTGTAGTATTTTGGTTTAGGAGCCTTTATTGGTGATTTTTCATAGTACAAAGTCCTGCTATATACTCCGTTGCAGTAGCTCCAGCTTCCACTGGGGTCAGCCCTATGTTCCCACAGTCCAATGGTCACACAGCTCTATGTTCCCACAGTCCAGTGGTCACACAGCCCTATGTTCCCACAGTCCAATGGTCACACAGCCCTATGTTCCCACAGTCCAATGGTCACACAGCCCTATGTTCCCACAGCCCAATGGTCACACAGCCCTATGTTCCCACATTTCTAAGATTTTTTTTTCACTGAAAATTAGGCCCTATGTTCCCACATTCCCCACATTTTGAAAAAAATCGTAGAAATGTGGGAACATAGGGCTGTGGAAACATAGGCACGCTCCCCTTCCACTAGTGAAACAAGGAGTGGAGGCTCCAGAGTTTCCAGGAAGCATGCTGGCCAATCGAGGAGGGATTAAAGAGACAGGTGCTCCTACAGAGCGTCTCATCCATCCATCCATTCATCCATCCATCCATCCAGTACCTGATCAGCTCCACAGTCTCAGAGTACATGGTATACGGTGATTTGGCCTCCAGCGGATCTCGCTCCATAGCATTTCCACACTCTATGAAGGAGAGGGCGCCGTCTGCGTAGTTCACCGCTTTACCAAATTTGTCCATCTGCAGATAGAGAGGACGAACGCAAACAGAAAGGCAGACACATGAGTGACGGAGAAACAGCCGAAATGTGACAATGAGAAAAATGAAAAGAAACACAGCAGAGGAGAGACAAAGAGAGAGAAGACATGAATGAGACAGAGACAGAAGAAGCACTGTCTTAACAGATGCGCGGTCGTCTCTTTGAATAATCTCCCGCTTAGATGCAAATCCCCAGATAAAGGCGAGGAAAAAACGCGGAAACACAAGATAAATAACAAGTTAAATTAATCTCATTTCATTGCTCGGGAGGGGATCAGATAATTCTTTTGATATTGTATAATCTTGCAGACATCATCAGTCCTTGAATGCGATGTTCCCTTGGAGACAAATGGTGCAATAAATAATACAAATTATACAGTACAGTACTTGATATGAAATAGATTTTCATTCTTCGGAGAATGGCTGTGCGCACACTTGAGCAATGACACACACACACACACACACACACACACACACACACACACACACACACACACACACACACACACACACACACACACACACACATCTAGCCTGTAGATTGTAACGTTGTGTGGTTTCAAATTACTTTCTTGCTATCTGTACGTCTGTCTTCTCTTTGCCTCCTGTATATGCCCGAGCATGGAGGTGTTTGTGTGTGCGTGTGTGTGTGTGTGTGTGTGTGTATGTGTGTGTGTGTGTGTGTGTGTGTGTGTAATTGGGCTGGGTACTGAAATTCTATACTTTTAGGCACCGACTGAAATGCCCATGTCATTCAATCCCAAATTCCAATATTATCAAGTTCAATTTTTTCAAGATTAATTTTATTTATATAGCACATGGAAAAACAACCAACAAGCTCAAAAACAAAATGAATAAAATACACAATTTAAAAAAAAATAAACAACAGTAGAGAAGCTGTCAAAACTCAACGCAAATTGAAAGCCAACGAAGAAGAAGTGGGTTTTAAAGTGCTCATATTATGCTCATTTTCAGGTTCATAATTGTATTTAGAGGTTGTACCAGAATGGTTTAATTTTCAGAAAAAAACATATTTTTGGCTCTGGTTTATTGGCATTTCTTTTAACCAATCATATGTAGTTTGAGAGGCTGGACTACAACGTGCGCCACATAAGTAAATGGACTGTATTTATATAGGCAGTTTATTGTCTAGTCTTAAAGACTACTCAAAGCGCTTTCACACAGAACAGCAACCATTCACCATTCACACACTGTGGCCGAGGCTGCAATACACTAATCAGATAAACATTCACACACCGGAGCAATTCGGGGTGCAGTGTCTTGCCCAAGGACACTTCAACATGGGACTGGGCCAAGGATCAACCCACCAACCCTCCGATTGGTAGACGACCACTCTACCACCTGAGCCACAGCCACCTAGCCTGGTCCTACCAGACTCTGGTCCATTTCATTTGTCCAGAGAGTCTGGCCACTCTCCATTGACAAGTGTTAACTTCCTTGAAGGTGGGTACTCTGTTGAAGTTTAAAACTATTGGATCTGCCATAACCAATCGCTAACGTTTGGTCGCGATGTATGTCATGCGCATGTGCAACAAGAGGGGAGACCGACAACTATCGACTTATATTTAGCATTAGCATCTCTAGCCTTAGCCAACTCCTTCACCACTAATGGAGTGAGCTGGAAAATCAAACTTTTCCCAAACCCCGTGGGGAGGAGGGCCACAACATCATGGCCACCAACAAAACTCAGCAAAGATTGTTCTTGCTCGGGCTTTAACTTCTGGATATTTGCCAGCGTTGCTGCCACAACGGACCGAATGGCTTTGCTCGCATCTTTCTCATGCACGTCCTATCGTCATCGTTCTAAGCCACTCCCTCTGTTCGCTGATTGGACCGCCAAATATTTGGCCGGAGAAAAACTCGTGAATATACCGCGAACCCAGACGGAGAACTGAAGGGAAATGAAAACTGAGTACGTAGAAGGGCGAAGCCAGGCTAACAGCCACCCCCTTTACACATAAGTGTGAAAGAAACTGAAAAAAAGAATCAATAATAGCTCTGTAATGTGTAATGTTGTAATTTATTTTTGTTAAAATGGATTTAAAAAAAGAAATTGGTATTGAAAAAATTGGTATTGAAAAGTATTGTTCAGAGACTGGTATCGACATTTTTTTGATGATACCCAACCCTAGTGTGTGTGTGTGTGTGTGTGTAACCTGTATCTTTCAGTGATTTCAGAAAGAGTTGTGGAAGTCTTACCAAAGCGTCAGCCTTGTGCTTCAGTCTCTTGGCCTCCTGCATGTAGTAGTCTGCACTGTGGACTCTGGGAACAAAGGAAAAAGAACATAAATGGTATGTTTGCACACACGTCGTTTACTAACTAAAAATAACCGTGCAGAGTAATTTACATAATCACTGGCTACGGGTAGCTTGCAGTGAGTTATATAGCCTACTTAGACATACATACCTCTGGCTTAGTTCAACCTTTGTAAAACAACAAAACATGTTTCATGAATAATGCAGGAACCCTTTGGGACAAATACGTAACAAGATATATCATCGTTCCAGGTTTCAACACAACTCAGCCAGTGGTGAGGTAGTTACAGATATTTCCCCCCACCTGCAACACACTAACAGGCCACCATTTGTCCCATTAGTGTGTTGTTTTAAATCATCTAATATGCAGCATGATGATGGCTATCCTCTCTCAAATCAGAGGAGGTGCTTTAAAATAAGTTATTTTTAAGACATGAGAATGCATTCGAGGTCTTCATGGGTCTATTTGGTTCCTAGTTGGACCCCCTTGAAAAATGGTTTATCTCAAGGGGCTATCCTTCAATAAACTTGTAGTAGTTTCCTTAACCCAAACCAGGATCTACGGAAGAGGATTAGGGCCACATGTAAAAACATGTATTTGAGTTTAAATTCAGAATTCTGACTTTGAACTCAGAACTCAAATACATGTTTTCACATGTGGCCCTAATCCTCTTGCATAAGGATCTGAGTCCGACTGGGTCCTATTAGGGTCCATATTCAGTCTAATCGGGTTAGGTATGGTCCCGTTCTATTGTGGCCAGTCTCAGGTCCGTGTGTCAATGTCTTTTTTATTATTATTATTTGTTTATGGTGCAGTACAAGTGATCAAAGTGAAAACACATACTGTATGACGCAATGTGTGTGTGTGTGTGTGTGTGTGTGTGTGTGCGCATGCATGTGTGCATGCATTTGTGTGTGTGTGTGGCTGGTTTTCTTGTGTGAAGGGCATATTGACACACGGGTAAAGTGTCAAAAACATCTGAATGTTTCTGGATGGACCTGCTACCAGTTCGGATCGTGAGCTGTGTCGTAATCATTACAGGAGAAAGAAATTAGGTTTTTTGATTGAAGATAGTGCTGCATCATATAACGGTCGTTTAGCCCAAACATCATCAGAAGAAACAAATCAGTCAACCCCCCCCACACCACCAGTCCTAACCTGGAGCCAGAGTGGCGAATGGAGAAGATGAGTAGTGTAAGAAAACTTGGGGAGGTTGAACACCAGATGTGCAGCAGCAGTCTAGACTAGTTGCACAGGTCTTGTGGCAGTATGCATCGTAAAGTTCAGGGGGAAAGCGGCATGTATCGCTATTCTCTCGGACCGCAGCTGCTTGTTAATTAGTGGGGCGCCACATAGCTGTCAGCGTCGGGATTCTCTCTCTGTCAGGGTCTGTTGGGGTCGACAGCATTTCGGACCAGTTTGGACCTCTAAAATGCCTTCCAATAAACATACGATCGTGGTGGAAGTAATTAGTCCAGTGGTATTGCTAGTACTAGAGCTGTCAAGCTTTTCACTCACTCCCCCATCTGTCAGATATATATATATATATATATATAATTTTTTTTTTTAAAGATTATTTTGTTGGCATTTTTAGGCCTTTATTTTTGGACAGCTTGGACATGCCAGGGGAACGAGAGGGGGAATGACATGCAGCAAAGGGACGCAGGTCGGAACCTAACCCGTGGCCGCTGCATCGAGGACTGAGCCTCTGTATATGGGCGTGCGCTCTACCAGGTGAGTTACCCAGGCGGCCAATATATTTTTGAGTGTTTACATGGGAGGAGCAGTGCCCTCCCTCTGTTTTGTGCTATAAAGTAATCTCCTTTTGTGCCATACGGCAACCCATCTGTCAAAATCTAAATTGAATGTATTTAGTTATGAGTTAAGACTCATAGAGCATAGTTAACATGTCATGTCTAAGTCTTCTGATGCAAAAACAAGAAACAACATTCATACTAGGGTCTAATTGATTCTTTTCCCTAGAATTGATATTTCTTATTTATTTTTTACCAATGATTCAGCTAAATATTTTCTGTTTATACGGTACCGCC
Source organism: Sander vitreus (assembly GCF_031162955.1). Classification (NCBI taxonomy): domain Eukaryota; kingdom Metazoa; phylum Chordata; class Actinopteri; order Perciformes; family Percidae; genus Sander; species Sander vitreus. The sequence goes on along the minus strand of NC_135864.1, from coordinate 31,410,028 downwards.
GACGGCGACTACATCATATCCGTTTCAAGCAAAACAGAGCAAAAGCAGAAAATGCAGAAGATCCATGTTATGTACTTCTTTATCAATAAATACATGTCAGACTGACTGACTGACATGTGATGTGCATTGTTCTTAGAAAACAATTAGTGTCAAAAATGTGAAATTAAATGTGGATGAGTGGGAATGAATGGTATATGTGGAGGAGTGGAAGCATGGAGAGTGTGTGGTTGGGGAGGTGGGTATGTAAAAGTATGAATAAGAGCATGCATGAGTGTGGTTTAAGATTCTGTGGAGTAGAGGAATACTGTTACTAGTAGGAGTTGTATTCTGATTGGAGTATGCCATTACACAGTATGCTGGTATATGTATTACTTCTTGATGGAAATAATAAAAATAATTATAAAAAATCACAATACAAATCGAATAGGCAACCATGTATCGTGAAAGAATCAAATCGGGACAAAAGCCTATGATCCCAGCCCTAATGTATACAGTGGAACACTCAAGACATGCTTCCGTGTAAAGAGGCTTGCTGTCTCCTCGCACACGAGATGGAGGGGATTACTTATACAAACATCAGGGAGTTGCGTACAGACTGCAACGTCTTATTAACAACAATATTGATTAGATAAAAAATGTATTTATAAATCATTCTGCTAACAGACTTCACAAGCATCAACTAAGAATCTATTGCAGTAAACTTATGTGTGTAATTGTGCACACTGGTGTGATGATATATAATGTATTTCTACATACGTGTCGCTAAATGAGAGTCTTGGCCTGCGAGGTTCAGCAGGTTCCGACCACGCCTCTGAATCTGACTGTCCGTTGGCATGGTAGCCATCTCCGCTGGGCTTTTCGCTGTGGGTATCCACTTCCTGAAGTAGAGAATGCATTAAATCCACGGTTATGGTAGTATTGCAATGGGTGGCTTTCATCAACTAGCTGATTATTGTTGGCTTCTCATTCACGGTGACGGATTCACTTTGCCAGTTGAATGAACAGTCTTGCAGTCACCGTTATAAGTAGGGTTGGGTACCGAAACCCAGTTCCACTATGGAACCGGTTCCTACGTAACCGGTAGGAATTGGACCGGATTAGAACGCAAATTTCGGTTCCACCTAATGTGTCGACTAAAATATTTTCCCTCTGTCGCTCTGAAACGGATGTAAAAATATCACACTTTCTCTGTAGTCTACTGTTAGCTAGCTACCATAAAATGCCATATTTTCCCTCTGGGCTCACCAAAACGGACGTAAAAGCATATTAACCATTCCCTGCACGTGATCGCTAGTGAACATATTACACTTTTTCAGTTTTTCAATAATCAGTTTAGGAATTGGAATCGTTTTAAAAGTACCGGTTCAGCGTCGGAATTGTAAAAATCCAAACGATACCCAACCCTAGTTATAAGTAGAAGAATGAAACAAAACGTGTGGGATGTGGTTAAACTGACCCAACTGTCTCAATCACAAAACGATTGTCCTGAAGTCATTTGTGCCATACTGTATGTAGACACCACCGTACGCTTGGTTTATAAATTCAAACCCACATGACGAAGCTAACGGGCATTTTGCAGTTTAAAGGTCCCATGGCATGGAAATTTCACTTTATGAGGTTTTTTAACATTAATATGAGTTCCCCCAGCCTGCCTATGGTCCCCCAGTGGCTAGAAATGGCGATATATCGGTATAAACCAAGCCCTGGGTATCCTGCTCTGCCTTTGAGAAAATGAAAGCTCAGATGGGCCGATCTGGAATCTTCCCTTTATGACGTCATAAGGGGAAAGGTTACCTCCCCTTTCTCTGCTTTGCCTGCCCAGAGAATTTGGCCCACCCATGAGAAAGAGAGAGACATCATGGCTTGAAAACAAGTGAAGCATGACAGTTGGTCAAGGCCACACCCCCACCCTCCACCTTGCCCCCCCTCTCCTCCTCAATAGCATTTAAAGCTACAGACACAGAAATGGCACATCCTAAGGAAAGCTCATTGTGGGACTGGCTCTAGTGGCTGTAATTCTGCACCAAGGCTGAATTTCTGGAAAGAGACTTCAGATACAGTATTAGGGGACCACTAAGGTCTATATAAAAGAGACTTCAGATACAGTATTAGGGGACCACTAAGGCCTATATAAAAGAGACTTCAGATACAGTATTAGGGGGACCACTAAGGCCTATATAAAAGAGACTTCAGATACAGTATTAGGGGACCACTAAGGCCTATATAAAAGAGACTTCAGATACAGTATTAGGGGACCACTAAGGTCTATATAAAAGAGACTTCAGATACAGTATTAGGGGACCACTAAGGTCTATATAAAAGCATCCAAAAAGCAGCATGTCGTAGGACCTTTAAGTTTATCAGAACAGAGAACTTCTGAAACTTTAAATGGAAATTGTACAATTTCTTTAAATGTATTAATGTAATTTCATAAATACTTCACAACATTAAGTAGTTTCCTGGGAGCTTTTCTTTGTAGCGCTCTGTAGCGCTTTATGATCTATCCATAGCCTGCTACCGTAAAACAAAGCCAGTGGTGGAATGTAACTAAGTACATAAGTCAAGTATTGTACTTCAGTAGAAGTTTGCAGTACTTATATATTATTTAGTATTTAGTATTTCCATTTTATGCTACTTTATACTTTTACTCTACTATATTTCAGAGGCAAATATTGCACATTTTTACTTACTACATGTATTTGATAGCTTTAGTTAATACTTTGCAGATTTAGATCATTATTACACAACATAACTAACTGATGTTGAGTTACTATAGGTTGAGCTACCCAGTAATTAAAATGAGTCCCATCTTTACAGTGATTAACACATAAATGCATCACTACTTATAATCCCGGAATATATAATATACATGATTCTGAAATGGGCTATTCTGAATAATGAGTACTTTTACTTTCTATACTTTTAGTGATTTTTTTAATACAAATACTTGTACTTAAATTTGAAATGGATTGACTTTTACTTGTAACAGTCTTTTTATGCTGAAGTATACCGAAGTAAAAGATCTGAATATTTCTTTCACATCTGAACAAAACACTTATTTTAGTGCCTTTGGCTCTTAAAACTCCTGAAATTGCAGGTAAGGAAATATGACTCACATCGGCGAGATGTGTCATGCTGTAGATTCTTACTTTTTAAGCGTGGCAAGTCATTAACTCGAGTTATTTTTGGAACAGTGTCAGTGTCAAGTGAGCAACTCAATTTTGCAAGAAGAAAATGCCACTAGCCTGCTCTGACTCCCAAATGGTGTATTCCAAAGTGTGGACAATGAAGCACCAGAGTCAAAAATCTACCAAGTTGTCATCATTTAAAGTGTAAGTCCAGAAGGCCTATCTCTTGAAAACGCGGTGTATTATTTTAATAAGAACACGTTTGCTTACGTAAATGGTGACATGTAACACTTACACTGCCATTTCTCGCACGTGATGACGCCTTGCCTTCCCCTCTCCTGTGTCTGTGTGAGGAAGAGGAAGAGGAAGTGGAAGAGGAAGAGGCCGGGCAGGGAAGCATCCCAGCGGCGGTGGCGTCCTGACTGAGAGAGGAACTGTTGTCACAGGTTCGTTTACGAGGGGGATCGTCAGAGAGGGGGGACAGGAGGGGGGGGAGCAGCTTGTCATCGCGCCGTCGAGACTGCTTCCTGTTTAGGGAGCTACTGCGCGCGCGCACACACGCACACACACACACACACACACACACACACACACATACAAAAAGGACAAAGCAGTGTGATTATTCATTTATTTATTGTAACTATTATATTATCTTTTTACTATATATTTAGGATATGTGCTCTAATTAGTTGTTTCAATTAACACCCTGCCACCACTGCTTAGAGGCATGTACGGGATGAGAGGGGGAATTCCCATTGGTTGCTAATATAGTGGTTGTTTTTCAGGTCATACATGAGTTAAGAGCATGCCTTGTTAAAACGTCTCCATAAAATCCCAAAACAAAGGATCACACAGATAACCTTGACTATAAGAGGAATAATCTTACAGTTTTTTTTTCAATTGCTAAAACACAATTTTCAAAACTACACACCCAAACTGCAAAATATCTCATATATCCTGCAAAATGAAGCACTGCAACCAAAACTACACATACAGTAGCATTATCAAAATCAAACGTTTGCACCAAACGGCACACACTTCATTCATACTACCAGATTTTTGTCTAACCAACTACACACTGTTGGCCATAATGAAAAGCAATCTCATATTTAGTATGCTTTGCCATAATACTAAAATAGTTCAAATTGTAGAACATTCTTCAGATTGTTCACATGCACAGAAATATTTGCAGATACACACACATGCTGTTGAAACAGGAGATATATTTACATTGGACTGAACAAAAATATGCTCACAAAAAACAGTAAACTGTAAAAGAAAATTGCAGAAAAAATGTGCAGAAAAAAAAAATATAAAAAAAAAAGAGTAATAATAATAATAATAGTAGTAAGACTAATAACAATTAGGGGCTCCCCTGTGGTCTTTTCATAGTGCTTACTTCCTGATTGAAGTGGTAACAATTAAAGGTGCTCTATGAGTTCCTGCATGACGTCACTTCTGTTGACGTTCCAAGTAAATTCAAAACAAAGAGCAAGCTCGCCCCTCCCCTCATGTTTCCGTAACTGTCATGACTAACTGACTAGCTGTCACTAACCCCCACCCCCCTCCCCCCAACCATCTTGTCGGTGATTGGCTGGAACGTGTTTGTTGTATTTTGGTGCCTATCCTGTGCCTCTAGTGTTTGTTTGACATTTACGAGCCCTGTGTTGTCTCCCGAGACCGGGCTTTTTCACGGTGTGTTCAGGGGGCAGGCAGCTAGCGGATCAAGGACAGACGCCTATGATTTCAGGCAAAAATGAAATCGCGCTGAAACCATGCAGGAACGCATAGTGCACCTTTAACCATTGAGGTGTTTGGCCACGTGGCACATATATTGGCCAATTAGCTCATGTCGTGTCATTTTGAATGGCAGTGTTTTGAAATGGCAAACATGTGACTTTATGTCAGATTGTTGTGTCTTATGTAGAGAACCGTGTTCAGTGCATTTCAAAAGTGCCATTTTGAATTGCAAAATGTGTGTAAAACAGAACATGTGTTTAGACTTTTGGAGACTTGAGAAGAGGTTTGGCTCTGTGTGTCAGCTTAAATAATTGTGCTATGTATGTCATTTTAGTGTTTTAGCAATTGGAAAAAACGGTAACAATGACTTGTTTAACATCGCTAGAGGACTGCACAATCTCAAATAAAACACCACCAACACCAAAGCCCCTGACACATCAAAGTACCTCATCATAGCACAGAGAAATGAATGTATCCTAAACCCACAAATGGAATATAAAAATACACGTATATAGGGCTGCATAATATATGGTTTTATCATCATCGCAATATCAACTGGTGCAATAAACACATCCCAAAAGGCTGCGACGTATCGCGAAAGACAAAATATCTGCACTTTAAAATGTAACAGTTGTTCTTTTTTTTATTCAATGTTCAATTTGTTCAATAAAAGAACGTTGGAAATGATTTCCTTTCATTTGTTTTAAACTCAACAAGCAGTTTGTTGTATTTTAGCAGGATACAGGAAGCAGCAGTACACTGAGTAAACTTTAAAGCAACACTACAGAACTTTTCCCGCTTGTCCAGTTCATTCGAACTACAGATCCGCTACCCGATCTGGCAAACTTGCATAATGTAATGTAATGTAATGGACAATTCCACTTCCAACCTGTAGGGGGACCGAAGCGGGAAAAGTTCTCTAGTGTTGCTTTAATATCAGTTTATTTATCGCAAGTTCTATCGATATCGGGATATTTAACAATGTTATCGCATATCGTGCAGCCTTAACGTTTATTATTCATATTGTTATCATGTTTATCCTTTACGGTGCTACCCCATGCCCCTCAATTAACAGAAATACTGTACATGTGCGTTGGGGATTCGGCTGCAATCAGATTTTAACTGCTGGCAGTCTTGGAAAATGGCTGCATTTAAACAGGTTAAGTGGTTTTCAAATTCTGTGAAAACATGACATCCACTTTCTATATTACTGGATCAATAAGTTACCCTTTAAGTCCTCCTGACACTGGTTTGTCTTGCTCCTAAGAAACAGACCAAGCGTCAGGGTCCTGAGGTCCTGCTGTATACCTGTTTGCTGCTTCTTCTTTTTTAAAGAGCTGGCCCCCCTCCATTTTTTAAGCTGCGCCAAACAGATCCTCTGAGCTGCCCTGTCTCCTTACCCTCCAACCAAACTCAAACTCCACCTAGCTCGCCTTGAACTGCTGTTCGACTTTTTCCATTGACTTACTTCCTCTTTGCCATTACAATATTTCATCCACTTTGTCAAAAAAAAATGGTACATTCTAAGACACCCTACTCCTGAGCTAACAATGTCTAACTATCTTGTTGAGACTCCATTTGCAGTTGCTGAATTATATTGTCCTTCTAAAATTGTTGTAGTTCTGCCTTCCCTGCTAGAGCATCGACGAGTATTCCCTCAGCTGCCTTATTGTTGCTCTTGTGACTCATATTGTTTGCAACACAACAGATAATATTTTTATGTTTTTCCTCTGCCTGGAAACTCTGGGGGTTTGATGCAGCGAGAAATGTTGCTGAGCTTGCAGAACAACGCCGCGGGACCCGACATTAGTGATAATATACAAAACCAGGGAGACAAAGACTAATTAGTTGCTATAGTGCGTGAGTGAATATGTGAGTTATGTGTGTGCGCTTTTGTGTCTGTGTACAGCATAATTGATGGGTGCCTGCATTTTGTGTGCACGACTATGCTAATTTGGTGCATGTGTGTGTGTCTATCCTTAAGTGGATGCTTGTGTGTGCAGGAAAGCATGTGAGAGCTCTCATAGCTCTTTTAAAGGGTAATAAGTTAAGACTTTTACAGCCTCAGAGCACAAAATGACCACAGTATATCTGCCAAATATTCATCTGGAATACATTTACAATGACTCAACAGTTACTTGGCCAGGTGGGAAGATTTCTGGCTCCAAGTCCAACTGAAATCAAACTGTTGTTTTTTCCGTTTTATCGGCAAATAAGTTGGCCTTCGCTGATTGCAGCGGACGATGTTTACGTGGGTTTTTTTGCGGTCGGAATCAGACAGCAGTCAACTAGCAAATGCTGCTACTGCAGCTGCTGATTCGGAGAAGAAGCCACTGACAGGTAGGGCTGGGTATCGTTCAAAAACGTTCAATACCGGTACTGATACCGATACCATGACTTTGATACTGGCTCCTAAACGATACATTTTTTTGTTTTATAAACCATTTTAATAAAACAAAAAGAAATTACAACAGTACGGCACAAATCTTTTAATGTACGTGAGCCCCGTCTCTGCGCGTAACGTAGTTTTGCTGCCAATCAGCAGCATTATTAGATCTTGGTGGAAGCATGCTGCATGCTTATTGGCTGATGGACGCTGATGAGATTTACTCCGTAGGTATTGAAATTGGGTATTGAATGACGAGGCATTTTTCGATACTCTAAACTAAGGAGGCAATTAAGTCGGCGCCTAAAAATTGTTGTTTTGTTGTACCCAGCAGGGCTGCACAAAATGATGAAAAGATGGGGTATGCGATAACGATATTACTTGCGATAAATAAACAGATATTAAAGTGTATTCAGTATTCAATAAAAAAAAAAAAAACATATATTGTACATCCCTAGTTCCCAGCCCTATTGTTTACAGTAAAAGAAACTGTCAGCCGTGTGGGAGAAAGATCAGCGACATAAGCCCCCACCAGCAAGAATCGGTCCTTGATCACCACAGCATTGAGAAGGGGAGAAAAGGGAGAAAATGATTGAGGTGATGGAGTTCATCGCATTAGATCAGTGTTTCTCAAATGGGGGTACGTGTACCCCTAGGGGTACTTTGGAGGACTGCAGGGGGTACGTGACAAAAGGGTTTTCAGTTACAAGGATGTAGTGACTTCTACTGGCTTTTTTTTCTCCAAGTTTGTCGCTTTTTTCAAAGTTTTTGTCGCCGTTTTTGAAGTTTGTCACCTTTTTTTAAAGGTTTGGTCGCTTGTCTTGACCTATTCTTGCCTTTCTTCCTTATTTTTTTCTACTGTCTTTTTTTCTTCAAAGTTTTTGTCACTTTTTTCGTAGTTTGTCGCTTGAATTTTTTGTCGCCCTAGTGTTGCCTTCCTTCTTTCTACTGTTTTTTTTTTCGACGTTTTTATTACTATTTTCGACCTATTCTTTCCTTGCTTCTTTCTTTCTACCGTCTTTTTCCAAGGTTTTGTCGTTTAAAATTTTTTTTGTTTATTATTAGCGCTGGTTGGCTGGGACATGGCTTAAAAAAACTGTTCAAAGGGGGAACATTATTGAAAAAAGCTTGAGAACCACTGCATTAGATGACCCACACAGCCCAGTCGTCGCCATTTTGCTGACGTCTGTCTCCCCGAAACCTACGGCATCGTGGTCACACATATTCGTGAGCAACTGGCTTGTGTGAGAATACTTAACCTCCCGCCGGCACAGTGGACTGACAAAGATTTGAACTTGATAAAAGCAGAGGAAAACTCCAAGGATAATATTTACATTTTGTATTGCTTTTTAAAAAAATTTACATTTAATTTATGTTTAACACAAAGATTATTGACATTGAGTAGCTAACGTCAGTTGGATAAAAAAGCAAAAAGGGCTTTTGAAACAATCCTTTTTCATGTAAAAGGATATATTAAAGTGCCCATATTATGAAAAAAACACTTCTTCTCGGATTTTGGGTGTTATTTTGTGTCTCTGGTGCTTCCACACGCATACAAACTTTGAAAAAAACCATCCATGCTGTTCTGAGTGAGATACGGGTTTCTGAATGTGTCCTGCCTTCAGTCTCTGGGTGAGCTGTTCAAAATCTGCAGGGCTATCTATGTCATCGGCCAAAACATTTGGTGTGTGTTAACCACTTTAGCTTATACCACATCAGCTAGCTGTTTCTCCAACTTTGGTCAGTACAAGGCAGGATTAGCCGGGAGACTTCTTCTAAATGAGGGCACACTTCCAACTGTGCGTGGAATACCTGCAGAACAGGGACATGGAAGTAGTTCTATACAATTTCTTTTGTAGATTAGGGTGAACTCGTGTGTGTTGTAGCAGTGTTTTGCCATTGAGAACGAAGTGGCTAACCGCTAGCAACGCTAGCTTCTAGCTAGTAGCTACTGTGCAGTTCCTAGCTACTGCGCATGTGTGACTCCCAACAAAGAGAGTGAGATGCCTCACTCTGGAGCTAAAACAGAGAGCTCAACACACAGGGTGAAAAGAGGAGCTGCAGCAGTGTGCGGTGCAACAAAAATATGGTGTTTTCTGAAAATTAAACCATGTAAAACTACTCTGGTACAAACTCTAAATACAATTATGAACCTGAAAATGAGCATAATATGGGCACTTTATGGGCACGTTTCATACATTTTTATGATTGAATTTGTGCTCATTCAATGAGGGATTGATGACTTTACAACAGTTCAGTCATTTTTTATAATTAAGATTTCTTTGTTTCCCTGTCACAAAAAGGGAAAACAACAAAAATACATCAGTATCGGCTAAGTTGTTATTTTAAACATCGGTATCGGCCCATCCTTAGCTGTACCGGTTTGTGTATTCGTGCCGAACCGTCACAGTATGGGGGTTAAGGCTCAGTGTATGCATCTGTACGCAGAATACACGGTAGGGCTTCTTGAAAAATGGTCAATATTGAAATCCAGATTATTTAACACAACTACTCATTGACTTTTGCAAAGATGTTGCATTTGTTGAACTTCAAATCAACAGTGAAAACACCTTGAACTGTGAAATTTCCCTTAATACTTTTCCCGTTTGAACTTTTTTTCCCATTCAGAACACAAGACAAAATAAAGAGTTGACTTGCAAAACATAATGTGAAAAATAATTGTTTTTCTCGATTTCATGTTTTTGTGGTTGTTAGGAGGCAAATCATAATAACGAAACGAAAAATGTAACAAATGCACAGCCCTAACGGTATGTAGATTGATGCACTTATGTAGAACCAAAGTTCACAAGTGCTAAGTTAGCCGTACTTGTTGCTGTTGGCAACATTTGCCGAGGTTAGCACAACAAGCTGATTGGAGTCAGAGGCAGTCACTATGAAGAGCACAAATTAAAAAGCGCCGGAGCTGGAAGTCCTGTCTGCGGGTTCCCGGTCAGCTACAACAGCAACGGAGAGGCTGTTGCGTGTGTGTGTGTGTGTGTGTGTGTGTGTGTGTATAACATTAAGACAAGGAGTGTCGGCTTCACTGTTGTAGGGTATGTGAGCGGAAACACAATGAACATGCTAACACACATTTGACGGCATCACCCAGATGTGCAGATCACTAGCGGGATAATAAATGTTTGGGTGCTCTATCTATGTATTTTTTTACCAAACACCTCGATAACGATATTGCGACGATATTGGTTGACAATTGATGCGTTCACAAAATATTTACACAATGAGATTTGTGATAAATAATCATTAGTAATGTGGATATAATGACTATAATGAGTGGGTAAAGGCAAATAATAGAACAGATATACAGTCTGGTAAGTTCAGAAAATGACATCACTTTACTGTAATGCAGCCTTTAAAACCAGGAAAAGACAACACTTGTGTCATATATTACGATATCCAAAATTTAAGACAATATTTAGCCTCATATATCGATATAATATTGATATATTGTCCAGCCCTACTTTGAATGTTTAAATAAAGCCAAGGTGAAACTAATTGAATTGTGAGTTGTGAATATGTTACAGTCCATTCTGCGAAAACTCTGAACAAAGCCTCTCTCATCTGTTTCAAATGGTATCATAAATTGGTATCATAAATTGTTATACTGTTTTCCTTCCTAAAGATTTATCTGTGTGAACCTACCTTGAACCAATCCTCCTTTCCTATGGCGCCTCTTTCCTATTTATCTACTTTTTATCGAAGTGAATGGATTGCCTGTTAGAAAATGTATATTTCACATGTGTCTCAATAAACCTTTAGAACATTGTGAACTGAACCCTGCTTCCTGTCACTTTGTTCTCCACAAAACGATCGTGATTGGATCGTTTCGTAACACTAAATGCACAAGTTTTATTTTTATCGTGCATTTTCAGTATCATAGCATGCTTTTCAGTTTTATAGCCTGGATAGCCTATGGACCTTTTTCACAGCAGACATTTTGACTTGTCATAGTAGGAAAAGCACAGCTGAAATTGATAACCTTAGCGTGACTTAGTTCCATCAAGTGTCCCAGTGAGCTATTTCAGTGAGTCAGCATGCCCAATACCAGGGCCTCTCCTAAGTGGAATGCAGCCATCATTAATGATTTTGAATACACCTGTGCTTTTCCTACTATGACCAAGGGGGTAAGCGAGCATCCGGAAAGCGTACCTCCTATGGGGAGATTCTGAAGCTAACAAGCCATCACCTTCCGTTAGCATTCCATTGACTCCCATTCATTTTGGCGTCACTTTGACAGTAAATAACTTTACATCTGAAGCGTTTAAAGACTCTATTTGTCCATTGTTTATTTTTAAAGAAACACAACAATGTTGTATCTCACGTTATGGCTCCGTAGCAGCTGTTTTTGTAAAAATAGGCTAACGATTGTGTCATAACCACGCGACTTACTGTCGCACAGTAGAGGAATTACCATACAGTACAGGAGAAGCTCGCAGGCAATCGGGGGGGACGTGGAGGCAGGGAGAAGCCTATAGAGAGTCCATGAAAAGCATCAGAACAAAATATTTTTGTTTATCGGAACATAAATAGTTTTGATGGATTGGAAATACTTCGGTATATGGCAAGTGAATTCATATGAAGTAACATTTATCCACGAACAACTAGGATATTTTAAGAAAAGTATATGTTGTTAAATAATGAACTAGGGGTAACGAGGTATACCTACAGTATATTCATGGGGGATGGGGAAATTATACAGGCAATGGAAAAAACCCATCTCAATGTCAATCGCGGTTAACGTTATTCCTTTATTTACAGATCTACGCTTGAAGATGAATGTGATCCCTTTCATCATGTCCTAGCCTACATAAACTAATGTGAAATAAAGAAAAACGTTCTGTTCAAGTGTTTTTGACCATGATTGGGAATGATTGAGATTTCTCTTGGCACAGCTACCAGAAGACTTACAACTTTCAGACAGGTTTCTCACGTCACATCTACGTCGTCTCTCTCAGTTGGAGGCTGCTCAGTAACGCTCAGCCATCACCGGGAAAAGTGCTTCTAATTGACTTCACTGGTCTCCATTGGTGTCCATTTATTTCACTGTCTATGACTGTGACATTTCAACATGTCTGCCGTGAAAAAGGTCTATAGTGACCTGTTGCCTTTTGGGTTTATTCAGTGTTCGTACAAAGTGTTTGAAATGTTCTTTAGTGTTATAATGAAAATAGTTCACCCAAGTTGCTAGTGGGTGAAATGCTACGACAGTCCCCAAGATTTTGTCTGTTTTAGACACTTGCACTGTTGTCTGGTAAATAAATGAAAATAACAGAATCCTATTGCATTTCATTTGCCCCCGCTGTACCAAATTTGCATCGAACTGTGACTTTTGTGTACCCTTACATCCCTAAAATTTATATTTTTTGATTTCATGGTGAATAAGACAAAGTCCCAATAAGTCGGCGTGTTCCTTTAAGACTATTCATGGCCCTAACTGAAACTTCATATGCGCAAATGCTCAACAAACAAGGTAAAACAAAACTCTCCAGGGGTAAACACTCCACCATTAACATGTCTTTTCATGTTATCTGTTGTCAAAATAGACCTGTCTGATTAAAACAGGGTGATAATAGCTGTCAAATGTCATGGTTTGCAAATTGCTGAATGTCACATCACGATGTCAGATCATCGACTTCACAGCTTCCATAAAAAGCCTCTTAGATGATAGACAGACACCCGGAGACGTCTGCCGCACAACGTCATGGGTTCAAGTCCAGGTCACCCCCCCCCTCCCTTCCACCTTTGCCCGCTGTACACGCTTTGATAACGCTGAGGTTTCCTCTTTAGCTGTCACGTTGAGGCTTATTTAAAGCGACAGCCGAGCTTAGTCTGTTTTTAATAATGCTCGTGGAGAGCTGAAATTCAGTGTCAATCCCGTGTCACAGTGTGGATCAACTCACTTCTCCGGTGACTTCGTCGAAACATTAAAAAAATGTAAGCCTTCCTGAAAATACTCAGTAAACTGGTCTGATTACCTGTCGTGTCTTGTTTAGTGGAAGCATAGGGGGTAAGTCAAAGTTGAACCTTTTTCCAGTTAATAAGAATGACTTTATTCTCACATTTTGTCATGTCATGCAGCCAGTTTTATTGGTAGGTATACGGTACTTTAAATCTTGATTCACAATGACTGTGAATCCCAGTCCCTCCGATTACATTTTCATATTTTCGAAATTTATTTTTTCTTCCGGTTTTGCCTAACCTGCCAGCCGCATGATAAAAACATCATTAACACACCCTCTCGATCGCTGTCAATATTCCAAAAACCTACTCCATGACCTGCGCTGTTCATACATGTCGGTGTGCTATGTCTTTTCTCAGAGACTCGCCTTTTCACGAAAATTGCAACAAAAAAAAAAAACAGCGCTAACTTTCCAATAGACATTAATGGAAAATCTTTGGGAAATCAAGTTAAAAGAGCTCAAAACCACTCCTCTTTGGGACCATACTAATCTGCCATACTCTACCATGTAGAAAGGAAAGAGTTTAAACTGATGACTAGACTTTGGACTTTATTTGGGCTGAATGGGAATTCAGCTTTTTTGACGAAATCACAGTTTATGTATCATCCAATTTTCAGACCGTTTTAGATGTTATATTGTGTGTGTATGTGCAGAATGTTGAGTTGCTAGAGGGGATGACATAACGCCCGACAGAAATTCCCTTATCTCGTCCTCCCTCCAATTAGACATTTTCATATTTTCGAAATGTTATGTTTTCTTCCGGCTTTGCCTAACCCGTCAGCTGCATGATAGAAACTTCATTAACACGCCCACTCGATCGCGGTAAATATTCCAAAAATCTGCTCCATGACCTGCTCTGTTCATACATGGGCTCAATCGGACATTACACAGACTTTGTACTAGGGAGCTTGGCCGTTTGTCCAACTGTCCCTCCAACTGATTCGGACATATGCGTTCTCACACAACGCTCTTGTGGGTAATGTCTAGATAAGTTCAGGGCTGCAATGCTTGCAAGAAAGGGGCTATAGTCCTGCCGGTTTCACGTTATACCTCCACCAATCGTTGATAAGTGGACTACTGTGCCAAGAAATGTAGCAATGCACCAACAAAGGCAATGAAGCGGAAGACAGCTAGAACGCAAACAGGAATGTTAACAACGTAGGTTTTAAATGATTCCAAAATCTCAGCTTATTAAATGTTTTATGAGGAAGAAAATGATTCAGCAGACTTGTTATAGGGATCAAGGATGCACACAATGTATCTAGTATTGTATTTAATAAACGTTTGTTTGGTTTTTTAGTCCTGTGTACAGTCCGTTACTACTTACTCTGTGGAGCTGTTCTTGTGGTTGTGTATTGGAGAGATGCAGGGTGGGAGGAGCAGACAGTCTTTGTCCAATCGCAGCTTCTTATTGCCGTTGACTGATGACTCGCTGTGGTCCGACTGGAATAAAGAGGGCAGAAAACACAATATCTAAGTACAGTATTTACACTTGAGCGAGATAGGGACACAGAGACACAGGGAGGTTGAGAGTAAAATATATGAGCACAATTATAGGAGAGAATGGTTAGGGACTTAAACAGAGAGAATCCCGTGCCTTGTGTTTCCTCTTGCTCTTGCTGGTGTGTTTCTCTGTTGGGACCACCATGTTTCCAGCTGCCTGCCTCCTGTGTTTGCCTCCGTTCTCTCCTCTCTCCATCCTCCCTGCTAGCCTGGGATTACTCTGCTCTTGCACAGGGGGGTTGTCCAGGACCCCCACACCTTGGCATACCTTCTCTCTGTCCCTCCCCGTCGTCCTCTCCCTCTCCCTCTCCTTCTCCCTCTCCCCAAGCCCCAATCTTTCTCTGTCCTCTCGGTCCATCTGCCTCTCTCTCTCTGCTAATCTGTCTCTGTCACCTTGCCTCTCTCTGTCCTGCACTAATCGCTCATTTTCCTCTTCCTGTTTCTCCCCCTTAGGTAACTTCTGCCTCTCTCTCAGCCCGGGCCACTCTCTCTCAGCCTGCTTCTGTCTTTCTCTCTCGGCCACGCCTACCCTCTCCCTCTCCCCTTGTCTCTCTCTGTCTCTGTCCCTCCCTTCACTTCCGTCCCTTTCTACCATTCCCACTCTGGATCTTTCCCCCGAACCCTGGCCAGGCACCCTGCCGAGCAAACTCAGGTCAATTTTCACCCATAAACTCTGGATCCCTTGGTATTCCCTCAAGGGGGACAGAGGCACCTCGTGTCCGATGTTGGAAGGTGGGGACATGGACTCCGGGTCTTTGGACTGTCCTCCTAACCCTCCAGGATCAGGAACAGAAGTGCCAAACGAACCACTTAGGTTGCTAATGCTTAGCGAGTTACAGCTACTACTGCTGCCGTTACTACCAGCGCTGATGCTACTGTTACTACCGCTGCTACCATTAGTGGTCACATTGCTACCGTCTTTGACTCGAAGTCCCTTTCCTCCGAATGTCCCCAGGCTCCCCATACTGACAGCAGAGCCGAGGCACGGGAGAAGAGGCGCGTGCACGTGTGTGTTGGACAGAGTCTGTGTGTTCATCGCAGAGCGCGTGGTCTGAGGTGGCAGAGTGGGGTTTTTGACGGCTTCCTCCGAATCCGAATGGCATTCAGAGGACGAGGAATCTGTTTCGATGAATTCTCGGGACTTGGGTGTGATTTTGGTGCTCGGACCTCTGTGTTTCCTCTTGTCCTGTTTTGGAGACAAGAATGACAAAAAGGAGTGAGCTGCTTCCCCTTCTGGGCGTCATGTCATCCCCTCTGGTAACTCAACATTCCGCACACACACACACACACACACACACACACACACACACACACACACACACGCACAATATAACATTTAAAACGGTCTGAAAATTGGACAATACATAAACTGTGATTTCGTAAAAAAAAACTGTGCTTGGTATCAGAATGCCCATTCAGCCCAAATAAAGTCCAAAGTCTAGTCATCCGTTTAAACTCTTAGGGCCCTATTTTAACGATCTAAGCGCACGGCGTGAAGCGCCTGGCCCACGTGCGTTTAGGGCGTGTCCAAATCTACTTTTGCTAGTTTGACGGCGGAAAAAAGGGTCTGTGCGCCGGGCGCATGGTTCAAAAGGGTTGTACTTAGTGTCTTCATTAATCATAGGTGTGTTTTGGGCGTAACATGCAATCAACCAATCAGAGTGTCATCTCCCATTCCCTTTAAAAGCCAGGCGCGTTTGGACCTTGGAGCATTGCTATTATGATGGCGGATTTGCACCGTAATATTTTTATTTGTAATCTTCTGCATGTGTGCGCTTCCCTGTGTGTGTAACAAGCATAGTGTGAGCGCGTTGTGCACGAGCCTAGGAGCATTTTACTAATGCTCTGTTAAAATAACAATGAAATGCTGCGCTATTGACTTTAGACCAGGTTTTTGTTGGTCAGTGGCGCGATCACTTCCCGCTGCCTCAAGATAGCAATACGCCCAGAATGCACCTGAACACACCTCCCTGTAAGACCAGCACGCCCATGGGCGCAAAGATGGGCGCAGGTGCGTTTGCTATTTAAACGACGCGGGCGCTGGACGGGAAACTGACAACTGAGGATCGGTACGGCCCCGAAGAGGAGTGGTTTTGAGCTATTTTATCTTGATTTCCCAAAGATTTCCCATTAATGTCTATTGGAAATTTAGCGCTTTTTTTGTGCGATTTTCGTGAAAAGGCGAGTCTCTGAGAAAAGACACCATTCACGATTATTCCACACATTTTAATGTTTGATGTATGTACCAACACATCGGCCCCCTGAATAATTATTCATATGCACCGACCTATGATAATCACAGTGTCTGTTAATCAGGAAAATGCACACAAAAACACATGTAACTTGTAATCTCTCTTCATCCACCACTGTGTAAAATACTAAACTACTATCATGATGAAAAAGAGAGCTTTTCGCTATCCCAATGGAAGAGTCTTGCTTCTAAGCTGTCACTCAATACATTTTAAGCCCCTGTGGAAAAAAAAACCCTACAGTTGACAGAAAGTATAATCAGGGAAGCTAAAGATACAGCATGTGATAATATCATGCAAATTGGGCAGCACAGGCTTGTTCTACTAATCTGTGAAGTGAAATGAAACATGTTTGACTGTCTAATTTTGTATGTCAGTGGTATTCACTGCACACCAGGCACACAACTGAGCGCAGGCAGCCTGATGTTTGTCACATGCAAATTAAAACATGCCTTTTCCTATTTTGAATTATTTCTCAGATGTAACGGCAGAGTTTAAAAAAAGAAAAGTCTCTCTTTATCACAGATCATTCGACTCAAAGGTTCTCCTCACTGGGGCCAGCAATGGTTTTCAGCCTTGATTGCTGCATTGTAGGGTTGATGGTCGACAGCTATCATGATATCACGAAAGACATCGTGATGCCTCAGTTCACAAATCACACACCACAAATCATAACACTTTTTCTCTTGTTCTGTCCACCTTTTCTGTCTCCATTTGCTCCGGACGTTACAAGCAAGCAGTGGTTCCCAAACTTTTTCTGCAGGGTCCCTGTCTTGCAAATAAAAAAATATTTAAAAATATTTCAAGATTTGTTGATTATAAGAAAAATAAAAACCCAGCCTCATCCTATAAGTGAATAAACTGTCTTATAGCTGTTTGTGCATCCTCAATTCAACATCCTGACATTCGTCTTGTGTGAAGGATGTGTGTGAATGATGCACGCCAGCAAGAAGAACCAGCCTGCGTCTGCTTAGTTTATTTTCTTGATATATCTGCAGTTACAATTGCATCTCTGACCTCGTTTTGTATCCGATCAAAATAGTCCCTCAGATGTTGAATGCTTGATTTTAGTTGTTTGTTTGAGACAAAAAGAAGTAAGTCGCAGTGATGTGTGTGCAAAATCGACATGAGAAAGCAACTACACAGGTAGATGCAGCCAAGAAAATACTGTTAACATTCCACTCGCTTGGCAGACACACGGCAGTTTTTCTCAAACTTTTGAAATCATTCCAATGACTGTTGCCATCTGCATAATCCATTTTCAAACAAACGCCAGGTTTTGTTTTGTTAAAAAAGAAAAGAAAAACTGTCCCCTGTACTATAATGGGTCTTTACACTGCTGACAAAAGCTTTTCCTTTCTTAAGCAGAAGTTTCAGCAATGTTTCCTGGAAAGATCTTCTCTTCTCGCTGTTGACACCAACATTAGCGGTCCTGCCAGCTGTTCTGCACAGCTAAGGCTGGCAGCGGATCAAGTGTCGTGACAGCACCCACAGCACAGGCGGAGTTTTTCAGCTTGGTGCAGGTGTAGCCTTACTTAAAAGTCCCATGGCATGAAAATGTCACTTTATGAAGTTTTTTAACATTAATATGAGTTCCCCCAGCCTGCCTATGGTCCCCCAGTGTCTAGAAATGGTGATAGGTGTAAACCAAGCCCTGGGTATCCTGCTCTGCCTTTGAGAAAATGAAAGCTCATATGGGCCGATCTGGAATCTTCCCTTTATGACGTCATAAGGGGAAAGGTTACCTCCCCTTTCTCTGCTTTGCCCGCCCAGAGAATTTGGCCCACCCATGAGAAAGAGAGAGACATCATGGCTTTCAAACAAGTGAAGCATGGCAGTTGGTCAAGGCCACACCCCCACCCTCCACCTTGCCCCCCCCTCTCTCCTCCTCAATAGCATTTAAAGCTACAGACACAGAAATGGCACATCCTAAGTAAAGCTCATTGTGGGACTGGCTCTAGTGGCTGTAATTCTGCACCAAGGCTGAATTTTGGGAAAGAGACTTCAGATACAGTATTAGGGGACCACTAAGGTCTATATAAAAGAGACTTCAGATACAGTATTAGGGGACCACTAAGGCCTATATAAAAGAGACTTCAGATACAGTATTAGGGGACCACTAAGGTCTATATCAAAAGAGACTTCAGATACAGTATTAGGGGACCACTAAGGCCTATATAAAAGAGACTTCAGATACAGTATTAGGGGACCACTAAGGCCTATATAAAAGAGACTTCAGATACAGTATTAGGGGACCACTAAGGTCTATATAAAAGAGACTTCAGATACAGTATTAGGGGGACCACTAAGGTCTATATAAAAGAGACTTCAGATACAGTATTAGGGGGACCACTAAGGTCTATATAAAAGAGACTTCAGATACAGTA
Organism: Sander vitreus; assembly: GCF_031162955.1. Lineage (NCBI taxonomy): Eukaryota > Metazoa > Chordata > Actinopteri > Perciformes > Percidae > Sander > Sander vitreus. The sequence goes on along the minus strand of NC_135864.1, from coordinate 31,390,657 downwards.
TTAGGGGACCACTAAGGCCTATATAAAAGAGACTTCAGATACAGTATTAGGGGACCACTAAGGTCTATATCAAAGAGACTTCAGATACAGTATTAGGGGACCACTAAGGTCTATATAAAAGAGACTTCAGATACAGTATTAGGGGACCACTAAGGCCTATATAAAAGCATCCAAAAAGCAGCATGTCATAGGACCTTTAAGCTACATTCAGAGCAACAAAAAAACCAAAACAATCCGGCGATTTGCTACAGTGTTGTGCGGCGGTGGGAGTGTCACTTATCAAACAGACCATTAGTGTGACATATTGTTGTGTTATTAAAACCCTCAATATAGTGCAAGTAAATGTTATATTTCACAATAACTGTTTTCTGTCAGCTTGTTTATAGATTTGGACGTTTCCGACTGCACTTAAAGGCAGCTTTAACCCCAGTGTCGTCTTCCTGTTGACCATAAACTTGTTGTCCTTCTGGGTCCAAATTTTTAGGTCTTTTTCCAACGTTTTTCTTGCTTTTTTCAACGCTTTGTTTCATTAATAGCCAATAAACCTAACTTAAATGACATTATACTTCATTTTTGAGTTTAACAAAGCAGAAATTATGAATTATTTTGACTAATAGTTAAGATGAGAGGATGTTGAGTGGATCACAGACTGGTTTATGTCAAAGTTAAGTCAGGACACTGTTTTAAAACCATTGTTTTTTTTTCAAATGCTATAAAATTGAAAAAAAGCCCACCCCAAATTCAATGGAAGTAACGATTCATTTTACCTGTGAAGAATGTTGTTTGGGTTCCATACAACGTTCGTGCATGCATCAAAGTTATTTTGGGGCAGTTCAGTGCTTGTGTTTCGTTTATTTACCCACATAGTGTCTTAAAACTAGGGTTGCACGATATCGACAAAATGTGATATTGCAATATTGATATTAATTTCGATATTTTTAAACATATGTAAAATTACAAAAGTTACGGGAAAACGCATCAAAATAGATTCATAACAAATTAAACAGGTTTTCTTACAACACAAGGTTTATTTCAACTGACATATTGTCATATTGGACTGGTACAACATGAGTAAATAAATAAGGACCATGTCTACAGAACAGGACATGTTTTACTGGTTGGACAGTATAAAATAAATAAAGAGAACAGGACACAGCTTTTCTTTCGCTTCTCTGATTCCTTCCGTTTTTGTTGTCTCTATTTCTTCACTTACACTGTCACTCTGTCGAAATATGCACACACGTGGTACGCTCCATAGGGTTTGTCACGTAGTTGACCCGTGTGCTGACATGCACTAACATGTGCAAGTGGCACGGTAACTAGCCAATGAAACATGATCATTATAGCATTTCAAGCGGGCTCTAAATCAAACACAACTAAGCCACACAGCCAACGGACGGGACACTTTCGATATATTGCGATAACGATATTGAGTCGATATATCTTGCACCCCTACTTAAAACATGGCAATATGAACAGAGCCGATCCTAGAAGGTGGAGTTAAAACACTGCAGACCACTGATTGGTCAGAGAGAACCATCACTAGTGCAACACAGGACATCCTGCACAAACTCGCCACTTAAAGAAAAAATCCAAGCTACCTAAAAAAAAATACACGCCCCAGATTAAAAAAAAAGAAGAAAAAAAAGAAAGTCAGCCGAAATAAGTACATCATACACTACGTACACTGCGTACACTATGTCGTACAATAGACAAAGTGCACATTGTTGCCATGAAAGAATCCAGAGAATGTCGCATTGAAAATGATGTCACAGCAGTTTCACTCGGCATCGCTTTGGCAATCAGCTGAGAATCCCCCCCTACACTGAGGTGGCTCTATCTGCAGTGGAAAACTAAATAGAGGAAAGCGCCTGGTACCACAAGTTGTTGTCGACATCAGATGATGTAATGCTCTATACGTGTAAATTAAAATAATGTAATGTATGTAATGTAATGTAATGTAATGTAATAATGTAAAATAATGTAGAATCAACCATGATACAACGGATGTGAAATGACAGACATTCAGAGTGAAGTATCATTTTTTAAAAGCCTCATAGTGGCATATGTGGAATTATTCTTTTGTCCTTTGTTTTATTTTTCTGAAGCGGATTAATTAAAAATAAATAAATAAACAAGTTGGTAAGTAGGCATTAAATAATGAATTAAATGTGAGAATGAATCAAAGTGAAGCCTGTGAGCGTGACAGCCTCAGCCTGCTGTTGCAGAGGTGGCACGTCAGGGTCTGGCACATCACTCTCAGGGCTGTTTCGTAAGGGCTCCTGCACACTGGCTGCGTGGCGTGGGCGTGGCAGCTGCGCGGCGTGTCCATTTTTATTTTGGCTCCCATGGTAACAGGTTAGAGCTTGCACACTGCCTGCGTGACACGCACGTCTAGAGATAAGACCGACGCGAGCATGTTGGAAGCGTTTCCAGGCAAAATAGAATACGAAAAGATGTTCATATGTCATTTTGACACAAATACATTTAAAAAATGACATTGTGATGTTTGAAAGTCTCGAGGTTTTGACATAAATGCAGATATAAATGTAATTTGAAAAAATAATAATAAATAATTATCGATTTTCAATGAAATATTCCGTAGCCTATTTTGCCGTCAATACTGCCGACCTTGTCTTTGCTGTAATCAAATCAGAATATATAATAAGATGTGTACAGACGAGGCTAGCAGCAGCAGCGCCGCGTCAGACACGTTTCTGGTGTGCAAAGACATAGAAAACGCCACGCAACAGAAATGCCACGCAACAGAAACGCCACGCTCACGCCACGCTCACGCCACGCTCACGCCACGCTCACGCCACGCTCACGCCACGCTCACGCCACGCAGGCAGTGTGCAGGAGGCCTAAGCCTGTAAGACGAGCGGTCGTTAGCTAGTTGTTGATGTGCCAATGCATTTTTCTTTGTTTCAGTATTATGGCAGTCTGTTGATTTCCCTTCGTTTTTTATTAAGCATATTATTTTTCAGAATGGCATAAAAAACAGAAAGTAAACAAAGCAAACAGATGTTACGATGGGAGACACTGGTGTCATGAAGTTCAAACAAAGATCAAAACATGGCACATCCTAAAATACATTCTGGAGTACGTTGTGTGAACTGGTTCCCTTCTTTTGTTCTTCCAAAGATAAGCGTGTGGATTCATCTCTCTCAACCTTACAACCTTACGGATTTTTCTCTCGAGTTTCATAAGGTCAACATTTACAGGATTTGTTATGACTATGGACACATTTACAAACTACTAACAATATCCTGTGGAGTCGAGATAATGACCTCTTCTGAAGAGTCCATCATGTTTTTTTTTGCGTGTGCACGATCACGGAAGGCTTGTATCATGTGGACGCGCTGACAGTTTTGTTGTCATTGCTTTGAATTCCTCATGGGGGCGACAGAAACTACGTACTATAGCTTTAAATTCATTTTATTTTGGGTTAGGGTTATTTTTTTTTTTTTTTGAAAGATTAGTTTTAGGCCTTTATTTTCACAGGACAGCTGAAGACATGGAAGGGGAGAGAGAGGGAGGAATGACATGCAGCAAAGGGCCGCAGGTCGGAGTCGAACCTACGGCCACTGCGTCGAGGAGTAATATAGTCGAGTCGAGTCTATATATATATATATATATATATATATATATATGCACCTGCTCTACCAACTGAGCTAACCCGGCCACACCACTTTCCTTATTTAATGATATTTTCATCTTCTGTAGCCATTTTACTGATATAATTGTTATACAATCTTCCTTTTCCATCCGTCTACTGTCTGTCTGTTTCTTTCTTTCTTTCTTTCTTTCTTGTTCCCTGAAACTCCCTAATCTTCATAAAACCACAGAGTGTTCACTCATTATAGGTTAAGACGACGGTCGATGGTTTCAGTTCTATCTCTTGGACTCCCTCTCTTACTTTCTATATTTCCATAAAAACCAGTCAGTGTTGAGCCATTATAGTTGTGTAATAATACAGTTTTCATCTCGTGGAATTTTATGGCTTTGACAAATCATCCAGAGACAATAAGGATGTAGTGATCATTACAGGATACACGGACAGTGTTACATGTGTGCAGCACTCTGTTTGAAACTATTTCTTTGCATATTCCAGATGTTGATGAAGTGAAGGCTAAGTGTCCCAAGGTGCTTGTGTCATGCACTTCTTCCTTGAGGAAGTCATTTGAATGAAAAAGGGATTGTTGGATTAGCATCCTAGCAGTCATAAATAATTACAGGATTAACTTTGAGAGATTAGTATTATTATGAGCAACCAAGCCATCACTGAAAAGAAATATGAAGAAACTCTCTTATGTAGAGAGTTTCTTCCCCCCCCCCACAAACACACACATGTGTATCCCACCCACAGAAACTAACCTGGGTTACATTGACAGCTGGTATTGGCACGGGGGGTTGCTGTAGAGCCGCTGGTGGAGTTACAGTGTTGCTGTTTGAGTTGGTGGCACTGCGAGGTTCTTTCCTGGGGGCGGTCTTCCCGCTGGGGGGTTTGCTTCGTGGCCTCAGGGGGTTTTGAAGCTCCAGGGAGGGGGGAGGCAACAGGTCCTTTTCCCTAGCTGCAGGGCTGCAGTGAGAAAACACGAGGAAGCGTCACAATCTGTATGAGATTCACCCTTGAGCAAGGCACCGCTACTGTCGTGCAGCAGATACACTGACAAACAGGAGACGATAATGCTTGCCTTTGCCAGCTGCAGGGGGGTGAATGTGCATTACAATGAAAGAAAAATACAAGACAGCATGAAATAACTGAAAACAGCATGCATTCCAGCTAAACTTGGATGTGGAAAGCTTCAAAATGGAAAAGGGGAAGGGAAGAGAGAGTAAAAAATAAAGAAACGAAGCTAGGAAGTCTGTGTTTTCCTTCCAATTAGCCTAAAATCAAGCTGAGCAGCCAGTTTGGCATGGCATCTACTCAATCTGAGCATTTTTCACAACAGATGTGTGAGTGACAGTGTTCAGTGGATAGCTGCCAAAAAGCTCAGTGATCCACTGGAGCCTCTGTACGCTCTCCATACTAAGTGACAGTGTTGCCTTAATAACAGTAATTGTAATAGTTTTACCAATAACAAGTGACATGTAGCTTGTAATATATAAGTTAATAGTCAAGAAATAAGATCTTACAATAGTTTTGTTCTTCATTTTAAATAACTAGTGCAGTGCCCGTTCAAAACGTGCCTGTTTGGAACCAGACCGATTGCTTAGCCTGTGTTCTCCAGAACCATTGTACCTATATACTACTGACTTACTGTGTACTTCTACTTCAGAGGAAAAACATTGTACTACTACATTTACCTGACAGAGAAACGTTACTGGTTACAGAAGATTCAGATTTTACTCACAAAATATACAAATTTACAGCTCACGGCAACTTAATACTATAGAGTGTCTGGCTTTTGTTTGATATCTAGTGTCGGCAAGAGTTTTTTCTTAGCGAAATGCTCTGAGCGAATTCAAGCTGGGCTTTTGTTGTGAAGGGTAGACATGGAGGAAGAGAAGCCAGTGTCATACCAGCATTTTTTTCTCTCAACCATTATTGTGTGGCCCCCTTAGTTCCAGTTCTTAGTCCAAACAGCAAGTTCATCGGGTACCCAGCAATACACCTGCCAAGTGTAAAGTAGATCGGCAGAACGATTCTCGAGATATTTGAAAGACAACGGACACACACACACACACACACACACACACACACACACACACACACACACACACACACACAGACACACAGACAGAGACACAGACACAGACAGAGACAGGTTTGTGGCCCTATCTTTGTGAGGACCCGTCATTGACATAATGCATTCCCTAGCCCCTTACCCTAATCTTAACCATCACCACTAAATGCCTAACCTTAACCCTTACCCTCACCCTAACCAGAACCTCATTCTAACCCTAATCCTAAAACCAAGTCTTAACCCTCAAACAGACCTTTAAACTTGTGGGGTCCAGCATTTTGGCCCCACAAAGCTGTCGGGACCCCACAAGTATACTGGACTCCCGGTTTTTGGACCCCACAAATATAGTTAAACAAGCCCCCCTGCCCCCATATATATGTGTATATATATGTATATATATATATATATATATATATATATATATATATATATATATATATATATATATATATATATATATATACACATATTGAAATAGGCCTCCCTTACAAAGAAAGAAGAATGTAATGTAATGTTTTTTTAATCAGTGATTACCACGATTCATTAATAAATACTAATCATTTTACATTTTAAATGAATAATACGTAAGTCTGAGCAATGACTGTGCAATGTTATCCCTATGGAATGTCTTTGTAAACAACCCATGTAACTCCTGATATTATTTTACTTTTCGTATTTATTCTGATGTTTTGATATTGTATGTAATTTCAGTTTAGGCTTTTTCTTCTTTTTTTCTCTCATTCTTTCCTTTTTTTTTTTTTTTTGTATTTTAGTTTCTTTCTATTTTAATTGGAGTATGCATTGGAAAGTGCCCAGATTAAGCCCCTCTGAGGTTTTTTTTACATCTCTCCATCACATCTTTGATTGATTATGTGTATATTAATCTGTAGTATTTGTATATGTGTAACCCAATAAACTAAACTAAAACTAGGTCTACAAGTAATCAACTAAGCCAAGATGCTAAGGATGGGGGTTTGTCCTCCCTCCCTTACCTATGCTGATTCGTTCTGCTCCATGTCTGGCTGGGATTATCTTCCACACTGTTGGACCTCTCTGTCCGTCTGGGCTGTTTTTTCCCCGTGGTGATCCTCCTCGGGGTCGGGACCTCTGGCACTGACAACAGGCCCGGTGACATCCTCATCTTTGGCCTCTGGCCCTCCCCTGAGGCCTTCTGGCTGAGCTTGGCCTTGGCCTTCTCTCTGCCTGGGCTGCAGGAAGCAAGAATGGATTTGTCTTTTTATGGTTAGAGACACATTTTTGTCAGTTGTTGCCTACAACAGTGGTGGAATGTAACTAAGTACATTTACTCAAGTACTGTACTTAAATACGAAGTACTTTACGAGTTTTTTCTTCTCATGCCACTTTCTACTTCTACTCCGCTACATCTCAGAGAGAAATATTGTACTTTTTACTCCACTACATTAATCTGACAAGCTTTAGTTACTAGTCACTTTACAAATTAAGATTTTTGCACACAAAACACACGTAGTTTATAAAATCTGATGTTTTATTATGAATTAAACTACCCATCAATATACAGGCCTACAAGTAGAGCAGAAATGATCAGACGATCAAACACTTGATTGACAGAACCGTTTTGATCGTTTCCAGGTTCTAAAATGTGAAGATTTTTCCGCATTAAATACTTTAACTTTTAATACATTTTCCTGATGATACATACGTTTACTTAAGTAATATGTTCATGCAGTTTAATGTGGTATTAGTACTTTTACTTAAGTAAAGGATCTGAATACTTCTTCCACCACTGGCCTACAATTTGTTGAGCCTTCTGTCAGTGTGTAATTAATTCATTTATTATTTCATCCAACAGATGTATTTATCAAAGCTATTTTGGCAAATTTCCAACAAATTCAGTCCATAGCTCCTACCAGAAGGCTCCCCTTGTATCCTTGTGTTCCACCGTTGGTGCAGCTGGAACAGGGGTGCTGCTGGATGTGCAGGGCTTGGTCTTGGTGGCCGCACCCACTCCTGGTGCTTCATTCCCTGGAGAGAAAGTCCCCGGACCCTGGGTAACGGAGCCTGGCCAGAAGACCATTGGATCAGAAAATGTATTCCAGATCAAAACAGATTCTTTATTTTTTTATTAAATACCATAGTTGCTGTTAGACACAGTAGATGTAACTGTCCATACCAACCTGTGCCATGTTCTTTCTGTGGGGGAACCAGGGGTTTGGTTTGAGCTTGGACCTTGTTCAACCAGCTGTCCAGCTGCCACTTGTTGGCAGAGGGGGGCTCAGGCTACATGGAAAAAACTCCAGAAGTCAATACACAACACCTCCATTTTATTAGGATGGTAGTAGTCTCGCATTGCCAGACCTTTCTCCACAGCACTGAGGAGGAGAAAAACATGCTCTGCAAATCAGCCTCAGGAAGGAACTTGTTTTGGTGGAACATGTAGCCTGGGTAAACCGTGACGAACTTCTGGCAAATGTGAGATTTGCTCTGCAAGTCAGTCTGGCCAAGAGCCCATTCCCGCCCATTTCCAATTTTTCCAACTCAAGGCACTAATCACAACCGTTGAGGCGGGCTTTACACGATGATGATAGCGCAGTGACGGCAAGCAGCTTTTTGTTTACATTCAACATGACGGCCACCAAAGCGCAGCAACCCGTTGATGCCGCTGTCACTGCTACGTCACCCGGATCGTTGGTCTGATTGGTTGAAGGACTATCCAACTGCGCCCAGAGGCTTTTGAGCAGCGTCCGTTGGCAATGCCCCTTTGGAAATGAGAAGGGTCTGGTGTCAACCAGGCTATGGAACATGTGAGCGTTCAAAGATTGTTTTAGCCGTGCGACAGAAAACTCAGATTGGACAGATAGTCTAGCTAGCGTTCTGGATTTACCCTGCAGAGATCTGAGGAGCAGTTGACCATAGTCCTCAGAAATCCACCGGAGTTTAAAACGCCAACACAAAGAAAGCGGAAGCTAACGGATATCCGGCCAAAAAGAAGGACATCCGGCGGAATTTCCGGCGGCAATGGAGCAATCCCGGAAATGGAAGGTCATAGATATATAGACGAGGATGGTAATATCTATAGTGCCACTCTCATAGCAACATAAAATGTAATCTGAAAACCTCAAGGGAAGTTACAGATGTGACTTTCTTTGATGCTTTAAAAGCAGTTTTTTTGTAGGCAGAAATATAATTTTTTTTAATGAGATCTGGAAGTAGCTCTATTTATTAAATGTATCTGTTGTGGATTGTTTTAACATATCGTTGCATATGTGTTACGTGCTACTACATGGTTTTCTTCCTCTTTTTCTGCATGTCTCTCTCTCTTGTTCTCAGTGGGTATGACTGCATGAGCCTTCGAATCCAGGCAGCGTTGAGCCATTAAAATAATGTGATAAATAATTGTATAATTCAGCTCCCTGCAGTTGGAGTTTTATGGCTTTTAGAACACCGCCCAGAGACCGTGGGAAGAGACCATTTAATGTACAGGCAGTCAGACACACTGAAGAAAAATAGTGGTGAATCAGGAAGAACAAAGAAAAGCCAATGAAAGTGCATCTGTCTCTTTGTGAAATGTAAACTAAATCCGAGCCACTTGTCAGAGCTGGAGACACATAGGACACTGGGAATATGGTTTACTGCCAATTGTTGAATGATTGCTTCATGATTGGGATTTCTATAACAAAAGTTTATGTTACCTCTGCCTTTAAAAAAAAGGGAACCAGCAAGCAGCTGGCATAAACAAAACCTTAATTCAGTAATGATTGGTTGTCTCCAACCTGGGGCTAGAAATATGCAGTTGGCAACTGTATTGATTTTTTTATTGAGGGGGGGAATGACACGCAGCAAAGGGCCGCAGGTTGGGGTCGAACCCGGGCCCCCTTGCTTCGAGGGGTAAACCTCTGTATATGGGCGCCCGCTCTACCAACTGATGAGCTATCCGGGCGCCCGGTTATATGCAATTTTAAGTCACGTGTTCTTGTATTGCTAGAACTATTTGCTCAGTGCTATATCAGTGCTGGAGTATGGTCTGGCTACACCACTTATCTATTCTGTGATAGGGGGAAAAATGCTCTGGCTTTTTAGTAGTTCTTTAAACACAATCACAACCTGGGACGGTGCTAAGCCCCGGATGCAGCGACGATGCCCTTGCAAAATAGATAGTGGAGATATCGGAAAGGCATGGACATCCGGCGCGTAATTAATCAGACGCGCCGGATCTTTATCCCAGCGATGTACGCACATCCGTTGAGCCAGGCTAAGTCACTATGGACCACAGGAATTAATTACTGCTGAATTACTGCAATGTGATGTAACACTGAGACAGCTGCTTAAACATACAAATCTATACACATAATTACGGTGTTTGGTGTTTTAAGCCCCCAACATCGGAGGATTAGGCAATGGTTAGGGTTAATGGCCTTAAAGTCAACGGTCGCAGCGCTGCATTGAAGTCGACGTTGGGGGCTTAAAACACCATCGAGCCATAATTACATACAAATATACACTTATCTTTTACATTTCGCAATCCATTACACATAATATTGACTATTACAATTGCATTAGAGATTTTTGACATTTGTTACACAGCCGTTTCCTTTTACAAAAAGCAGTGAATTTGGCTTGATTCTTCACATGGACATAAAGATTTCCTTAAGTTATCCATTTCAAACATTTCATTCACAAACTCATGCTATTCACTGTGTGCGCACAGAGTTTCATCCTTGTAGTTGTCATCCTACCTCTGGAGTGTGCGTGCGGGAGGCCTGATTATACTCGCTGTCACTGGAGCTGCTCTCTGATTCGTCTGTGTCCGACTCTGAGCTGCTCTCTGATTCACTGCTGCTCCCCGATGCTCCACTACAGAAGAAAGAAATAAAGAAAGAAAGAAAGTAATAAAGATGTCTTATGTGCTTGATTATAAAATAATTTGGAGGATCATTTCTTTCCAAATCCACTGTGACAAAACCATCAACGGATGCAAGTTCTACTTTCTCTGTAAATGTGGTTTATCACATTCATTCTAGTATTTGGGCAAACGTTTCAGATGAGAATTTTACCTATTTTCATTGACTCCAAACATTTTTCAGCCAAATTGACAGGTATAAATCAATTTGGCAGGTACAAATATCAAACGTTACAAAAAAAAAAAAAACATTATAATTTCCTTAACTGGCAGCCTGGTGGATAGTCCACCCCAAAGGGACTTACCATCTCCAACAGAAAACACTGTTCACATACTTCTCCAAACAGCTCTATTGTAGTCCAGCCTTTACTTCCGTGACCAACCTGATCTCATAGAATTCCATGAAATGAACACGGTCCCTTAACTCAAAATCTGTGGCAGGTTCACGGAATCGCAGAAAATTCCGTGATGGGCCCACGGAACAATTCCGCGAAATTAACACGGCCCCCTTAAGTTAAGGAAAAGGTCGTGGTGGGACAACGGGACGGTTGGGTTTAGGAAAACAACAACGGACGGTTGAGTTTAGGAAAACAATAACGGGACACGGGACAAGAACGGGACGGTTGAGTTTAGTAAAAGAAGAACGGGACGGTTGCATTTAGTAAAACAAGAAAGTGACAGTTCGGTTTAGGAAATGTAACACATGGGACATGATCCCCAGTCTCCTGGGAGAAAGTCCTGTGTTTGACCCATTCACCACCCCAACCAACCTCCTTACACGGATGTTTGGGCTTTCATACTACTCGCAAGATTGTAACTTCCACATCAGTCTAGTTTGAATAAGTTGGCCTGTGAGTGAGCTGAATTGTTTGTTTGCCATTCCCATAAAGGGGTGCTGGACAATTATTTATGATTTATTGATGTGGATGTTTGGTTGAGAGCCATTCTAATATAGTAAAGTAGTCAGTACAGCTGCTGTTTTTCTGGTGTAAGCTTTGCAATGATATATTTTGCTTTACTTTGAACCAACTGGTACCTGCGAGGTAAGTTTGTTTACCTCTTTTTTGGATTAAACAAGCTGAGTACTGGCCTAGTCATCCTGGGTAATGGCCTTTCACTGCATGTTGTGGTTACAATTTAAGAAGTATACGTATGAATCTTACTTAATACTTTTATAGTAAATAATTGATTTCCTGCCTCACATAGAATACAACTTCACAACACTGAATTTCACCTACTAATCAATTGCTAGCGACTGCTGATTTCTACTTTAAAATGCTCTTTCATTTTTGAAATAATATTGTGTTGCAGTGGAGAACCTGCGTATTTCTAGTCAGTTCACAACCCATTGTTATAGAAATACTCTGGACGACGTCTGGATGCATGAACGTTCGATCGAGGAGAAATGATACCCTGGACAGCAAGAGCACAATTTGAATATGCTCAGCGAGTCACTCTGGCATTGAATAATGACGCTCATTAACTATGCCCTTGGAGCCGAGCTGCACCAATCACATCGGTGTATCTGATATAGGTGGGCCAGAGGCGAGCTAAACAGATGACGACAGCGCTGCGACGTCGAAGTCCGGAATCAGTCAGTAAACATTGGTCGTAGTGTTATCCAATTGCGTGCAGTGATATTTTCAAATGCATGCTTGGTGTTGCCCCTTGAGTTGGGCCATTTTCATTATTCACAGCCAGACCCTTAATCTTTCGGATTTGGGTCTGGATTTCCAGGCTAGATAAATGAGGCAAACAGTACAGTTTAACCACAATGTGTTATCGTGTAGTGCCATCCCCAACTCAACTTTGAGGTTCCTCTGTCTCCCCCAGATGCATATATCTCTCGCTCAAGCTGTCAAGTTTGTCCTGCCAAGACATTGATGGCGCCAAAACAAAAGATGCTCACCTAAAACCTAGTTGAGTCTATCTCTCTCTGGGATGTACTGTATGTTAAAGTGTGTCAGGCCCCTTTACCCTGTTTCCACGTCCTCCAAAAGGAGACAGTCCTGGAACAAAACATTCCCTTACCACGCAGCTGCCTAAACTCCCTAAATCTGCAGAGACACAAACATATATTCAGAAATGAACAGATTTGGTGATTAGAGTCTGGCCGAATATTCTCGTCCCCTGGCGTGTGACCAAGGAATGGCCCTTATGTTGTCTAAGTTATCCCTTTGTCTCATCATACCACAACATGGTGCTTCTGCAAATTCCACCACACCCATCGCATCTTACTCCTGCACTATCTGCTGTTATTTCCGGTGGTAAAGTTGGCAAGTTGGCACAACCTGCCTTGCTGCTCAGAAAATGTCCTCTACGCTCCAGCCCACTGAAACAAAACACACATCCTCATCACAAATGTAAAGACAATGCATTCATCTCAGTCATGGACTTGATTTAGAGGTGTGGGGAGGGGGAATTATCTCCACTGTTATCCAAAACAACATCAAGCTCATTCCCTAATCTACTCCAACTGCCTCAATTAGCAGAACGTATCATCAAACTCTTAAGGAACACAGAACTCTCACTAAGCTGTACACAGTAAATTAATCTCTGTAATTTTGATTTTGATAAACTTTGTTTATCTGTGCTGTGTCTCATTTCACCACTTCTTAAAAAGGATAATAATTGGGGAAGCCAGCCACCCTGTCATGGTTTCAATAAAAATGACACAGAATATAATAAATGGCTATTAATGAATGCATAAACACAGCGTTTTGAACCTGATTCATTTGCAATTGTCTCATTCATGCCGCTTTGGCTGGCCTTGTGTTCATCCATCCTTCCACGGTGCTTTGAAATGGCCTCCTAGAGGCAACACACCCGCTTGTCCCAACTTAAGAATACACACAAACGCACACACAGAAATTGCAATTATGTGAAGTTCTCTTTGTGTATGTGTGTGTGTGTGTGTGTGTGTAATTTCAGTTCAAGGCTGCCATCACAGCAGGCACCAATCTGTGTGAGCAGTCAAGCAGCAAATCCATCAACTGTTCCTGAGGCAACACACACACACACACACACACACACACACGGTGACAGATACTGTATAAATGCAGTGTCCCCTGTTTTTCTTCTTCTAACATTACTCGTCTCTTCTGTCTCTCCTTCCTGTCTCTTTCAATTTCAATGAAATTGTCACCTGACTTTTCTCTATTAGCGTCACAGTTGAACCAATATTGGCAAAGCATTGAGTTAATCTCCATGTGTACATGTTTGTATGTGTGTTTCAGTCTTCCCTTTGCGCTGCCAGTTGTGTGCTTGAGAATTAAAGTGGCTTCATAAACTGTTAGATTTAGATTCAGATTATGCTAAACAATGCAAGTGTCTACAGAGAATAGCAAGATCTTGTCTGTCAGAGTTTGAATTTTTGTTTTCATGGCTGTTGCCGGCTAGTAAATCAGCATCACACTAAAACAAGAAATGTAAGCAGATATACAATTCCCATTAAGGAAGTTACTGCTCATTACATTCAGCTTTCTCTCCAAACAGGAAGATTTACATTTCTTTCATTCACATTCCTTCTAAATAACCTGAGAAAGTTATTGATGCACGTACAAACAAAACATTGGCAGTATATCACTGCAGGCAAGGGGAAGGAATTACAACAGGAGAGCTAAAGACAAGGCTGTAAGAGTAACATCTGTCACGTTAAGATCTGATCATCCTAAAATCGGCATTCATTCACTGATGAATTTAGGGACAACACAAGCTGTTAAAAAATAAATAAAAATAGATTGCAGTGGTGTCCTTAAATAAGAATTTACATAGTCGAATCTGATCGGACAAGTCTGTTTTTTTTTATTACTTTTGTTGTTTGTTACTTTTCCCGACGTTTTTGAAGCTTTAGCTGACGTTTTTGTCACTTTTTTCAACATTCAACATCAATTTTTGAATAAAACACCCAAATTCAGTGAAAGTAGCAAACTGATCATTTATTTTACTTGTGAAGAGTGTTGTATGGAACCATCCATGTTATTTTCTTTGACAATTTGGTTGAAAGAAACCCAAATTTCTTATAGAAAACTTAGCAGCCACTAAGTGTGTTTCCATCCACCTGTTCCTTTGTGCATTTTCAATTTGTGCATCAAAAAACAAAAAAGTTAAAATATAGTCAGCTTGGCTGAATAAAAGCAAAATGTCACAATAGAAAGACTTTTACTCCACTGGAGAGACGAGAAGTAGAGGCAGACAAAAACATCAGATGTGTGGGATGCAGCCTTTGTCTCCTAAAAATGACGTTCCCATAGAACTAAACTGCACTCTCAATGATGTTTCCAGGGAAGGATATTTTGTGCTGGATTACATTTAGTCTTTGGCGTATCAAAGTCCGCGTAGGGAGGAGGTCAGGTGGATGGATGGGTCAAACAAACCTGGGACTTTCACCCAGGAGACCGCTGTTCGTGTTCCATGTGAAACCAAAAGTCAATGTTGACTTATTTTAATTGAATTATGTACTTTAACTTATATCATCACAAGCCCAAACCATCATCTTTTCCTAAACCTTACCAAAATGTTTAGTTTTAATTCACAAGGTTAAAGCAACACTAGAGCACTTTTACTCTTCGGTCCCCCTACAGGTTGGAAGCAGAATTGTCCATTACCGTTACCATTATTCTTATGTCTCATTCAAAATACCGATCTGCTACCCGATCTGGCAAACTTGCACCAAAATAATGTACCTTAAAATAATGTTTCCAAAATCATTTCAGTGGTACATCAACTCGTAACAGGGTGAACGGGACTTTGCGGCCATCTATCGGCTATAACCGCACTATGCAAGTTTGCCAGATCGGGTAGCGAATCTGTAGTTCAAATGAGACATAATGAGACATTACGACAGCAGTAATGGACAATTCTGCTTCCAACCTGTAGGGGGACCGAAGCGGGAAAAGTGCTTTAGTGTTGCTTTAACCGCATGATCAAAGCTGCGACCGTTTCACAATGCGTGCCTGTGCCAAAATATTAAGTTTCCCTCGAAACTAATTTATTGAGAATGCAGTTTAGTTGTATGGGAATTTAAGGGTTGTGTGATGAGGAGACTGTAACCTTCTTCTACCAACGGAAACACAATATTTCCATCACGTTTTCCAAATCGTTTTTATTCCTTTCAGGTTTGACTGGTGCTCTTTTAATTTCGTCATCTTGATACGCCTTCTTTTTCTGCAATGGTTTAATGGCAGCTGACTGGAGAACTGTTTGTCTCGATGAGCCCCAACTCCTTATATTCACGTAACAGTAGTGGATGAAAAAATGCTTTATTTTGACATAGGCAGGCCGTAGCCAGGAGTTTAGAAATACTAAGGTCTCAGAACTTTGTCTCGGTTTTCCCTCTAATTACAACCAAATCACATTTCTATGAAATAATAAGGAAACCTGACCACAAAATAAAGTGTTACCATTTAGTTTCCAAATATAAATGCCTAAATGTTGTTTCAAAGCCTGCTGCTCAGCAAACAAGTCTGGTGAACTAAACATACCAGCTCTCAAAAATACTGAATCAACATGTCTGAATAACTGCATAGAAACTCCCCCAAGGCTACCAAACCGCTCAAAGATTCAACTAAATATTACAGAAGACATGACCTCAGTGTGCTTAATGGCAGCTACAGCCCTAGACATAAACATTCAAGAGTAAGTGGGTACTTATTTTTCAGACAAAAGCAGCATATGTAACAAAAACTAGCACTTCTTTTAACTGGATGAGAATAATAACCATATGGGGCTCTCCTCCTGGATTGATTGGGGAATGATGTGCAGCCTAGTCTAGACAGTGCATCACAGTCGACTGCCTCTTATTGTGCCACAAAAAATAAAAAAATAAACATTTGGTGGTTGCCTTTCATCCAAAGCAGCTTATTGTTTGATGAGTGTCTACGTTTTAACTCGGAGAAACAAATCACTTCCCCTGGTGGGCTAACCCACATTTTTAATACGACATTTGCCAAGAAATCAAGGTGTGAACAAACATCAACTGCTTTG
The DNA here is from genome assembly GCF_031162955.1 of Sander vitreus. Taxonomy (NCBI): domain Eukaryota; kingdom Metazoa; phylum Chordata; class Actinopteri; order Perciformes; family Percidae; genus Sander; species Sander vitreus. The sequence goes on along the minus strand of NC_135864.1, from coordinate 31,374,103 downwards.
TGTGTCTGCTTTGTAGAAATATGCTGTTCTCACTTGTCATTAGAGCTGAAAATGCCAGATGAAATAGGATTTCTGGGACGGCTGGGCTTTGTCAACCCGTTCTCACTCCCAAGTCGTCAAATACTGACGCTTGGTCAGTGGCTCTCAGCGTCAGATACCAACGCTAAAATCACCCTTCAGCGTCTGTGCTGAACGCACCGGGCAGAGCAGCAGCTTGACCACGGCGCAGTAAAATGACGTAGTATTAAGAGCGACAACGGTAGTGAGCAGTATGGAAGAGCGAAAATCCGCCTAGGGAGGTTGGTTGGGGTGGTGGATGGGTCAAACAACACAGGACTTTCACCCAGAAAACAAGGGTTTGTGTCCTGTTCTTGTCCAGTTCTTGTCCCGCGTGTCACTGAAACGTACATTTTGTAATCCCAACCACGATCTTTTCCTAAACCTAACTGTCCCGTTCTTGTGCCAACTGTCAGTCCTGACCCAGAGCGTCCAACCCATTCTCACTCGTAAAATACGGATGTTTGGCCGGTTGTCAGCGTCAGAAGTGACGCAAAAAGCGCCCTTCAGCGTGTTTGTAGAACGCACCGGAGAGAGCAGCAGCTACATGGGGTTTGAAGATGACGTAGCACTAAGAGCGACTACGGTAGCGAGTAGTATGAAAGGCCGAAAATCCGCATCAGGAGGTTGGTTGAAAGTGAAAAGTGAAAGTCCACCCCCCCGGATGGGTCAAACAACACAGGACTTTCACCCAGGAAACCGGGGATCGTGTCCCGCGTGTCACGTTTCCTGAACCCAACCGTCCCGTTCTTCCTTTACTAAACCCAACTGTCCCGTTCTTCTTTTACTAAACCCAACCGTTCCGTTCCTCCCGCGTTTCATGGAAACGTAAGTCCACCCACCACCTTTTCCTTAACCTAACTGCGTCAAAAGTGACGCTAACAGTCCCGAGCAAGCGCGTTTAGATATGACGCTAAAAGAGACTTTTAACGTCAATAACAACGCCAAAGGCAACTGACCAAGCGTCCGTATTTATGTGATGGGAGTGAGAATCTGTTGGAGCGTCAAAAAGTAACGCCACAAGTCTTGACCCAGAGCGTCTAAATATGACGCCAAAGGGCTTGTCGCGCCAATAGGATTTACTTCGGAAATAGTCGAAAGCCCCCCCCCGCATCTGACTGAGACGCTAGGAGACTTAGTTGACAAAAGGCGACGTTTTGAGTTTTTGACGTGCTGGGAGTGAGACTGTGGGCCCTATTTTAATGATCTAAGCGCACACCATGAAGCGCATGGCGCAGAGGGCGTGTCCAAATCCACTTTTGCTAGTTTGACGGCAGAAAAAAAAGGGTCTATGCACCGGGCGCATGGCTCAAAAGGGTTGTACTTAGTGTCTTCATTAATTCATAGGTGTGTTTTGGGCATAACATCCAATAAACCAATCAGAGTGTCATGTCCCATTCCCTTTAAAAGTCAGGCGCGTTTATACTAATTTGCTGTAAAAATAACAATGAAATGCTGCGCTATTGACTTTAGACCAGGTTTTTGTTGGTCAATGGCGCGATCACTTCCCGCTGCCTCGAAGATAGCAATACGCCCAGAATGCACCTGAACACACCTCCCTGTAAGACCAGCACGCCCAATGGGCGCAAAGATGGGCGCAGGTGCATTTTCTATTTAAACGACGCGGGCGCCGGACGGGAAATTGACAACTGCGTCGGTCTAAAACTAGCAAAGACACTTGCGTCGGGCTTTGCGCCGTGTTGGCTTTGTCATGTACGACAGTGCATATCAGAATGTACAGTATGATAACGTAACTCTTTATTTGCTGTCTTATACTGTACTTACAACATGAAATGTCTCTTTGACTTGATGAGAAAAAAAACGCCAATGGGTTGTACATGCTGTGTTAAATCATGCGAGGCACGTTTAAGAAATTGGTAGTAGACGGTAGTCTTTTTTTTTTTTTTGCATTTTCATTTGCCAAAAGAGAAAACTGACTGGTAGCATGAGACTAGTCGCGATGGGAGTGAGAATGTGTTGGAAGTTAAAGGAAAGCACGAGTGTCTTCTTCCTCTCAATGGGATTTTCAGTTGAGTGCTCTCTAGCCTATTTTATTCTGGCAACACAAACACTATGTGCTGGAGGAACAAGATGAAAGGAGATGAATATGCGTGTGAAAGCATTACATCTGGCTCGCTTTCCTCCCCCCCCCACCCCCCTCAGAAATACACTATCAACCGTTGAAAATAACTTGATGCAGTAGTCAGTGCCAAATTAAAATGCACCGCCAGCTGGTGCAGACTGACAGACTTTAGCATTTTACTGGACATTTTAACTATATATGTCGTTTTGTTAAAGTTAAGACAATAAACTTCATCCATGAGTGAAATTGTTAAATATATTGTCCTATTGTCAGTGGTGGTAGAATATATGGGAAATACTGTAGTTTTTCACCCATTTGTTTACAGGTATTTTGGATCTTTTATTCAGTTTCATTCCCACCTCAGTTCTCAATACCAGCCACATATTCTTGATATCTTTTATTGCCCATAATGACTTATGTTTCCTCATTCATGCATCTATAATTTATTTTCAGCTCTATGTAACAATGCAGAACTCAGGAAAACAAACAACACAAACGGCATATAAACATCATATCGTCGCTGTCCGGCAGAAACCTCCTATCCCCATATTTCGTCATTTCATTTTAATTTCATAAATCAATGCTATTGGTAGCCCTTTATGTCTGTCTGTGGATTTTACAAATATGTAAACAGTACAGATTGTATCTGTCTTTGTCGAAGCTAGTTAGCTCAATACAATGTTTTCAAAGTAGCCTTTTTTCCCGAAAAACAACGGTTTTAGACAGCGCCCGACAGCCACGATATTATAATTTCCTCTTCAATGTTTCACACAGGTGTCTTTCTGTCTTTTCTACAGTATATCTTATACATCACATGCTCATTTAGGACGCAGAGCATTCACTCCCTATTTTCTGTGTGCATGCCTGTGTCAATGTTGCATAAGTAACACAGATAAGACTCACAAAATAGCCTTTGTCAGATCTTCAGGCGCCAGCGGAGCCTTTGGTGTCTCTCTGTTTATTTGTGTGATAAAATCACAAGCACAGCAGGGCAAATGAAAGCCTTACAGCCAAAGACAAAATGATCTGTTGGTTTGATATGTCCAGTGGGCCTCACAAGATCCACACGACACCCACATACTTACAAGCTGCAGCTAAGCTAGCAGCTACACTTTGGTGTACAGTGACTTACAAATCAGCAGTATTCATGGTTGGTGCTATCGACAGGGTCAAGGGGAGAAATGGCTAGCAAATAAATGTCACCGTCTTACAGTACACCTGAGAGTTCCCTGTAAAAGACTTTTGTGTGGATGCAGGACTTGTGTTTTCAGTAATAGTAGTCTTTCTAGCTAATCCAAGCAGCAGCACCAAGTTTGAAAAGTGGGCTGATGGACTGCCACTGAGGTACAGTGGCGACAACCAATCCCCTGGCTGCACAGGCCGCTCACTACAGCGACATGTGCTGGTCGCAGTAGTGGCATGCCCCTTGTCACAAGGCGATGCAACATCATCTTTCTTGGTCAAATACATACAATCACAGATGACTTAAATTGGTGTGTTTCTATGGTTTGCCTTGGGATTATCATGACAGGATAAAATGATTGTCTCAATCATAACTGTTTGTATAATCCTGTCTCATAATACTATAAACCGCTGAGCAGCGAGGTCTAACCCAGAGTGGACTTCCTGTTTCATATTTCATTGTGTCACCGTCACCTTAAAGAACTTTCATTCACCATGCCCGAAAGTACATTATGAGCTCCAACTTCTAAAAGGTTTACTAATTGAAATTAAACTATTGATATTTGGATTTATACATCTGCTAACTAGCAGGTGGCAATTTAGCAAAGCAACCAAACCATTGATATTCAAATCGATCACTCGTCAGCACACATTTGATTTCAACTACATTTCCTGCTCCTTCCACTCTGCCGTATCTCGTCAGTCCTTATTACAAGTACATTGTAATTAGGACAAAACAAAAAACACTGGGTCTCAATCACCAACCATTCTTAAAACCCACTTACACGGTTATCACAAAGACTGACATTCACCTATTTAGGAGTAAGGAACTGTAGGAACAGAATCCAAGCACACTCTAGAGCACACGTATGCACATTTGAGTGCTGACATGTTTGTGCAAAATAATTGGTTTTTGTGTTTTCTTCAATTCTACAGTTGGATAATATTATAGGATTTAAATAGCAATACTATTTTTCATCACATATATTTTTAAATAAAAAACTTTCATTTTCCAAAGCTATATGGTCTGTGCCATCCAATAATTAGTGATTAACCCGGCTATTCATAGACCCAAAGTAGGCCTGTTTATGCACCCTATAGGCCCTGAGGAGGGAACGCGTTTTCCAGCACCATGCTGATCTATTTGCAGAGAGTGAAACGCTACTAAATATGGCTGCTCGTTTGGCATTCACTTCCTGCAGAAGTACCTCCACTTCAGAACTATTGATTGATTTAATTGATTGATTTTTTTAAAAACGTTTGGAGTCTGATGCTCCACCCTCTTTAGAGTTTTGTTTGAGCATTCTAGACTTAATTATCTAAACCAGTGGTTCTCAAATGGGGGTACATGTACCCCTAGGGGTACTTTGGAGGACTGCAGGGGGTACGTGAGATATTTAACACATTGTTTAATGTTAACAAGGCTGTTGTCCAGAACATTGTTCCTCTTTATGTAGACTTTTTTTCCTAGCAAAAATGTGACATCTGTGTCGCCTTCTTTTGACCTATTCTTGCCTTCCTTCTACTTTTTACAAGTTTCTCACTTTTTTCGAAGTTATGTCACTGTTTTTGAAGTTTCTGATACTATTTTCGACCTATTCGTGCCTTACTTCCTTCCGCCATCTTTTTTCCAAAGTTTTGTCTCCTTTTCTCATTAGCATTTAAATGTTTTCCAGGTACAAGGCTGTTGTTTAGTAAATCTATCGCTGACAGCGCTGTATTGTTCCTCTTTATATAGACTTTTTTTTCTACCAAAAATGATTGACACTGGTCAGGGGGTACTTGGCTTAAAGAAACAATTCAAAAGGGGTACATTATTGAAAAAAGTTTGAGAACCACTGCTCTAAACCTTTCCTTTGATTTTCTGTGTGAAATGTGTCATGAATCTGACCTAGACGTTTCTTACGACCTCTCAAGAACAAATTGAGAAAAAAACTTGATGACGATATCAGTTCCAATGCGGGATTATAGTGTGACCACTTTTTTTTATATTAAGCAATTATTATATTTTGTTTATATTTAGGAATTGTACTTTTAGGACCCCATTTTAACGATCTAAGCGCACGGCGTGAAGCATCTGGCGCAGGTGCGTTTAGGGCGTGTCCAAATCCACTTTTGCTAGTTTGACAGCGGAAAAAATGGTCAAGCATAGTGTGCGCACTGTGCATAAGCCTAGGCGCATTTTAAAAGGCGCTGTTAAAATAACAATGAAATGCCTATTGGGCCTATTAACTTTAGACCAGGTTTTTGTTGGTCAATGGCGCGATCACTTCCTGCTGCCCCGCTGTGAGAGTTGCAGCACTAAATCTCACAGGTCATGACTGATATTTACCCTCCACTTTGCTCTTCTGCCAAAACTTCCGCTGACTGTGTGGTCGCCTGAGACAAGATGTCAGGACCATTTTCTCTCTCTCTTCTTTTACTCTGACGCTTTGCACGTTCAACCTTGACATGAGAAAATGTCTTGTTTACCAGCTGCATTTATTGATTATGTCCTGAAGGTCTCCCTTAGGAACTCCTCAACCTCCACCATCCTTATTTTCCTTAGAAAGAATATCTTCAAGTTTGAGATTGGTCTGATTTTAGCATTTAGAAATACAATAACAGGATAGTGAAAACACATTTTACACATGGCTGCAGTTTAGATTATGTATTGAGCTACCTTGACCCAGCAGGGATAATTGTACTAGGGTTATAGAAAAGAAAACTATTTCTTTCTTCGATTTTTCCAGTGTTTTTATTTTCATTGAGTTTTGAGTACAATTTAAGACACATACGAGGCCATAGCTACTACGGAGGTTGAGTCTTTATTTTAGAATATTTAGTGAGTTAAAACGACAGGTACAGAAAAATTACCGTTTTATAGTGTATATAATCAAAAAATATCTTGATTATATACCTGGCAGGGTAGAGAAGGCTTAGAACCTACATTTAGACCATAACGCATGGAGATACAATATTAGTGAGAATATAGTTAGCAGATAAATGAATAAATAAAAGGTTACATTGTGTGATCTTTGTAAATATTCAAAAGATCCTTTGGAGTTTGGTTGGTGGTTAGTCAAGAATGAATTAGGTGGGTGGGGTTGTGCTCGGGGAATTAATGACCTCAGTATTTCTAAAATCCTGGCTATGGCCCTGCATATATGAATGTTTGATTATACTCTTCTGTCGGTGATATTTATGTTTGCTGATATCACTGGTTTTGTAGCGTAAAAAATAATTGACTTATTGTACTGAGGTGGAATGCAATATTTGTCAGTTATCGACTGCCTGGGTCTATTAATTATTTATACATACTGTACCATTCCTCATACATGAATTCAGATAAATGAGCAGATATTAGCATCCTATAATCATTAGGTTTTCCTCCATGTGCTCTTTTAAACCCTCCAGGGTCCATCTGTGTTCCACTGTACCGTTCAGTGTGGACTGTGTCACCATTAATTAACCGGCAGGAATTGAACATAAGGAGGACAATCAACAATAGACAGTTACAGCTTTTATTTCTCCTCCCAATTGCCTCTGCTGGAAAACTGAATTGATCAGCCTCTGAAAACAATGGAGCGGATGGCTTTGAGCCAGACAGGCCATGGCTCAGATAAAGTGCATCCAGCAGAGACAAGATGTAACAGAGTGTGAAGCAGGAAGATCATGCTGAAAAACCGCTCAATAGGAGTTCTTAAAGCGACTGAAGAACTGAGTGAGAATATGTAGAATTATAACGGTATTACAGGATTGTGAAATGAAGATGTGGAGGCCATCTGGGCTAAGTTCATCTGTCATCTTATCATCTGCCTTCAGCTCACTGGTTCTGCCCTCTACTTGGCAGGGCTTCCCGCTGCACAGCTGGCTTTAAAATCTCTCTCTGTCTCCATCACTCACACTGTTGTGTGTGTGTGTACACTCCAGCATGTGTGTGCATATTTTCTGTTTATCTGAGTGTAAACCTATGATATGTGGAGCCTTTTGAGGAGGTTTATGAAATGATTGCCATTACTCCACTGCAGTCAATAGACATAAATAAATAACGCTACTTGACTCACTAACAGGACACTGGTGCACTCTTGTATGCATCAGTATCTTGTTAGTAAGTCAAGTAGCCTTGACTCAGCCTTTAAAGGTCCCATATTATGCTTATTTTAAGGTTCATACTTCTATCTGGGGTTTCTACTAGAACACGTTTGCATGCGTAATTGTTGAGAAAAAAAACAAAATTTTTCTCATATTGTGTCTGAATATACCTGTTTTCACCCTCGCGCCGTTTTAGCGCCTGTCTATATAAGCCACCCTCCAGTCTGCTCTGATTGGTCAGCGTTTACGGGTACCGTCATTGCAGCCGGGGAATGACTGTAACGGCACTGTAGCAGCACTTTCTACCAATGTATAGTATAGTTGTGACATCACAACTGTGCAGCAGTCCTGACGGCTCGTTTAAAAGGCACAGTTTCTGAATACGGGCTGTGTGCATTTCTCTGTGGATTGAGCCCTTGATACTTTCACAGTATTTATATGGCACCTAGACCTGCTTTATAAAAGAAAGACACCTCACTTTTTACAATATGGGATCTCATATATATAGTGTGTGTATATGTGTGTACAAGTATCTTAATCTTGTTTTCTCATCATCTAATGACTCAGAACAAATACTCTTGCACTGAGGTTCATTGTGTAATTAGTCAAGTTAAACATACAATACTAAGACTGTGTCTCATGTATCATACACACATTTATTGTAGATGGTTCATTGTGTGTCATCAATTATGAATTTCAAGCCTGAAAAATAAAACTTTCCACTTTTCACAAGCACAGTTGCTGACGAGTTCCATTCAGCAGTGTGTGCATGCATGTCTGTGTATTTGTGTGTGTGTGTGTGTGTGTGTGTGTGTGTGTGTGTGTGTGTGTGTGTGTGTGTGTGTGTGTGTTTTTGCCCGGGGCAGTACTGTGGGGAAGGCTATAATAGGTTTCCATTCCTACATACATATGTAGTGTAATGTTCCCTGACAGCAGCAGAAGTGACGGTGTTTGAAGAAGTGCATCACATTTGAACTCATGTCATACTTGATGCACCTGACTGGCATCGTGCATCAATGTTCCTTAACCTGTCTGTGTTTGTAATCTGCTCTCTCCTCCTCCCATTGTCTTAATATAGACAGGCAAAGTCTTGGGTGCGTAGTCTTTCTAATTACGTATTTTCAAAGTCCTTCACTTAAACAGTTTTACAACAAACTGCGACTTTTTTGACTTGCAAAACTGGCTTTTATATATAATAGTAATAATATATGTGTAATTGATGGCACAATTCAAACAGGCTCCAAAAAAGTTGTCTCTCGCCGTTCATTATGTATTATTATTATGTATGTTCATATGTATTGTGAAATAAGATCCCATGGTGGTCCACCGGAAGGGGAGGGACTTCGTCTCTCTATATGAATACATTCATAAATATAATGAAGCCTCAGGACAAGCACCATTATTTTGCTCAAGTTGAAACATTTTTAACTGACACGGTGACGTGTAAATGCTATTACTACTAAAATAATTAGAATAAAAAGACAGACCAACATAACTCCGGGCAGTTTTTTCTCAGCTGGGTATATGTGAAAGATAGGCTATAATGAAAAGAAATACAGGGAAGCAGATAGCAAAATGATTTTAAAGATTACACAGCAGAAATATAAAAATCATACGGTTGAACATACACTATACGGTGGGATGGAAAGAGTGGGTGGTTGTACGTGTGAGTGTGTGTGTGTGTGTGTGTGTGTGTGTGCAGCAGAATACCGATTGGTATGTGGGTGAGGTTGTCAGAGCAAGGATTAAAAAAACAAAAAGTGTGTGTCTGTATGGATGGTGTGAGGAGTGTGGGTGAGAGTGTGTGTGTGTGTGTGTGTGTGTGTGTGTGTGTGTGTGTGCGTGGGTGCCAGTGTGTAGCTCTCCATGGGGGATATAGCCAGTAGATCGCTTGCAGCATCTCTAGTCCCAGCGTCCCCCCGGATATGTCTGTGTGGTACTCAGTAGATTGGGCTGCAGAGTGAATGGGCTCATTAGCTGTAGCAGAGTAACACATGGCCTGGGGCACACACACCCACGCACTCTCACCACCCCCACACACACACACACACACACACACACACACATACACACACAGTCACACAGTCACACTCCAGACTTGCATACTAATGCCTTCAGACTGTGAACACGAGCCTCATTTATAAAAGATTCTTATATTCTTATGCAGCAGTGTGAGCTTGACAACACATTCCAAGCAAAAGATGAACTTATGAAAAATGTATCTTGGTGCCAAAATCAGCTGTTTACATGAATTCTCTCCAATGTTCTGTGATGTAACAAATGCAACCAACATTTTTTTTCTTCCTAATGATTAATTAGGTGACATGTTCCCCCAAGATGTTACAGCACCATAGTAATGCACCACAATGTGCAGCCCACACAGAATGTAACTGTGGCTAATGAAAACAGACTTTATCACCTCCAGAAAAAGACAAGGAAAAGACAAGAAAGTTATTGCGGACAGTTTTTCATCTATATTTTCACCAGCCTGGTATCTTAGTCTAAATTACAAATTGTGAGCAGGCAGGGAATTTATGCTTAAATGAGAGTCAAAAAAGATGTATGGACTAACCATACAAAAAAAATGCTCTAACCTCTAAGCCTATACTGACATCACAGTATATGATTTCTGGGTAATGAAAGTGAAGTGAAGACATTGCAGCAATATGACTTATATACAAAACTCTCCCATACATGCAACACAGCAGCTCCAGCCACCCTGCTGGGATAATGACAAGGGCAAGCTCCATGTTTCACTTTAAAATGACAAATGCAGGCAAACAATGCTTTCATTGACCTTGCAATGCCTAAATATTCTCTGCTATTTTCTGCCGCTGGTCAGATGTGGTCAATTATTGTCTGTTCACTGACAAAATTGAGTCAATGTTGTTACATTTAGACCTCACACTTCTAAAGATTTGCATATTTTGTCTCTCTTTTTGACTTTAAAGATAAAATGTGTAACCTTTCCACCTTAAAATGGTCTAAAAACGACTAGACCTATGTTATATATTTTGTTGTGAGTTGTGTACTTACATTATCCTAAATATTTGCAACGCAATGTTCAAACCCAGACAAAATGGTTCATTCCATTTGGTCGCCTGTCCGTGGCGTCATGTCCCTTTGTGCACGTGTCAGCGTTGTGTCATGAATTGTCTTTTTTTATCCAGTTTTAAGCCACATGCTATACACTTTTAAGATCTTCATCATTAACTTCGTCTTTTTCGGCACTTTTCCCAATGTTTTTGGACGTTTTTTCCCGATTTCTTTGTCACTTTTTTCTACGTTTTTGTCACTTTTGCCGACGTTTTTGAAGCTTTTTTCAACATTCTTTTATCAATTATTTTCTTCAAATGCTATAAAATTGAATAAAACACCCAAATTCAACAAAAGTAGTGAACTGATTATTTATTTTACTTTATTTATTTACGCTGTTGTTGTTTTTTGACAATTGGCTTGAAAGAAACCCACATTTCTGATATAGAAAGATTTTGAAAATGGGTCAAATTTGAGCCGAGTTAAAAAAAAAGCCTTAACTGAGTTAAGGATTTTAGACATCAGACATCTGGATCTTAAGTTATCAGAGAAACAAGCTGAGCAAACGTTAGAGGCAGCTCTCCGTCGACGAGCCAAAAGTGTCAGAGAAACTGATTTTTTTATGTGAAACTGATTCATTCAGTGTTTTCAACGGTTTAAATCATCATCGTTTGTTTTGGAAAGAAAGAGACCTCTGCAGAGTTCGGCTCCCGGTGAAAATCTCCTGAACTGAAGAAGAATCCTAACCTATCCTAAATAGTTCTCTGTGAATTGTAGTGAAGTAAAAGAAGAAAGTAGCAACAGGAAATTGACAACTGCGTCGGTCTTAAACTAGCAAAGACACTTGCGTCGGGCTTTGCGCTGCGCCGGGTGCGAGATAGGGCCCTTTATGTCTTAACTATAATCCCAGGTGAGCATGCAGAAGCCCGGCTCAGATGTGGAGAGATTTATGCACTAACATCTGCTGCCTAATTTCAAATGGTACAGAGTTAAGTGTGTGAGTGCAGGCTGGCGACTGGGGTTATCAAGTGGGCACCTGCCATCACAGATGTTTCAGTGAATTAGAGCCACTACACCTCCAGAAAAGCCTAATAGTGGTTGTGTTTGCAATAACCTTCAGACATAACTAATCCTAGACAGAATCTTTGACCCACACTCACACACTTAAACTGCACCCAGCAACCTTAGCCTCTTCACCTTTTCAGATTTAAACGTTGATATCCACAGTCACAGCAACGTCTGACCTTAACAGCGCTTTCAACAAACACTACACCCAACAATGACCACCGCTGCCTCAATTCTATGTTTCAGAGCAAAGAGCAGTTATTTATAGCTTGTTGTTTGCTTCATATTTCGAGTCACACACACACACCCACACACACTGACTTTATATACTCGGCCAAAGACACACTGGTCCCCAGACAATATAAAGAAGGATGATGCTTTAGTGTTCTAATGCAGACTACACCTAGTTTACATTTCTCTCAGCCAAAACAACATGTACCTACTGAACCTAACAAGATTTTATATAGAAAATGTGAACATCTCTTCTCCATTTGGTTGCACCACAATAGATATACCATCAAGATAAATAAGTCACAATGTTGCAACACAGAGTGCGGCCATTTGTCTTACCTTAGGGCTGTGCCTCTGGCTTTGGGCTTGTCAGACACCTGTCAATACACATGCACAGAAACTGTAAGTAATATTCATTTATTTTGTGTGGATTTTGAGTGCAGTTGTAGTATTGCTTTTTTTTTTTCAACCTGGACCCTATTTTCCTATGTTTTTGTGTCTAAGTGACTGATGGGAACAACGATCTTTAAAACTGGGCCAGTATTAAGCGAGATCGCTGCAGCCGGCAGCGGGGAAAACAAGCTAAAATGTAACGTTATTGGGCAATTGCGCACCTTTAGTTTCTGTCCACTAAAAGTGCTTGTTTCGCCACTGACAGGCTTAGATTATTGATTAGATTATTATTAAGTGTCTGACTACATTATGGAAAGGATCCCTACAGAGATAGACCTTTTTGTTAAAGAGTAAGATCCTTTTAGTTTAACATGAAAGAGCTCTGAAATCACTATCGCCAAACCTTCCAGACTCCATTTAAATAAACATCATTTAAAGGGGCGCTATGCAGTTTGGGCATTTTCTTCGCTGTTTTCTCGCTTTTTGCTCCCAGGTTTCTCTATAGAGCTCCCCCCTACAGCTTCAGAATAGATATTTGGCAACGCAATTGTAAAAACTCGCTCGGTCAGTCTGCCGTTTCCTCTTTCTCTGTTCCTCCGACAATGCTTTCCTAGCTTTCTGCTTCTTTTTTGCTGTCTCAGCCATGACGATAGTGTGAAAAACTCCATCGCTACCTTGTTCTTCTAGCTAGCCGGTTCCTGAATGGGCATATGTAAGGGGAAGGGGGAAGCGAGACGACCACCATTCAACCTGAAAAAAGTCATATAACCATTCCAATGACTCTGAAGCCGTTCAGTTAAGGTAAATTAAGCGGGGAAAAAACGGCATAGTTCCCCTTTAAAGTTGACACAAACAAAATGAAACCAAAAAGCCGTGTTGGTTTGTCTTTCCACTGTTCCAGCAAACACCACTCTGTTTTGGTTTAAAATGAATCCTTAATTCACCCATTGACATGTAGAAATATGTTGGCTCTATACACGGTAAAAGTACTGTTTATTTAAATTGAGTCTGGTGAGTTTGGCAATGGCAATTTCAAAACAGTTTCTGGTTAAACAAAAAGGATTTTAGTCTTTCACAAAGAGGTCGACCTCTGTAGGGATCCTTTCCATAATGTTGTCAGACACAATAATCTGAGCCTGTCAGTGGCAAAAACAGCACTTTTAATGGACGGAAATTGATGGTGCACAAATGCCCCATAGGGTTACATTAGAGCCGGTTCACGCTCAATACTGGACCAATTTCAAATATTTTTGTTCACATCAGTCACTTAGACACCGATGAATGCGAAAATACGGTCCAGGTTGAACAAAAATGAAATTACTCTTTAATTGAACTCAAATGTCAATAACTAAAGGATGCAGAGCATGGGTAAATGTTCTCTTTTGTTTTGCGGACATACAGGATTTTACAGTCATAGTATGAATTATGGTAATTTCATTTATATAATAATTTGTTTGTGACACAAGTGCATGAATGACCAACATGATGATGGATGTCAGTGGGGGTGCGTCTTGCCAGGTCATGTTATCTGTAAATCCATGACTGACAGTTAAGGTGAATGATGGAACAAATTTATTGAACCTTTAATTAAGTGTCTACAAACACACACAACAGGAGGTGCATGTTTGTAGCAGCAAAATGATTTACATACAATTGTCCATGAGGTGTAGCGTTAATATATTTTCAAAAAAATTATTTATACTCCGTTTATGCACTATTTTCTTCAGTGGCATATTCTGGATATTTAATAACATTGCAGAGGAGACAAATACTACAGCTACTGCTATTATAAATACTATTACTACTGTTGAACGTGGAAATTGTAAAACAGTCCATTACGGAGCTATTTGGTTTTTAGTTTTGGTGATATGGTATAGTGTGACCGACCATTGTTGAGAATTAAATCATATCATTAGAAACATGAATACGAGAAAAAAAATTTAATATTTTGAGAATAAAGTCACAATTTCTCCAGGAGAAAGTTTAAAGGTCCCAGATGGTAAAAAGTGACATTTCCATTTCTTTTTAGACTATAAAGCAGGTCAAGGTGCTATATGAACACTGCCTGAATGACAATAAACTATCTAAAAAACAGAGTACAGTCTACTGTAGAATGTATTCAGCAACGACGCAAAAGCGCGGAGGCTACTGTACTAATCTACCTTGCCACAGAGATAACCTGCAACAGATGGTCAGCACAGACTACAGCAAACAAGAGTGTGTGTGTGTGTGTGTGTGTGTGTGTGTGTGTGTGGGTTCGTGTGAGGTATAGGAAGGCATCGACCAGTAAGTTCACTCAGTAAATGGAAGGGGTGAAAGTGACAAGGGCTTAATAAATAGAGATATCTCATCTTGGTTGACATTTGTCTGTTGCCTGCTGTGCACGGTTGCGTGTCATACTAACTAGGTCAAGGATGAGTGATTATTTTATTTGGCACTAAAATATTAAAGATATGCACACGATTCTAAAGGCTAACATTATTTCAGATGTCAATGGGAATATAAAAAGTCTTGAGTGGACCAGCTGTGTTAAATCCAGCCGGCAACCGATGGAAAGATGCTAAAATTTGGGATTTAGAGTCTCTTTGTTTTGCACTAGTAAAAATCCATAGCTGCTATATTTTCAGCAGTGCAACCTCGGCGCAAGAGTTGCGTCAGAAATTCAGGATTTTGAACCCGGTGTTCAGGTGTTAAAAAAAAAAAAGCTTTATAAAGTGTGTCACGCAAAGTAAAGTGCACCGCATAGACAAGCGGAGAATTCATTGTTCAGCTACGGTTGAAGATGGTGCGGGGGTGTTTAAAGCCTTGTTAAAACGGCATCACCAGGCCCGATGTGAAATGCAGGGATATCTTGCACCCACATGAGAAACAAGGGAGAAGAGGATATGGAGATTTGAGAAATAAAAATAAATCATATACAGAGCTCTTTAAGGTTTAAGGTTGTAAAGCTTCAAGGCTTGAATTGTGTTGCTCTCGGTAAAAACAAGCTTGCCCTCTTTGTCAGGAACAAGCCGCGTTGTAACTGAGGAGATTGAGTGAATAAATACGGGTTGGGTTGTTCTTTATTTACATCCAAGTAAAGACACCAGCTAGCTAAATATATTCACTCATAGATCCTCTCCATGAGCCCTGCAAGTCTCTCAAAGCCAAAGAGCTGAGGAGGGTTGTTGTTCTAGCCTGCAGCTATACGCATCGGTCTATCAGAAACATCAGTGGTCCAGTTAATCAACTTATTCTTAGAGAGAGACGGAGAGAAAAAAAACAAGCCAGAGGCAAGAAAAGGTCCTGTTTTTTTGTTTTTGAGCACTTCATTTGAATTGTTTGGTTTCGGTGCTTGAAGGGGAATTATTGGCTGATATTTGCAGAAATTGAGTTGATTGTTATTGTTGTTTTGTTATTGTAATTGACATAGTCATGTACAAAATTGACTCTGAGTCGACGGAGGGAGAAAAAGAGAATGAGAGGGGAGAAGTGATGTGGAGGAAAGGCCTCACTGGCAAACCTAATCGCCCTTGTTCTTTTACTGAAAGGAGAGGAAGTATGAAGAGATATAAAAGAGTGAACAGAGGCTGGGGTGAAGAGAGAGGGCAGGGAGGAAACAAGGGAAGGAGGGAAGAATGGGGGGGAAAAAAGAGAGAAAAGAGGTTTTTTTTCTCATTTTAATGACGAGAAAAAAACCTCTTCTTCCCTTAAGAGGAATTGAGAGCAAGAGAGCACATTGAGGGTCAGAAGAGTGGAGGTTTAAGTGGGTGAAAAGGAAAAGCTGGATAGTGTTTTATATATATATATATATAGCCTTTTGGAATAAGTCTTTATAAATAAAGAATACATTATTATTTATCGTAGTAGTCAATTAGTATAGCCCCCAAAATACTGTTTAAATACTTTATTCTAATATGCTTTTTCTTTTTTATTTCAAAATATTTTTTCTTGAAAACTTTTTTTTTTCTTTTAAAGTATACTTTTTTTCTTCTTAAAATAGTGAGACTTTTTCTTTAATTGTGACTTTTTTTCTTTGAATATTAAAGGTCCTTTATAATTCTCATTTTCAGGTTTATACTTGTATTTGGGGGTTTCTACTAGAACATCTTTTTATGCTTTAATGCAAAAAAACCCAACATTTTTATCATACTGTCTGTCTGAATATAACTGTATTCACCCTCTGTCTGAAACGCTTCGTTTTAGTGCCTGTCTCTTTAAGCTCCGCTCCAGAAAAATTCTGATTGGTCAGCATTTCCGGGTCTTTTGCATCTCCGCTCTCTGAGTCTCTGCACCATCATTGCAGCCGGGGAAATGACTGTAACAACACTATAGCGGCCCTTTCTACCTTTTTATATAGCACAGTTGTACAAAAACCGTACGGAAGTCCTGGTTTCCGAATACAGGTTGTGTGCATTTCTCTGTGGATTGAGCATTTTGATACTTTAACCCTCATGTTGTCCTCGGGTAAAATTTGACCCGTTTTCAAAGTTTCTACATCAGAACATTTGGGTTTCTTTCAACCAAATTGCCCAAAAGTATTACTATCATTGACTTTTGGGTGTTTTATTCAATTTCATAGCATTATTCTGACTAAACGTTGACAGTCTGTGATTATTCATAAACAACCTCTGATTTTAACTATTAGTCAAAATAATTTAAACTTTCTGCTTTTCTTTAACTCAAAAATTAGACATCATTTCATATAGGCTAAATGAGGTTTATTGACCATAATGTAAATTCCAAAATGAGTGTAAAAATGGTGGTAATAAGTTGGTGGTAGTGTTCACTAGAACTAAAAAACGTCAACTGTCGGAAAATGCTAAAAAACTGTTGAAAACAGACAAAAATGTTTAAAAGCCCTATGTGACAAAAACATCAAAAGTGTTAATGTTCAATTTTGACATGTTGTCCTCGGGTCAAAGTTGACCCATTTTCAAAGTTTTTTTTATCTATCAGAAATATGGGTTTCTTACTAAACTAAATTGCCCCAAAATAACATGGATGCATGGATGTACATTTGTTAGGGAAATTATGATACATACTTTCCCTCTTGTTATTATTAAACTGTTTGCATAGAATAATATTATACTTGAACTCACAAGATAACATGGGAGCCACTATTTTGTCCTTGTTTGAGCACGGTGTGTTCCTGGGGGCATACATGCCCTCTCAGACCAGAAAGCAGTTAGGTCATTGTCTGTACTATTCTGTAGTGCGGAAACTGCCTCCTTGTCGGGTTCTCAAGTAAAATGAACTTTAATATATCGTCAGTGGTCCCTGTCTATTATTTGATAATGTAAATTATTCTAACAACATTATATGGAACCCAAACAACATTCTTCGCAGGTACAATTAATGATTACTTTCATAGAATTTTGGGTGTTTTTATTCAATTTCATAGCATTTGGAAAAAAGTGTTTAAATGGTTTTAAAAGAATATTCTGACTAATCTTTAAAAACATAAACCAGTCTGTGATTCAGTCAACATCCTCTGATCTGATCTGCTTTTTTTATTTACTCAAAAATTAGGTATAATGTCACATAAATTCCGTTTATTGACCATGAATTAAAAAAAAAACGTTGAAAAGAGGGACAAAAACGTTTTAAAAAAGCACCAAAAGCATCAAATAAATGCTTATAAAACACAGCGCTTTCAAGAGGGGGAGCAGAGTTCGTGCCCATAGGGGTGGGATGGGGGGATACAACCCCCCCATCCCAAAGTGCTACACTTTGGGGCAAACATAAAAACACACACACGCATAACATATAAACACATACACAGATTCTCTGTTTGACCTAATGTGACGGTGTATGTAATCAGGCTGTTCTCATGAACCATTCACACGGATAGCAACGAAAAGCAATGCACTGAAATCCGTATGTAGTGCACGTACTTATTGCTGCATGCAATACATTAACTGCAGCTCTATAAGAGCTCTGTGGTGGGTCATAAAACACAGCGCTTTCAAGAGGGGGAGCGGAGTTCGTGCCCATAATTAAAACTGTCCAATGCAACCCTGCCCCCCACCCCCCCAAAAAAAAAAAAAAAAAAAAAAAAAAATATATATATTATAACTTCCTTCATATAAATAATGACGTTTGCACCATAAATTGTTGCAGAAAAATCCACCAGAATGCAGAAAATGAACCCAAAGTTACGCCGTTGTCCGTGCCCCAGGGATAACAGGACTTTTACCCAGGAAACGCGCGTTTGTGTCCCGGGAGTACTACTTAAGGGAACCGGGTGTTTTGGAAGCGCTGTATTTTATGTTGACACCATGTTGTGCTATTTCATTTTGAGATTATTTTCCATTGAATATTGAAGTTCATAAGTAAGTGTTTTGGCATGCCTGGCCGAGTGCACTGTGAGACATTTCATGGTAGTTTAACTGCTGCCTTGAAAATCGAAGTTCACTCAACTTGAAGACTGCCTTTGTTTCAACTTAGAAATTAAAGTTAATGAGCTCGATGTAACTACAGTGTTCTAGTTTTGTTAAAGTTGTTCTTTTAGTTGATTTAATGTTTTATTACTTGGTTTAACTTCATACTTTAAGTTAAAACAAATAATTTCTTTTCTTTAATAATGCAAGAAACCTTGCTTGCCTAGTATAACAGACATACTTTTCTGCTTTATTACAACTCACAGTTTCAAGTTAAGACAACATAACCACATTTATAGCGGAGATAGCGTGGGTGTTTGGGTGCGGCCGACCCGGGGCCCCGTGCGAAATAGGGGCCCCTCTAAAGACACTGATCTTGCGTCACTTGACATAAAAGGGTCGCTAGTGAGGTGACACGCCGCAGATTAATGGCTGAAGGAAGACTATTACTGCTCAAGGTCTAACACTGCAGTACTCCAGCTCTTCTTATCAAACGTCACTTAACTCATGGTTACAAATGTAAACCGGCACAACAATGACAACTACCAGGCAACAAAACACTACATTCTAAGCAGACACGTTTAATAAACAGAATTCATTACATTTGTATTTCGAACAAACTGCAAACTTTTCAGCAAATTTTAACACAACTCTATTTACCACCTTGCATCATGGGAATTGACCAGCCAATGAACCGATTGCACCTGACTGCAGTACACAGATCGGGGCTGGGCTCATTAGTCTTAAAGCTACAGTACACAGCTAAAACTAATCTGCCGTGACAAGTTTGATGTATTATGTCATATATTGTCAACAGTACATATAGGGCCCTATTTTAACGATCTGAGCGCACGGCGTGAAGCGCCTGGCGCAGGTGCGTTTAGGGCGTGTCCAAATCCACTTTTGCTAGTTCGACGGCAGAAAAAAAGGGTCCGTGCGCCGGGCTCATGGTTCAAAAGGGTTGTACTTAGTGTCCTCATTAACTCATAGGTGTGTTTTGGGCATAACATGTAATAAACCAATCAATCAGAGATCATCTCCCATTCCCTTTAAAAGCCAGGCGCGTTTGGACCTTGGAGCATTGCTATTATGATGGAGGATTTGCACCGTAATATTTTTATTTGTAATCTTTTGCATGTTTGTGTGCTGCTGCTCTTCCCTGTGTGTGTAACAAGCATAGTGTGTGCACGCTATGCATAAGCCTAGGCGCATTTCACTAATTTGCTGTTAAAATAACAACGAAATAATTGTAAATTATAGAGTGTGGTCTAGACCTACTCTATCTGTAAAATGTCCTGTGATAATTCCTGTTATGATTTGACACTATAAAAAAATTGAATTGAATTGCTGCGCTATTGACTTTAGACCAGGTTTTTGTTGGTCGATCACTTCCCGCTGCCTCAAGATAGCAATACGCCCAGAATGCACCTGAACACCCCTCCCTGTAAGACCAGCATGCCCATGGGCGCACGGATGGGCGCAGGTGCATTTGCTATTTAAACGACGCGGGACACTGACAACTGCGTCGGTCTTAAAATAGCAAAGACACTTGCGTTGGGCTTTGCCCTGCGCTGCACCAGGTGCAAGATAGGGCCCATACTGTAAAACAGCTCAAAAAATCTGTCAAACTACTTTGCAGCTAGCTGACTGTGCTGAGTATTTCCACCAGCTGCAACTGTATTTTATTTAAAGACAGAGCTTTTAAGCTTGACTTTGCTCTGACCAAGGTGATCTGTCATCACAAGCTCGCAGAGAGAAAAGAGAGATATGCAGAGAGCTAGAGACAAAGGACAGTCCTGCAGCAGTAATTAGGTTGCTGTTTTTCTGTCAGTTTTCTAAAGTCATTAGGAACATCTCTCTCTTTCCTACTATCCCTCTTTTTCTGTCCTCTTTTCCCTCTCACTTCCATCCCTCCGTTCTCTGCTCTTTCAATTTCCTCCTGTACTCCGTCTCTTCGCTCTGTGCCAAAAACATATTCATCATACTCCTCTGCTGCCCTCACAGTGCTGTGCTACAGCATACTAATGATAGTGTGTGTGTGTGTGTGTGTGTGTGTGCGTGCGTGCGTGCGTGCGTGCGTGCGTGCGTGTGTGGGCTGGAGACTGTCAGCATGTGTTTATAGTTGTGTTGGTTGGCGTAAATGCTGGTGAATATAAGTCGACATGTGTACACTGTATGTGCTTGTATTTGTGTATTTGATTAAGAGTGTGGGTGTGTGTGTGTGTTGTGTTTTACTTCGGGCTATAAAAGCCTGATAATACACCATGCACTCATTTGCTATAAGCCTGTTAACAGCATGCACTGAAAAATGCCACTGAATCTCAGCCTCTTTTTCTCTCTCGTGCGCCATTGCTCTCATTCTTTCTCTTTGTCTCTCGCTCCTTCCCTCTCTTTATCTTCGCTTCCCTTCTGCACTGTTATCAGTCCGTCTCGTCTGCCTCAGCTTTCTCTCTCTCCCTCTCTGTCCCACTAACTTATTCACGTTCCCCTTTTCTTTCTTTCTCACTTCCGTCTCTTTTTATGTAGATCACTCCCCGTGCCTGTCATCCAAAGAGAAAGAGATTGACGACAAGATAAACATACAGAGGGTGAATGTGCAACCCATTCTCACTCCCATCGCGTCACAAAGCGATGCTCGGTCAGGTGCCTTTGGCGTTTGTTACTGACGCAAAAAATCTCCTTCAGCATCATATTTAGACACGCTCGGTCGGAACTCTTGGCGTCACTTTCTGACGCCCTGGGTCGGGACTCTTGGCGTCACTATTTGAAGCTCTCGGGAGTCGCATCTAGCCCTTTGGCGTCATATTTAGACGCGGTTGGTCGGGATTCTTGGCGTCACTTTTTGATGCTCTGGGTCGGGATGTATGTTCAACTGACGGACGGCACAGGGTTTAGCCCTTGTGTTGTCTTCACATCGACCATGAACCTGTTTTCCTTCCCGGGACAAAATTGAAAAACTTTTTTTAGCTACTTTTGGAAGTTTTTGGCACATTTTTTTAAACGTTTTCGTCTGGTTTTTTATTCATGGTCAATAAACCTAATTTAAATGACTTCTTACCAAAAAAAATGGTTGGAAAAAATCAGATATTATGAATTATTTTGACTAATAATAGTTAAGATCAGAGAATGTTGGGTGAATCACAGACTGGTTTATGTCAAAGTTTAGTCAGGATACTGTTTTAAAACATTTGTTATTTTTTTATCATCAAATGCAATGAAATTGAATAAAACAACCAAAATTCAATGGAAGTAATGATTAGTTTTACCTGCGATGATCGTTGTATGGAACCCATACAACATATATGCATGCATCCAAGTTATTTTGGGTCAATTTGGTTGTAAGAAATACATATTTTTGATATAAAAAACGGGTCAAATTTGACCTGAGGACAACAAGAGTTAAGAAAAGATCGTAGGTGGGGTTTTTAAACGTACTATTCAGTGAGACGCGGGACAAGAACGGGACACAAACCCCGGTCTCCTGGGTGAAAGTCCTGTGTTGTTTGACCCATCCTCCACCATTTTCGGTCTTTCACACTATTCGCCACCGTTGTCGCTCTTAATACTACGTCACCTTACAGCGCCAGGGAGCTGCTGCTATGCCCGGTATGCGTTCCATACAGACGCTAAAGGGTGATTTTTGCGTCGGTATCTGATGCTGAGAGCCACTGACCAAGCGTCAGTATTTGACGAGTTGGGAGTGAGAATGGTCTTGGTGGTGGAGACTTAAACAAATAGTTCACAACTTTTTTGCGAAACTTTCCCACAGAAGACACAGTGAAATACAAAAAAAGTACATGTTCTAATCTAATCCCTTGTCTCTGTGTTAGTAGACCTTTTTCACAGCAGAAATTGACTTGCACTGGTGTATTTTTCAATAACATTAATGAAGGTTGCATTTCACTTAGGGGAGGCCAACAGATTCTCACTCCCATCTCGTAAATTATGGACGCTTGGTCAGGTGCCTTTGTCGTTGTTGTTGACGCTAAAAGTCTCCTTTAGCATCATATCTAAACGCTCTTTATCCAAACGCCCTTGGACGGGACTATTGGCGTCACTTTTGATGCAGTTAGGTTAAGGAAAAGGTTGTGGGTGGGCTTACATTTCCATGACATGTGGGAAGAACGGGACGGTTGGGTTTAGGAAAACAATAACGGGAGGATTCGGTTTAGTAAAAGAAGAAAGCAGCAGTTGGGTTTAGGAAACATGACACGCGGGACACGATCCTCGGTCTCCTGGGTGAAAGTCCTGTGTTGTTTGACCCATCCATCCCTCATTACACAGGAAAGCCATGAGGGTGCATAACTATGGTTAGTATGGGAGGTAATGATGGCCAAATGAAGCTTCATGACCCATTTTTTATTTTTATTTTCTGAGCCCACTTGATGGCATTCAACAAAGGGTTGAAAGCACATTGAATTGCCATCGCTTGAGCCTTTTTCTTTAAACGAAGAGCGCCATCTAGTGGGCTCACACAACAAAGAAAATGGTCCACGCAGCTTCATAAAGCTTCATTTGACCATCACTAAAGGTAGGTCAAAGTTGAACCAGAAAGTTGGTCTGTAAACTGGGATGGATGTTCATAACAGACAGTTTGGGTGACAGTTTTACAGTTTGCCGTTGTTTCGTTTCGTTTACAACCTCTCCAATTATCCAACTGCTCATGTCTATGGCCTCGGTTGTACTTATTTTTAGCGATGTCACCACGTTCCCACATCCGAGCAGTTAAACAGCGGTTAGTTTGTTTTCTCAAAGTCACAGTGAAGCGGAAATAGAGCGTCTCATCTTTTGGAACGTGACACATTTCTGAGTAAAACGGAATATGTGGGTACATACATATATAGTACATATGGGGATTTGAATGAATCCATCATATTTGATTGGACCGCTTTGTTTGTGTCTTAGTGGACATAGCTGTAGAGGACCTCCACCTATTGTACACCTCTCTTACCCACGTCGCAAGATCAGGAGGCAGAAGACGACGAAGAACTGAAATAAGTAGACCTCAATCCAAACACACCCCTCCTACTACAGTATGATATTGCTCTGCTAGGGACTACAACCCACAAGCTAACCATCAGGTGCAGTTTTATAAGATAATACAAATCACATTTGATTGGATACATTTATGTATACGACCCCCAAGTTTAGGGTGAGTCATCATAAGCGAGAGAGGGATTGGTAACACTTTACTTGAAGGTATCTACATCAGAGTGACATGACACTGTCATGAACACATGACACTGTCATGACACAGTCATGACACATGAACCCTAACTCTAACCCTAACCCTAACCATAACCTGTCATGACAAAAACCGAATGACACGTACTAAAAGAAGCGTTATGTCATAAACGTTTATGACTTGTTTATAATGTAGATAACACGTTCATGACAGTGTCATGCCACTCATATGTAGATACCTTCAAGTAAAGTGTAACCGAGGGATTTTGATTTTAATTTCACTGTGTTTAAAGAAGGATTGCAGCATTGTGATGCACTTCAGACAGAAAAGTGAGAGGAAGACGGAACGAAAGAATAAGAACTAATTGCATCATATTTCATCCTTATACTAAGAGTAATCACATGTAGCCCCTATGATTGAGGAAGCCACTTGCTACAGTTCCCGAATGCACTCTAACTATCTGTAATGAACAGATCAACTTTCAGCATAATCATAATAACTAAAACCACTATTAATGACCGGCCATCATTTATAATTATAATATCTACTATCATTGTAATTATACAATCAGAAGGACAGTTAAAAGGGGGATGAGAGGAACCGCTATCTTTTCATTAACAGAAAATATCTCGTGGAGTCTTTGATGAGCACTGATTTTAGTCTGCACCGTCAGGGAGGGGGCTGCAGCACGACCCCCACTGGCTGCTTTGAACTCATCTCTGGCATCATTAGTGCATGATGAGAGTGATTAGGGGAGAGAGGGCCACCATGCCAATTTCCATAACGAAAAGCAAGAAGAGAAGGCAACTGCATCACCCATTTGCAAAGTGCCAAAGTGACAAACCCGACTTCTTCAGCCTTTGGACACTGAACTAAACGTGGGGAAATGCCCCTTTTGGATAATAACAACAACATGCCTAATATCTCTAATATGCCTAATATATCACTTCCTTAAAATCAACTCATTCGTGCCTTTTGGACATTTTAGAAATCCGGTTTTAAACCTCCAAACTTTACACAATTGTGCTTTCTTTTACATCCTAATTATGCTAATTTATTTATCAAATTGTTTTTCCAATTCAGAAAGTTTTGGTTGCTTTCTATTGCTCTTATGATGGTGTCGCTTCTTTTCTTTTCTGTGTTTTGTTTTGTGTTTGGTCTTTGTAATTGACTCAATGTCATTGTAAATGAGGGCCGCCCCTCACTGAGTATGTTTACATGCACACCAATATTCCACTATTACTATGAATATGACAATATTCCGCATTTGATACAGGTCATGGTTCTGAATAAAGCCTTTTGCAGAACATTTTCCAATTAAGACATGTGGGATATTCCGGTATTATTGAAGTTATAGAGCGCAATATTCGGAATATGCGTCTCAATTTGGGTTTTTACCGCAGTTTACGGCCTCTTGCCTGTTTATGGCTTACGGTCAGCTCTGTGCGTTGCTATGGTTGCTGTATACAAACCAACCAGCCAACAGTTTGCCAGGCTGCAGACCCGATAAGAAGGAGAAACACAGCTACTTTTAAACATGATCAAAGACCTGGATATCAACAAGTTTTTGGATATGTGCACACATCGCTACGCCGACTATTTCCAGAAGCTGGTTGAAGGAATGAAAGATGGACGCTGTGTTCACACGGTTCAACAAGTCCGCCACCGCTGGAAAATCTTATTTTGCACGGCTGCATGTAAATGGGAATATTAGTGGAATATTCACTTTCATTAGCCATGTCACAGCTTAGTCAGAACATCGTCTTTTTTGGAATAAGGGCAAAAAGCGTAATATTATGTGCATGTTAACCTTATCAATGATCACTCCAGTATGTCAGTGTTAGACCAACAATGAGGTAGGTATGGCCTTTAACATTTTTGAAATATCTTAAATTATCACTATTGGTGTAGCTTTAGTCCCCAAATTATAGAGTGTGCCACAGAAATAATTACAGAATTTGAGCATGTTTAATTACAATCAACTAACAAAAAAAAAAAGCTATTGAATTACATTTGATACTGCCTGGTTTTTGGACAACCCCCCCCAGACCACCCCAATACAGTAAAACTGCACATTTTAGAGTGGCCTTTTATTGTGGCCAGCCTAAGGCACACCTGTGCAATAATAATGCTGTCTAATCAGCATCTTGATACGCCACATCTGTGAGGTGGATGGATTGCCTCGGCAAAGGAGAAGTGCTCACTAACACAGATTTAGACAGATTTGTGAACAATATTTGAGAGAAATAGGCCTTTTGTGTACACAGAAAAAGTCTTAGATCTTTGAGTTCAGCTCATGAAAAATGGGGGCAAAAACAAAAGTGTAGCGTTTATAATTTTGTTTGGTGTATTATATACCTAAAATAGAAGTATTTTAAACTAAGTAAAGCGCTGTAACGTGAACAGTCTATAGTGCGATAGAACAATAAAATCAGAGCGGCAGTTGCTGGTTGTATTTAGCCGCTACAGAGCTCCGGGATGCCGGCTACCAACGACAGGTGTTTAGCTGCCAGTAGGTGACTGTGAGAAGGCTACAGGCACCGCCAGATGACGGTCCTTTCAGGGGCCGTGTAGTGGAGTTTAGCCAGAAAAAGTGAGCGTCATGTGGCGATGACAGTTGTTTAGGCACCAAAACGACTCGTTAAGTTTAGGAAAAAGATCGTGGTTTGGATTAAAACACTCCCGAAGAATGAACGAGCGTTTCCTGGGTGAAGGTTTTTTGTTTTTGCCGCAAAGTGAACTCCGCTCCCCGGCTTGAGAGCGCTGTGTTTTCCATTGAATATTGAAGTGCATATTTAAGTGTTTGGCATGCCTGGCACTATATGCACGGTATTGCAAGGGGGATTTAATTCTTGCACGTTTTGTTTTGTTGTGCATGATCAAACCCCCCCCTCCTCTGCTTTTTTCACAAATCGCACCCTGGTTATTACTATTCATTTTTACATATTTACCTGTTAACCCATTAAGTTGCAGCAGAATGCTGGTGTTCTGCCCACGGTTTAGGTGAGGCTTGCACAGGAAACACATATCTGTCAGCTTATCAACAGCTTGGAGTGCTCCGGGGCTAACAAAAATGAAAAATAATTTGTGTATCTGAAATTAAATGGGTTCTGCCTTGGCACACGCGTCACCCTTCTACCAAGTTTTATGCAAATCGGGCCAGCAGTTTGTCCGTAATTCTGCTGACAAACAAACCAACAAACCAAACTTAAAACATGACCTCCTTGGCGGAGGTAAAGATGGACTTCATTTAATGGATGTGAATGCATCAATGATTGGAGGACACATGGAGAAGATGGAGCGAAGAATGATTTGCACAGATAAATGAATGAACGGCGCTTACCTGCTGTTCGGCCTCTTCCTCATCGCTGCTGATCTTCAGGTCATCCTCCAGCATTCTGCACAGAGACAAAGGGACACGTGTTATTGCGGCTCAGACCCCACCTCCCGCCTGCTTGTATTATGTCGGAAATGGCCAGTTGTGATCTTCATTTCCATTTGAAGAACCTTTCTGGCAAACGGATTAATTACACAGCATAAGCAGCGCTGGTTCATGTTGGGGAATGAGGAAATGGACAGTGGATGGAGCACTTCACCGCTATAAAAACCTACCAGATGTTTTTTTTTCTTTTGGAGCTCAGAGAGGAAAGACAGATTGTTTTTTCACCTGGAAACTTCAGCGGTCTGACAACCGCTGACCTACAGCCAAGAATTCCATGGAAACAAAGAGGACGTGCTCAGCTAAGAACAGTCCCTCAGTCAGGATCCTATACCGATGTTTTGGGTGGCTTCTAATCAGTGGTGGAATGTAACTAAGTACATTTACTCAAGGACTGTACTTAAGTACAAACTTGAGGTACTTGTATTTTACTAGAGTCTTTTCTTTTCATGCCACTTTCTACTTCTACTCCGCTACATTTAAGAGAGAAATATTGCACTTTTAACTCCACTACATTCATGTGACTGCTTTAGTTACTAGATTTCTGCACACAAAACACATGCAGTTTATAAAATACAATGTTTTATTATAAATTAAACTACCCAAAAATATAACGGCCTACAAGTCCAGCTGAGACGATTAGACGTTCAAACACAGATCGGTTTTGATCGTTTCCAGTTTGTAAAATGTAAGGATATTTACGCAATGAGTACTTTACTTTTTCCTGATGATACTTACATACTTTTACGTAAGTAACATTGTCAATGCAGGACTTATACTTGTAAATTCCACAGTGTGGCATTAGTTCCTTTACTTGCGTAAGTAAAGGATCTGAATACTTCTTCCGCATGCTTCTAATAGGAAAAAGGACCCACTTATTGCACCATTTCCTTTATTAGTCTTGTTTGTTTTATTCTCCCCACGTTAGAAATGAATCTCTAACAATACAGATGTATGCAGGTCATTAAAAAGATATACAAGACACAGTCAATAACATGACCCCCCCCCCCTCGGAGCATCACCTGCTCCTTACCAGACAAATTATTCAGTATTTATGTGCTGTGCATTGGCGAGCTCCCATGTTTTATTGCTTAATATAAACCTTCCACACAAACAACTGTTATTTTAAGCTGCCACTGCTATTGTTATGACAGGAGAATCCCCTAAAGGGATTTTTACTGCCTCACGAACCACTCTTGTCAGTGCATGCACCGCTAAAAAAAAAAAAACCAAACACTCCCCAGTGTTGTGTGGTGTTTTCAGACGGGACCGTACGACCGAGTCGTGAATAACTGAAGCACAATAAGAAAAAGCTCCGCAGATAAGGGGCACCGTGAAGCACGCGGCGATGATAGATGTGTTTGAATGAATGAATAATGGATTTATGTTTTATATCATAAGAAGGGACAGATGGAGAGAGAGGGGGGATAGTGAGAGATGGAGAGGATAATGAAGGAGAGGAGAAGGGGACATGTGACAGAGGGGGATAGAGAGATGGAGACTGAATGCGAGAGAGGAGGGGAAGCATGGAGGGGAAAAGGAATACTGTAAAATGCAAGAAAGAAGTGCAGGCATCTATGAGGACAGACACAGTCAGATATAAATGAGTTATGGACTAAAGCATCTATGGCACACAGAGCTTAGAAAGTGTCGCATCACATTTCTGCATGGCTCTTAATTGCCTTCATGAAATGGAGTCTTTATTGCTCCTAAAGTGAAGCAGTAGAAGAGCTCCGTGACTTGCGGAAGTTTGTCTGAGAGGATGTTAATATTTTCCGAAGCTAAATCAAAGCCGCGCTCAGCTAATGACACGACTCGACACGCCGCAGTAGAGAATCTCAGATGCAGATGTACTCAGACTGCAAAACAAAACGCACACATAGATCTCTCTCACAGTTGACTGGCTTAAACTCTCAAGCTAAACAAGTTTCTCCCAAGTCATGTCCACATTCATTTATTCAGACCAGCTCCCCAGCCTTTATTCTGTGCCTTTGCACTTTCTTCACAGCTGGGCTTAAACACCAAGGTCTACGTTCTCCACTCATTTATTCCATTTTGGTGCTAAGCTGTCATTGCTGCACTGACTTCTGCAAGATCAACTGTTAATGACGCTCGAGTTGTCTTGTCATGTTACTGCTCATGCAAACTTCAACGTTTTTTTTTCTGTATTTCAAAGTGTGACCAAAATGTCAAATTCACAACTTTCTGTGTGGCAGAAGGTTTGTCTCAGGCAGTGTGGTTCCCAACCTGGGGGGTCGGGACCCTAACGAGGGGCGCAAGACAAAGCTGGAGGTCAAAAGATGATTAAAAGAATAGTAAAGCAGAAAGAAATGATTTCTGCTGCACCAAATTACCTTGACTTTACCTTCGCTTGTCCGTTTGTTGTCAATCATTTAATCCAATAAAACAAGGGTGACTAAAAATAATCCCTTTTTGATTGAACTAGCCATGTGCAGAAGACAAAAAAAGATTAGGAACCACTGGTCCAAGGATGCAAGTGGCAGGAACACACGTGCAATAAAAACTTAAAGGAATTGGAAAGCCCGGTCTCCTAAAAATGACAATGAATACAACAATACTGCACTATCAAATTACGTTTCGAGGGAAACGTAATTTGTCCTGGATTACGTTTGTCTTTAGCCCTGTTCGCACAGGATTGGTATTACCTGGTGACCTCAAGTCATTTCTAATAATTACGGAGCTTGTCTGTGATCTTAATCCCGTGCGAACAGGCCATGTCTGTAATTTGTCGAGTAAAAATTCCCTACAAATGACCTACCATATTTCGCCGAACACCGAGGTCCTGTGATAATACTAGCTCCGTGTGAATCGACATGTCTGGGGTCGTTCATAATTTTTTCAAGGTTTTATTTCCTGTGTGCCTTTTTATCCCTCTCGTGAAGACGTATATGGGATTGCGGGAGGGCTGCGGACGCCGCCTTTCACGGCTAACCTTATCTGGACCCGACCGGAGACCTCCGTCCCCGAGTCGACCCGCTCCCGGCGGCTTCGTCCGAGGGGTGACGGTGATGCTGTGTGGGTGCCGCCGTGGCGGGGATGATAGGGGACGTGCCTCTGGTAACCTCTACCGGGCCTGGCCCAAAAAAGATACAGAACTTCGACCCAAGTGCAGTGCGGCGGCCTCGCCCTGGCCGTCCTCCGCGCGCCTCCGGGTACCCAACTCTCGGGGTACAGATATGTCAGTAAATTCAAGTAAAGGCCAGCTTTGCTTATCCCTTGCGAAACTCAGATGTCGGAGGGTTATTTCTAAATCACACAAGGTCCCCAGATGATACTTGATCCCGTGTGAATAGGGCTTTCGACGTGTCGCAAACAGCCTACCTTCCTAATCGGTGTCGGCGGGAGGCCGTTTACAGAGGAGGTCGGGGTGGATGAACGGGCCCAACTAACACAGGACTTTCACCCAGGAAACAGCTGTTCGTGTCCCATTTGAAACCAAAAGTCAAGGTTGACTCGCTTACTTAACGTACTTATCTTACGTCCATCATTTAAATTACGTAAAACAAACAAGGTTCATTTCTTTTTCGTTTTTTTTTAACTTGGACCCTATTTCCCCATGCATTGGTGTCTAAAAGACTAATGTGGACAAAAATCTTTCAATTTTGTTGAGTATTGAGCAACAACGCTGTAATCGTCAGCTGCGAACCGGGCTGCAATGTAACCCTATAGGGCAAATTTATATTGTCAATGTTGTCCACTAAAAGTGCTGTTTTTGCCACTGACGGGCTTAGATTGTCATTCTAAGTGTCTGACAACATTATGGACAGGATCTCTACAGAGATAGACCTTTTTTTTTAAAAGAGAAAAATCCTCTTTGTTTAACCAGAAACAGCTCCGAAATCTCTATCGCCAAAACCCACCAGAATCCATTTAAATAAACAATACTTTAAGCATGTATTGAGCCAGTATATTCCCACTTGTAAATGGGTTAATTAAGGGTTTATTTTAACCAAAATAGAGTGGTGATTGTTGGAACAGTGGAAAGACAAACCTAGATGGCTTTTAATAGTTTCATTTTGTTTCTATTGATTTTGAATTATGTTTATTTTACGATGATAAAATTAATGTTTATTTAAATGAAGTCTGGTGGGTTTGGTGATAGCGATTCCGGGGATGTTTCATGTTAAACAAAAAGGATATTACTCTTTAACAAAACAGTTGACCTCTGAAGGGACCCTTTCCATATTGTCAGACATTCATACAATAATCTGAGCATGACAGTGGCAAAACAAGCACTTTAGTGGATGTAAATTAACGGTGCGCAATTGCCCAATAACTTAAATTGTAGCTTGTTTCGCCGCTGCCAACTGTAGCAATCTCACTTAATACTTAAAAGATTGTTGTTTCCATCGGACACTAAGACAAAAACATTGGAAAATAGGGTCCAGGTAAAAAAAAAAAAAAAAAGGAAGTTACCCTTTAAAATACTTATTTTAACCCAAATCATAATCTTTTCCTGAACCTAACCAAGTAGTTTTGTTTCAATTCACATGTCGCCAGTCGCTGGAAAATATGGTTCCCTTGAACCTAATTGAGAATGCAATACTTACTAACAATAAGTGCATTGACACTCCAACTTGTACTGTACTGTTAAATTACAATAGCATCACAATAACACTGCCTGCTTATTGTCCTCGTCTGACCAGTCACGTGTTGGTGACAAAGCATCAGAGTCAGTATTCTTTACACACAGCAAAACGGAAAACTGAACTCCTAGCCCTAGCAGTGATAGAGCCTTTCTCTCCTCGAGGATGCTACACTGTGCAGGGCACCATGTGTGACTGTGCACATTGTGTCCAGCGCTGCTGTGAGAGAGCTCAGCAAGAATCCGAGCGTTCTCTGGCTTTTTCTGTTGCTGCCGGCAGGTGAGACAACCCCACTGCAGACTGAGCAAACACAACAAGCTGGTTCGACTAGACAAGAGTCTCCTTCACTTCTTCCACTCTGGTACATCCATGCAGTTGTCTTAACGTCACGTGATTGGATCAGAGGAGCGTAATGAAACTCCCGGGGCGGGAAGGTACAGTACTCTCTGCTCTAGTGGAAGAAAAAAAAAAAATGAAACTTGCTCTTGTCCCTAATGTGGCATTAAGGTGCAGAGCCTATTTGCGGTGATTACTGTTGGATGGGTTTTTCTGTAATGGTCGGACATGGTAAACATTCAGCAAAGAATATAGCAATTAGACTCAACAGCACAATTACTCGGGAATAAGACAAACTAGGCCTATTCATTATTCTGCATATTTTACGCTGTTGAGCATCACAGTAAAAACAGAGAATAGCCTAATGGCTGCAGTAAACTAGGCATTGTTTTTAACCAATAAGAATTATTTCACTCTAATAAAAAAGCAGCATTTATGCTTGAATACAAAGTGGATAGAAATTACACCTATGGGCAAACAATAGTAATCAACAGAAATAGGCTTATCGGCTTTGGAAGCAAAATAGTGTAATAAGCCACAGAAAGCATGACAGCTCCAGCAAACATCATCCGAATGGAGATCAAATCAACTATGTAACTACATACCCAAAAAGGAGGAAATTAGAGTTTACATGCTGTCCTGCTGCTGAATTATTGCTTTGACTTTTTCTTAACTTGCAGGATTTTTGCATCATCTTTTGGCTATCAAGTCTTTTTCCATTTTCAAAAGCTTCCTTTTGACGCCAAGCTTACCACGTTTTCTCTCCGTTTTTAATTAGCTTTGATCAAATGTATAAAATATGCATTGCACTGAAAACTGTCATTTAATATGACAGTGGATAGAGTAAAGATCCTCTTCCCCACATGAAGCAAGAAATGAAACAAGGATAAGCAAAACATTTGGAAGACAAAGTAAAAACTAGTAGTTTTTTGGTTTTAGGTCACACTTGTGTCTACAGGTAATACTCTGATACTACAAAAAGATTTCTCCGGTTATGGTTTTAAATCGAGTCCCTTTCAAATTGATAATTGACTGGTCACTAAGCCCCACCAATCTTTGCTACTGTTGCAACACTGTCAAGCTTTCCATTCTTGCATGGCACATGTTTACTTTCCAGTAGTCTCGCATTGCCAGACCTTCCTCCATAGCGCTAGGGAGGAGGGTCTGGCTAGTCCACACAGCATTCTGGGATGGGAACAAAACGTGCTCTGGTTTATTGGCATTTCTTTTTAAACCAATCACAATCGTCTTGGGCGGTGCTAAGCGATGGACGGAGCCACGGCGCCTCTGCAAAATAGCTTTGGGAAGGAACTTGTTTTGGTGGAACGTGTGCGTTCAAAAGTTGTTTTAGTCGTGTAACAGAAAACTCAGATTGGACAGATAGTCTAGCTAGCTGTCTGGATTTACCCTGCAGAGATCTGAGGAGCAGTTAACCATAGTCCTCAGAAATCCACCGGAGTTTAGAGCGCCAACACAAAGAACGGTCCGGACGAAATTGAGGGACATCGGGTGGAATTTCCGGCGAGAGCTGAACAATCCCAGAAATGAAACCTTGTTGATATAGACTACCTTTACAGTGATAACGTACAGTCATTTTTTAAACAATGGGTCCTCGATTTCAGACAAAGCAGGCTTCTTATTTCTAGTACGTGACTATCTATCTAATGTTCTGGCTGAAATGACAACCATTGCTATCAGATGTAGCTAGCTAGCTAATTAAGCTAATGTTAGCAGCATGAGTTGGTTGCAAACGGCGGTTGATGCATAGACTGTATAAGTGAAGCCAAAACATCTTGATCGCCCCCTGGTGGCTGGCTGCAGTATAGGTCATAAGCCCCGCCCCATCCATGTTAGTGGATGGGACATGGACCCGTACACGTCAAATAAGTGTTTCCCATGGATGGTTTCTGTCATTTTAGGTAGTATTCATCACGCTGATGTTTGTTCAAGTGTTACTTTTATATGCACTTAATGGCATACGTGTTATTCTAAAAGACTGAGGCTAAAGTGATATGTTATATCCCAGAAGAAACGATAGCATCCTTAGCAGTTTATGGGATGACATGGAAATAAACAAGCAGCACAGTTATTGTACTGCAGATTGGAGCTTTAAGTATTTAGGTAGGATCAGACTACAATATTTCATTCTAACATACACTGCTTAGCTCACATACTTTGATGCTACATTTTCTAAAGAGTATGTTTTACAGTTTAAGGACTAACCAATGTGTTTGGCTAACACAATGCTATCTCCTGTCACACGTTTGGCTGGGGTTGCTAGAGTGTCCCAAAGCCAATAAAAATCAGGACAGAGCTGCCAATGTTACACTCTGATACAGTAGCAGACCAGCTTCCATTGGGAAAATAATAGCCAGCTGATGTACTATCATAAATGGGACTTTTTATTTGCGTAACCCATGACCTCACAAAATATGTCTGTGAAAGTTCTTCAGTCATCCAGGTCATAGTTATCCAAGGGATGTTAAAATCAAGACAACTGGAGGTTAAAAGTGCTCAAAGACGTTTTGTCTCTCAACCTAGGGGCTTCCTCGGTTCTGACTTCATAATAGGGAAACCTAGCTATTTGAGCACTAACAAACCAAGCTGTATAAATCACGTCATGTTGACAACAACCCCACAGAGGTTAAATAGCTGGGTTTCCCTACCGTTCAGTCAGATCTGAAAAAGTCTCTCGGATGAGACACAAAACGCCTTCGAGCTACTTAAACCAAGTCCAGTTGCCCTTGAGTTTTTAATGTATTAGATAGTGACAGTTTTCATTTCTAAGATAGTGTAGACAGACCAGAAAGGGGGGAGAGGGAGAGAGAGAGAGAGAGAGGGGTTGACATGCAGCAAAGGGCCGCAGGTCAGATTCGAACCCCGGGGCCGCTGCAAAGGACTCTGCCTACATGGGGCGCACACTCTACTGGGTGAGCTAGAGGTCTGCCCCCCAGTTGTTCTTGATTTTAACCTTTCTTGGCTCACAGAATGTAGTTACTGTAACTAATAATACTCCTTGAACAGAGATCTTCAACAGAGGAGCCGTGACCCTTAGGGGGTCCTCAGTTAGTGCAGGAGGGGGGGAGCAACAATTTATTGTTTGATATTTATTTGAAAGTTGAAGTTTAAATGTCTAAAAATATATATTAACTTGAATGCAACATATTATTAGCAAAGATGAATTGGCCTAATCGTACAAAAAAAACCCATTGATGATACCCTTACTAAGTAAGGTATGCCATTATGGTAGCCAGCCCAACACATTCTCACTGTCCCATCGACGCTTGGTCATGTGCCTTTGGCGTTTGTTAGTCACGCTAAAAGTCTCCTTTACTTTAAACTTTTACTTTTATGTTTTTCATTCTGGAAAGGCTAAAGGCCTTGCCTACGTAGTTACAGTTACTAAGGTATGATTGGAAATCACTATTCCAGGGAAAAGGGTTTAGCAGACATTTCACACAATTTCTAAAACAAAGTCATAGCGCTTCTGGGGTCAAGCGCAGGATAAATCAGGGTCGTGAGGTGGATTTCCAAGGCAAGATTTCTTCCTTTCCAATTTCACTGTGCCATGAAACCTGCCGTGGAGTGGAGTGGAGTGGAGTGGAGTGGAGTGGGCTGCAGCCAGAGATGTTGCAATATGCTCCTGGCTCACGTTAAATTAATGTAGCTGCACTTTCTCGTTTTGATCCACACAATCTTATTTTTTCCTCCTAGCAGCAGTGAATTTCATCCAAGAGTCATGCTTAATTTTACCTTGAGGCAAACGCAGAAGCAGCGGGTCAGAAATTCACTGTTTGTGTGTGTGTGTGTGTGTGTGTGTGTGTGTGTGTGTGTGAGAGAGAGAGTGTGAGAGAGAGTGTGTCAGAGAGGGAGATACTCACGACTTCTGTGGTGCAGTTGGTGGTTTCGCAGCAGGCTTGTTAGCTGATACAGTACATCGCTCTGCAACACAACAGAGGACATTCAAACATCACTGTTTTGCATGTGTCTTGGTTTGTGTGTGTGTGTGTGTGTGTGTGTGTGTGTGTGTGTGTTGATTAGTTTTTGACAAGGAGCCAGACTCCAATCACTGCAGATGTGTAGATGTGATTACTATTATCATGGTGGAAAACATGACACTCTGCTCCAGTGTGTTATTCAATTAGAGAAAGTGCGTGCGTGCGTGCGTGCGTGCGTGCGTGCGTGCGTGCGTGTGTGCGTGCGTGGTTACTTTGGTAACAGGAGTTTGGGGGAAAAATAAAATCACACTAAAATGCACTGCCTGAAAAAAACATTCGAGGTGACGATTTATTTTCCAAATGGATACACAGAACCCTTTCACTGCGTTTTGTTTAGTCAGTCGTGTTTCTTCTGTTCATATCAGAGAGAAAAACTCGCCAGTGGGGAAATATTTCAGCTTTATATATACATCACAAACATCTCTAAACACTACAAGATAGGGGTTAACACAAGAGCAGCAGTTCAGAAGAGCTTTTGATGATCTGATGCCTGGGAGTCAGACCAGAGACAAAAACAGATCACTGATGTTATATACATTGTTATAAGTATATGTATGTTTAAGTAGCTAGCCATTGTTGCAAACCAATGAGCAGGTTTAAGACACTCATTGATTTATAAGATGTTTGCTTCAATGTGATGAATTCTCTAGATTTGTCAAGTATTTAAAGGGAAACTCCACCACACCTGAACAAACTGTGAAAGATCATCATCAAGCTTTCAATCTCCACACTGCCAGTTTTTCACTCAGGCTGTCTCCAAGCCCATGTCCAAGTAAGTGATGATTTTATTCCCCTTAAAAAGAATCTGAACTTAATGTCCACCTGCAAGCTTTTTTTTGTTTTGATATATGGGCTTGGAGACTTTACATTTTTAACAGAGAGCCCACTTTACAAATGTCCCCAGTTTGTAGCGACGTAACACTGGGAATGTGTGTGAAATGTGTAGAAAGACGTGGCCATTTACCAGCCAGCGAGGGACTAATGGAAAGATGCTAAAAATCTGTTTACACATGATCTGTATCTGGATAATGACATTCGATATAACAACCTTTGCATTTACACCTGATGCTAATGATGCATTTACACCTGATGCTAATAATGCTGCATTCTCATGGATTGAATGGCACACGGTAGACGGCAGACTGACAATACCTTTTGTACGGCACGGGAAAAACAAACAAACATATGACATATATTGTATATGCCATATTGTTTACAAATAACAGAAATACATTAAATACATGTATGTGTGTGTCTCTGTGTGTGTGTGTGTGTGTGTGTGTGTGTGTGCTTGTTTTTGTCAGTATACTTGTGGGGTCCCGACAGCTTTGTGGGGCCAAAATGCTGGACCCCACAAGTTTAAAGGGCTGTTTGAGGGTTAAGACTTGGTTTTAGGATTAGGGTTAGAATGAGGTTCTGGTTAGGGTGAGGGTAAGGGTTAAGGTTAGGCATTTAGTTGTGATGGTTAAGATTAGGGTAAGGGGCTAGGGAATGCATTATGTCAATGACGGGTCCCCACAAAGATAGGGCCACAAACCTGTGTGTGTGTGTGTGTGTGTGTGTGTGTGTGTGTGTGTGTGTGTGTGTGTGTGTGTGTGTGTGTGTGTAAAACCATGTTTGTCAGATTACTTGTTCAGATGAACACAGAAAGATAAAAGCAAAGCTTTGCAGACTAGCGTGTTCCCGTGGCTATGAATTAATTTGAACATCAAGCTGCTTTTTCCCCCCCTCACTATTCTTCTGGGTGGCATTGCCTTCATGGCCTCTCCAGTGTTAATTACCATAGAGCTAGTATGTGATCGTGGATGCTGGGAAACTTACTCTGGGTGTTGTAGCCTGAGGTCACATGCTGTGACTCCTAGAGCGAGAGAGAGAGAAAGAGAGAGAGAGAGAGAGAGAGAGAGAGAGAGAGAGAGAGAGAGAGAGAGAGAAAGCCACAGGGCGAAAAGTTGAATGAATAAACCAACAGATGTCATTATTGATTTCACAGCAGTACAACAATGCCATTACACAGGATTCTGATCCTGGCATCTCTCCGCGTCGACGCTACCACCTCAGTCTTAAAACTCAGGATTAGTGCGACGCTGGGGGCTGAAATGGGCCACAACAGTCCCTCCTAATTCATTAACTACCAGCTTTAGATTTACTGCCTCTGCGTTTACATTGCTATTTCCTTTGACATCATCACCAATGATGTTTTGCATATTAAAATTGAGTCATAAAAGCATTCAGCGGTGGAAAAAAAAAAAACACCTGCGGTTTCAGTCAGAATATCGCTGCCATTTGTGAGATAAATGTTGCACACGACATTTCTGTTGGTTTAAAGTGACAAATACTCCCAATATTTACATGACAAGGTGTCATAAAGCATTTTTTTTGTGGGAGCGGGAGAAACTTTGCCAACATCGGGAGTTCTTTTAGTCCCTGCTTTTATTGTGTCTCAGTATTTGTTGATGACTGCTGTCATCTTCCTGCACTTCACTCCTCAAACATCACCTTTCAAAACAGACCCAACTGCTTGGGTGGTACTACAATGTCATTCCCTTGAAATTTCTGTGGGTAGAATTTGGCTTTTTGTTTTTTGTAAGTGAAGTTCTTTTCTCTAAGTGCTCAGCACCGGTTGTTATCACTGTTCTTGTTAGAACCCACTTACTGTACGTTTCTGTTTTTCACGAACCGTAAATCATGTGTTGCGTGCCGCTGGCTTTTTCTCAGGGAACAAGAAAACAGCGACCAGATACCAGGTTTTTAAAATAGAAATTGGAAAAAGCTGTCTTTAACTCGAAGTGGGTTGGCAATTTTCTTGTAGTGATGATTGAGAGGAGACAAACAAACATTGGTACGACTTTCTGATAGAGTTGGGTCATCTGAAGGCCTGGTCGCACCAGGATTTCATATTTGACCCATTTTTTTTAAAGTTTCTATCTCAGAAATGTGGGTTTCTTTCAAATGAATTGCCCCGAAATAACATGGATGGTTCCATCCAATGCTCTTCACAAGTGAAATTAAGGATCAGATCTCTACTTTTAATTGAATTGTGGGTGTTGTATTCAATTTCATAGCATTATCCTGACTAAACTTTGACATATCTGTGATTGTCCATTACCTTCATTCCTCTGATCTTAACCATTAGCCCAAATCATTCATCATTTCTGCTTTTTTCTTACACATAAATTAGGTATAAGTTCATCTAAATTAGGGCTGCAACTAACAATTATTTTCATAGTTGATTAATCTGTTGATTGTTTTCTCGATTATTCGATTAGTTGTTTGGTCTCTAAAATGTCAGAAAATGGTGAAAAATGTGGATCAGTGTTTCCCAAAATCATTCCGAAATGAAGATACTGGTGGTAATGGAAAAAAAATAGTGCCAAAAACGTTGAAATAAGCAAGCAAAATGTGAAAAGGCATACAAAAGGCCTTCTCTGTTGCTGCCCCCTCCCTCTGGAACTCTCTCCCCCAACACCTCAGACTTTCCACATCACTTACTCACTTCAAAACTGCACTCAAAACCCATCTCTTTAAAGCTGCTGTTAACTTGTAACCAAAATAGCAGGGTTTCCATTTGTTTGCTTTTTTGGTAACACTTTACTTGAAGGTATCTACATAAGAGTGACACGACACTGTCATGAACACATGACACTGTCATGACACATGAACCCTAACCCTAACTCTAACCCTAACTCTAACTCTAACCCTAACCCTAACTTGTCAGGACAAAAACCGAATGACACTTACTAAAGAAGCGTTATGTCATAAACATTTATGACTTGTTCATAATGTTCATGACACGTTCATGACAGCGTCATGTCACTCTTATGTAGATACTGTACTGACTAAGTCCTAAACGAAGTCTAGTACTGGTTGCTAATACGGCGGATTAGGTTTAGACGTGCGCCCAGTGCGCTCGAACACAGCAAACGGAGAGTTCAATGTTACAATTATCTCGCACCGTTTATTTACTTCCATATATCATACAGCGGCAATAACTTTGACTCATGATACATGTAACCAAAACGACAAACCGAATTGCTCACCCCGAAGGCAAGGCACAAAGGCACAGTCGAAAACTGTTTGCTTCCCAAATCAGCAACACCTGTGTCTGGGTTTCTTCTAGGGTAAATGGCCTACCTGCGCTGACCCGAACCACCTGAGCCACAAAGCACATACAGCCCCCTAGTGGCACAGGGCAAAATTACATGAAATAATACAAAATGAAAATGGCTCATACAGATACCTTCAAGTAAAGTGTAACCAATGTTTTTATCCTGCTTCTATGCTGCTTCACTTCACCTTTTTAATATCTATCTCTAGTTGCTTGTATTTCTGTTGTACTGATCTTGTCATTGTATTTCTTTGTCTTTACTTTGTAAAGTGCCTTTGAGTAGCTTTTGAAGCGCTATATAAAATAAATGTATTATAATAATTTATTATTATTAAATTAACTTATTCTAATAGAACAGTGGATTTACTTGTACAGTAAGGATGAAGTAAGGCCTAGTCCAAACGTACTCAGGTATTTTTGAAAACAGGGTTTTTCCCCTCTTTTGTTATGGACAAAAAACATTATAACGGAGTTTCTAAAAATCTTCACCTGGAACCCTAACCCTGGAAGGGATATGTTTTTTGGTGACCAGAAACACAGTTTGCGTGTAGACCAAAGACCAAAGCGCATAGAAAAAGCTAAACCTGCAAACACAAAAAAACACGTCGAGTTCAACTTTGGTGACCTCAAATTTTATTTGTCTCTCTATTTATGTGTTATTTCTCAAAAGAGGCACTGTTTACAGACAGTTATGAGACAGGAGTCAATGGTAGAAATGTGTTTTTTGAATGAAATGCTTGAACCTATTGTCCTGTTAGTGATAAATCACTAACAAACTTCTTTCCCTCTTTAGTGAAAAAAAGCTATTAGATTAGAATTAGAATGCCTGTATTGTCATTGCACATAACGCAATTAAACTGCACTTCCCTTGGTGGTGACACATAGTATGACAAGACAACATAGTAAAACATGAATTAAGACATAATAAAAAGAGACCTAAGTAATATGAACACAGTAATAAATAAATAAATAAATAATAAGAATTGATAAATAGCTAAAAGAAGACGTGTTAGTGGTTATCTGCCAGTTAGATCACTACAGTAAATAGCCCCATGAACAGTCACCATGGCGCCAAGCTTCTAGAAACAAATATTTTAACAAATTTCACTGTGCCACTTTCTAGGCTTGCCGATCCTTATAATGGCTTTCTAAGTTGTAATTAATGCTTTATTCATGGTTAATAATCATTTACTAATGCTTTATAGATCAGTTATAAGCAATTAATTTGATCAACCTTTGGGTTGCCAGGTTGTGAAAAATCTGGCTGGCTGGTAAGTATTAGCCAAGGTATTAACGAAGAGTGTAATATTTAGTAATAATCTATAAAATCTGCTGTTAAATAAAGTAAATACATACTAATGCGTAAGTAATAATAAGACAGGTGTATTACTTTCCAATAATCTTACAGCGAAAGACAGGGAGTCATCTATAAATTGTGGACATACACAACTGTAAATGTTAATACACTGTAAAATGTTATTAAAATGTCTTAATAAATGGACTTTGGGACAGTCTATAGCAGTGTTTCTCAAATGAGGGTCCGCGTACCACTAGGGGTACTTTGGAGTACTGCAGTTTCGATGCATAATTCCTAACATAAGTATACAGTATATTAATGAATGCATTTAGTGATACATTATAAATATTTGAAATAATTGAAAGCATTTAAAAACACTTAACCCTTGTTGTCTTCCCCGTCGACCTTGTAACTGTTTGTTTGTTTTTTGCGTCAAAATTTAAAATGAAAACTTTTTTTTTCAACGTTTTGGTCGTCTTTTTCAACACTTTTGTCGCTTTTCCCGATGTTTTTTCTCTCCACTTTTTTCCGACGTTTCTGACGTTTTTGAAGCTTTTTCCGACATATTTGTCACTTTTTTCAACGTTCTTTTTATCACTTTCTTTTACAAATGCTATACAATTGAATGAAACAACCAAATTCAATGAAAGTAGCAAACTGATCATTTATATTACTTGTGAACAACGTTGTATGGAACCATCCACGTCATGTTTTTTTGATTTGGTTGCAAGAAACCCAAATTTCTGATATAGAAACTTGTTGAAAGTGGGTCAAATTTGACCCGAGGACAACAGGAGGGTTAACCCTTGTGTTGTCTTCCCTTCGACTATGAACTTGGTGTCCATCCAGGTCAAAAGTGAAATTGAATGTTTCTGTGCTTTTTTCAGCATTTTTAGCTCTTTTTATATGCTTTTGACACTTTTTAAAACGTTTTTGTCACTTTTTTCAACGTTTCGTTTTAAATTCATGTTCAATAAACCTAATTTATATCACATTATACCTACTTTTTGAGTTAGAAAGGCAGAAATTATTAATTATTTTGACTAATAGTTAAAGGAGAATTCCGGTCGATTTCAACACGTAGCTATGTTGTTTGTTGTCACGTAGTGCTGTCAGTAGTGAGTGTGCCTACACCGAGTTATGCTACTGCTAGCTTTCGTACCCAGGCGGCTGATACGGGGCAGGTTTTAAACGTGCTTTTAGCCTCTTAGCATGTTCGAGATGTCATTACAAGTGCCTTGCCATGTGAACTGATTCCTTCCGAGTGAACACAGTGAATCTGACTGCAGTAGATGTGAAAGAAATGCGTAAATGTTGTGCTAATTCATACCTCTGTTTAGTTCCAGTGTTCCGGTGGTGAAATGGCAAGACGAGGGCTTAGGGACCGTTTACAAACTACAACACCGAAAAGAGATACAAAAATATTTTCAACAATAGGCATATGCTTATTTTTTTTAAAGTAAGTGCTGTAGTACAACTAGAAGGAGACAAGTTATAATTCATAATCATTAAATTAATAAATGTTTTTGTTGTATCTCTTTTCGCTGTTGTAGTTTGTAGACCGTCCCTAAGCACTTGTCTTGCCGTCTCAACACCGGAACTAAACAGAGTTGAATTAGCAGAACTTTTATGCATTTCTTTCACATCTACTGCAGTCAGATTCACTGTGTTCACTCAGGAGGAATCACTGCACATGGGTAGGCACTTGTAATGACATTTCAAACATGTTAAGAGGCTAAAAGCGCGTTTAAAACCTGCCCCGTTTCAGCCGCCTGGGTGCGAAAGCTAGCAGTAGCATAACTCGGTGTAGGCAACACCGATTATTTTTGTTTTTCTCGCTACTGACAGCACTACGTAACAACATAGCTACGTGTTGAAATCGACCAGAATTCTCCTTTCATTATTAAAAAAAAATGTTTTGAGAACCACTAGTCTACACCACCTGATGAACTAAAAAAAGACATATCAAGTGACCTGTTGGAGGGCGATGAACAACAGCGATAGAGATTTTTCCCAACCTGGAAACTTAAAATGTGTTCTTATTAGTGGCTTACAATCGACTAGAAAGCATTAGATTCATGAACAAATAATAATGCTATTAATTTCAACTTAACAAACATTTAAAAAAGCGCGTGTGAAAGTGGTACCCAAACATTTGATATGCAAATAATAACAGCTACAGTATAGACTTCTGCAGATAAGTGGCTCTCTTCAAGACTAAACGTCCACTTCCTCACAGCAGGGAGGTGAATTAAACACGCGGCGCTTCGTTAACATTGTAATTTCATTGGCTGTCACATGCGCCACTGCGCAGGATGAGGCAACAGTAATCTGATTCTATCGCAGCAATCTCTGCTGCAGTGAATTTATGAATCAGATCTAATTAGCAGTCTGAATAATCTCAGCGACAGACTGCAGTTCTTTTTTTATGATGAGCCACCTACACAGGAAGTGTGGCAGTTCAAGTGAAGGTTTTTCAACACTTTTTCACATCCTTTTTTCCACTCACTGACTCAAATGAAGAAAAAAAAAAGGGAGCAGTCAGACCAGATGATAACAACATTTAAGAAAACATAAATTACCAGGCTTGTAATCCCAAATTATTTTTTGCACTATTAGTTCTTAATGTGAGCAGACTGATTTGACTTTAGTGAATGAAAGGGTTTCGCGGTGGGACAAAGACAGAGACCTCGTACTGACCTTAGTTGGGATGGGGAACTTGGTCTGATCAGCCTTCCCGGGAGTGTGTATGGCTGTGAGAGGAGGAGGCCAGGAATGGGTCATCTCCTACGGTAAACACACAAACACACACATTTGCATTACAATACTACACATTCTTTATGACCATTTAGTATTCATGGCGCTAGTCCAAGCTAAATTAAACACAGACAGAATATAAACTGGACCAACAGATCCAGTTGCTCTGGACGGAGACCAGTGAAGGATATTCTGGTGAGGGTTGAGCGTTACTGCGCAGCCTCCAACTGAGAGAGACGATGTAGATGTGACGTGAGCAACCTGTGCAAGAGAAATCTCTTGCACAGCGAAATCTTGCAGAGAGGGAGAGCATAGGTATATGTAAGGAGATAACATGGACACAGGCTAATTATTGCTAACTAAAATGCTAGTTAACATTAATAATTAAACTTAAACAGCTAATGTAAGTCCAAACTGCCTGAGAGCTTCTCCTGTACTATACGGTAATTCCTC
Source organism: Sander vitreus (assembly GCF_031162955.1). Classification (NCBI taxonomy): domain Eukaryota; kingdom Metazoa; phylum Chordata; class Actinopteri; order Perciformes; family Percidae; genus Sander; species Sander vitreus. Next base: position 31,329,443 of record NC_135864.1, on the reverse strand, counting down.
TACTGTGCCACAGTAAGTCGCGTGGTTATGACACAATCGTTAGCCTATTTTTACAAAAACGTCTGCTACGGAGCCATAACGTGAGATACAAGGTAATGGAGCCTTTTATACATTGTCGTGTTTCTTTAGAAATAAACAATGGACAAAAAATGTATTTAAACGCTTCAGATGTAAAGTTATTTGCTGTCAAAGTGACGTCAAAATGAATAGGAGTCAATGGGATGCTAACGTCGGGTGGTCGTTTGGTAGCATCAAAATGGCGCCGTAGGAGGTTCGCGTTCTGAAGCGAAGCTTACCCCCTTCATTAAACATACAACTCACAGTAAATCTGTGTTCAGCACTGATTGTAATCGCCGTTGTTGTTGAACACCCTCTTATTTTTCATGAACAGTAAAGCATTTGTATGCCGCTGGCTTTTTCTCAGAAAACAGCGACCAGCGATACCAGGTTTTTAAAATAGAAAGTGGAAAAGCTTTCTTTAAAGTGCTCATATTATGCTCATTTTCAGGTTCATAATTGTATTTAGAGGTTTACATGGTTTAATTTTCAAAAAACACCATATTTTTTGTTGTACTGTTGCTGCAGCTCCTCTTTTCACCCTGTGTGTTGAGCTCTCTGTTTTAGCTACAGAGTGAGACATCACACTTCTGTTCCATCTTTGTTGGGAGTCGCACATGCTCGGTAGCTAGGTAAGGACTACTAGCCAGTCAGAAGCAGAGTATGAGGGCGTGCCCTGACAGTAGCTAGGTAAGGACTACTAGCCAGTCAGAAGCAGAGTATGAGGGCGTGCCCTGACAGTAGCTAGGTAAGGACTACTAGCCAGTCAGAAGCAGAGTATGAGGGCGTGCTACGCTAGCAGCTAGGCGAGCATTATAACGTGTGTTCCAAAGTGACCACGTTTGTCTCTGAAGTAAAGGCTGGACTACAATAGAGCTGTTTGGAGCAGTTTGTGAACAGTGTTTTCTGTTGGAGATGGTAAGTCCCTTTGGGGTGGACTTTGGGCTTTTTCACTTTGTAAACCTATAACATGAACAAAAAAGATATATAACACAATAAAGGAAAGGGAACAAGCCAAAAAGCATAATATGAGCACTTTAAATCAAAGTGGGTTGACAATTTTCCTGTGGTGACGACTGAGAGGAGACAAACAAACGTTCTTTCCTGAATATGAACTTCTGCCATCGGGGAGAAGATTCTGTGTGCCGAGACGTAAAACAAACAGACTTAAGCTATCGTTTCTTCCAACGTCTATCGAGCTACTTTACTCCAACAGTAAATCTTAGCACAACCGAGCAAAGTGCAACAAATACACCGGCACTTTTTGCACTTTGCGCTTTAATTATTACAGTTACCATTTAAGATGTAGTATTGTCTCTACGGTCATACGTCCTTCTTTTATGTCCTAAGACGTTTCGTTAATCTTATGATTATGTTGATTTTATCTTGATTTTGGTGCAGTGAAGCAAAGGACTGTAGCACTATGTAGAGATGTTCCGATACCGATACCAGTATCAGTATCAGCTCCGATACTGCCTAAAGCGCTGGTATCGGTATCGGGAAGTACTGGAGTTCATGCACCGATCCAATACCACGTAATAAAGCCCTAAAGAAAATCTACGTTAAAGTAGTTTATTTATGGTCTTTTTCCGTTATAACTGACTGTCAAACTGGAGAATAAAAGAACGTTCTGGGGCGTTCATTGTTCATGTTTCAGAAAGAGTTTAACCTGAGCCAGACCGACTACAAAGATAGAAATAATATCACATCCATACAGGGATAGTAGTATACAGCTGTTAAAACATAATAACATATATGACACACTGGTATCGGAATCGGTATCGGGAAGCAAAAAATGGTATCGGACCATCTCTAGCACTATACCTAAGACAAGTTTCCCCTGGGGGACAATAAAGTGTATTCTGTTCTATTGTATTAGTACGACTTTCTAACAAGGTAGCCTTTTTTTCTGAAGGCCTGGTCGCACCAGGAATTAAAACGGTAAAACTTTGCGGCTAAATTAACTTATTCTAATTCAGCATTTATGGCGCTAATCCAAACTAAATAAAACATACAACACACAATCAATCTAAGTTTGCCCTCATGTATCTGGTGTAATAACAATGATAACTGAAGGTGAGCAAAGTCGAGAAAAAAAGAGACTGCTCATGCAACATCTCTGATGCAGAAGAGTGGAGTCAGCATTCAATCAAGGGTGTGCTGAAGCGTTGCCATGGACGCGTGGACTTTAATATTACTTATGGTACAAACTGAGCGGAGCATGGGGAGTTGGTGGCACACCAGGGATCAGTGTACTGAGAGTGACCTAAGTGTAGAGTTGTTGAATTTCCAAAGTAAAAGCTGACTCTAGTTGGTTGCATTGCGCTACAGTAAGCAGCACAGCAGCAGCATCCTATTGTAATAATTCCTTTCACCCATTCCTCCCACTTGGGTTCCAGTCGTAATATGTAGAAGCTGTAATTAGCTAACAAGATAAGCACATGTGCATGTGTGTGTGTGTGTGTGTGTGTGTGTGTCTGTGTGTGTGTGTGTGTGTGTGTGTATATGTGTGTGTGTGTGTGTGCGTGCGTATGTGTGTGTGCGCATGTGTGTGCGTGCGTGTGTGATTGTGTGTGTGGGCATATGTGTGTGTGTCTGTGTGTGTGTGTGTGTCCGTGTGTGTGTGGGTGTGTGTGTGTGTGTGTGTGTCCGTGCGTGTGCGCGTGCATGCGTGCATTCATGTGTGTGCGTGTGTGTGCGTGTGTCTGTGCACGTGTGTGTGCATGTGTGTGCGTCCGTGCATGCGTGCGTGCGTGCATGCGTGTGTGTGCATGTATGTGCGTCCGTGCAACAGTTAGATATTAGCTGTTTCTCTTTCTCACAAACAGTGGGAAGATACTGCATATATTGGGATATCTGCTCACAAAGCAAAGTGAGGCTAACCAGCTCATTTTTCATACAAACACACTCTGTTTGCATTTGAACCCTATTTCATCTATCTGTTAATAACTAGAGATATTCCGATACCAGTTTTTCCTTCCTGATACCTGAACTTGAGTTTCAGCCAATACTGAGTACCGATCCAATACCATTGCTTAAAAAAAATATGTTAAAAAAATATATATTATTGTATTTTTATTTTTTAACAGCTGTATACTACTGTATGGATGTGATATGACTGATTGATATGATGTGATATATGTATATATATATATATATATATATATATATATATATATATATATTGTTTTTTATTTCCTTACTCAGTAGCGGATGTGATTTAAAATGTAGCGAAGTACAAGACTTCAAACAACACATACTTAAGTAAAAGTAAAATTACAGATTTTAAAAACTACTTTAAAAAGTAAAAGTACACAAAAAAACTACTCAATTAGAGTAATGGGAGTAATTGTAACTCGTTATCTTTCCCCTCTGATAACACACACACACACACACACACACATATGTTCACACACTCACTCAAATGTTATACAGCAGGTCACTAGGACAGAGGGCTTGAAAGGTCACTGACATCACAATTTCCCATCATGCGTCTCTTCGCCCCCACAGGAGTGGATGACTCATATTCATCAGATGACTCATGTTTTTGCGTGTGTGCGTGTGTGTGTGTGTGTGTGTGTGTGTAAGGCTGTGTGTATAAGGAAGCTGTGTAGCTCAACGTTTAAAAGATTCTTGACTTTGAGTCTAGTCTATCTGCATGTGTGTGTGTGTGTGTGTGTGTGTGTGTGTGTGTGTGTGTGTGTGTGTGTGTGTGTGTGTGTTTGTGTGTGTGTGTGTGTGTAAGGCTGTGTGTATAAGGGAGCTGTGTAGCTCAACGTTTAAAAGATTCCTGAGTAGGAGTCTAGTCTATCTGCATGTGTGTGTGTTTTTCCTCTCTGAAAGTGTAATGCACCCGTCCTGACGACATACGGTGCGTTGCTAGGCAACTCTTCCCTGACATCATCATGTCCCTCCTAGACGATTTCCTGTGATTTGACAGCCGGTACTTCCGATAGTGTGTGTATCGGCGCGTGTATTTGAAAGTGTGTGTGTGTGTCTGTAACTACTATTGTATGCGGTTAACTCAGTACTCAGTACATTTCCAGTAGGGCTGCACAATTAATCGCAATTTTATCAAAATCGCAATATGGACTAGTGCAATATCCAAATCGCATAGGGGCGCAATATTTGTTAAACGCAGAATATGTGTCAGACCGTTCTAAAATAAAGTATTGTGGTGCTGCAGAGACGTCCCGGCCTACAAATCATATCCTACAGACTAGAGAAAAAACATCTTTGTTTGGTACAGATCCTCGCAAACAAAAATAAAAAAATCACACTTCAATCATTTAAAAAAATAAATGTTTTTAATATTTTTTTTAATGAAAATAAGAATAATGATACAAAAATGATCATTCCCTCCAATATCGTGAATCATATCGCAATCGCAATATAATAGGCTTCCAGTGGACGTTGGAACTGTGTTGGAGATGTGAAGGAGCCAAAATGCGACTTAGCTCTGGACATTCTGGGCTATGTTGAAAACAAATGTTTGTGGATTGCAGATGAACCTTCTGTAAACATGAGTTAAACTGACCCCAAGCAAATCTTAAAGGGGACACATCATGAAAAACTCACTTTCTCAGTGCTTGTGAACATACATTTGGATATCCGGAGTGCCTACCAACCCACAAACTGTGAAATAAGACAACCAATTAAGTTTGTGCGGGCTGATTAGGTCAGTAAACATGGGATTCATTAAGCTATTCAGATTTGGCTCCCCTTCCTGTTTCACATTAGCCTGGCCCTACCAGACTCTGGTACATTTCATTTGTACAGAGAGTCTGGCCACTCTCCATTGGCATTTAATACATACTGTGTACATATACTTATATTGTTAATACCTATACTTATATTGCTTAATATTCCATTTAGAGAATGTGTAACGTGCACCAACAACACCAAAACAAAGTCCTTGTATGTGTTAAAAAACATAGTTGGCAATAAAACCCTTTCTGATTCTTTCTGAAAACCCAAGAATATACCGCAAACCCAGACGTAGTACTGAAGGAAACTGAAAATTGAGCGGAAGTACGTAGGAGGGTGAAGCCAGGCTACTACCTTGCCCTACCATGTGCTAAAATATTAGCAGGGACTTACCTAAGGGTGACAGAGAAATTCTTTTTTTCTGTCATATCATAAGGTGGTATAAATGGTCCAAACACTGCAAAAAGTCAATAGTCTTTTGAAGCTTTGAAGTCAGTTTAGGCAGCTTTACTTCTGCCCACAATATCTCTGATACACAGCTGTTACCTTGAATTGTGAAAAGATCCAAAACAACAATGTTTCTGTGACAACCGGCTTGTAGCTGTGCCGTCACAGAAAGGGAAAAAATGAACCGCAGGCCTCCGCTCCGATTCACCTCACAACTCCCCGATCTTTCCACTTGACACGGCTAAAAACCACACACTGAATTCAATAGCGCACCAATATTATTGACAAAGGCTTTTCATGCAGCTCACAGCACACTATCTGTCACACAGCCTGTTGGCCAGCATATTGATTTGTGAAAAGGAGAGAAAGAGGTGAATGACAGAGGGCAGAGAGGGATGAAGAGAGGAAGATAGACGGGGAGTTATGAGACAAAGGAGATATAGATCTAATACAGAGAGGAAAAGAAAGCGATAACCTGACACGAAGCAGCCAAAGAAGGCCTTGTCTTTTGACTGAGAAGATTTGCGAAAAAAAAAAAAAAAAAATTCTGTTTTGACATCATCCCTGAAGGAACACAGTAACAAAACAACACAAGACAGAAAAAAAGGGGAGAATTTGTGGAAAAAAATACGTTGCTTGATGTAATTTTGATGAGACGCAGATAGGAAAAGAGGAGAATGGAGACAAAGAGAGATGAAAGGAGGGTAAAGGACAGGAGAACATTGTGGAAGGAGTTGTGTGATGAAGTCATCCTACAAAAAAAACTTGTATAATCATTGACCTGAGCCAACAGATCTCCTTCTTTTCTTCCCACCCCCCCCCCGTCCTTTCTTCCTAAAGCCAGACTCTCTGGAGAGAGACAAAGGTCTAAGTGAGCAAACAGAAAACAGCTGATAATCAGTGCAATTACTCCGTGCGTGCGTGCGTGTGCGTGCGTGTGTGTGTGTGTGTGTGTGTGTGTGTGTGTGTGTGTGTGTGTGTGTGTGTGTGTGTGCATGCGTGCATGCATGCGTGCATGCGTGGGTACATACCCGCAAGATCTCTTCAACACAGCTGGAGTCATTTGGTAGGCTGACCTGGAGAAAAAACAAAGAAGAGAGAGAGAGAGAGAGACTGACTTCAACACTCTTTAAAGCACCATTACATTACATGTGAAACAGCAGAAACAGAGAGTTATAAGACAAAGTAAAAGCAGACTTTTCCGCACCACTGTCATCATTGACAATTCTCTCCCCTCCAGTCAAGCTTTCCGTTCTCACACGGCACAGGTTACAACAACACTCGCGGCAGAGTTACCTCTTGAAATTCTTTCAGACAGAGGTAGAAAAACCAGTGGTGTGGTCTAATGTATTGTAGTGGGTATACTGTAATGTATATATGTTGTTTATGGAGAAGGAGAAACAGGAAATGAGTCGGGGGAAATGCAATGCTACCAAGCCACGGCCGAGCGACGTGCGTCACAGCGACGTGTGGTTACATTTTTCAAGCGGTGCACGTCAGGCTACGGCGTAGGGTCAGTGCCTCCACGTACCTACGTACGTAGCCACGGCGTAAATTTAACGCAGAAGCATAAATCACGCTTTAAATGACAACTACAACTAGCTGTATCTAGCTAGCTACAGTAATTAGGCTAACTTTTAATTAAAACTTCAGGAGTTGGTTGAAAATGCAGCCTCCCGTTGAGTTGTTCATGTTTCCAGATTACTTGTTTTTTAAAACTAGAACCCTGTCAAAAGGTCTTAAATATATGCTTTTGATGGCTACACAGGCCACATGATATCAGGCTAAAAGATTGAGGCTAAAAAGCTATGTGTCCCAGGAAGACATGTTGCGCCAACTAAAACAGTATTGTTTTGTATTGCAGTGTCGAGTTACAACTTCAGTCCCAGTATTGTACGTTTGATAAGGAGAAATGTCAAATCAGACTGTTATTTCGCTGAATGTGACTGTTATGTGTTTGGTGAACATAGCGTTATCGTAGCTAATGCTGCTGGGGTTAAAGAGCATGACAGTAGCTTTTTAGCTAACGTTAGCCTAAACTGTGATCGTTTCAAGAATTTGCTTTTCCACAGAGGGGTTATTCTGTACTACACAGTAAATGTGCTTTTGTGAAGGGAATTTTATTTGGATGCAACCTGTAACCCCCCAAACTAATGTAACCTAGTTCATGTGCTCCTTGGCCTCGCAAGTAGCCTAACAACTGGCTACAACTGCAGGTTATAGTTGTTAGTCAGGCACACTAACGTATACACCATTTAATCCTTTCCTTACAATTTCACTCATATGTTTTTGGTTTTGAAAAAGATGAAAAATAGACACCACACTCCAAACTCTTTATATTCCAATAATTGCTTTTCCTAAAGCCATACGCACAACACATTTATCTATTTCCAAACATTCATTTAAATTTGTCTTATTACAACTGCTCATGTTGTAGATCTAAAGTAACACTTTGAAAGTCAAAACATTTGTACATTTTGGTTGGGTAAGACCATGCAATATAATAGAATTATAATTATCCTCCTCACTATATCTTTGCATGCTTTAAAAATAATGGTCTGTGCATGTGGGCAGAGAGAAGTTAGAAAGCTGAGATATTTCTGTTTTCAAAAGCCATAAAATGCCCGTGGTTTGGCCTGTGTCGTGTTAACCACAGGGCCATTTCAGCTCCACGATTCTGGATTGAAGGCGAAAGCAAGAGACTGTTTGAGCTTAAACATATGCAACTACTTTGATTGAATTTACCAGTTCAGTGGCTGCTCACTGCTAATCTGTGTTAACATGTGCCCTTGTCAATAAAGTCCTTTCTATTGAACAAGAGCGATCTGGACTGAAGACGGAAGTGTGACCGGACAGCCAGACTTTAAAAACACACTTAAAAATGGCCATGAAAGGTGAAACCAAAAACTAAATATCAATGTCAAACAATGAAAACTCAACCGTCAAATAATGAAGTTACTGTAGCTGAAAATGGTTCGATGTGTCAGGTCAGCCAAAGTGCCTATTTGCTGCTAATGCAAACTACAGAGTTTCTTCTTCTCACAAACTGTTATTGCCAGCCGCTGCTGGAAACACATAACTGTGTAAGCTAAAACCTACAAGACACACAAATAAATGTCTCTTGCCAATAATTCATTGACAGCAAAATAAAGCTATTGGCTGGGCCATATCTGGGCTTAGATCAATCCAACAAACAGGCTCATTAAAGAAGAAGAAAGAGCTGGAAGAACAGCTGGAGGAAGGCACAAAGACTGAGAGACTCCGCGAGCAATTGACTGTGCTCATGTACTAACATACTACAGCACCATAGCCTCTGTCACACACCATTACTAATAGCCCCAACATGAACAGAGGAACAATTTAGTAACCATGATGAGGAGGATGACATCATCTTCAGCCTTAAATCACTGACCGTTAACATAACAAAGCAATAAAAGTGATTCTAGCCAGACTGTGTCTATATGTGTGGTAGACAGAGTCTCAACTGCTTGAGCTCAACAACAAAAACATCTATCTGTTTTCTAGACATGAGCTGTGCTTCCACACAAGCTCATTACTCCACCACATCAACATTACATTCATTAGCCAGTGAGTCAACAGGAAACCATAGTGGGAGGATGAAGCTTTCCAAAGAAATACTTGAGACTTCTTTTTAAACAAAAATGTTTATGACAGTACGACAAAAATAAAAAAGGCGTGTTACATTTATATTGTCTAAAAGCAAAACACTTTGAATCAAATTAAATTTGAACGTGCAAGGGCATAACTTTGGGATCAACACTGGGGGGTGTTTGAGATCTCCAGCTATCTAGGGAGGTCCCAGGGACATGTATAGGTATGCATGTATTTAAAAAAAGCGACAAAAACATCAAAAAGGCGACAAATGTTGTAAAAAGCGCCAAAGACTTGGAAAAAAAAAAAACGTTAAAAAGGCGACAAAAACGTTGAAAACAGTGTAAAAAAAAAGACTTGAATAAGGCGACAAAAACTTCAAAAAATTGTCCAAAATAAACCTGAAAAAGGCGCCAAAAAAAACTCAATAAAGGTGACCAACACATCAAAATTATTTCTAAAAAAGCCCTTGAAAAAGGCAACAAAAGCTCAGAAAAATGTGACAAAAACATTCAAAAGCAACGAAAACTACCGAAAAAGCTACTACTCACAGTCCATTAAAACTCGTATTATTAAGCTCTGTTTTCTCTCCACCAGCTCCTGAGGGAAATACCAGGCTCTGTAGCTGCTCAATGCTCCACTATGTTCTCCAGCTAGCTGTTTACTTTGTCTGTCTGCTGTTTGGGCCGCAAAAGATTAAACATTATGGCCATTCCTATACAGTTTTCCAACCATGTATTTTGTATGTTGTCATGGTTGGGAGTTTCTGTTGTTAGTGTTTCCTGTTTTATTTTGAAGTCTCTGTTTTTCTCCCTCGCCTGTCTGATTGTCTGCCCAGCCATGTGTTTAACCTGTTCCTGATCCCTAGTGTCACCTGTCCCTTGTTTCCTCATTACCTCTTGTATTTAGTCTCTGTGTTTTCTTTCTCTGTTGTCAGGTCATTGTTTGTGTTTTTGGATTTTGTGGGTGTTAGTAGTTGGTAGTTAGTCGGTACTCCTGTTCCCTGTAACCCCTCTTTTTCTTGTGATTAAATCTTCAAGCTCACCACTGCCTGGCTGTCTCTGCTTTTGCGTCCTCCAATTCTCTGAGCCATGACATATGTAAATGTAAAGACACTTCTGAGACATTATGCCTTGCCCTAACAAAACCAACTAAAACTAAACCTTTATGAAAAACTAAAACCAAACTAAAACGAGCAAACACACTCTCTACTCTATCTAAAATAAGCTGAAAAGAAATTAAAAAGTCAAAGCTAAAATAATATAAAAACTGAAAGAAACATGAAACTATTATAACCTTGACTGCGGAGTTGGGTGATCATTCTCGTTGGGTTCATCATTTTATTTTAATACATTTTTTTGGGCAATTTAGGACTTTCATTTACAGGACAGCTGAAGATAGGAAAGAGAGGGGGAATGACATGCAGCAAAGGGCCGCGGGTCGGAATCGAACCTGCAGCCGCTGCGGTAAGGACTGAGCCTTTGTACATGGGGCGCACGCTCAACCAGGTGAGCAACCAGGGCACCCCGGGTTCACCATTTTATGTAACACCTTTCCATTGATATATTGTTTGTTGTAGCTTGAAGGCTTTTTTTACATTGTGGCATTTTAATACATAAAAGTTAGTACATTGACGTTAAAATAAGTAAGTAAGTAAGTAACGTTTATAGCACCTTTTACAGATTTTAGTGCTTAGCACAATTACACAATGCAAGCCAAAAAAAGCCAACAATATACAGCACAGGGCTGACAAGATTAAAATCACCACAGCAGCAAAGACAAATAAAGTTATTAGCAATTCGGATAGGCTAACCAAAAACCTTCTGAATAAAAACGTTTAAAGCTGTTTCATAAAAGCATCACAGGAGTCTAGTGATCGGAATGATAAGGGGAGAGCGTTCCAAAGAATGGGGGCCACAGCTTTAAAATAAAAAAGCATGGTCACCTCCAGTTTAAGTAAGGGTTAATGCCCGACGAGGTGTCCATTGTCAGGTATTAATGGACGACGGTGAGGTGTGAACAGGCCGACGCGCGTTGCCTCCGCCGAAGTCCATTAACACCTGACAATGGACACCTCGAAGGGCATTAACCCGCTTATACCATGGTCACCTGCCAAATAACATATTTTTAAATCATTAGTTTATTGTCCCCAAAACAATATTACGACTTTTTTATCCGCGATGTGTAACGTTACTGTCGGCCACAGCCTGAAGTGTTGACCTGAACAGTGAACGGGATTTGAGATAACGTTATTCGCTGTGAAACAAAGTCAGTTCAGAGGGGCACTAAAACTAAACTTGCAGCTTGTTAGCACCATCCTGTGGTGTTCCTTTTTGTTTAATGTAGCAGATTCATTTAGAACAGTAAACAGTCAGTTTCACCTGAACTCCCTTAATAGATGTCCTACATCACTTTTTCATGGACACCCTGCAGCCAATCAGAATCGAGTATTCACCCAGACCACGGTATGAGTACTTATAATACTAATACTCAGTGCTTAATTTGTAAAGTGGGAGGTCCCGGAGCGCAGCCCAAAACGCATCGAAAATGCAAACACAAGATTTTTGTGGAACTTCAATGGGGAATAAAGACTAACAAGACAGATCAACATTTGAACATTGAACACTACACAAACAGTAATTAATTTTTTTCATTTAGGTGATTAATTTTTCATGGTGACACAGGATCCAATGAAAAAGGTTCCGGATCCAACGTCGGAGGTGCCGGAACATGTTCCGGCGTGTTCCGGCATCAAATTAAGCCCTGCTAATACTATTACCATGTACTCGTGGTGTAGTTTTTGATTGAACAAGAAATCTATTATGGAACAAATGGAAATAGTTTCATGGCCCAAAACAGGAAGTCAACATTGCTTTCCTCAAAAGATTAAACCATGACCAATGTTGTAGGACTTGCTCTGACAGCACCTGCATTATATGCTAACGCTTTTACTTTGTTATAAAGATTGCTTAGTATTTGCTTGAATTGTTATACATTTTAAATTGTAAATTGAAATTAACTTTAGTCTATTGTAATATATCAACACATTCTCACTCCCATCGCGTAAAATACACGATGGGAAAAAAATGAACGGTTGGGTTCAGGAAAAGAAGAACGGGACGGTTGGGTTTAGGAAAAGAAGAACGGGACAGTTGGGTTTAGGTAAAGAAAAACGGGACAGTTGAGTTTAGGAAAAGAAGAACGGGACAATTGGGTTTAGGTAAAGAAGAACGGGACAGTTGAGTTTAGGAAAAGAAGAACGGGACAGTTGGGTTTAGGAAAAGAAGAACGGGACGGTTGGGTTAAGGAAAAGAAGAACAGGACGGTTGGGTTCAGGAAAAGAAGAACGGGATGGTTGGGTTTAGGAAAAGAAACGGGACAGTTGGGTTTAGGTAAAGAAGAACGGGACAGTTGGGTTTAGGAAACGTGACACGTGGGATACGAACCCCAGTCTCCTGGGTGAAAGTCTTGTGTTGTTTGATCCATCCACCACCCAACCAACCTCCCTATGCAGATTTTTGGGCTTTCATACTACTTGCTACTGTTGTCGCTCTTAATGCTACGTCATCTTCAAACGCCGTGTAGCTGCTGCTCTCGCCGGTGCGTTCTACAAACACACTGAAGGGTGATTTTTGCGTCGTATCTGACGCTGACAGCCACTGCCCAAACGTCCGTACTTTACGAGTTCGGAGTGAGAACGGGTTGACTATATATTGATTTAAAGACATACAGTATGACAACTACAATTAAATAAACACACTTTTGTCCCAAACCAATGAGAAGAGGGCCCTTTGTGCATTATAAGACCCCTCCCCTGTCATGTTCCTAATAGTTTCACACTATGAGGTGCCATATTCGATAAATGCAAACAAGAACATTTGAATGTAATTTCCCACTTCAGTATAAAACACAGCTGACAGACAAAAATGGAAACACTCATATGATTTCAGGCTCTCTGAGTCCATCTATTTCCGTCTCTATCCTTCCGTCCATCCATCTGTCTCTCCCTGCCTCAGTATAACCATCCCTGTCCATCACGGGTGTGTTTAGTTCAGTGGAGCATAACGCTGACACTATCAGGGTTTGGTGTTTGATGCCTGTTTGCAGTACGGACTTCAAAACCAGATGGCATACTGTATGTATTATAACAAACATCGCACCGCTTAGTCTTTTCAGAAATAGAAGTCTATTCCGAGCTCAGTGTATATAAATTGTCTTTAATGGCTTTTAATGGACATGTGACTCGTACATGTACTACGTTCGTGTGTGGGTACGAGGGACTGTATGTGTGTGTCTTATACTGTGAGATCACGGTTAATGTCAAGGACTGAGAAACGCAGGGAATATAAAAGAGAATTGAAAGATGAGTGAAAGCCGGAGAGGAAGTCTGCAGGAGGAGAGGGGACAGGATTCACAGAGAAAATAGAAACCAAAGAAAAATGAGAACGAGAGAGCGAGAGAGGGGGAAAATATAGCCGAGGCAATTACTGAGGCAGAAATCCTTTCTCTCTGAAATAGCTGCTCAGATAGATAGACGTCTACACACATGAACACCCCACACACACACACACACACACACACACACACACACACACACACACAAATCTAAAAGCAAATAGACAGGTGCATGTGGATATACAAAAGACACAGAAGCCTATATCCACATTGTTACACACACACAGCACTGCATTTAACCTACTTCTCAATCAATCGATTGTTTGGCCTGCCAACATCAGAAAATCCCGATGACAACATAAACGATTACTCAAATACAAAAATAATTGTCAGTTCTTTTTTTGTTGATTGCCTAATTGTTTGAGCTCTTTGCATCATCAGCACTACCCACTTGATTAAATCTAATTTCGGTGACTTCAATTTACTGATGAACAGGTGTTCATCGTCTTTGTTCTCTGATGTCCCAAAAAGCTCCACAAGAAAGAACTGACTATGAGCATTGGGGGCAGTACTGTGTTATTGTAACATTACTTTATGTTTTAATGAGGAAATGCCAAAATACATGCAGTAGGAAACAATGACAGATTTACACACCACTTTTATTTTAACTCCTTTTCACTTGCTGATGTATCGGTGGAAATCCAGTAGATGCTAGAATGTAGTTACTTAACGTAGTTACCGATCGTTACTGGCAAACTGTGCAAGCTCAACACACAGTTATTTGAACCCTGCAACAATGCGACATAGTAGTGAATAAATATAAGGCCAAACGCAGCAATAATCCACTTAATAATTAATTATACATAAAGACGTGACTCACCTTAGAATTATCAAGATGTAGCCCTAACCCTGTCTTTTAACCTAACCCTAACCTTAAAAGACAGTTCACCCCAAAATAAAAAGCTTCAGCTTACCTGTAGTGCTATTTATCAATCGAGATAGTTTTAGTGTGAGTTGCCCAATGTTGGGGATATCAGCAGTAGAGATGCCTTATCCCAAATATAATGAAACTAGAGGCACTCAGCTTGTGGTGCTCAAAGCGCCAAAAAATACATTTGAAAAACTTAACAGTAATGTCTTTCCAGAAACCATGACCTCAAGATAATCCACCGACCTGGTTGTGAGTTCTAAAGAACTACATCCGCTTACCGTACTCATGGACGAGAGGCTTGTGCACGTGCAAGATGATTGGTCCTGATTTGGTCATGATTTCTGGAAAAAGACATTACTGTTGCGTTTATCAGATGTATTTTTCAGCGCTTTGAGCACCACAAGCCAAGTGCTTGTTTCATTATATTGAAGAGAATGCAGACATCTCTACGGCTGATATCTCCAACACTGGGCAACTCACACTAAAACAATCTAGATTAGTACATAGCAGGTACAGGTAACAGGTAAGCTGAAAAATATTTATTTTTGATTTTGGGCTGAACTGTCCCTTTAACCCTTCATAGGTAGCTAGCTGCTAACTTAAGTGTTACGCTTGGTAACGACATTCTATATCATCTACCGGAAAATCTACACACTTTCGTGATGATCATCTTGCATTTAATTTTGCCATTCATATTGATAATGTATAGCTCATGCTAAAATCACATATCTACTCACACATATCTCATAAAATGTGGTTGGTTTGGTGTTTCCCTTTTTGGTACAAACACACTGGAGATCACTTGAACTGAAAAGGTTAGGTGTACAAATGTAACCGTGCACATAGAAATCTTGACTTTTGGTTAAATTCTGCTTTACATAAGAGTACACTGTAGTTGTTACACACCTCAGATTTAATTAAAAAAAGTGTTAATTTGTTGAGCTTTGAGTCCTTAATATTATAAAATGAACATGAATTCACAAGAGCAGGTAGCAATCTGACTGATTGATCATTGGCATTGTAAACACTTCATCTAATGTTGAGATGAGCATCAATAGCCTGTATAATGATGGCACTCACAGAGGGCTGAATACTGATCAGCCTCTGAAAGAAAGAGGTTGTAAAATCTCCCACAGATGGCATGAATGATGACGCTCCATTCTGATTGGCTAAATGAGTGCCTATTACAACAATTTGTCATATTAGCGAGGAGCCAGTATACACTCCACAAGCAGCCACCTATAAAATTGCATTAAAACACATTTTAATGGGATCCCACTCAGATGATTTCCCTTTTATAGAACTGTTTCCTTTCATGTTTGAAATCCACCAGAGTGTCTTATTTCTTTTGTACTGGAATTAAAAATCATTAAGAGGTAATTATAGTATTGTGTTTGAGAATGAAGAAACGGGCTCCTCTCTCCTTGTGTGTGTGTGTGTGTGTGTGTGTGTGTGTGTGTGTGTGTGTGTGTGTGTGTGTGTGTGTGTGTGTGTGTGTGTGTGTGTGAGAGAGAGAGAGAGAGAGAGAGAGAGAGAGAGAGAGAGAGAGAGATGAATGACTCAGTGAATGCATGTGGGATGACAAAATATGAATTAATAAAAACACCCCAAAAGACATACAGTCTGTTCATATCTACAATAACACAGAGATAGTAGCATTTGACTTGGAGATTGGCAGGCAGAAAAGATGAAAGAGAGAAACGAAGAGATACAAAGAGAGAAAGAGGGAGGATAATGAGCAAAGAGTTAGAAAGATATGCAAAGACAAAGTCAAACAGAATTCAATCTGGAGCCGGATGAATGTAAACACCTCCCCCTGCACTGTCCTCTGAGAAATATTAACTCATCCTCTCTTCTTTCCCTTTTATTTTAGAACTATTTCCTCACAAAGACGAGGGAAATGTTTACTTAGCTGGCTAAATTACACTAAATAACTGAACTTCATCTTTTAACACGGGCCCTCGTCGACACCAGAGAGACCACAATGTGCCACAGAGAAAAAATGTTGCTTTGCTGTCATGAGAAATGTCAAAGTCCAAAAAAATAAAAACTGTCAATCATCCTGCCGGCGTGATTGAAGCTTTGAGTCGTATATGGTACAGAATGAGGTCCAACAGGGTTTGGAAAATCTTCAAGGATTTTTTTGTCCGCAGGCTTCTCGTTTATTCAGTTTCATCTGCTCCTTTTATCATCCATATTTCAGCTGTTTACAGAGCTGAAGTGACCGCCATCACTGGGATTACCAGCATGCTAGATAGATCACAAGCCCTGCCCTCAGAGGAGAGAGTGTGTGTGTGTGTGTGTGTGTGTGTGTGTGTGTGTGTGTGTGTGTGTGTACGTGTACGTGTTGGATCAACAGCTGCTGTGTGGGATTCACTGATATGTGTGCATGTTTGTGTAGCCTATGAATCAGTCTGCCTAATAATCTCAAGATTATTGAGTACATATAAAAGTGGGTCTATCACCTCATGTATCCTCTTCACACACTTTCATTACTTCACCTCTCAAAAGAGATCTTTGCTGGTGCCACTTAAGTGGTTTTCATTGTCACCGCACTACAGCCATTACTCTAATGTTGATCTGTAGGACACAATTATTGTACTCTCACTCCCTCCATCACTCTCCCTGGCTAGCTCGGTCTAGAGTTTAGATTCTCTGCCCGAGCCTGAGCCTGAACTTGATATTTCCCGCCACTATCCTCGGGCCGGGCTGTGCCGGGCTGGGCCGGGCCCTTGATCAAGCATTTGTGTTTTTTTAATCATTACTTTATTAGCCTAATTTGGTGGGGAGAAAGCTATGCCTCTCCAGCTTCTCCCGTAGCTCTGGGTATATGTCCTGCACTGATTTGCGTGTGAGGCACTGTCTTCGATAATTGCGCAACCAGGCCAGATTGTTTCAGATATCTCACGAGTCCCTAAGCAGCAGATATGGTCTCTCCTATACCCGGCGCGTTGTCGGCCAGTGTGTCAGCATGCAGAACGTGGCGAAGGACAGTATTAATTAAGTGGTCGAGACAAGAAAGTCTCCTATATGGTTCCAGGGCTTTGATTATGTTGCTGCCTTGATTTGTTACCCCTGAGGGAGCTAGGGTCGAGTTTTTTTTTTTAACGTTTCTTCAGTCGGATCCATTTGCGATCCATTCCATTCTGTAGTTCAAACAACTCGGAATTGTAGTTGAGAACGTCAGTTATAACGGCCCGCGTATTAAAAAATTGTCGGGTTGCCTCGATCGGTTAGTTTGTTTGTGGGCTGTGGCCAGTGGTGGAAGAAGTTTTCAGACCTTTACTTAGGTAAAAGTACTAATACCACACTGTCAAAAATACTAGTAAAAAATTACTACTAACTAATACTAGTTACAAGTAAAAGTCCTGCATTGAAAATATTATTTATCATCAGGAAAATGTACTTAAAAGGTATTAAAAGCAAAAGTACTCAATGCTTTCAATAGACTGAGTGTTTATTAATATCGCAAATGTACAGTACTAGTAAGAGTACAAAAGTATTCTATAAGACTATACGCTTAGAAGTAGAATTTATAATAGAAATTGCACCGGTATGTGTAACGGGGTAACTGGTGGTAGTCATAGTGAAGGGTTGTGTGCTTTTCTAGCCTGCAGGGGGTCAACACTAAAAGGTTGGCCCTGAAAAATAATCGATTTAAAGATTTGGAAAACAGGATTAGTTTTTTTTAACTAAAATACAAAAGGTTATTTTTTCCCAAAATGTCTTAATTCTAGGTATAACAGAGATGGCACAACGATATAGGCTAGTTCACAGATGAAGAAAAAGCTCAATTATTTGAAAATAAACTTAACACCAGCTTAAAATCTGCAGACCAATGGTAGTCAATCTGCAGTGATGTAGTGCAGATGTGTCGGCAGGTTCAGGTTCAACACAAGTGAACCAGATGGAGCGAGTGAGACACTGTTTGCTAGCCAGTGCATTTTTGATATGAAGCCAAAATGTACTCAAAATGTTGCACATCTGCCAACATAAAAATGCTTGAAAGAGAATATTTTAAATTCATCTTTAAAGATCTGAAAGATTACATGTCTCATGTGAATGACTCAAAATGCAATATGCCTTTTTAATGTATGTTTGATGTTCCATATCCCCAAAAATATATGTGCCCATATGTGATGTGTTTGTGTGAAATTGTTCTTTATATGTGATAAATATCAATGGATACGTTGGGCAACATATTTTGGTGAGAAGAAATACCTTTTTAAACATCAGCAATGTTGACATGTCACAGTAGGAAATGCACAGCTGTAAATGATAACATGATAGCTAATAATTCCAGAATAATTCCATTTAGGTGAGCATGGTTCAGAGTCCTGGTATTGTGCATGCTTGGCTACTGGTTTACTGTGACACTAGTCTATATCGATGACGTTTCATTTCCGGGATTGCTCCGTCACCTTCCTCTTTCTTTGTGTTGGTGTTCAAAACTCTGGTCGTTTTATGAGGACTATGGTTAACTGCTCCTCAGATCTCTGCAGGGTAAATCCAGACAGCTAGCTAGACTATCTGTCCAATCTGAGTTTTCTGTTGAACGACTAAAACTACTTTTGAACGTACACATGTTCCACCAAAACAAGTTCCTTCCTGAGGCTATTTAGCAGCGGAACCGTTGCTCCGTCCGGCGCTTAGCACCGCCCATGACGATTGCGATTGGTTTAAAGTAGGGTTGCACGATATTGACAAAATGTGATATTGCGATATCGATTATGAATATTGCGATATCGATTTGAATATTGCGATGTCGATATTCATTTCGATTTCTGTTGAAATATGCACACATGTGGTACGCTCCATAGGGTTTGTCACGTAGTTGACCAGTGCGCTGACGTGTACTAACATGTGCAAGTGGCACGGTAACTAGCCAATGAAACGTGATCATTATAGCATTTCAAGCGGGCTCTAAATCAAACACAACTAAGCCACACAGCCAACGGACAGGGACGCAGCGCTCCACAAAATAAACTAAATATTTCATACTTATCGCGACGATCTCAATATAATATTGCGCAACGTGATATCGCGATAACGATATTGAGTCGATATATCATGCACCCCTAGTTTAAAGAAATGCCAATAAACTAACTGCTTCCTATCAGCAGAAGCCACTTTAAAGTCTCAGAGTTGCCATTCTAGCAAGGTAAGGTTACATTATACTACTGTCCACATACATACACATGTACCAGCTCTCCCTCTCTTCGTCTCTTTGCTTGCTCACTGCTCCTTGCCCCCTCCTCCCAATCCCCTTTTCCAGTTCCATCTTCCTCTCTTTCTCCATCTCATTCTCCCCACACCAAGCTGTGGAGAGCCAGATAAGGAGTTGATTTACCATCCAATTAAATGTCGTCATTGAAACATTGCTTCAAAAAAGCCTGTCGTTTTCACCCTGCGCTAATTGGCTTTCCACTAGCATGTGCATGTGCATATGTTGTGATGTGTGTGTGTGTGTGTGTGTGTGTGTGCGTGTGTGCGTGCGTGCGTGCGTGCATGCGGGTGTGCGTGCATGCGGGCACATTTGTCTTTTTATATGTATAAATCAGCAGATTCAGATTGTGGTTGTTCCCCACTTTAGAAGTGGGTCATTTTAAGTTCAAACTAAGTGCTATGTGTGAATGTTTTTGTGTCTTCCGGCATAGTATAGTGCTTCATATTCGTTCGTTATTTTTCTTTCTAAACATTAAACCGTCCAACTGAGCCAAGTTATGCATTTTGATTTTACTAATTTATATTTTTGGAATCATTGCATCGTGTAAAAGGGGTCACTCACAGTCACAACCTCACAGAGAGTTATTATCACTCAACTCTACAGCGTTTTAGTGGCTAAAACACTAGCTTTTAGTCTTTTATATCTAGTTGTTATGGTTTTACAGCACATTTACTATACAGTTTAGTCTTGCCTCTCACATAAACCGCGTTTTAAGCAGTTTCAAGCATCTGCTTTTAGCCAAAAAGCTTCAATAAACTGACTTTATGCTACCTGCTTAGCACCGAATGGCAGATAGTTAGCAGCTAGCTGGGGAAGAGAGTTAAACACCTAGCTAACAGCTAACAAGACAGATATATTTCTCAGGAGTTAGTGACCAAAACAAAGCTGAAAGGAATGTAAACATTGAACATTTGCCACATTGCAGACACATTACTTTATATCAATTTTAAGTGTTGCTCTGAATCTGTAGGATGTGAAAATAGGTTTGCTAAGCTTTCTATTTCAGGGGCTGCATGTCTGAAAAAACAGCTAAGCTAACCAGAGTATTTGGTTCGCATACACACACACACACACACACACACACACACACACACACACACACAACAGGGTTTTTATAGAATTTTAATAAATCCATGGGAAAGCGGTCTCAAAACTCATTTATCAAACATTTAACACTGACCTAGCCATTAAATGGGGCAAGAGAGGGATAGAGGAGAATAGATTGAAGAAGAGGAGCTATGATCAATGCCAGTGGACCATATAATTGCACTAGGAGTGGTTTAGCTGAAAACATTAGCCTTGTTTTCTGATGGATCACATCCTGGAGCCGGCTAGCCAAGCTAAACGCTTCAATCTGTATTAGTACGACCCAGAGTCATCCGTCTATGGTTGCTGTGCCACAAGAATTAGCAGATGTTTCCCACACAGTTGATAAACTGAAAGCTAAAATGCTATGCTTTTCTTTGTTGTTTTTTTTTATTTTACAAGCAGAAGGTTTCAACAAGGGAAAACCTCCCTTCGAAACCAAATTTGCAATTGCAACGTTCAATCCGTTGCATTTTCAAAAGATCTTTTTCTTCTCTTGGCCTCCACACATGGATTTGCAGAGGGAATAAAGACACATACGGTCACACATGAAGAGAACTGCAGTACATCATCTCCTCAGCAACAACATTAACTGACGCTAGCTATGTTTCCATCCACTTGTCAATGGAATTATCTAGTATTCGCTTAAAACATTCATGCAAATAAAGCCGGTGAAAGTATTTCTATTTTAGAAAAATTGATTTCTTTTTAACTACCTAATTTTATTTACCCCAAAATAACACAGATGGATGATTCCTTACAACGCCCTTCGCAAGTACAACAAGAGATCAGAACTCTGAAAATACTGTTTCGAAAAAGTATCCTCTCTGAACTTTTCTATAAATTATGTTTATTGACCGTGAATTCCAAAAAAAAGTGTAAAAAACTAATAATAAGTTGGTGTGAGTGGTGTTTATACATGGTAGTCTAGCGAAAAGAAGTGTTCAACGGCAAAAAAGCGCCAAAAACATTGAAAAAAGTGCCAAAAGTGTCAAGAAAATGGAAAAAGTGTTGATTTTCAGATTTGACCCGGGAGGACCTGCGTGCATGGTCCAATGGAAGACAACACAAGGGTTAAAGCGAATAAAAACCTGTGCGTACTGACGTCACATGCCGCTTTGCGGTCAAATTGGTGTAACGAATATATTTGAGACATTTTAAGGTGTTTCCATTTATTTTCGCACTGAATCGCGCAACATTCAAGCAAACATTTGCGAACAAAGTTCTGCTAGCCAAAATGGATCGCGCCGTCTACCTACAAATAAATAATATTGCACAAGTTGTTATAGTGCTTATGTTCCAAGCTGATAGCAACATATCAAGCTATAATAAGACAACGACGCTAGCAAAAACATTTCTATGACAATGCAGATGTACGTTATAGCATTTCTTGGTTTTTTGCTATTTAAAAAAGTCGTTATATTTCGCTTGTAAGTTAAATTTAAAATGTCTCTCGTCCACCCCCCACTTTTATCTGTCTCACCCGCCATGTCTGCAAAAAAGCACAAATACTAGGAAATAATAGTGCACCATTAAGTGAGAGAGAGAGTTTCCAGCTCTAAAGTGAGTTTTTCCTCTCCACTGTCGCACTAAATGCTTGCTCTTGTGGGAATTACTGGAATTGTTGGGTCTTTGTAAATTATAGAGTGTGGTCTAGACCTACTCTATCTGTAAAGTGTCTTGAGATAACTCTTGTTATGATTTGATACTATAAATAAAATTGAATTGAAATGTTCAACGTATTGTGCTTCATCGTTACACATGCATACTCTGTGTTCTGAATCTGTATTTATTAGATTACATTTGTAGTGCATGTTTATCTTGTGACATTGCTGTTGTTTTTTGGTAGTTTGTCTTTTACATATATTTCTGTGATTTATAACTGCTAAACTGTCCCCGGTTGAGTTTACACACCGCATTCCAACACGTGTTTTTAATAATGCTGGCTCATTAGATCTCTGTTCAAGTTGGGCAAAGCATTGCTGAGAGTTATGTTAGTATTTCGTCACCGAACTCTATAATAAGAATGATAAAGGTGTAATTTATCCTGCACTAATAACTAAGGTGCAACAAAAGATGTTGATTGAGAGCCAATCAACTGTCAGTTCCTATGACCGAATCACAGCCATGATGATAATTTAGTACAACAGCACTATGGTTCCTCGCCCTATAAAGGCTTAAGTAGTGTTCCCAATTCATTGCCTTTAAAGCAGTTCCAGACTTTGTACTTATTGGCATCACAAATGTGAGTTTTAGCACTTTATTTTTGGGATTCGGGAGAGAGTTGTTCGTGTTTACTAATATATTGGACTTCGACCATAGAAATAACATGTATGAATTTTGAAAATGGGTTTCTCTTTAGTTTGTTAGCACATTGCTCCCAAACTGGGGTACAACAAGTGACTCCGTGGAAAAAAGGAAGTGATTTTGACGTTTGATTTTAACATTTTAGTCAAATAGGTTGCATTTTCAAACTTACCAAATAGACATGCAGTCTTAAACAGTCTGAATACCCCAGTCGCATTGCCGAAAATACACTTATGTACTCCCCAGTGTTCAGCGAAATAATGACATTGTCAGAAATAGCTACAGGGAGGTTAGTCAAAACATATAATACTGGTTAGCTTCCTTATGAGTATTCCACTCGCTGATACCCATTGTAGAGAAGCGTGCGCTCATTCCGGTCAATCGTGAAAATGAATGAATGGTTAAAAAGAATTTATCCCCTGTTCACAGAGACACCAACCACTACTACCAGTAGTAGGCCTACAATCGAGGATAGACCGATTATCGGCCCTGGCTGATTATCGGGCCATTTTTTGGCAGTTTGCAGATAATCTGTTTCTGTGTTTTATTTGCCTGATAACCAATAAAGTTAATTAATTTAAAGTGTGCTACTTTGGCTCGAATACAGCTCTGTGTCTGTCCCTCTGCTTCGGTTTCACTCACCATTGAGTCTGACTTAATGTCCTGCCTTCAACACTATTCTGACTATCTTTTACTGGGTATTATGTTGAAAGTTTCTTTTGTTATTTAAATTTATTTATTTGCTTAAAGCATTCAAACTAGGTTGTGTGTTTGACATTCCAAAATCTTAATTTTGACTTACAGATTTTCATTTTCACTCTAAATGCATATCGGTTCCAAATACAGGTTATCGGTTTCATTAACTACTAATAATCGGTCTTGAAAAAACAGTATCGGTCGATCCGTAATATCTATGTATATTTAAACGTATGTAAACTGTAACTTTCCTATGTGTCTTGTTGTTTTTACAGACATGTCTAAACTTGCAGTGAGTCGACTCACCCATGGACCTTTTTAAAGGCAATTCCGGCACAAAATGAACCTAGGGGTTAATAACATATGTGTACCGAGTTGAACGTTCTCTGGGACATGTTTTCATGCTAATCGACACTTAAACGGTAGGGTCCTTACATGCAAACCGAAGCATTGAGAACTTTGTAAGTGTACAGACAGTTTCTTAAAAAGACAGTAGCTTTCATGTTTACATTCGGGTGCCATCTTGGAAAACAGTCATGAGCAGTCGAACCTCGAAAGCCGTGCAACCAGTACCCAGTAACATAGCTCAAACACAGCGTTCGTGATTTAACTGCTCATGACTTTTTTCCAACATGGCGCCCGAATGTAAACACAAACGCTACTGTCTTTGTAATCTATCTTTTTAATAAACTGTCTGTACACTTACAAAGTTCTCAATGCTTCAGTTTACATGTAGGGACCCTCATTATGCTACCGTTGAAGTTTGGTGCTATTTTGAGCCTTGTTAGTGATATAAAATAGTGACTTACCAAGCCCCGAAAGCTAGCGTTAGCAGGTAACCACCGGTTTTGCGGTAGCGTGTTTAAAGCTAGAGACGCATTTGATTAGCATGAAAACATATCCCAGAGAACGGTCGACTCGGTACACATGTTATTAACCCCTAGGTTCATTTTGCGCCGGAATTGTCCTTTAATGTACCATTCTTATGTAAACCTATAGAGTGAACCACACAACATACTGTTGAGCAGGTGATGTTCCAGGACTGGATTTTCAGTAATTTGCTTTATTACAAAATGTCAATGTGACTTTTTGAGATTTTCTTACTTCTGCAACAGAACCATGATGTTCTAGTTTCACTTTGGCCCTCTACGTCCTGAACAGCTCGACCTCCAGCAAACTGCAAGCTGCATTCAGTTTTGTACCAACTATGGGTATGAGTATGGTATAATAACAACATTAAGACAATTTAATTAAATGCTATTAAGGAAAACAATACTGCTTGAACCACTTATGCAGCAGCAGCACTGTGGAGTTACTGCTGTGTATGACATCTGTATTATACGAAAAAGGGGAGGGAGATTCACTCCTGTGATTAATTGCGAACAGAACACCTCCTACATACGCCGACACACACTCTCTCTCGCTTTCCCTCTCTCTGTTTCATACACACACACACACACACACACACACACACACACACACACACATTCAGCGGCAAAGAGCCCCCCTTTTATTAATTAGGGAATTAAAAGAGAATGACTGACAGGCGTGTGTGTGTGTGCAGAGGCGAAATTCAAGTATAGGCCTATTTGATTTGTTCCTTTGGCAGGGTGTGTTTGAGTGTGTGTGTGTATGTGTGTGTGTGTGTGTGTGTGTGTGTGTGTGTGTGTGTGTGTGTGTGTGTGTGTGTGTGTTTGTTTGTGCTTGCTGCGTGTGTGGTCTGTCTGTGTGTGGTACTCAGCAGGATGCCTGTGTACCAACTAAATAAGTGCCTCTTGAGAGGTGGGGGGGGGGTGGACGGTGGAGGGGTCATCAGCGCTACAATAGGGCATCAAAATGTGTGTGTTCCTCTATGCATTTGCATGTTTATCCACGCACACACATACATATTTCCCAGAGGACTGAATACATCCCTTTTGTCCACATCATTTCAACCAAATTATTGGGGGTTTTTTTTCACAGTGATAGGACTTTTTATGTAGATTAACAGTACACACAAATAGGTATTGGCCTGTAATAAAAAACATTAACAGCATGGTAGATCTGGGACTCCATCTCTTCAGCATGTAGATTACACGACTAAATACCTTTCATAGTCAAAAAGTATTGTCGTTGATGAAATGTCCACTAGCATTTTGCTAACAAAAGGAACTTGTATACCAGTATCGCTGGCAGTTTTGTCTGTTCAGACAAAGTGTATTCACCTTGGAGCAACTAATGTTCAATGGAAGACGAAGCCAACGCGGCTTGTTTAAGGGGGCTCTCCAACCTACCTCGTTTGAAATATGAATATGTGTCTCATATGGGGTTTTTACCGGAGTTTGTGAGACACGACCTCTTGCCTGTTTACTGTCAGCTCTGTGCATTGCACCAGCGTTGTAGTACTTGAGACCGGTCTTGGTCTCGAGACCACATTTCTAAGGTCTCTATCTTGTCTTGGAATCAACCACTTTCTTACTCGGTCTTGTCTCGGTCTCAGATGAAGAGGACTCTGGATTTCATTTCAAGACCGGTCAAGACCACAACTTCAGGGATATCACTGAGAATACTGCAACGAACGATGCGTTGAGCATACACGACTCCGTGCATGCTCGTGGTACACGCGTGCGCGCGCCATCTACGGAGGCCGCCAGTATAACCGAAGCTTAACTCCATCCCTCCTTCTCTGTCTCTCTCTCCACGGTCTGGTAGAAATAAGAGACCGGTATAAAGAACAAGCTGCATCTGCACAGGTTACCCAGCAGAGACACCTCAGCAGCATCACAGGTGCCAGCGTTGGCCCTCAGCCCAGACCCTGACAACCATGGAGCTATACAATGAGGTGAGACCTGTGTTACTTCACAGGTAAGCTATGTGTGTGTGTGTGTGTGTGTGTGGACACTGCAGCCAAAAGCACTGCTGCAGTATTTCACGCCATGCCGGTGCAGACACACTCGCAGGATCACAAGTGCAGCCAGTGTGACACAACACAAACACACACTGCACACTTTAGTGCCACTAAAAGGCTCTTTCCCTTAATCAGGGGGAAGTAGCTCTTTAAAGTTAGATATATTTATATATTTCTCACTTTGTATACGTCCCTCTTTCACCTGTGTGCTTAACGAAGTATTGTCTTTGTCTGCTTCTCCTATTTATTCCAAACAAACACATTGTTTCCCCCGTGTGCTGGAAAATGTGTGATTACTTCAACGGTAGAAACTGAACTGTAAATGAAAACTTCTCTCCCTTAATCTTCCTCCTTGACTCCTCTTCTTCTATTTTCCCTCTCCCCCTTTCTCTGTATCTCCCCCACTTTCCTTTCTTTCACTCATCCTCCCTTCTTCCTCTTCGCTCGATCTCTGCAGTTTAAGTCTAAATTAGGGGATTTGGGGGTGTTAAGAGCTGAGGTGTAAAACACCGTCTGGTTCTCTGTAAGCTCCTAAAAGAGAGAAAATAATCCAACACAAAGTCTTTTTCTCAACAGCAGCTCTCCTCCCCCCTAATCACCCTGTTAGCTGCCTCTCCTCTCTCCTCTCCTGTCTCCTCTCCTATCTCCTCTCCTCTCCTATCTCCTCTTCTATCTACTCTCCTCTCTTGTCTCCTATGTCCTCCCCTATCTCCTCTTCTCCTCTCTCATAACTCTTCTCCTATCTCCTCTCCTCTCTCCTATATCCTCCCCTATCTCCTATATCCTAACTACTCTCCTATCTCCTCCTCTATCTCCTGTCCTCTCTCCTATATCCTCTCCTATGTCCTCCCCTATCTCCTATCTCCTCTTGTCTATCTCCTATCTCCTCTTGTCTATCTCCTATCTTCTCTCCTATCTCCTCCCCTATCTCCTATCTCCTCTTGTCTATCTCCTATCTTCTCTCCTCACACATCCTATATACAGTAGTTGGTGGCTCATTTTTAATTAAGAAGGCACATTTTTATTTTGTGACAGGTTTGGTTGTGTGTTTTTTAAATTTTATTTAGGATTTTCTTTTCTTTTCTTGACTTGTTGTTGATGTTTGTGATTGTGAGTCTTCTCTGAAAATGTCCTAATAAAGGGACTTTTTTCATATCTCCTATCTCCCCCTCCTCTCAGTTGTTCTATAAGCTGATGAGTTGGTGCCTGCCTGCAGTCTAATAATTGATCACATACACCAAACAGCGGTGTCTTGTTAGTCATCAGTCATGGTTGTTTGCTGGCTTTGTGACTGTCTCTTTATTCCTTTATTAATGTCCATTTAAATCATCAGCGCAGTAGCCGGCTGCACAATGACGAGGCATTTGTTCTGATTGCAGGATGCCTCGTCGTTTAATCCACCAATCACGCTTCATGTTTATTGATACTGAGCATTTCCATAAATCTCAGGCTTTGCACCGAGGTTCATCTCTCACTGCCAGCCTCCTGTAATATCAAGGCACAATATACAATACTGAGAAAGACTGTGGGAGCCATTTAATTGTCTATCTTCCATGTAATCTCTCTGATGCATTCTCCCGTACAGAACTAAATCATAAACAGAAAAAAAGAAACAGAAAATGTTGTTTCCTCTCACTTATATCCCCGTGCTATATCTCCCCTCCCTCCCTCCCTCCCTCCCTCCCTCCGTGTCTCTACGATGCTCTCTCGACCATCTCTCTCATCTTCCATCCTTCTCCCCCCCTCTCTTTTTTATATTCATAGGATTTTAAAATGTCTGTAATGGCTCTGGTAGATCAAAACACTCCTTCTCCCCCTGCCTGTGTGTGCCTGCTCCTGTCTGTGTGTGTGTGTGTGTGTGTGTGTGTGTGTGTGTGTGTGTGTGTGTGTGTGTGTATGTGTGTGTGTGATTTGCATATTGTGGCTATGCTCTGATTGGCAAACTGGCAACGTAGAGCCCAGCGGGGCATTTTTTATTAAAAGGCCCTAACACACACACACACACACACACACACACACACACACACACATACATACACACACACACACACACACACACACACAGAGAGAGAGAGAGAGAGAGAGAGAGAGAGAGAGAGAGAGAGAGAGAGAGAGATTTAGGAACAGCCAGTGGCCTGTATCAGAACCTAATGCATAATACTAAAGAGCTAGCAGTAGGGGTTCTCTGTGTATTGTTTTGTAACGCCAGGAGTAATAAAGATTTTTATTACCATATTTTTATGAGCACCAGACATAAGCTTATTATGTATCTTATTCGCCGTTTGGGCTGAGTTTTTTATTGTCTAAGATGAAGTTGCCGTGTTATTCATTATATTTTACTAGTCAGATGTATAAGTATAGGGGTGCGTTCCAATCGCTTAGTAGTTCCCTGTGAAGTGGACTGCACAGGGTATTCAGCCATGGTAAGTAAGATTCCAAACTGTAGGGAGCAAACATGATCAGTTCAAAGGGAACTGTGAACTCTGCAGGGAAGAACTGAACGTTTTATCACTTCGCCAGAAGTTGAGAAGCAAGATTACCCATCAGTCATTGTGCCTCGCGGTACTGTACATCTTGTTAATTATTCAAATCACACTTATTTACAAGTTACCTAAATTTCAATAGAATACGTTTTCAATGGTATGAGTTTTTGTTTCAATATTTTTGTTCAGAAGTGTCAAATGTCCACAGTAGCAGCAACGTATCCGAGGTGTTTACGTTACCAGGGTAACGCAAAGAGGAAGTGATATTTGCATTGGTGACGTTGCAAAGTCTTCTGAGTGGAGGAATTTTGTAGAGGGAAGTTCCTTTAACCAACATTCCCTGGACAGGGAGCAGGGAGTACTGTTTATGTACACCGTGGAACGGAAACGCAGCTTAGGATGTTTTAGTATCTTAAAGGAACACGCCGACTTATTGGGACTTTAGCTTATTCCCAATCTCCCCCAGAGTTAGATAAGTCCATACGTACCCTTCTCATCTCCGTTCTTTGTCGTAACTCTGTCTGACGCACCCACTGCTAGCCTAGCTTAGCACAGATCCTGGAGGTAACCGGCTCCAGCTAGCCTACTGCTCCCAATAAGTGACAAAATAACGCCAACATTTTCCTATTTCCATGTTGTGATTTGTATAGTCACAGCGTGTACAAATAACAAGGTCACATGAGACGCAGCCATCTTCTAACCGTATACATACTGGGAACTATATTCTCAGAAGGTGAAGCACTGCTACTTCTGCTACTTGGGCGGAGTGATTTACTCGCAGCACCTGAGAAGCCCTGTGGTGAGGAGCAGAGAGTTAGCCTAGAGTTCTGCAAGCAAATCAGTCCGCTATACAAATCACAACATGTAAATAGGAAAATGTTGACGTTATTTTGTCACTTATTGGGAGCAGTAAGCTAGTTGGAGCCGGTTACCTCCAGGATCTGTGCTAAGCTAGGCTAGCGGTGGGTGCGTCAGACAGAGTTACGACATGCACGGAGATGAGAAGGGTATGTATGGACTTATCTAACTCTGGAGGATACGGTGAATAAGACAAAGTCCCAATAAGTTGCCGTGTTCCTTTAACATCCTGGGGAATTAGTATCATTGCATTAAAACAGTGCAGCCTGTCAGTATCAATCACATATCGGCAATGTGATTAGGACAGCATTAAAAAAGTTTCCATTTAGAAATAATCTGTAATCTGGAGAAATGATTCCAAAAATTGACACCCTTCTTTAATTAAATTACATAGTTTTTTTATCGTATAATACCTGCTGCCACTGCCAGACAAAAAAAACCCGACAACAGCTGTGGTCAAACGCAATTTAACAAGCGGACTGGAAAGAAACAATCATCAAAAATGCTTGTGTTTGCAGCGCACACTTCATATCAAGGTAAGGTAACGTTAACGTTAATTAACCTTATCAGAAATTGGGGAACAACTTAAGTGATTTGTCTCGTAACGCTAACTTTTTAGCGCATAAGTTAACGTTAGTTAGCCAACGTTAACCGCTGTTAACGTTAGCTAACTACCAAGGACTAAAACATAAAGGAAACAGTTACCATAAGTGCAATTAAAGAAAGGAAGAGGGCACACTGAGAAGGCCCATGTTATTTATAT
Organism: Sander vitreus; assembly: GCF_031162955.1. Classification (NCBI taxonomy): domain Eukaryota; kingdom Metazoa; phylum Chordata; class Actinopteri; order Perciformes; family Percidae; genus Sander; species Sander vitreus. The sequence continues at coordinate 31,298,987 of NC_135864.1, read as the reverse complement.
CTATGTGTCATTGCTAACGTTTGCCACTGTAGCAAACCAAAAGGGTAGCTAACGGTAGCTAGGCTGACATTTGCTCCAATTATATATTTTTATTTTGTAGGAGAGGCTTCTACGGAGAAGGATAGCCCAGACTTCTCTACTTCTTTTTCCACCACTGCTCATAATTCTTGTAATAAAATGTCACAGATGACTGCGGCTTTAAACTATGAATTAAATTCTTGACTGTGTGAACCCATGGCACCGGGTACATGCTACAGCTGGCACACTAAGCCAAAAGATCACTGGAGCAGGCGATGTGGAAGCCGCAGTAAAAGTGCAAGGATTGACTGCTGTGACCCCCTTTGGTCAATGATCAGTGGGAGCCGCTGCACGCCCAGCTCTCGGCCCTGCCCCGGATTGAACCACAGACCTCAGAGTCCAACGGCGTTGCGTGGCTGGGAAATTGTGAAATAACAGCAGTTTCATCTGACCAGCCTGTTGAAAAATGTCTAATTTAAGAGGTGTGAAGGGCGGATTTACCAAATATGTGAGATGACAGCACTCTGAGGGACGATAATACACACTATCAGCCTCTTAAAATGACAGCAGAGATCAATGCTGATCATTGCAGCTAATCCAGCCAACACAGCTATCATGTTAATCCTCAGGGTAAACAGTTAATCTCAAATCATATTCTGTCTGTTATAAAACAGCATCGCTGAATAACTAACTGCTCTGTGGCAGCCGCAATCGTCATAAACCCACCATACTGTGTGTGTGTGTGTGTGTGTGTGTGTGTGCGCGCCCTGTCTCTTAGGAAAAAGCAATCTGTGAAATGTAAAGAGAAATGTAGCAATGCACTTTTGATGTTGTCAGCAATTGGATTTTTTTCTGCTTGTACATCTTCGCACGACATAACATCACCACTTTGTTTCACATGAACTCAATATCACAAAGAATCAGTGGTGGAAGAAGTGTTCAGATGCTTTATTTAAATAGAAGTATTTATACCACACTGTAAAAAAATGTATATATACTCTGCATTGAAAATGTAACTTTAGTAAAAGTATGTAAGTATCATCAGGAAAATGTACTGTATTAAAAGTAAAAGTACTCAATGCAGAAACATCCTCACATTTTAGAAACTGGAAACGGTCCAAACTGTTCTGTCCATTAACTAAGTGTTTAATCGGCTATTCATTTCCCGCTGGACTCGTAGGCCGTTGCATTGTTGGGTAGTTTATAATAAAACATTGTATTTTATAAACTACATGTGTTTTGTGTGCAAAAATCATAATGTGTAAAGTAACTAGTAACTAAAGCTGTCAGATGAATGTAGTGGAGTAAAAGGTACAATATTTCTCTCTGAAATGTAGCGGAGTAGAAGTAGAAAGTGGCATGAAAAGAAAAGATTCAAGTAAAGTACAAGTACCTCAAATTTGAACTTAAGTACAGTACTTAATGTAATGTAACGAAGTACAAACACTTTGTTACTGTACTTAGTAGAATTTTGCGCATTTATTTATATTTCTGGAAACATTTACTTTTACTCCACTACATTTCCCCTAAGCATCTTTGTTACTTGTTACTACAAAATAAAAAAAAACAGAAAAAAATTGTTAGACTGCCAATTAGCACGTGGCGAATCATTGCTCCTAGAATTGCATGTAACGCACGCTCCATTGACATAATGCCTGTTTGTTGCCAAGCGCCAAATAACTGATAGGGTCATGGAAGCACACGCTGCAGGCTCTGCCGCCAATGTAACAGCCGATCACCAGCCCGACGACAGTGGGGGTGAAGATAACGTTACACACCTGTGGCCGTATTTGCAAGAAATCTTTTTGTACGTTTGAGTGAAAGAGTCTTCCTCAAAAAAGGAAAACAAAAATTCTGTTTCCGTTTTTCTCTTTGTTCATTTTAGACTTTGAATTGAAGGTGTGGAAACCTTAAATATTATGCTTTACTAAAAGGAAGCCACAAAAAAGTTCTTTACATTTACTTTTAATAATTAAGTACATTTATTATCAGACAATTACTTTTGATACTTAAAGGTGCTGTAGGTAGGATTGCGAAGATCCAGGACAACTTCTCAGTCCCTCCCCCCTTTCCGCTAAAGCTCAAAACGGTCTCCTAAGCCCCTCCCCCCACAAGGGAGAATGAATGCGTGTGCATGAGCAGTGATTGACACGCAGTTAGACACCCCCCCCTGGCCCTGATTGGTGCATCTGAACAGGGAATGGTGCATTTTTGCAAATCTCACTACAGGCTGTAGGTGGAGCCAGAGGAGCTGGATTTTTTTTTAATGACCAGCTTCATGTAGTTCTACTGGAACATAGGGTCAGTTTCAGAAAATATGACAGAAAGTTAGTTTTATAAGTCTTACCTACTGCACCTTTAAGCAGAGTAAGTATCAGATACTTTAAGACTTTTACTCAAATAATATTGTAAAAGGTGACTTTAACTTCTACCAAAGTCAATTTTTGGGTTAGGGTTAGTATTGTATTAACCCTAGTACAATTAGTACTAGGGTTAATAAAGTATTGGTTTCAAGTATACAGACTGAGTAAACAGAAAGACACACCAAATTAATGGAAATGTAATAATGTAAGACAGAGGACGGCCAATTACTTCATGTCCTGTGGTATCAAATCATAACAAGAGTTATCTCAAGACACTTTACAGATAGAGCAGGTCTAGACCACACTCTATAATTTACAAAGACCCAACAATTCCAGTAATTTCCCCAAGAGCAAGCATTTAGTGCGACAGTGGCAAGGAAGAACTCCCTAAAATACATGAGACACCTATGTCGGATTGCAGGGACCCAGGTTCCATTCAGCCCGAGATTATTTGTTCTGGGAGATGGGTCAACCCTAAGCATGATGGATAAGCATATTAGAAGTTGGGTCCAAACTAGTTTAATGATGGCAAGACAGATTATTTTAAGAGGATGGAAGAATGAAGGGGTGCCGTCAATTAGGCAGTGGGCTTGTGAGATGGCTAGGGTGGCGGCGTTTGAAAAACATGTCATATAAACGGTTTGCCAGATTGTCTACACTAGAAAATGGGGGAAGTACCTGAGCTTTCTGGAGGGCTCCTAGGAAGCTTTGTGCTGGGGAGAGACGTGTATGATGGGCTTATGGTGTTGTCATTTATACATATGTTTATTTGGTTTGTTGTATATTTTTGTTACTATTTTGTTGAAAGGTGTGGAATATTGTAGATGCTGTGTCATCTTCTCTTGATTTTTGTCTGGGTGAGTGGTGATAAATTGTTAATCACAAAAAAAAAAAGGACTGAGTAATCGTACTGAGTTACAGCCCACCACTGTAGAGAACAGACAGACTATGCCGGATGATCTTTTAACAATCCTGAAGATGATCTTAGCTGTTAAAATCTTGAACTTTAAAACCCCAGAGAGACTAGCCCAGGCTGCTGCCCTGTCTCCTCCTGTGATCTCTCTTATCACAGGGCACCTATTGCTGCGATGACACCCCTGCAGCACCTTGCTGATGGGAGACCTCCCCTGTGTTAGCTGAAGTATATTTCTCCCCAGGCACCATCTTTTCTGTCCTACTGCAGCCACTCAAGAGTAGTTTGATTCATTGGGCTGTATTCTTTGTTTCTAGAAGGCGATTTTACAATCATTTTATCATCAGCATAAAAGCTAAATCATTGCATCTTCCTCTCTCTCAGCGAGGCAATTAGCCGGCTCAATGAAAATCTAATAAATGAAAGCGTTAAAAAGCTTCCCATGAGTTACAGAAGAGCTTTGAGTTCACACGACTGATACAGTATCGCCACTCAAAGTTTCCACAAGGTACTTGCTGCCTATATAAATGTATAGGCACTGATATAGTGAAATATGGTGTCGTGTGTGTGTGTGTGTGTGTGTGTGTGTGTGTGTGTGTGTGTGTATATCTGTATATGTCTCGGTCATGAGTTGACAGGCAGCCTGAGGGAAAGAGAGGCCTGATGGGTATTATGCAAATGAAGCCAGCTGTTTGCTGCATTGGCAGACTTCCTCGTAACTCTCTTCTGGTTCTGCTGAAAGTGAGAAAATATCTTATCCCCGTTTCCCTCGCCTCTCCCTTATTTCCTCAGAGAAGGTATTTCTATACACCGTCATTACATACACACCCTTCTCTCCACCTTTTACCGCTTTTCCCCAGCGTCTGCCTGACTATCCTTCTGCACTGTTACAGTAATGAATGTGCAAACGGGCAAAGCTTCCTTAAGCATTTGTTGACTTCTACAGTCGGAAGTAAATTATTCCGAGGCTCTGAATCCACAGCGCGCTGAAAAACAAACAAACCGTTTTCCATGAATAGGTCTCATGTTAATTCAGATATTTTATTACTGCAGAGACACTGCTTCATTTCAGTCAGTAGAAGCTTCTCTCTCATTTGTGTCTCTCCTCTCATTCCTGTCCTCCCTCACTGTAACAAACATGGCCACTTCCCTGCGGATACGGACAACACATTCTCACTCCCAGCGCGTCAAAAAGGGACGCTTGGTCAGGTGCCTTTGGCGTTTGTTACAGATGCAAAAAGTCTCCTTTAGTGTCGTCACAGACAGTTTAGAACCGAGACGCCCCAACTCAGTGTAATTTCCTATATCTACGTCAGGTGGGCTCCGCCACGGCCACGCCTCTTTAGGAGACTAGCTTCAGGTCCTGAGTGTATTGATTCCAACAGGAGAAGTGAACGTGAACACGGATTATGAGCTATCCTTTCACCCCATAGTCCCCAAAGTAAATATCGGACCCGTTCGTCATAAGCCACACATCTCCAGAACGTTCTGACACTAAAATGGCATTTTTCAGATGGACACATCAGGAGAAAATTAACTTTGTTCCAGACCTGTTTTTGTCTCAGGACCTAACTCTCGTGAGATCTGGCAACACAGAGAAGCTGACGTCAACTAACGTTCGTGAACAACGACCCAAAACAACTAATCTCCGTGATGCTAAATATGTCTTTCAGCTGTGTAAATATCTTACGTTAGCAGAAGACATTATTAAGTTATACAAATATAACTTTTCATCCATCCACACAACGTTCACTACACTTTCAAACTAGGCCACGCCCCTTGAGGAGACAGGAAGTGTGTACCGTTTCATACCATTGGCGCTGCTTGAAATGCGCTATCTTTAGTGTATATATATATATATATTTGGCATCATATCCAGAAGCGCTTGGTTGGGACTCTTGGCGTCACTATTTGACGCTCTGGGTCGGGGACGTACATTTAACATGACATGACATGTAGACAGAGAGCAACATTAGCGTTTGTTAGTTGAACATAAGTAACCATTATTCCATTATACCAATAACCAATATTCACTCGCTCTTTAGTAGGGCTGGATGATACCACCTAAAATCTAAATTAATCACGATTAATTGAACATTTTATCTCGATTACGATTATTTTGGTTTTGGTTTTGTTCACTGACAAGCTTTATACTGTTAAAATGCTCAACTATTAAAGGTGGGATAGTTTTTTGTAATGAAAGAGTGCATATCTTATCTCTGTGATTTTAAAATAATTGAAGGAGACTCACACAGATGAACTTTTTACGGTTATTTATTGAATATTTCAAACAATTGCATTTTTTGCAAGTACTTTTTTAAAGATTTTACATTTCACAATTATTGGTTTCCGTCAGATAGTTCATGGATCTCAACATTTCCGGCCGAAATTTCACAGAGAAAGCGAGAAAGAAAAGAGATGGAGGGACTGTGCTTTGTTGTTGCAGGAAACAGTCAGCTGTTCCACAAACTCTCGGGCAGTTAAGTGTTTGGGTTTGGTTTTTTAGACTTCCTTGTGGCAACAATAGAGGCAGAAAGGGTTAGTGTTTCCTGTACGGGATTCTCACACCACCTCAAACAAACTGACAAGTCTGAGCACTGCTTACATAATTGGACCCCGCAGGGTGACATCGTGTTGAGTTTTTCCAAAAGTAGAATCGGTTCAAACTTTTCGCCGCAAGAAGTAAACTATTAAAAGTAGAAAGTCGGCCAGGAAACATGAGAGTAGTCATCTGATAGTCAGATGGTTCATCCAATCACCTACCTAACAGTTTCCAACAGACGTGGGGGACTCAAGTCGCCAATTTGAGGACTTGAGACTTGCTTGACTTACATTGATAAATGACTCGACTTGACTTTGACTTGAGACAGATGACTTTAAAGGACTTGACTTTTTATTGATGTAACAGCCAGACCGTATTCTTATTCTTTTTAAGGTATTGAGAAGTTACGTTTTGTTTTTGGAAGCGCCACCCTGCCAAGTTGCAAGGCAACCTTCCAGAGCGCGGCAGACCAGCAGAGTTAAACGTTCAAAATGAATGGAAAGACCTGCGTTTTCGCCGGACCCTCTGAGGACCGACGCTCAGTGTGTGCATGCACGCTTGCACTGGGCAGAGTTACGTGAGTGAAGTACATGAACACACACAGTGGGGAAAGTAACAGGATTAAAAAAAACTAAATAACCGATAAAATAAATTGTCAGTTAGAGGTATTGAATTTCAGTTTCGATTAAACGTCCAGCCCTACCCTTTAGCTTAGTTTTTGGTCTCCACCAACTCCTGAGGGAAATATCAGGCTCTTTAGCTGCTAAAAGCTCCACTATGTTCACCAGCTAGTAACTTGGTCTGTCTGTGGCAAAGAGCAAAGAGAGTGAACCAAAGAGAGTGAACCAATACAGTAAAGTGGTGTGGGCTGTAGTCTATATATTGATAGCGTTCTACTTCGGGGATTGTTCAGGTGCCGCCGGAAATTCAACCGGATGAGGACTATGGTTAACTGCTCCTCAGATCTCTGCAGGGTGAATCCAGACAGCTAGCTAAACTATCTGTCCAATCTGAGTTTGCGCGACTGAAACAACCTTTGAACGTACACATGTTCAACCAAAACAAGTTCCTTCCCGAAGCTATTTTGCAGAGGCACCGTTGCTCCGTCCGGCACTTAGCGATTGTGATTGGCTTAAAGAAATGCCAATAAACCAGAATACGTTTTTCTCCCATCCAGGAATGCTGTGTGGGCTAGCCAGACCCTCCTCCGCAGCGCTGTGGAGGAAGGTCTGGCAATGCGAGACTATGCGGGCTGTACAACCAAAACAATTAGCTCTGATGACTGAAACCCTGTTGCAAGTAATATTTCTCTGAGATCATCACTACAGCTCTTCCACATTAGTCATTTACTGCTATTAAATGCAATAAAAAGTATTGATTAGTGGAGCTTTAAAATGACCCTTCACTCTAACAAGCTGACTGTTTGGATACATAAGGTTACAAACTACGATGTCTGCAAGCTCACCGCTGTAGCAGGACATAACTATTTCTAACGACGGCAGAAGGATCTTAATGCAACGACTCCACAAGCATTTGCCAATAAATCGGTACAGCTGATGCTAATTTGCACTGGCTTATCCAACTCAAAGATGCTCAATGTAGCAAATGGATATGCAAATTAGCATATGACATCATCTGGCACCTTCGAGCAACACTTATCGCTGCCTTCCCTCAAGCAGCAGCGACACAGATGCCAACATTACGTGTTTAACCTACCAGAACTAAAGTTAGCAGCTAAAACATCCCAGGAAACTTCTGGTGACATTTGCACCATTTGCCCTTTGCTAAATACACTATTTTGTGGTACAGTTAATTTGTTAAATCCAAGCACGACTTTCTTCTTGTAAAAGTGGGAACACAAAGTACAAAAGATACATTTTAGAGCAATAAAATCATATCTCAAATCAAAGCTCTTGCTTTACAGCAACCAGCAAGTATCCAAAGTGCTTTACATCAAAGATAAGAATAACCCTAACCCGGACTGGGTCAAAAATTCCAGACTGATCTCATGAAGTGGCGTATGTATGACACTCCAATTTGTATGCCATTATTGGCGTGTTATCAAGATGCATACTCACTTTTTAGCGTGTTTATCAACGCCGTTTGGCCTCCTTTGACTTACATTACCTTGTGATTGAGTGTCAATTTACGGCGTAGCGAGTAGTATGAAAGGGCGAAAATCCGCGTAGGGAGGTTGGTCGGGGTGGTGGATGGGTCAAGCACAGGACTTTCACCCAGGAGACCGGGGATCGTGTCCCGCGTGTCACGTTTCCTAAACTCAACCGTCGCTTTCTTCTTTTACTAAACCCAACCGGTTTTTCTTTTCCTAAACCCAACCCGCTCAAAATGCGTACAGATAACACGCCACTTGGCTTTAGAAAGTGGCGTGTACATTTTCTAAAGCCAAGTGGCGTGTTATCTGTACGCATTTTGAGCGGCGTATACAGCGGACGGGTTGGGTTTAGGAAAAGAAAAACCACTTGGCTTATTAAAGTGGGCGTGTATGTTTACGCAAAGTCATGATGTCATGTTGAAAATTCAGCCCTGCATATTTTTGTACTGTATTTTTGGTCGCGAACAACACACATACTGGGTCAGGCTAAATGGGGTGAGTCCAGACCTTCCCAACCACCTTTTTCCACCTATGGATGTAGTACTGTAGCGAGTAGGTCCGTCTAAATTCAGTTTAACCAGCTTCCTACGCTGACAGACGTCTTTTTATAAATTTAAATGCCCACGTCGACTTATACCAAGCTGGTGTGTTATATAAAGGCAAGATCTTTTCATGCAAAAAGGCATAAATGAATGCTTTCTCTGGAAGCAGAATTGATTTGGCTGGTGTTAGCCTCATGGTTATTACTGACTCAAGGTCTTGGTCTACCCTGCTTCTTATTTACCGCTACATTAGTGGTGAGGCGCCACGCGCACCTCTACACACACGCCTGACGGAAACACCTCAGCGGGCCTTCAAATCAGTGTGAAATTACATCAGCTCTATACTTTGAACTACATGTAAATGAAACTTGTCACAGTGCTGTTGAAAATGTCACCTGTCACCTCCATGTTTACCTTCTCGCAGCCTCGCTCGCAGGGCCTCGCAAATATACCTGTATATCCACTCGACTCCGGTGTTGTTCACCTGAATCAGAATGCAGTGGAGACTACTGAATGTCACTAAAAGCTTAGTGACCTTCGTGTACCCAGAGGAGACCCAGAGGAGAATCAGAGTAACTGTAAGTGAGTTTCATTCTGGACAATGATTGGCTCCAAACTGGTTGTGATGTCATACGTTAAACACAGATTTAAGGTGAGCTCAGAGAAGCTTTAGCATTCGGAATGTGAAAACAGACTTCTTGTATCAAACTCTGCACAGCCAAGCTCATACATCCAAGTGAATTTACAATAAGAAAAATGAATTTTTGAGGGAACTTTTGAGGAACACGCCGACTTATTGGGACTTTAGCATATTCACCGTATCCCCCAGAGTTAGATAAGTCCATACGTACCCTTCTCATCTCCGTGTGTGTCGTAACTCTGTCTGACGCACCCACCGCTAGCCTAGCTTAGCCCAGATCCTGGAGGTAACCAGCTCCAACTAGCCTACTGCTCCCAATAAGTGACACAATAAAGCCAACATTTTCCTATTTACATGTTCTAACCGTATACAAACTGGGAACTATATTCTCAGAAGGCGAAGCACTGCTACTTCTGCTACTTGGGCGGAGTGATTTACTCACAGCACCTGAGAAGCCCCGTGGTGAGGAGCAGAGAGTAACAACGGTGCTTTTCAGGTGATGAGCTAATCACTCCGCCCAAGTAGCAGTGCTTCGCCTTCTGAGAATATAGTTCCCAGTATGTATACGGTTAGAAGATGGCTGCGTCTCATGTGACCTTGTTATTTGTATACGCTGTGACTATACAAAAAAACATGTAAATAGGAAAATGTTGGCATTATTTTGTCACTTATTGGGAGCAGTAGGCTAGCTGGAGCCGGTTACCTCCAGGATCTGTGCTAAGCTAGGCTAGCGGTGGGTGCATCAGACAGAGTTACGACAAAGAACGGAGATGAGAAGGGTACGTATGGACTTATCTAACTCTGGGTTAGGTTAACTTATGGTGAATAAGATAAAGTCCCAATAGGTCAGCATGTTCCTTTAAGTGTTAAACGCGTGTTCTAACTATGGTTCTAATTTTACTTTTAAAATAATGTATTCTTATCGGCATGCTGTTGGTGGCTTGTATATGTAATGAAACAACAGTATTAACAGCTAAACATTACAATCTCACATATCTCACACTGAATTAATCCTCTCTCACAAACACACACAACAAACACTTGGGAATAACGGGCTCAAATCAATAGTTCTATTGTGCTAACAGAAGGCTTCCACATTAGTTTAAAGGCCTATTGCACACACCTCAACACACACTCACAAAAATCACAGAACCGTGAGCCAAATATTGAGTATTTCAAACACATTCATGGCACGTGCACTCATTTGAAAATCGTTAAAATGGAAAATCAATCATGTTGATTCACTCCACAGAAATGTATTTTACTGCTCTTGCACTTATGTGACACATCAGGACAACCACTGTTACTCCTGTTACTATGATGCCAAACCTTCAGTTTACACATTCAATAATCAAAAGGGTATATGTGGACATTTAACCTTGTGTGCGTCCATAAAGTGAGCAGCAGGATTCTCACAGTCTTTCATTTGGTCTCTGGTTGTTTGGTTCAATCCTCCGTTTTGCTGCCATTTGCCGTTTAAGCTACAGAACCCATCCAATAACTCATCTAACCAGAACAAATACAGCAGTGATAAGGTACCGTAATCAGTCAGTCATTGTCTTCCTCTATCCCTCCCTCCTTACTCTTGTCATCGTCCTCTACACCCCCCCCTCCCCACACACACAAACACACTTCCTATAATCAGTCTCCCCTTTTTCTCTCATATCCCTCTCTTCCTCTGCCTCAGTCCTGCATCGAGTTTACATTTTCCTTCCAATAAATTCTCCCAGGAGTAAATATGAGAGGAGTGAAAACTAAGTGGTAAGCAGGCGATAACGGTGCATCCATGGATGTGTGGGTGAAACAAAGTGAAAGGAAACCACTCACGGCCATGACTGTGCTTACTCTCTTTCTCACCCTCCATAAGAAAGTGTTGAAAGTAAAGTACATTATAATACCCTCCCAGTCTCCCTTTGCTTTTTTCCTTCTCGTTGTGCCATATGCTCAAAGCGCCATCTCGGGCTCATTTGGAGTGCACACACACACACACACACACACACACACACACACACACACACACACACACACACACACACACACAATCAAAGCACAGGAACAGCTGGCTTGCTCGATATGGATGACTACTCGGCCTGTCAACCAGTTTCATACAGCACACAAACACATCATCATCATCAAGCCTGGTGTTTCTTGCTGTTTTGAAAAGGAAAGTGAGTGAGTGAGAGATAGATAGAGAGAGAGAGAGAGAGAAAGAGAGAGAGAGAGAGAGAGAGAGAGAGAGAGAGAGAGAGAGAGAGAGAGAGAGAGAGCAGGAGAGGGAGCTAAGTGAGTGAGTCAGAGAGAGAATTGTGGAGGAGTTTGGTACTGTCAGATTCATTTGACATTTCAATTAGCCAAATGTGTGAATATTCACCATGATATCGTTTAACAAAATAATAATGGATTCGGAAAAAAAAAAAGAGAGTTGCTGGTATTATTGTATCGAAAAATGCAAACATGCACTCAAACCTACGACATCAGAAGCACAGACAGCATGTGTCACTGTTAACCAGCTCAACCAAACGCTCCTGAAGACATTTTAGATTATTTTTTTGCCATGTAGGTGTGGTTTATAGCCTTAGTATAATGTTAAGGAGGAATGGGTTAATTTAAGTGCCAATTCCTAAGAATAAAGTTATAATAATACAAGTTATTACCATATGATTGTGCATATGGTTAAATTAAATAAACTATGTAAATGGCAGTGTATCCAAATAATAATTAGTCTACATCTTTGTTCTGTCAATTCAATTTGTTTTAAACAATAACACTTTATGTCAGCTGTCATCCTCAAACAATGCAAAATGAAGAATTAAAGGTGCACTTATCATTCATATTCATTACGCATGAGGAAATTAGGTGAAGGGAGCTGGGTTTTAATTTCTCCATGCACTTTAAAGACAACATGGCTTGCTGAAACTAATTAGGTACGTCGCATTTAGAATGCATGGAGAAATTAAAACTCAGCTGGAGGAAAACATGAATAACTTTTAAAAGACACTTGAAAGAAAATGTATCTTGGCAAAACCTTTTTTTCCACCTGGCATTCACCGGAAATTTGTTTTAGTGTTCCGACCACCATTCATTACTAGACTTTGATCTGGATAGTAATCAGGGTTTTCCTCATTGTATTGCAAGCCTGGTGGACCACCAGGCTTTAGTGCCCCCCCACCACCAGGCTTAAGCCATTGGGAATAATTTTTTTATGAAGTTTGTTAAACTGCAGTTACAGTGGGGCAGCCCGCTTGGAAACGTAGACGTAGTCATATTTTGAAATCTCAAGTTAGCTTTAAGCACTGACTTAATGTAGGGCCCTATGGAAGCTGTCTTATATCTATCTTATTTTTTTTATATTCTCAAGTTCACGATTCCGTCCATGATTCTGGTATCACAGAAACTATTGGGCTCTACATTAATGCTGCCATCGGTCTGTGACTGGCCCCAGGCAGGCCCTTGTCAAAAAAATAAATAAAGACACTTGTCACTGGGCCTAACAATTTTTCTGGGGGAAACCCTGGTAATAGTATAAGTCATAGTGGTTGTTCTCTTACCTCCCCTGCGTGGCTGAGACTCAGTTTTGGCAGTTTATTCTTCGCATTCCCAGAGTTTCCTCCATAAGACTGACTGTTGTTAAATCCCTCTGTGGCCACTAAGGGGGGTTTAAGCTGGGGAGAGTCACTAGGCGCCTGGTCCTGGCCATCCATTGGTCGGACATACGCTGTGGGCTTCTGCTGGACTGCGATGGGCTTCCCTGATAGGCTACCAGGTGGGAAGGTAGGCGTGGTCAGTCCGGATGTGGGAGTGGTTAGACCAGGAGTAGGCGTTGTCAGAACTGATGTGGAAGCCAGCGGAGAGGAGGATGTAGAGAGGTGACAACCTGTCTCATTTTCTAATGGGGAAGATTTAAAATGTCCACCATTTTCTGTGTTAGTGGAAGACTTAAAATGGCCACCGTCCATGGTGGAAGATCGAAAATTGCCACCATCTGTGAAGAGAAGGAAAACGGAGAAAAATCAAAAAAAAAAGTAAAAAATAACCAAAACAACACCTGTTATAGGAGAATATTGCTCTGCTCTGTCAAAATCTAATGACGGTTGAATGCCAAAAATCCTTTCTCCCAGATGGATGGAAGCAATCACAATCAAAGCAAATTATGTGTTGCTTGGTGGTTCAGAAATCAACTGAAAGATGTGGTTATCATTGGATGCAGATGTTATTTTCAGAAATCCCGCCCAAAAGGTGATAGAGTCTGTTTCGCACTGAAAATTATTCAGTGAAATTATTCATCAGCACTCATGGCTCCAGCAAATACAAAGATTACCCATGCATATCAAAATGTAGGAAGTCCTCTTTTTGTTGTGTGAATGGCAGGTTAAATTAACCACATTCTGAGATATTCCCCACAGTTAAAAGAATAGTTAGACATTTTGGGAAATGTGCCTATTCTTGAGGAGAGATGAAAAGATAGAGCCCACTCTTGTGTCTCTACGCTAAATATAAAGCTAGAGACAGCAATTTATTAGCTTATTAGCCACGTTCACGTTGTGTTGTTTTGTATTGTAATCATAAAGACCAAGTGAAAAAACATTCATGGCAGCCTCTTAATTGTAGTTCAGAGATGGAGATATTCAGAATTTCTGACAGCGACCACATGTTAAAAAGAACTAGCTTATTTGTCAACAAACGTTAGCAAAATGGCTGCAAAGCTCAAATCGCTGGCAGTTGCGTAAAAAAAGTAGCTAATTTAGGATATTTGAATAATGTGACTACAAGACTTAGGAACATGGGTAACCATCTTGGAATGCTTGAACACTCAATGTCTAAATAACAGGAGGTTTTCCTGTTCCTCCCATTCTGCCGACACTGCATGAATGCAACATTAGCTTAGCATAAAGAAGCAGCTAGCCTGCTTCCATCTAAAAAATCAGCCCACTTTGATATAACATTTTAAAATTGAAAGGTGCTAGTAGGTACAACACTGGACAGAGCCAAGCTAGCCGTTTCTCCATGCTTTCAGTTGTAATGCTATGTTAAGCTAAGCTAACTGGCTGCTGGCTCTAGCTTTACATTTAGCAAACAGATACAGGAATGGTATCAACTTCTATTTTTCTAAAATGTAGAGGTGCTGGTAGGCAAAACATGTTAACGATGGACAGAGCCAAGCTAGCTGTTTCTCCCTGCTTCCAGGTTTTATGCTATTTAAAGCTAAGCTTACTGGCTGCTGGCTCTAGCTTTTCATTTAGCATACAGATACAGGAGTGGTATTGACTTTGTAAAATTTAGAGGTGCTGGTAGGCAGATTTTTTTTTGAACACTGGACAAAAGCTAGCTGTTTGTTCCTGCTTCCAGTTTTTATTTTATGTCTAACTGGCTGCTGGCTCTAGCTTTACAATTTGGCATACATATATACAGGAGTGGTATTGACTTTTTTATTGACATTAAAAATCTCAACAAAAACAATTCTCAAAATGTCAACCTATTCCTTTGAAGCCTTTCTGTGAAGGGCTTACCTGGGAGCGGAAGGGCTTTGGACGGATGCGAAGAGTGCCTTCTCCCAGAAGAAGATGAGGAAGAGGAGGACGAAGAGGAGGAAGAAGGGCTCGAGTCCCCTTTTAGACCAAGTTCATCTTTAAGGGAGCTAAACAGCTCTTCATGACGTTGCATTTGCTGCTCCTCTAATAAAGACATTTTCCCTCTTCCACTCGCACTTGCTGTGACCTGCCCCTGCCCGTTCTGTGCTAACCCCAGAACGAGGCCTGCTCCTTGGGCGCTCTGTCCGTGGCCTGCCCTTGACCAGTCCATGGAGCTCCGAGACTTTTTCGAATTCTGATGTGGGATCGTTGTGGCACTTGTTGACGACGCACTCGAAGCGGGAGGTTGCATGGAGGTTGACGATGAGGAAGATGAATTCCCCATCCTCTTGTCCACACCTCCCTCTCCTCCGCCTCCTTCACATCCACCCGTTCCTCCTCCCAGGGCTTCGTTGAAAAGCTGGGGCTCCATGGCGGGTCTCTCTGCCGTTGAAGTGGTCGGAGTCTGCAGGTTGTTGCTGCCTTTGGGGATTCCCACCAAGTGGCTCTGGTTGGAATGGCTGGTCAACAGGTCTTTCATTTCTTCGTAGGAGCCCAATGTGTTCTGGACCCGACTGGCCAACGCATCACCTTTATTAGTCTAAATGAAAAAAAAGCAAGAAAAAGACAAGAGGGAGGGAGGGAGAGAGAGAGAAGAGTATTAATTAAGTCTTCCATTTTTCCATTTCTTTAGGCTTGATTAAAGGCCCTCGTTATTCACCCGGAGAGGAACAGTGAGAGACAGATAGGGTGGCCACTGACCAGACATCAGGACCAAATGATTAATGAAACACATGTCGCTCTTAAGAGGGTCCAGTCCAGGCTGGCGCAGTAAAATTAATGGGGCAGGAATCATTATTAGCCTGACCCCAGATTCTCAAGCAATCATGGCATGGAGGACAGTGCGGGCCTCACTGATCTATGACGGTGCAGCATCTTCCGCTGCTACGTGCTATTGTGGAGACGTCCCTCAGAATAGCTCAAGAGTACCATCTGTGTCAGTCATTGACGGCTTCTTTAATGATGAAACTACACGGTTCGGATCATTTGGCGTTTTTGAAAGGACAAGGGTAATCAGCAGGGGTGTTCAGCAGATCTATATGTGGAACCAGATTCCTGCAAAAAGCCTTGGGAGAGGAGGGGGAAAAAAAACTGAAAACCAGTAGATTGTTATACCACCCTCTGACATTTATTTTCTACCTGAGCAACACATTGGGAAGCAAATATTAATCATGGGCCAAGTCTGAATTATGCAAGATCTACAGCCTGTAATTTCATTTCATCATGAATTACAGACAAATGACGAACACTTAACACTAACTAATTTTATTGTACATAACGTTTGTGGTTTGATCAATAGATCCAGCCATAAAGGCATGTATTTGACAGCCTGTGCTCTGCTAATCACCCCTGCGGTAACATGAAGTGGCTGTCAAATAAAGCTGCAATAGGTTTAAAGGTTGAAACAAATGAGAAGGAGTGAATAAGACTCTTTATCTAATTTCCATGACAGGGTGAAATTGCCTGTATTTGGAGAGGTTAATGAAATCATGAATAATGAATGCACGTTCATAGGAAATAGGAGCTTAACTAATCTTAGGTCATATTTCTGGAGAGAGCATCAAGTTACATGTAATAATAATAATAATAATGAATAATCCCTGCACTGATTGTAGCGGAACTTAACACCAATCATGCAGATCTGTGAGAGGCTGTCAGGGTTGATTTTCAAACTACATCTATTTTCACTGTGGTCAGAAGACTAAAACCACACATCTTCAATTGTAGGTTCAACTAAATTATTATCAGTTATTGAACATGATCCATGATTTTCCTATGCAAACAGCTTCAGTCAATAACTAAATAAATATATTTGTGTGTGTGTGTGTGTGTGTGTGTGTGTGTGTGTGTGTGTGTGTGTGTGTGTGTGTGTGTGTGTGTGTGTGTGTGTGTGTGCGAGCAGGTGTGTGTGTGTTAGACATTCATGTTTTATTCCACAAATAAGCTGATTTATATTTGCTAATAATATGTTGGAATCATGTTAACACATTTTAATAAAAATAAAAAAACTTAAAAAATTACCAATTATTTGGTGGCCCCCCTGCAGTAACTCTGAGGACCCCCTGTCAAATATCTCTGCTATAAAGTATAAATTACACCACTTATAAATTAGAAATTCCACTACGAATTGCGCACCATATTTCTTCAAAGATACCGAGGTGGTCTAATGACATTGAACCCATCTATAATTGGCTTTAACAATCATCGCATTTTCTACTGCTTCTAAGCTGCAGTGGAAAGTATATATCAGAAAGAGCTTTAAAAGCATATTGGGTGAAAAGTTAGGAGACTTATCTGGCTATTTATTTTATTGGTTGTTAAAAACGGCGCTTGAGAGGAAGAAGTTCCGTCTCAGCTACTAGATAATCCTTATTGTGTCTGTAAATGTAAGTGGTACACAACCCTCCATTATCTCGCACAAATGCAGTGAATGTAAAGTGTATATATATATACACTCATACATTTATGAACCCATGCTAAAGTTGACTAAAAAGAGGAATAAAAAAAATCATCTTTTGGAAATTGATCTTAATGCCTTAATTAAAAAAATGAGGAAAAATCCAACCTTTAAGGACACCAACGTTCTTTGTGAATGAATAATGTATTGTAAATAAATACATTGACATGGGGTACTTTCCATAAAATCATCTCTCGTGCAAATCAAACCAGCTATTAGGCTAACTGAAATAAAACCATGCCAGTCTCTAGGTATGGTGAAGGGTATGTGATGATGTGGGGGGGCTATTTTAATTCCAAAGGCCAAGGGAATTTTATCAGGATGCATAGTATCCTGGATCCATGAAATAACTGGCCTTTCAAAATAAAACTCTGCCTGCCTCTATGGGAATTTAACATAGGGGTGTACTGACTTATGCCCCCTGTATTTTAAGGAAGAACATTTATTTATTTACAATACATTATTCATTCACAAAAAAATTGGTGTCCTTAAAGATTGGATTTTTCCAAAAAAAATTTAATTAAGGCATTAAGATCAATTTCCTAAAGATGATTTTTGTATTCCTCTTTTTAGTCAACTTTAGCATGGGTTCATACACTTGGGTGCCACTGTGTGTGTGTGTGTGTGTGTGTGTGTGTGTGTGTGTGTGTGTGTGTGTGTATATATATATATATATATGTATATATGTTGAAACCTTGTATCTCCATATTTTTACACTTTCATTTTTTTCTCCATAAATCAATGCTATTGGTCACCCTTTACGTCCATCTCTGTGCTTCACGAATATATAAACAGTGATGAGGCCCGAGGACTAGGGTAGATAGCTCATTAAAAAAAAGTCAACACAAATCTATGAGACTGGAAGCATCATTCATCTCTTCTCTCATGTCTCTCTTTGCCCCACTGTATCCTTCATTTTTACACTCTAATAACGCAGCGAAACCATTCAAAATACCCAAAAAAATGAAACAGGGCAAAGAATCAACCCTATTTACAAAAGATTCATGCAAGAAAGGAGAGAATTGCTTTCAAATAATCTTAACAGATGTAATTTCTGTGTGTGTGTGTGTGTGTGTGTGTGTGTGTGTGTGTGTGTGTGTGTGTGTGTGTGTGTGTGTGTGTGTGTGTGTGTGTGTGCAGACACACAAACACTACACACCGTGGCGAGCCAAAGTTAGCTGTGAATAAATTAGCTCATCTCTTCTCCATCTCATGAATAAAAGATCTGGTGGCTGAAGAGGAACAGAAAACACATTTACAGAGAGGCAAAATGGAAAACAGAGGAGAAGGAGAGGATGAATACCTATGTGTGTGTGTGTGTGTGTGTGTGTGTGTGTGTGTGTGTGTGTGTGTGTAAGTGTGTGTGAATAGATCATCCCAAATAGCTGCTAACAGCATAACGCTCTTTAACAGGATTAGAAGAGGGATTAGCTTAATAGCTGACAGAGAGAATGAATACTGGAGAGGGAAAGAGAGGGGGAAAGACACAGAACTAGAGTGACAGACACACGATAGATACACAGGTACAGCGAGAGACTGATGGTAGAAAAAATCAGCAAGAGAGAGGCCGGCAATGATAAAAAATAATAAAGGGGGGGCTGATATAGATCTCTAAAGGAGCAGTTTGGAAATTCAGTCAAAGATTCTCTATTACTAAAGATTACACGCTGTGTCAAGACCAACCCGTTCTCACTCCCAACTTGTAAAATATGGACGCTTACCCTACAGTCACATTAGCTACAAAAGAGAGCGACATGCACTCGCTTGTGGGCACTCCTGGGCGTGCCTAGCCTACCCCTGGTTGCTTGGCAACAGTAAACAGAAATTCGCCGGTGCTACCTTCAACCACGTCTTAAAAGTTACTTCAGAGGTATTGTTAAGTCACAAGAACGATGTTTTTGGATTTAAAGGTATTTATTTCTCGATAAAAGTAACACAATATATGAGATTAAATGCCAAACATATCAGATATATACATAAATATGAAGCGTTTTCCGCCATCTTGAATTATTTTCTTTGACTCGATCCACTGACATATGTCACGCTGCCTTTACTCCGATTGGCAGTCGTTTTGTCGCATCGCTCAGCATTTGCATAAAATAGACTTCTTGTCTATTTTGACCCGCTTTGCTCGTTGCAGCGGCAAGCTAGTCACTTGTCGCTGGCAAACGGCGTCTGTACGGAACGCACCGTGGCACTGTAAGATGGCGTAGTATTAACAGCAACAATGGTAGCGAGTAGTATGAAAGACCAAAATGCTGCGTCAGGAGGTTGCTTGGGGTGGTAGATGGGTCAAACAACACAGGACTTTCAACCGGGAGACCAGAGATCGTATCCCGTTCTTGTCCCGCATGTCACAGAAACGTACATTTTGTAACCCCACCCACGATCTTTTCCTAAACCTAACTGCCCCCGTTCTTGTGACGCATGACAGTCAGTACGTCCCGACCCAGAGCGTCAAAAGTGACGTCAAGAGTCCCGACGCTAAAGGACACTTTTAGCGTGAACAAACAAAACGCCAAAGGACGCACTTTTAGAGTGAATAACAAACGCCAAGAGTCCTTACGCTAAAGAAGACTTTTAGAGTGGCTTACAATCGCCAAAGGCACATGACCAAGCATCCATATTTCACGCTATGGGAGAGTGAGAATGTGTTGGTCAAGACACTATGTGAGTCCTCTACACGATGTGAGTCGCGCATGTGTAGAGTGGCCGCCATCTTTGACTGCTAGCTACGGCAACACCACTTGGACGAAGTGCAAAAATGAAATACTTTCACCCAGGAAAAGCGTGCTCGTTCCTTTGGGAGTGTTTTAATCCAAACCACAATCTTTTTTTTTTAAACTTAACTTGTCGTTTTGGTGCCTAAATGTAACTGTTTTGGCCGATATAAAAGTTATATTTTGTATAATTTATTAATATTTTCTTTTGCCAACCTTTGATATTTACACAGCTAAAACATATTAAGCCTTACTGGAATTAGTTAGGGCGTTCACAAACATTAGCTGACGTTAGTTTAGCTGTGTTGCCACATCTCGCGAAAGTTTGGTCCTGAGACAGAAACACGTCTCGAACAAAGTTAATTTTCTCCCGATTTGTCTGTCTCAAAAACGTCATTTTAGTGTCAGAATGTTCAGGAGATATGCGGCTTGTGAATAATGGGTCCAACATTTACTTTGGTGACTATGGGGGCGAAAGAATCAGTCATAATCTGTGTTTACGTTCACTTCTCCCGTTGGAATTAATAGACTCAGGATCTGCCGCTAGTCTCCTAAAGAGGTGTGGCCGTGACACAGATACAGAAAATGGCTCTGAGTTGGGGCATCTCGGTTCCAAACCGTCTCCGATTCGGCACATAGACACAGAGAAAGTGCGGTGAGGTTGTAGTGGCCTTGGTAAATCCACTGAATTGTATCAAGTAAAGTAACACCCTCAGGAGAAAAAAATAAATAAAATGAAATTGTTAGTGTGGCAAATAAATCAGCAGAAGAAAGTAGCAAGGTGTGCCAAAGCCGTTTTTCAGGGTTCGCAGCAGTGAGAGATAAACTGGGGATGTGTACTGTATGGAGGAAAAAGATGAGTTGGAAAGAGGTGGAATATGAAACAAGTAAACATGTTGTCCCCTATGAGTGATGCACTCACCCCTTTGGGCCAGTCACTTATAAGATGCATCATTGCTCCAAGTTTTGTTTGAATTTGTATTACCTTTGATTATTGTTCCCTTCAGTTAATCGCCGTTAATAAGAGATGTAGAAAGCTCCTGCACGACATCACACCTCTGTCAGGTGCGAATGTGAAAGAATCCAAAATGAGAAAAGGGTTAGATAGACTAAAACTCCGTTCTAGTCCAACTCTCTTTATCAAAAACTTTTCTCTGCCTTCAAGTGCGGTTGGAAATGTCGAGCTCTACAAACGATCTGACGGAAAACAATAACAAAGTATAAAGTCTACTTGTGCTACATTGGGGGGTTAAAGAACACAACAGGACGTCACACAAATGGGCCAAGTGACACTCACCACGAACCTGCGGCGAATGACCGGATTGTTTTTTCTGGTCTGAACGTGCCCCTAATGGTGTTCTGTATCAGCTGGATGTGTAAATAAGTGTTGACCCTCAGCTTTATAAGGTAATATATCAATGTTCTTTTTCAACGCATTCTCAAGAATGGGATATCGTACGAAAAGTAATGCACACTAAAAACGTATGATATCATACGAAAACCAGGAGACCGCTGGCTGGTCATATGACATCAGCTACAAGCTCCGTGATGCTGAGCGGCGTCGGTAGTTGTTTAGGCCGCTACAGAGCTTCGTGACGCCAGCACACACACACACACACACACACACACACACACACACACAAACACAATCACAATTAATCGCAATTTTATTGAAATCGCAATATGGACTAGTGCAATATCCAAATCGCAGAGAGCTGCAATATTTGTTGTTTGTTAAAGGCAAAATATGTGTCAAACCGTTGTGAATGAAGTATTATGGTGCTGCAGAGACGTCCTGGCCTACAAATCCTATCCTACAGAAAACCTCTTTGTTTGGTACAGATCCTCGCAAAAATCACACTATAATCATTTACATTTTTTAAGATTTAATATTAGTCAATGATAATGAGAATAATGATACAAACATGATCCTTCCCTTCAATATCGTGAATCATATTGCAATTGCAATATCAGTCAAAAATAATCGCAATTAGATATTTTCCTCATATCGTGCCACACACACACACACACACACACACACACACACACACACACACACTGCCCTGACCTCAGCACCAGTAATTAGTTGGAAACAATTAGTTGGAGTATGAAGGCACCAAGGATTAGATTCATTATGACAACAACCTCTCATGTGCCGCCGGTCCTGGAGCAGAGTCTTCGTGAGTGTCCTCTGTGTTCAGACATAGCAGCACTTAAAAACAATCTGTCAAGATTCAAAGCCAGTCTGTCCCAAGGTCGATACACTTGGCGGCATAACCAAGTGTTGAAGTGCATGGCGGAGAGTTAACAAACCAAAATCAATTTCAAACACAGGGGTAGGCGAGTGCCCTGGACTTAATGCAGGGCTAGTTCACTTTCAGCTAAAGAAGAAACCAAATGATGGCATCTTAAGTACCGTAGAACTAGGGCTGCACGATATGAGGAAAATACGCGATAACGTTGTCGAATATCGTGATAGATATTAGAGTGTACCCAGTTCTGCCTCTCTGCTGCAGAAGCGAAGCACTGCTACTTCTGCTACTTGGGCGGAGTGATTTGCTTTGCAGCGAGCCTTTCTGAGAATATAGATCCCAGTTTGTTTATGGTTAGAAGATGGCTGTGTCTCATGTTACGTTTTTTGTACACGCTGTGACTCTACAAATCACAACAAGTAAATAGGAACATGTTGGCGTTATTTTGTCACTTATTCAGAGCAGTAGGCTAGATGGAACTGAAGCTGATATAGATCTCTAATGGAGCAGTTTGGAAATTCAGTCAAAGATTCTCTATTACTAAAGATTACACGCTGTGTCAAGACCAACCCGTTCTCACTCCCAACTTGTAAAATATGGACGCTACCCCTACAGTCACATTAGCTACAAAAGAGAGCGACATGCACTCGCTTGTGGGCACTCCTGGGCGTGCCTAGCCTACCCTGGTTGCTTGGCAACAGTAAACAGAAATTCGCCGGTGCTACCTTCAACCACGTCTTAAAAAGTTACTTCAGAGGTATTGTTAAGTCACAAGAACGATGTTTTTGGATTTAAAAGGTATTTATTTCTCGATAAAAAGTAACACAATATATGAGATTAAATGCCAAACATATCAGATATATACATTATTTTCTTTGACTCGATCCACTGACATATGTCACGCTGCCTTTACTCCGATTGGCAGTCGCTTTGTCGCATCGCTCAGCATTTGCATAAAATAGACTTCTTGTCTTACACAACAATTCTCGTAGTGTTTTTCGCGATATTTCGCAGCCTTTCGCAACGCGTATATTGCGCAAGTTGATACCGTGATGACGATAAAAAAACAATATATTGTGCAGCCCTACATAGAACAGAACAGACCACAACCTTACCAGCTATTGGCCTCACCATTGGGAGAGCAAGAGAGGAAAATGGTTAGAATAGTCTGCGATGATCTATAGGCCATCATCAGCTTTATCATCCACAAAAACAGCATTAAAGTGCATTATGGCACACAATAAACGTTTGGATAATATTTGGTTAGTAATCATTTTGTCCAATTGATTGCTTACAGAAGGCAAAGGGGGTTTCATAAGAACCTAAATCACAAAGTGGGCTGCTTTAGAGGAGAGTGGCCCATCCTCACTGATTAAGATGTCATAAATTCACTCCATTTCCCCAAATGAAATTCTGGTGTCAGATATGTCCATTGTCCCCCCGCAGAGATCAATCAAAACTTAACAGCGAAGTATAAAGCTGTCTGCTAACCAGCAACGGGAGAGCTCTCTGTGTGGAGAAAGCAGCACTCGGTGGGAAGAATCACAGCTCGGCCAGCTTGTAAAGATGATTGTGTGCTGTGTGCATCTCGCTGACGTTAGTGCAAACCAGGGCTGTAGTCAAGTCCACCGTTGTCGAGTCCAAGACAAGTCCAAGACCAGGATTAGTCGAGACCGAGTCAAGGCCGAGTTTAAAGAAGTTTGAGTCCAAGTCAAGACCGAGTCCAAATAGGTTTGACTCCAAGTCAAGACAGAGTCCAAATGAGAGACCCGACCGAGAAAGAAAGGATCAAATTAGGCCGTATTATTTACTTTAAAGCTATAGTGCGTAGTTTCTATCTCCCCAATGAGGAATTCTAAGTGATGACAACACCACTGTTGGCGCATCCACATGATACAAGCCTTCCGTGATCGCGCACCACCCCCACTCCTTCTCCACACAGTTGTTTGTAGCCAAGGAGTCAGGAGAGGAAGAGGTAATTACCGACACATTTTTCTGAACATAGCCATACTGAGAAATACAGAGAGAGTTGTGTGGAGCTGATAGTCTTCATTAGCTTTGTATCAACTCATTTGGCAATGGCTTGAATGTAACGGACGTTCATCAATATGAAAAAGTTACAGAATAAAGCTTTTAGTATACCAATTTCACTAAAGTCACATGAGGCTGAAGTGCAACTTCGCATTTTAGATTACAAGAGTCTTTTTATTCTGGTTTAACATGAACATTCTTGACCGCTAATGGAAAATGTAACCATTAACAAGAAACACAGGTATCGCTTAAAAACCTGACATGACATTCTTGAACTCGTCCTGAAGAATCCATAGTGTCAGTGGCCTAAATGAAAATGATTGAAGCCTGATGATTGAGGTATATGACGCAGCCAGGCGTATATCAGGGGACCATTAAATTAAACCAACACCTGTTTTCTGAACAAGTGCGCTTCATCAATAGTTTTGTTTTGAAGGAGGAAGTTACTTTAGGTCGAGACCAACTAGAGTATTTGGCGAGTCCAATGGCCGACTCCGAGACAAGTCTGAGTCCAAATACCAACGACTCCAAGACAAGTCCGAGACAAGACAAAAACGGCTTGAGTCCGGACTAAAGTACTACAGACCTGGCTCAAACTGATAGACCGTTACTGTTTGCTTGACATCAGTTAAATTGGTTGTTTTACATTCAAAGTTTAGAAATAGTCTTCTTGGATATACAATTATTCACATTCTTTACGAGTAAGATGAGAAGAACACTATGTTGTTACGTATACGTAGCTGGGAGGCAAATAACTTACATTAAGCTCAGAGGTGGAAAGTAACTAATTACAGTTACACACATTAATGTAATTGGGTAGTTTTTTTGTGTACTTTTACTTTTTAAAGTAGTTTTTTTAATCTGTAAATTTACTTTTAGTTACGTTTCTTTTGTTTGAGGTATTGGACTTTGCATTTTAAATCAACGTTGTTTTGCGCCATTGCTTTTGCAAAGTATGTCAACAAACTAAAATTGAAAGCGTGATATGGCTTCGTGCCCTTAATTAAATCACAAAGACTGCGATTTTTTGGGGGGCATTCATGGCCTTTATTTTGACAGGACAGCTGAAGAAATGAAAGGGGAGAGAGTTGGGGAATGACATGCAGCAAAGGGCCGCAGGTCGGAGTCGAACCTGGGCTCACTGCGTCAAAGAGTAAACCTCTATATATTATATACCGAGTACCTATCCGATACTAGTGTGTCATATATTTTATTATGTTTTAAGAACTGTATACTATCCCTGTATGGATGTGATATGATTTCTATCTTTGTTGTCAGTCTGGCTCAGGTTAAACTCTTTGTGAAACATGAATGCCATAGAACGTTCTTTTATTATCCAGTTTGACAGTCAGTTATAACGGAAAAAGAACATAAATAAACTACTTTAACGTATTTTTTCTTTAGGGCTTTATTACGTGGTATCGGATCGGTGCATAAACTCCAGTACTTCCCGATACCGATATTAGCGTTTTAGGCAGTATCGGAGAACATCTCTATTTTAAACATCAGAAAATGACATGATCTGTGATAGACATTCATCAGGACAAAGCCAAAAACTGGAGGGAGAGACATGACCCCAAAGATACTGAGGAGAATTTGGAGTCAAAAGTCACACTCCATCTTGGAGTCATAACTCAGTCAAAACACACAGACAAGAAACAATGTTCCTTATAATTGCAGAACTTGCATGAGAATCATCATGTTTCAAAGTGTTCTTATTAAAGTAATCCTGTGATAGTTGTCTGTACAGTCATGGGTACACTGCAAGGAGGGACTGTTAATAGCTAATTTGGCATTATTTTAAATGGTGCCAATTCGCTATAATGTTAACAAATATAGGCTAAAAAACGGGGCACCAAAGACAATACAAGTAGGCCTACGTACCTGTAGAATTTTTTATCAGATTAGTAAAACATTTTTTGACTTACTTCATTTTTCACACAAATTATACATTTCATTCAGTACTCCATTATGGGTTATTAATTATTGGTGAATACTCAATACTCAAAAAGGTAGATGGACAAGCAGCAAGATGTTCTTCGGGACCAGGGGCGTAGCACCAAATTCCGGACCCCTGTACATAGGCATGGGTCCCTAATATTTTTGGGGGACCCTACTCACATGAGGCCCCCACCCCACCCAGTCCAACA
The DNA here is from genome assembly GCF_031162955.1 of Sander vitreus. Taxonomy (NCBI): domain Eukaryota; kingdom Metazoa; phylum Chordata; class Actinopteri; order Perciformes; family Percidae; genus Sander; species Sander vitreus. The sequence continues at coordinate 31,272,618 of NC_135864.1, read as the reverse complement.
CCACTGTTCGGGACAGCCCTACATGGCTCGCTCAAAAGTTCAAAAATATGCTCACCATAACACCTATAAAGCTGAATCATCAAGATGTTGTTTTTCATGTATTTACTATGTACACAAACAGAAATGTAAAATTGCCAATTTGTGGATTTAGGTGGAGTTACATGCTGTAAATATTCCTTAAAGGTACAATGTGTAGGAACTTCTCCCATCTAGCGGTGAAATTGCATTTTGCATTCAAACGAATAGTGCTCTCTAGCACCTCGCTTTTTCAAATGCGTGTTGCAACTACGGTAGCCGTTATGTACCAAGAAGCTACGACAACATGTCTTCCAATTTTCGCTTTTATGGCGACGAGGATTCCTTCTCCTGTGGCTCGGCATAAGTATGATCCTCCATTATGAACTAAAGGCCAGTGCAGGCTTTCACATTTGCGGGGGCAGTGACAAGCGCCTCTCACTGATCTCCTTCTCCGTTTCACGCTGTCACGTGACGCTGGCTCAGAAAACGTGTTGTGGGTTAGCTAGACAGGTAGGCTAGTGCTTTATGTCCCTCTCAGCGATTAGAGTTTTTCAAAATGGCGGAATGACATGGAAGCCTCCTTGGACTTGCCCGTCCAATGTAAATACAGATTAGGAATCCTTAGCTTACGAGGATAAGTCAGATCATTGGCAGAGGTCATTTTACACCGATGAGGACATATTTATGAATGAAGAAATTGATTTTAGCTAATAAAATACTTCAAAGACTACACAGTGTATCTTTAACAAACTTCCAGTCTTTATTCGACACCCAGTTTGCTTTATGCGAGTGGTATCAATCTTTTCATAGAGCTATCGGAAAAGAAAGCCAATTTCCCAAGGGAAAGCATTTCCCAAAAATGTTGAACTATGTATAAATGATTAACTATTGACATATTAAATGATCTAATTACAAACTATGCATGAATCAACCACTCTTACTTTATAAGGTTCTCCAAACAGGTTGAATCCAGTTGAGAACAGGTCTTCATCCTGTTGGACCTCCTGGTTCCTCCTCTCCCACTCTCTCCTCTTCAGGGCGCTGCGATCCGACTCCAGATGACTGGAATCACACAAAGAGAAAGGCTTGTTAGCATCCCCCGCTGAGGCCAACACATTGCCCCGCCACCAATCAGACCCACTGATTGTTGCTAACAAGTCAGTTTTGGATCTACAAAGAGCATTGGCTGAAATTATCCTCCTGCTGTGTGATCGGAGTAGGCGGATATAGCTTTGTAAAGGGAAATAACAGAATAAATCATGTCAGTCTGAAATTCAAATACGACACATTGATAAACAAGGGAGAAAGAGAAAAATACGAAGAAAAACTGAATCTGGTATGAGACTCAAAGTGACAGCAAGATACTAGGTTTCTGTGAAAACAAGAATCCAACGGAGGATACATAATGTTGATGATTAATGAAGCTGGATGGTTTGGGTAAGATTACTAATAATATTTAGACATAGGCTACTTATCAAACCTGGCTTTCTGACATGTCTCTGGATATGATACAGTTTCCATTTACCTCACTTCTAGCACTTGCTGTCTTCCCCTGAAACTAATATCCTGATAATCTCTCCCCTATTAAAGACATAAACGGTGACCTAAGTGTTTGTGTACTGACAGCTTCAAAGAATATATGGAATGTTTTCTGTCTCTTTGAATCAGCTCAGCACTCAGTTTGAGCAGTTATTTTTGCTCTGGACTTTTGAATGAACTCCAGCTGTCTTAAATTTGATTTGTAAAGGCTGCTTGATCTTCAAACTCCCATAAAGTGCTTATCCCATGCTACAGACGCTTATTTTACCCAGAACTTTCTCAAACCTATTGCCCATGGCTTTGCTGCGCATTGTATCTGTATCTGCAGGAGACTGTTTGATTCAAAACAAGATCAGCCAAGGTCAATAGATTTTAAAATGTATTAGGAATAGTATGACGGTTGTTTCGTTTGAAGTTGGTCTTCGTATTTGCTGCAAAAGGTCTGGTGTGTCTTTGAGATGTGAAGGCGCAGTGGGCAAATAAATAATTGTCCACATACCCGATCAATACCACACTCTCATGTCTGTCGGTTCAGCATGGGGCTGGAGCCAAGAGGCAATTAGCTTAGCTTAGTTTATCATAAAGGCTGGAAGGGAGAAACAGCAAGCGTGGCTTTCTCCAAAATTAGAAGTTTGCCTAAATGCAACCTCAAAGGCCGCAACACATTTAATTTCGATTCACAAACCGAAATTTGAACATGACAATTTGTGGTTTTAAGGGGGAGTTATGGAGCGTTAACTATCTTATTTCTTGACAAGCAAGGATGTCACTGTACCCAACTGTTTGTGGCAAAGAAATAGTTAGCGCATGTAACGCATCCTAAAACCACAAATTGTTGTTTTTACAAAGCTAGTCATCTCCTGGCTCCAGATTAGCACAAAGACATGAGAGCAGTATTGAACATGTCATCTAAGTCTCATGAATAACTTTTACAGTGCTTGTGCATACATTTTGGGTATCTGAAGTGCCACACACACACACACAGGAACCATTTTTGCAAAGGTGCACCATATTTTTGCATAAGCCAATCAGAGCAGACTGGGCTCTTAAAGAGACAGGCGCTAAAATGGAGAAAAATCTGAGCATTTCAGACAGAGGGTGAACACAGGTATATTATGACAGTATGAGAAAAATAATGTGTTTTTTGAACATTAAAGCATGTAAACATCTTCTAATAGAAACCCAAAATACATGTGTGAACATGAAAATGAGCATTATATGTCTCCTTTAACTATTCTTTTGTACAGCCTGTTACATTTGTGAAAGGCATTAGGAACTACACAGGCTAAACCCAGTCCACTAGTAAATAATGACATTATATGAACTAAATGAATTAGCATCTTTATATACAGTCTGGGGCAACCAAAACACACTTTATTGTCCGTGCTGTTTAACACAGCAATAAATTGTCTGTTCCTACAATATTAGCCAGAGCTCAAATAGGCAACCCTTTTACAGTTTTTCTATTTATAATAAGGTCAAAATGATGTAACATATGCCATTAGCTGGGTACTTTTATTCATGAGTGCATTCATTTTTAACGTAGGTGGGCCCAGTGGGAATTTAAGTCCTAATCCAGGCAGCGTTTATGATGTGCTGTACCCACTGAACCACACCACACCGCAAAGGGCAGATTCATTTATGTCCTGTCACGCCGTCATTGGATGGATCCCAATAAAATTTGCTTTTAATCTTTCAGCATCCCTACACTCCTGCTATGAACTATGGGTTTCTGTCTTGAAAGCCAGACTTATTGCTTATGATTATGATTCAAGATTGTTTCTTGTGGCATTTAAAATATGAGACAGCTAACGGTAAACAATGGGGAGAATGATTGGAGAGTGGTCTGCGGGGAATAGTGAGGGGGAGGGAGGGAACCCCAGATTTTTGGAACAGTTTCCCTAAGTAAGCTAGGGCAGCTCAATCGTGTAAAAATCATAATCACAATTATTTTGGTCAATACTGATATCACAATTATTTAACACGATTACTCGTTGACTTTTGGAAAGATGTTGCATTTATTGAACTTAAAGAACAGTGGCACAGTTAAACATAACAGTGAAAACACCTTGAACTGTGAAATTGACCTTAATACTTTTCCGGTTGTACTTTCTGATTTACTTAACCTTAAAATAAATAATATCAAAATGTTGGCTGAGTGGGTTTAGCCATCGGAAGGGGCAAAGGGCGCGTGTCATTCAGAATACCAGACAAAATAAGAGTTCACTTGCAAAACGTAATGTGTGTAATGAATTTGATTCATTGCACAGCCTTAACGCAACTACGTATTTTTTAGCGATTCACCCTGGCTTCCTAGACCAGCCTCCACAGAGAAATCTATAAGCTGGCATCCAAACTCCAATCTCCCAAGTACAAAGTAACGTGTGTGCGTACTGTATGTGTGAGTGAGAGTGCTATGCATGAGGCTGTTATTCATGAGGCTGTGGCATGATGACCCCGAAAAAGGGCATCCTGTTTTACCACAGCCACTGCTGAGATGAGACAGGCCGGCTAATTAGCGATCAACACAATTAAAAGAGACTTTCCTCTTTTTCTCTACCAGACCTTGCCTTCAACACTTAATCTGTCAGCGAGTGGGTGGGAGAAGGAGCGCAGAGGCTATGAGAAGAAAGGGAGCGGGGGGGGGGGGAATCCACAGAGACCCATGGGAGGGAAAAAAAAATAAAGACCCAGTTTCAGGGCAACAGACAGTTTCTTAAAAAGGAAAGAATAATAACAGAATGATGAAAGACAGAATGGTGGGATGGGACGAGGGAGGTAGAATAGGAAGAAAAGCTAAAAAAAAAAAAAGCAAAAGAGAGAGCAGTGGGAATAGCAGACAAAATGATTGACAGGTGAGGTGTTTGTGTGTGTGTATACGTAGATGTGATCACTGTGTGTGCTGGGACTGATGGTTGACATGTGCATTGTCTGTCAGTGCAGAAAGATAACTGACGGAGCTGTCACTACGGCAAACACACACATGTATACAGTATACACACACACACACACACACACATACAATCAGGGCTGCAGTCCCATGACACAGATCACTGTCTCTGTCTGACACACACTAGACGTTCACACGGAGGGAACCAGGTCAGATGAGGTAATTAACGCATCCGGGATTTATTTCCAAGCGTGCGACAGGACCAGAGGTACGACACTACCTGTCACACACAGGTTAAACTGCCGCTCGGTCTTTTAACACATCAGTGAATTGACTTTCTTTTCTTCTTTTTTTCCTCTCCTTTACAGGTTTTTGAACCATGCCACTGTGGTCGGCCAATTTCAGTAAGAATCTGTAATGTGATGGATGCAGTTATTCACGGTTTTTGAGATGGTTTTTAGTCAAAATTATATTATAGTAAAACTTAATTTAACTTAAAGTTGAATTGTGTGTGGCTACCAGATAGATAGATAGATAGATAGATAGATAGATAGATAGATAGATAGATAGATAGATAGATAGATAGATAGATAAATACGTAGATAGATAGATAGATAGACAGATAGATAGATAGATACGTAGATAGATAGATAGATAGATAGATAGATAGATAGATAGATCGATAGATGGATAGATAGATGGATAAATACGTAGATAGATAGATAGATAGATACATAGATAGATAGATAGATAGATAGATAGATAGATAGCTAGATAGATAGATAGATAGATACGTAGATAGATAGATAGATAGATAGATAGACAGATAGATAGATCGATAGATAGATGGATAGATAGATAGATAGACAGATAGATAGATAGATACGTAGATAGATAGATAGATACATAGGTAGATATGTAGGTAGATCGATAGATAGATAGATAGATAGATAGATAGATAGATAGATAGATAGATAGATAGATAGATAGACAGACAGATAGATAGATAGATAAATACGTAGATAGATAGATAGATACATAGATAGATAGATAGCTAGATAGATGGCTAGATAGATAGATAGATAGATAGATAGATAGATAGATAGATAGATAGATAGATAGATAGATAGATAGATAGACTTGACCATGTCTACAGGCCTAGATGCATTGAGTTGCTGCCACGGTTAACAAGGGGCATGGCATCTAGCCTGGTCCTACCAGACTCATACATTTCATTTGTACAGAGAGTCTGGCCACTCTCCATCTCCAAGTGTTAACTTCCTTGAAGGCGGATACTCTGTTGAAGTTTAAAACTATTGGATCTGCCCAGAGCCACTCTGGATCTGCCATAACCAATCGCTAACGTTTGGTCGTGACGTATGTCATGCGCATGTGCAACAAGAGGGGAGACCGACAACTAATATTGTTCTTGCTCGGGCTTTAACTTCTAGATATTCGGCATATTTGCCACAACGGATCGAATGGCTTCGCTCGCATCTAGCGCACGACGTCAACGTCATCGTTCTCAGCCACTCCCTCTGTTCGCTGATTGGACCGCCAAATATTTGGCTGGAGAAAACATACAAGAATATACCGCGAACCCACACGGAGTACTGAAGGGAAATGAAAATTGAGCGGAATTACGTAGGAGGGAGGAGCCAGGCTACATGGCATCCCCTTTATCCCCCCCCTCAAATCACCTACTTACTGTGCTTGTTGAAAAAGGGGGAAGAAAACGTCTTGTATCAACATTCATAGGCTATGCAGAGTAGAGCTGCAAAGATTAATCGATTCATTGATTAGTTGTCAACTATTAAATTACTCGCCCACATTTTTGGTAATTGATTAAATGGGTCATATTTTAAGAAAGAAAAGTAAAAACTCTCTGATTCCAGCATCTTAAATGTGACTATTTTCTGGTTTCTTTACTCCTCTGTGACAGTACACTAAATATATTTCAGTTGTGTACAAAACAAACAAGACATTTGAGGACGTTATCTTAGGGCTCCTACACACTGCCTGCGTGGCGTGAGCGTGTCAGCTGCGTGGCGTGACCGTTTATATTTCGGCTCCCATGTTGACAGGTTAGAGCTTGCACACTGCCTGCGTGACACGCCCGTCTCAGGTGCGGCTCGAGCCGTGCCGAAAATACGTGCATGCTAGAAATAGGACCGACGCCTATTTTTCACGCGACACGCAAGCGTGTTGGAAGCGTTTCCAGGCAAAATAGAATACAAAAAGATGTTTATATGTCATTTTAACATACATGTTAACATGTAAATGTTACATTTAATAAATGACATTTTGATGTTTGAAAGTCTCTAGGTTTTGACATAAATGCACATATAATGTAATATAACAATAATTATCGATTTTCAAATATTGCACCTGTCAATACAGAAAGAAATATTCTGTAGCCTATTTTGCCGTCGATACTGCCGACGTTATCTTTGTCGTAAACAAATCAGTATATATTTATGTTTAACATGAAGTATACTACTGCTTGAGTGCAGGGGAAATGGGAAACATACATGTGTACAGACGAGGCTAGCAGCAGCAGCACCGCGTCAGACACGTTTCTGGTGTGAAAAGACATGGAAAACGCCACGCAGCAGAAACGCCACACTCACGCCACGCAGGCAGTGTGCAAGAGGCCTTAGACTTTGGGAAACACTTATGGACATTGTTCATCATTTTCTGACATTTTATAGACCAAACAACTAAATCAAGAAAATAATCAACAGATTAATCAATGAAATTAATCGTTTGTTGCAGCCCTAATGCAGAGCTATACGTGCTATGGTCAGTAGCGCGCCACAAAGGTCTCAAATGTCAGTCAACTGTTGTGATGGGAAACGTCACCGAGCAACGCTTTTTCCACAAATATTGTGTGTAATTGTCATTGTGTAACTACTTGTGTGTTGAGCTCTCAGGGCAAACGTAGCCACCACTTTAGAAAAACAGAAAAATGTGCACAATAGGGAATATCAGCATAGCTTATATTTCCTTAAACAAAACTGAGAAACCATTCAAATTTCACTTCAACTTTGAACTCTAAATATTCAAATGTTACCTGCATTTTAATCTCCATCTTCATATTCAAATATTGATGATATTACATTGATAGATCAGAGATGGCAGCTAGATCTGTTAGTCTACACTGCTAAGTGATAATAATAATAATAATTTTAAAAAAAAACATGAAGTTTCGAAAGACAAAAGGTAGAAAGAAAGAATGAAAAAAGAAAGAAAAGAAAATAGAGGGATAGATGAAGGACACATGGATGGTTTGGTGGGGAATTAGAGCAGTGGTGATATCAGCAGTGGGCATACTGTCGATGTTGATATTTTCTCTGAATGAAAATGTAGCGGTGGCAGATTTCTTTCCTACCACTCGGCTTTCCTTCTGTGTGTGTTAATGTGAGCGTGTTTGTCCTGAAGTAATGCTGATAGCCAGAGTAAGCTCTGGGAATTTAATCTCAGCAGAGCTATGCTGTGCTCCCCTGATAACTAAACACACACACACACACTCTCATTCGCTTTCACTGCACAGAACTTCAGTAACACACTCTCCCTTCCTCAGCAACTGCCACGCAGGTGCCCATTAGCAAGGCACTGAACCTGCAACTCAGCAGGGGAAAGGTTACCTCCCCTTTCTCTGCTTTACCCACCCAGAGAATTTGGCCCGCCCATGAGAAAGAGAGAGACATCAGCTGGCGTGATTGGAGCTGAGAAGAGCCAGTTCCGACCGCTGCAACTTTTCTTAGTGCACTTACTTACCAAAATAACAGACAGCAACAAAACACTTGAACAGCATTAAAGCAGTAATAATAAACAATACAAAACCAGCAACATAATAATTAGAATTAAAAGGTTTGTGAAGGACGCAGAAATGATGGTGTGTTACGTTTGGCTATAGTATAATGAGTAGAGGTGGGTTTTTAATCTAGATTTAAAAATGTCAACTGATTGAGCTGTTGTCTTCGGGTCAAATTTGACAAAATGTCTATATCAGAATATTGGGTTTCTTTCAATCAAATTGCCAAAAATGAACATGGATGGTTCCATTTAACGCTCTTCTCAAGTAAAATGAAGGATCAGTACACTACTTTCATTGAATTCTGGGTGTTTTATTCAATTTTATAGCAATTTCTGTTTTTCTGCTTTTTAAACTCAAAAATTTGGTTTATTGTCCATGAATTCCAAGAATAAGTGTAAAAGTCGTATGAGTTGGTAGTAATTGAAGAAAGCATCAAACGTAAAAGTGACAAGAAATGTCAAAAAACGGTCAAAAACTTAGAAACAAACGTTGAAAAAAGCAACACAATGTCAAAAAAGCAACAAAAACATTGAAAAAACAACTTTTAGCCAGGAGGACAACACAAGGGTTAACATGTAGTGGGAGGCCATTCCAAAGATGAGGGGTCCGGTAGGAGAACGCTCTATAACCAACAGATTTTTTTGTCAACTAGAGGAATGACCATCAAGGGAGCGGAAAGTGCGTGCCGGTGTATATGCTGTAATAAGCTCAGATAAATAAGGTGGTGCGAGTCCATGCAAGGTATTATATGTTAAAAGAAGAACCTTAAAATCAGCTCTAGCTTGCACCGGGAGCCAGTGAAGAGAGGCCAGAACAGGTGTTATGTTATCATATTTTCTAGTTTTTGTCAGGATTCTTGCTGCAGTGTTCTGAGGAAGTTGAAAGCCTCTAGTGGCACAATTTGGAAAACCAGAAAAAAAAGGACATTGCAGTAATGAAGTCGGGAAGACACAAATGCATGGATTACAGTTTCAGCATCACAAAATGATAAAATGGGTCACATTTTTTGCAATGTTACTGAGATGGAAAAAATGCTGTCTTGGTAATAGCCTTGATGTGAGACTGGAATGTCAGGCGAGGATCAAAAATCACACCAAGGTTTTTGAAGCTTGAGCGTTCTACAGTTCTAGTCTAGAGTTCATATGTTCGAATAGTAAAATGTGTATTGACCTGTGCACAAATGGTGCTGTTTGGTTTAATTTCTTATACTTACTTATATAACAGAGAACCTTTACATGTAACGGCAATGGAAACTGAAAAGCCGTTTCCAACACCACACACAGCAGCCAGATGTTAAAGCTGCTCAGCGGATTGAGTTGAACATGTTGGAGTTTCTGTGTTCTGTAGGAAGAAAGGCTCCAGTCTGTGTATGTCATCGTGACTTTTTTTGGAGCTGCTTCATTGAAAATCAACTGGAGCCTGACTTTGTGGACTCACGCTGAATTTGTGTCTTATGGGAATAACTGTCAGACCGGTTCAAGGCAGACGCCTGGAAATACATTTAAAATCATTTGAAGCCATGAAGACATTTTGTCGGTGAGCCAATACCAGAACCCCCCAAAAACCAAAGCAGCTAAATGGAATTAATTCGTCATCATGTGTTGAGTTGCGGTTTTCACACCAAATACAAAATTGTCACTTGAAACGAGGCAGGTACAGTAGTTAACTATTGTTCTACTGCTTCTTACACATCAGAGATGGGATTTTAGAGTAAAGTATATATTGCAATACCTATTACAGTAAATAAAAAAACTGAATAAAAACCAATCTGTATTGTATTTTCCAGTGAATGCCGCATATTTTGAAACGGCCGCCGTTTTAAAAGTGGTTAACGTTTAAAATAAGTACGTTTGTTACGTAATTTGAGTTAAGTATGGTACATATGGGCAAAGGTTAAGTACAATACGTACACAAGCAAAGAGCAGCCTCCCGGGTTAAAATCCTGTGTTTGAACCATTCATCCCCATCCTCCTTTTGCAGACTTACGCAGACTTTGATTAGAAACGATACGTCAAAGACAAACGTAATCCAGGACAAAATACGTTGCCTCAAAACTTCATTGAGAATACAGTTTTGTTGCATGGGAACATCATTTTTAGGAGAATTATTTTTTTAGTATTGTTAATTTAGGATTAAAGTTATTGTATGGGTTTATTTAAAGTGCTCATATTATGCTTTTTCCCTTTCCTTTATTGTGTTATATATCTTTTTTGTGCATGTTATAGCTTTACAAAGTGAGAAAGTCCAAAGTACATATCAAAGGGACTTACCATCTCCAACAGAGAACACTGTTCACAAACTGCTCCAAACAGCTCTATTGTAGCCCTCATACTCTGCTTCTGACTGGCTAGTAGTCCTTACCTAGCTACTGAGCGTGTGCGACTCCCAACAAAGATGGAACAGAAGTGAGATGTCTCACTCTGTAGCTAAAACAGAGAGCTCAACACAGAGGGTGAAAAGAGGAGCTGCAGCAATGTGCAGTACAACAAAAATATAGTGTTTTTTTGAAAATTAAACCATGTAAACCTATTCTGATATAACCTCTAAATACAATTATGTACCTGAAAATAAGCATAATATGAGCGCTTTAATGGGGATTAGTTCTTCAGCAAAATCCTTATTGCCACTTGGATTGTTTTGAGAGCTTTTCCCACCAAATGAACCATGAAGCCATTAGCAATAAAATCGTGTCAAACTGAACTGACCCAATCTCACACTGCCAGTCAGTTAAGCTCTGCATACTCTCTTTACCCTGCCAAGAACAGACTGTTTTCATAAACCCTTCTTACAAAAAACGACGTAAAGTAATGCACTATTATTTTGTCAGCATTCCACGTATTATTTTCTGTATGCACCACGGTGACTGCTGCTGTATAAGAACACTGTGGACCGCATAGGGATGTGGACAGGGTGGGTGGGTCATAAAACATTGTGTTTTCAAGCCGCGGACCAGAGTCACGTGACCATCATACGTATCGGTGTGGATAAACGTAGGTACAATATCGTACGAACCCGTTTATGAGAATGTGTTGCCAAGAATTGACCTAATACTTCAGTGAACTAGCCTGGATGCCAGCCAAACTTAGCCCCGCCCACAACATTTGAGGTTGGTAAGTTCGGTCTGGACTTGATCCGTTGTGGAGCAACTATGCTCGAACCAGAGCTGTTCAGACCAATCAAATTGTCAGGGCGGGCTTTATACAATGATGGACAGATGATCAACAGTAACGTAATCAACCACGTCACCAAAGAGCGCTTGGGTTGAATTCGTTAACAAAGATGGCTGCCGCTGGACAATTCAGATGTGTAGATTCCGCCATCACGTCTGTTATAGAAGATATCGACAGCGCATTCATTTTAAAAGAGGAACAGAGAACCGCGATCAAGGCATTTGTCGATCAGAAAGATGTTTTTGCCGTCCTTCCTACGGGATTCGGCAAAAGGTCAACATGCGTCACATACTCTGTTGCTCTGATTGGTTATAAGTCTATCCAATTGAGTGCAGAGGCATTTTCTTTCCTGGTTTGGCTGAAACACGCCCCATAATCAAAGCCCAATGGAGCAGTATCAGACTCATATTCTGACTAAAATCTGAGACGATCTGACGTCAGGCTATCAGTGAACACTACAGACTACGCACGACAGTAAGCGTGATCAGTCCGCGTACAATAAAGGCAATGAGTCCGTTTTACCTTATTTGACAGAAATCTATGCATTTTCCTGTTATTTCTGACAATTTCATCAACAAATGTACAGTGGGGCAAAAAAGTATTTAGTCAGCCACCAATTGTGCAAGTTCTCCCACTTAAAAAGATGAGAGAAGCCTGTAATTTTCATCATAGGTACACTTCAACTATGAGAGACAAAATAAGAAAAGAAAATCAATCACATTGTAGGATTTTTAATGAATTTATTTGCAAATTATGGTGGAAAATAAGTATTTGGTCAATAACAGAAGTTCATCTCAATACTTTGTTATATACCCTTTGTTGGCAATGACAGAGGTCAAACGTTTTCTGTAAGTCTTCACAAGGTTTTCACACACTGTTGCTGGTATTTTGGCCCATTCCTCCATGCAGATCTACTCTAGAGCAGTGATGTTTTGGGGCTGTCGCTGGGCAACACAGACTTTCAACTCCCTCCAAAGATTTTCTATGGGGTTGAGATTTGGAGACTGGCTAGGCCACTCCAGGACCTTGAAATGCTTCTTACGAAGCCACTCCTTCGTTGCCCGGGCGGTGTGTTTGGGATCATTGTCATGCTGAAGGACCCAGCCACGTTTCATCTTCATCAGCACTCAGCATTCTTTCCCCTCCAAACACGACAATTTGAGTTTTTACCAAAAAGTTCTATTTTGGTTTCATCTGACCATATGACATTCTCCCAATCCTCTTCTGGATCATCCAAATGCTCTCTAGCAAACTCCAGACTGGCCTGGACATGTACTGGCTTAAGCAGGGGGACACGTCTGGCACTGCAGGATTTGAGTCCCTGGCAGCGTAGTGTGTTACTGATGGTAGCCTTTGTTACTTTGGTCCCAGCTCTCTGCAGGTCATTCACTAGGTCCCCCCGTGTGGTTCTGGGATTTTTGCTCACCGTTCTTGTGATCATTTTGACCCCACGGGGTGCGATCTTGCGTGGAGCCCCAGATCGAGGGAGATTATTAGTGGTCTTGTATGTCTTCCATTTTCTTATAATTTCTCCCAGAGTTGATTTCTTCACACCAAGCTGCTTACCTGTTGCAGATTCAGTCTTCCCAGCCTGGTGCAGGTCTACAATTTTGTTTCTGGTGTCCTTTGACAGCTCTTTGGTCTTGGCCATAGTGGAGTTTGGAGTGTGACTGTTTGAGGTTGTGGACAGGTGTCTTTTATACTGATAACAAGTTCAAACAGGTGCCATTAATACAGGTAACGAGTGGAGGACAGAGGAGCCTCTTAAAGAAGAAGTTACAGGTCTGTGAGAGCCAGAAATCTTGCTTGTTTGTAGGTGACCAAATACTTATTTTCCCGAGGAATTTGCAAATAAATTCATTAAAAATCCTACAATGTGATTTTCTGGATTTTGTTTCTCATTTTGTCTCTCATAGTTGAAGTGTACCTATGATGAAAATTACAGGCCTCTCTCATCTTTTTAAGTGGGAGAACTTGCACAATTGGTGGCTGACTAAATACTTTTTTGCCCCACTGTATATATGTAATGTATATTATGTTTGAGTAAATAAATCCCCAATTAACAAAACTGGTTAAAAAACATGTGTTCATGTTGTAAGCTGTAGGTTTTGTTTTTAAAGAAAATAAAAAATTGTTAATCATAAAAAAAAATAAGTAAAACACTGCTGAATATTATAGCTTTAGCTCAAGTGGTGTTATAAAAAGCCCTTATTTTTAATCTTTGTATTTTATTTAACCTGCATTTAACCATTCAGCTCAATTAGGAATAAACCCTTGAATGCTTTTGGCGATATGTGTGTGTGTGTGTGTGTGTGTGTGTGTGTGTGTGTGGCACAGCGAGCGAGGGAACAAGGGGGTAGAACGAGTGTTTTGGAATGACGGGGAGAGGCGAAGGGGATAATGAGAGGAGGAGAAAGAGGAGGGGGGGAAGGAGAGAGGAATCGCTGTCAGGCAGCAGACAAAAGCTTTGTTTGAAGTGTCAGTTCAACGACGCATTCCGTGCGTGTTTGTGTGTTTTCTGGTCCGTGTGTTCGCTCAGACGGCATTAGACATCAGAGGAATATCAGCAGGCATTCCTGGATAGACGGAGGAAAAGAAGAAGATCCAGAATGCCATCAATATCAGAATACACATCCCTTTAGGTTTCTGTATGGTGAGACAGGAGGAGATCAGAAATCACTGCTTTGTGTCTCTGTGTGTGTGTTTGACATGAAAGCCAGGTATTATAATGAGACACAGCCTTCAAACACATTGTTACCTTCCGGCTTTGTTTTAATGCACATCACACAGACCCGTGTGTTTGACACTGATGGATAGATAAATAGACGGGGAGCGAGGACGGAGCAGGGACATGAGGACTCTGCAGCTTTGTGTCACACCATAGTGTAGGAGAGATAAGAATGGCACACAGACATAAATAAATCAAACAATATGTTCTCTCATTTACATATGTACACATTGTTCTTAGTGTTTATTTCTTGTCTTTTGTCAGAACCTAGAAAACAATGATATCAAATCCGCTCAATATGTAAAAAATGTCTTCTAATCCTTTTGTTTCAGAAACCAAATGTCAGAAGTTATAAGAAAGTACCACTACTGTAGATATGAAGCTGTATAAAGGCCTTATAAAAGGATCACACCAGTGTTTTGAAAGTTATGGCCAAAGTCACAGTGAACTAGCCTGGCTCCGCCCTCCTACGTACTTACACTCAATTTTCATTTTCCTTCAGTACGTCGTCTGGGTTTGCGGTATATTCCTGGGTTTTCTCCAGCCAATCTTTACCGGTCCAATCAGTGAACAGAGGGAGTGGCTGAGAACGATGACGTTGAGGCCGTGCGCTAGAGTTGTAGTTCCGTAATGGCGGCGGAGAAAGATGCGAGCGAAGCCATTCGGTCCGTTGTGGCAACGCTGCCGAATATCCAGAAGCCCGAGCAAGAACAATCTTTGCTGAGTTTTGTTGGTGGCCATGATGTTGTGGCCCTCCTCCCCACGGGGTTCGGGAACAGTTAGATTTTCCAGCTCGCTCCGTTAGTGGTGAAGGAGTTAGCTAAGGAAAACGCTAGAGATTCTAAGCTGACGTCACAACCAAATGTTAGTGATTGGTCATGGCAGATCCAGAGTGGCTCTAGGCAGATCCAATAGTTTTAAACTTCAACAGAGTATCCGCCTTCAAGGAAGTTAACACTTGTCAATGGAGAGTGGCCAGACTCTCTGTACAAATGAAATGTACGAGAGTCTGGTAGGACCAGGCTAACAGTGAACATCAAGTCCGCTCAAAAACACAGTTAAACAAGAGCGTAGGTTACAAAAAAAAATCATAATAATCTCTCGGTATGGTGAAGGGTATGTGATGATGTGGGGCTATTATCTATTCCAAAGGCCAAGGGAACTTTATCAGGATGCATAGTATCCTGGATCCATGAAATAACTGGCCTTTAAAACTAAAACTCTGCCTGCCTCTATGGGAATTTAACATAGGGGTGTACTTACTTATGCCCCCTGTATTTTAAGGAAGAACATTTATTTATTGACGATACATTATTCATTCACAAAGAAAATTGGTGTCCTTAAAGGTTGGATTTTTCCTCATTTTTTTAATTAAGGCATTGAGATCAATTTAAAAAAAAAAAAGATGATTTATTTTTATTCCTCTTTTAAGTTTACTTTAGCATGGGTTCATAAACGTATGAGTGCCACTGTAGTTCACTATTTAACAAACACTATATAGGGAATAGTGAGTTAGTGAATGAGGGAATAGTTATGAACACAGCTCTTCACTACAAAGAGAGCTATGCTTTAGGTGTAGTCATACCCTTTTTTTAACAACAATATTAACTGTAAATTTCATTTAAATTTTATACTTTTTATTAATCCCCACTGGGGAAATAACAATTTACACAGAAATCACTACACAGAGGCCTGAAATACACACACACACACACACACACACACACACACATGCTCAGGACCTATTCATGCACAAATTGAGATATGTCAAGAGTGAGGGGGCTGCCAGTGCTGGTCGTGCGCCCTGAGCGTTTGGGGGGGGCGGGGGAAGTATGGTGCCTTGCTCAAGAGCACCTTGGCAGTGCCCAGGTGATGAACTGGCATCTCTCCAGCTACCAATCCACACTCAGTACTTTGGTCCGTACGGGGACTTGAACAGCCACCCTCCGGTTCCCAACCCCCTACAGGCTGAGGTACTGCCACCCCATTTTTATAAATATGAATGTAGATTAAATTACTTTTAAGCCTAAAAAACTTTGAGACCTTTATCCTGAGTAGTGTCTTCAAGTATGCCTTTCAGGCTGCACAACAACCTCCAGCAATGAGGAAGGGCAGCCTGTATGTAAAGAGGCAAGAGCCAGGGCAAAAAAAGCTCCGCCAAGCACTCGCTGCTGTTTGTTAAGTGCATTGCTTCTAAGCACACAGTAATAATTAAAGGCAACTTAGAGGGGTGTTAGAGTTGGGCAATGTGTTAAAATTCCATAGTTTCAGCTAGGATGTGTGTTCGAGCGGCGAGCTTGCTACGTTCCACAAGCTCTCTTAGCGTTTTCAGTCTAATTCAAGACTGAACAGATTCATTTTCTCTTTCACCGAACTAAGACTCGCTTAATTGCCTTGTTAACTCATCGACAAAATACATACAGGAAGGCCACAGTGCAGCTGGATATTTTACAAAATAAACTAAATTTCAAAATAAAACCGAGAGAGAGAGAAGTTTTGTAGAGTCAAGAGGAGAAGTATCGCTTTCTGACGGGTGCGGAGAACTGCGCATCAACTTTATCTGTGTCCCCGAAGGGCGATTAGGTGTGCATTAAGTATAAACACACACAAGACACATAAATACATACAAGTTCTACACACAGTCCAACTGGAACACAACTGTAACAGTACGAGGACAAATAAATACCAGTACAAGGTGCATGGATAGAAGCGTCAAAGTAACCTACATAGGGTAGGAAAAGGTGCATATCAGCCTACAAAGTTGACACAATATAATCAACAACGACCATCGTCAACAACATCAGCATCCATTACATTACATCACCAACCCCTTTTTATCAACGTTTCTGACATCCTCAACACATAGTCAAC
Source organism: Sander vitreus (assembly GCF_031162955.1). NCBI lineage: Eukaryota > Metazoa > Chordata > Actinopteri > Perciformes > Percidae > Sander > Sander vitreus. The sequence goes on along the minus strand of NC_135864.1, from coordinate 31,255,582 downwards.
TTGAATAAATGACCAACCAAGGAATAAAGAAAGAAAACAGAAAGAGGATGAAATGAGGTAGCCAAGAGATCAAAGAAGACTCCTCCCTTGACCCCTATTCAAGAAGGAAATGTCTGCAGGTATAAAGGAGTACTGTGCGCGATCAGGCACGAATCTACGCTTCCAAGGCCGTTCGCTGCGCTTCAGCGTGCAGGGTGTTCCCGGCATTAGTCTTTCCACTGTTCCAACTCTGGTATGGTCGAAATAAACCTTTAATTCAGTGAGTTACACGTGAGAATATGCTGGCTCTACACACTGTTTTACTCCGCTGACCAGCAACTCTCACTCTTTCTTCGGAGGCAGACCATTAAATTAGCTAAATAAAACGGCTAAAAAAAACAAACAAACAATTTACCATGTGTGGCCAAAGCCACACATGGTAACAACAGCCAGCAGTGGTAATATTCTACATCTATTCTTCACCTGATTTAGTTACAGTGCACAGGTTCATTTAAGTTGCAGTCAGCCACACCCCAAACAATTCATGCACACAAAAGTACGATACATTTGACTTTGATACTACATATGTATTTGCTTTACACCTTACACTGTTTAAATGTGCACACATTTTTACATTGTAGGGTTAAATAATCATGTTTCTGTTCTATTTATCATTATGTTTTAGTCAGTTGTTACCCTGCTGGTGGAGAGGTCCTTTCTGGTGGAGAAAAGGCATGGCCAAGGGTGGAGGACTGTTAAATCCTATGGGCTGCCATTTGAGCCATACCATGTGCTGCCATGTTGAATGGGGGGGATTAGGTTAAGTTTGCGTTTCCTTTGTATTAGTTGTAGTGTATGTCCATTTTGGTTTCCCTTGTGTGTCAGATGAGATAAAATAGATTTATTATCCTGAAGGAAATTTGTCTTGGACAAACAAACAATATCTGCTGTTTAAAGAACTCAACACAACATAGTGCATACATACATATAGTACACAGACACAGACCGCTGCATCGCTCTCTATGGATGTGCTCATGTTGCCTCTCTCCTCCCGTGTTTCCTCCATTGACATATATATAATGGACCAACAGATCCCGTTGCTCTGGACGGAGACCAGTGAAGGCCATTAGAAGCACTTTTCTGGTGATGGCTGAGCGTTACTGAGAGAGCCTCCAACTGAGAGAGACGACGTAAATGTGACGTGAGAAACCTGTCTGAAAGTCTTCTGGTAGCTGTGCCAAGAGAAATCTCAATCATTTCCAATCTTGCAGAGACGGAGACTGTAGTTATATGTAAGGAGATAACATAGGCACAGGCTAATTATTGCTAACTAAAATGCTAGTTAACATTAGTAATTTAACTTACAGCTAATGTGGCTCGAAACTGCCTGCGAGCTTCTCCTGTACTGTACCGTAATTTCTCTACTGTGTGACAGTAAGTCACGTGGTTATGACACAATTGTTAGCCTATTTTTACAAAAACATCTGCTACGGAGCCATAACGTGAGATACAAGGTAATGGAGCCTTTTATACATTGTCGTGTTTCTTTAGAAATAAACAATGGACAAATAGAACGCTTCAGATGTAAAGTTATTCGCTGTCAAAGTGGCGGCAAAATGAATGGCAGTCAATGGAATGCTAACGGGAGGTGATGGCTTGTTAGAATCAAAATGGCGCCATAGGAGCTACGCGTTCCGAGGAGAAGCTTACCCCCGTGATTTCCTCGGTGGGGAGGGACTAAGACGCGAGGAAGGGAGGCAAGTGGAGGAGTCGGGGATGCAATTTAAGCGACATGAGATGCAGCTCAGGAAACTATAGCAAAGCGGTGTACACCGTATTGAGATTGAACGTGCCCATGTTTCAGTGGCAGCTGCTGGTCTTTCAAAGAAAGGAAGCTCATTTTCGGCCTACATCATAAAAATTGTCCATTTATTTATATGTAAATTCTGCCCTACATTCCTTTTCAAGAAAAATGCTCTGGGACCCTGTCGTACCAACTAGGCGTCTTTTCCAGTGACTTGGCCAGTGTCTTCTCAATGGCCAGCAGAGCTAGGCTGCTTAAACAGCCTTAGCCCATTGTGGTAGCATCCTGAATTTCATTTCTGATCTCATCAGACTAGGCAATTTCGCCAAGCAAATACCAAGAAATAGATTGCAGCAGTTTGTCTTTCGACTACACTTGCAAAATCCGCGATGGGACTGAGCTCGAATAGCTTCGGCGACTTTTTATAGTACAAAATCGCTCACAAAATACAACACAAAAACCCTCGTCAATAAAAATGAGATGCAGTCTTCCGACAGACCCTCCAATCATCATTCAGAAGCCCGGAGTCCAGGCCAGCCCACTCCTCCATTCACACCCAGAGACGCTGAGCGTCCGTGGGTGGGACATAATCGCAGCATTTAGCCAATGACCGTCTAGTTTTGAAGCACTGAAAAAAACTGTTGAAAGCAGCCCCATTGAAGTCCATGGACGCCAGGCTTCAACAGGGAAATGCACGCTACGGGAATGTATGAGAAGGAAATGGAGTCAGTCGACCTGCTATATGTAGCTGATTCTGAAATAACTTGTCTTCAAGATGAACGTGTTCTAACGCCTTTTTTGTCAATAAAATGGTAACACAATAGTACATATTTGACCATTAATCTTTTGACATTTTAGGGGAAGCCAAGCTTCCCTTGCAGTCTTTAAAGAAATCGCTTCTGCCATGTTTTCTCTATTTGGTGGGTGTGTCTCACGTTTATTGGCTGCGTCACAGGTGATACCCAATCAGCAGAGACGTGTCTGTAAACTCATGGTATTAAAAAGGCAGAGCGCTTGCGCAAACAACAAGGACGTTCAATGCAACCCCGTTTCAGTTTAAAATGAACGTGTTGCTACGTTTTATCGGGGCTGAACGTAGCCCAGCATTGTATTGTGTCTCATTCAGTTAGGTCAGTTTGTTTAGTTCACATCCTGTTTTATCATTGTTAGTTTGCATATCGTTTTATTTTGTTGACTTCTTTAATGGGCCTAGTTATTAAGTTTTTTTTGTTTATATTGTTTTGCATTTTTTTGGGTAAATAAAAAAAAACGTTCAATGAAAACTCCTGTTCTCATTGCCTCACTGCTTGGTTCCTGACAATCGAGGTTCCTAAAAATCAACGCATCAAGTATCACTGACATCTGATTGAGTGTGTCTGATGTGTCACATTTACAGTTATTTTTGTATTCATTGTGTGTGTGTGTGTGTGTGTGTGTGTGTGTGTGTGTGTGTGTATCAAATCATGTGCCTCTTTCATTCAAGGTACTCTAACATAATGGCTTTTGGAACCCAGTGAAACAAAGGATTAAAGAGAGCGAGAGAAAAAATTAAAACAATGAGAGAGGGAGAGGGAGAGAGATGTTGAAGTATGTGTGTGTGATACAATGAAAACAGGCGTCTCAGGCACATTTCTGAGTGCAAACACTTTTGAGTAGAATCATTGTCAGAGCAAACACGGACTGTAGTGACTCTAGAGGCCGTTCTCATGCCATCTCATCTCATCTCATCTCACACTGGCCTCCACGCCCCCAGAATGCATTGTAAATGTCTGAAATGGCCCCTCACTGCTCTTTGTACAAGGATCAAATTCATGATAACATGGTCTCTCAGAACATATCAACAATTTGAATTATTTGGCTTTAATATAGCCCAGATGTGTACAATAGCTATTTTTCATACACTTTCCGGTGGAAATCTTTTTTGAAAAGTGTGACTCTCTCTAAAGAGTCTTTTCAGCTCGGTCCAATTTCACATCAGGGATGATGACTTATTCTTCTTTCAGAATACAAGAAGAGCATTATCAGATGTGGGATAATTCACAGCTAAGGTGTGAAGATTCATACTGTTGTCATTCATAATGGAACATAGTTTGCAACTCGGACAAATGTCCAGATGAAATGAAGGAACGGGTTTTCTGGAGTTTTGTTTAAAAAGAATGAAGTGATGAGTGGAGAGGGATGTCTTTCATCGTGTTTGAATAAACTGACTTTACCTATGGATTACTGTGGTGCTGATGTTACAACACAACGGGCTGAATAGCTCTGGATAAATGATTTCAGCTTTTCAAACATTACAGGCCAAGGCCATTTTGTATCGCATATTTTCTAAACTGCACGTGTTTTGTGTGCAAAAATCTTAATGTGTAAAGTAACTAGTAACTACAGCTGTCAGATTAATGTAGTGGACCTCAAATGTATTCTTAAGTACAGTACTTTAGTATATGTACGTCGTTACATTCCACCACTGGAGACCATTTAGTGTATATGTCCCTGAAAGCTCTATGGCTTTATATAAACTCTGTCTGGGTCCACATCAGTGTTGGGAGTAACGCTTTACAAAAGTAACGCAATTACAGTAATGTATCCTTTTTGCTGTAACGCAGTAATATAACACATTACTAATTACATTTCGGTAATATTATACTCGTTACAATCTCAGTAACGCGAGTTACAACGCATTTTAACGCAACATTTAGTGGTGTATTGTTTTTTTTTAAGAATTCACCAACACTGCGACACATTTCTTCACAGGAAAAAAAAAAAAAAAAAAGTTATTTCCTGTTGCTGTATTCAATGGTTGAGATGACTGCAGAGACACATTTGCGAGATGGACATTATTTCCAGGAGTTATTACGCCGCGTTGAAGTGGTCAGAGCCAACCAGAGACAATACGGACAACATCTGTGTCCCAACAGGTGACGGTACGTCAGCGCGGACAGCAGTGTGTCCGAGCTGCTGACAGATAGAAACATGTTGGGAATTATGCTGCGTTCATGCCACCTGGGAATAACAGGGACCGCCCCCGTGATTACGTTGTTTTTCCGACTGCCAGCCTTCACATGGCCGGGATGCGTGTTCTTCTTCTTCTGTTATATTGGCGTTTGGCATAACAACTTGTTGCATGACTGCCACCAACTGTTGGCCGTAGCCTAGAGCATCAGCTGTGTGAAAACATGGAGGCCACAATAACACAAGATTTGCTGCTGTTTTCTTATACGAGCATAGAAACAGCACATGGACAGGTGTTTGTTTGTGTTATCTGCAGGACAACGAACGGGAAAGGACACGGATAAGGTGTTGTTTTGTTTATACATGGGCCTATTTATGAATAATTTGAAACATGTTATGTCTGTGTATGTTTCTTGGCAGAGGCATTTGTCCACAATAAACAGTTTATTGTCATTGAAATACGTTCAGTGAACCAAAGTCGTCTACATCAAACGTCAGTTGTCAACAACGCGTCACCAACTGGGAAACTCGGTTAGCAAAATCTAGCCCAGGTTTCCCACCTCTGATTCCCACAGGAAGGGACGTGAATGATGCCGTTTTTACTCGGAAAAATGTTTTTCCGATGTCTATGAACGCAGCAATAATGTTGAGGCTTGCTACACATAATATCATTGCATTTTATCAGCCGTGGACAGTAACTATGCCTGTAGTGGAATGGCTTCGAATGACGACCAAAAACGCTTGTATTTTACTGTGACCATTTACTGTTCAATATGTTGCAGTTTTACACACAAGAAAGTGAGCAACTTAAGCTTGACCAACATGTTTTGCATCTCACGTTCATCTCAGTAAGCTAGCAAGAGTACACAACAGACAACTTCCATTTGGGCTACTTCAAAATAAAAGCACTTCCTGTGACGGTTCGCAGTAAAACTAAAATTACCTTTTCACATATCAGCTGTAAATCAAGTACTTTAAATAATGTAAATAGTGAGTTTTAATCACACTATAATTGACCATTTCATTTAGACTGTTTTAAACTAAACAACATGAATTTCTTATTCAAGTGCTTTAAACAAACATTTAACAACAATGCCGAACTTCAATACAATGTAAGGTACTTATAATTGAGTATTTTCATTTTCTCCTACTTACGTTTTACTTCTCTATTTTTATAGCTTTAGTTACTTTGCATATTCATATTAATTATACAAAATATTACGAATAATCTATGATGTATTAAAGTGGATAAAGAGGAGACTTTATTGATCCAGTGGTGAAATTCACAAGCTAGCTGCCAAATCAAACTTCCACTGTTATTTTGGTGAAAGTAACTCAAAAGTAATGCAAAAGTAGTGTAACGCATTATAATTCAGAGACAGTAATATTGTAATATAACTAATTACTCTCAAATGACAGTAACTAGTAATCTATAATGTATTACATTTTGGAAGTAACTTGCCCAACACTGGTCCACATCCTGTATTTTGTTATTACACCAAAGGAGAGCAAGCACTAGTTACAACTATTAAACATGAGAAAATTCAAGAGATCTTCCTGAAGCAATATTCAGTTTAGTTTTAGTAATATTTATTAAATTCGCTGAACGTTATCCATGTGTAAAACTACTACTGTATCATTAAAGCGATATTCAGTTAGTTGTTAACTCAGGCAGAAACTAAATAGCTCTATATTTGCCAGAGGAGTTTTACGTTGATCAGAGAATCTGCCGTTGTCAATCAACAACAGGTTTCATGATCAATGAACCGTTCAAGTAGCCTGACAAACCAGACCCACATCAAGATGTTGGGTCTGGGAACTCACCATTGGCAGGGCTCAATCCGAGGGGCGGGATAAATGGTTGTCTTTCAAATTCCCTCTGCACGCAATAGGATAGCGCTACAACCAACCAGAGCAACGCTAGTTGATAGATTCCACTTTTGCCGTAAAACTCCGAACACATCTTCCTTTTTAAAGAATGACTTCAGTGCCGTTCTTTGTTCCTCCAAGTCTTCCAGAGTCGCAGCCAAAGCCGATTCGAAAGACCGCTGTTCGCCAGCAGCAGCAGCCATCTTCTTTGTTTTCAAGTAGCAGGGAATTGACGCGGAACCATCGCAACTCTGCAGTCATTATGTTAAGCCCGCCCACCGACTCTATACACAATGTGATTGGCCTGACTACAGTTTGGTTTTTCCAGCTCGCAAGCCAACGGACAGTTGCTAGACGACCCTGGCTGCAAATTAGATTTCTAGGCTACCATTTAAGTAATTTATCAAGCAAAACTGCTAAGGGACTGTGTCGAAATGATTTGGGTGTGAAGGGGTAACTGGACCTTATGTGTTGATTTTTAGAAAAGCCAGGCCCTCCTCGTCATAAATGTTTTTTCTTTGGACACACCCTTTGACTTAGAAAAGACCTGCAGCACCCACCCTCCCATTTCACTAAATAATTATGTATTTTGGGTGGAAACCAGGATTTGCTTTGTTTTTTACCTGTTTGTTATTTAATAATGTTAATAGCTATAGTGCGTAGTTTCTGTCTCCCCCATGAGGAATTCTAAGAAATGACAACAACACTGTTGGCGGGGCCACATGATACAAGTCTTCCGTGATCGCGCATGTGCACGTTCTGCTACGACAGTGTTCTAAAGCTGTGGTAGGGAGAAAAAAAAGAAATAATGTTACGGACCCAAGAGAGGGGTAATATTCAGAGAAAAAAAACTTTTTAAGATTAAAGTCGTAAATTTACGGAAAAAGAACTCGGATATTCCATGAGATTAAAGCGTTAAATTTGGAATTACTTCTCTGCAGTTTTCACACTTTGCAAAGTCATCCAGTGGGCCTGATTGGACCCTTTGGCGGGCCGGTTCTGGCCCACGGGGCGTATGTTTGACGCCCCTGCCGTCAGAGGGAACACCACACCCCTGGCGGTCACTGTCTTCCTCTTGGCGTGCTCGTGGTAAGTGATGGCATCACGGATCATGTTCTCCAGGAACACCTTCAGCACACCGCGGCTCTCCTCGTAGATCAGACCGGAGATGTGCTTCACTGGGCTAAGGTGATCTCCTGGACGTTATCACGGAGCGCTTCACGGTTTCTGCTTCACGTTACCGCTGCATCGCTTCCTGATTTCCCAAACTACAGAAGCGGCTTGAGGCCCGAATCACAGAACATTTTTTACAATTTTTTTTTGCAAAAATAAATAACTGTTTTTTTTAAAACTGCATAATGGACAAGTGATCCGTGTGCAGAACACGTATTTTTAGAGATCAAAAACAGATGTCTGACCTGTGGATTTAATGCAGCTACCAACAGTTTACATTGGTAAATTACCATCACTGCTAAAATGTTCTGCCTTCACTCTGATTTCCTCATGGGCTTTCAACGAACTCTGATTACACCCAGCAGTGGAGATGTTTTGACGCTACACAGGGCTGTTTCCCATCATCAGATTTCAAGATTTCTTTCCCGCTTTGCCTTTGATGTGTAACTCCTAAATCTGCCTTAAGGGTGTTGTCATGTGGCAGCGGGCCCAGTGACTTCCAAACTGCTCCGACGAAAGAAAAAGACAAAACAGAGCATGACGTGAATCCCTGGGGAAAATGAGTGCAGTGGCAACAATGACACTGTTTTCCTAACATTTAAAAGCGTCATGGCAATTACAGATTATACAGTCATGCAAAAAGGCTACAGGTTGGTTGTCTCTCCAGCTGCCAACACAACAAATGAAAAATCACACTATGTTGTGCAGACAAACCTGATTTCTCAGTGGTGTCTTTTGAAAGAAAAAGTGATTATTCCCTGATTAGCCAGATCAGTGATAAGAGCTTTCTTTATCTTCTGACTTTCACCTGATAATGAGGGGTTAATAATTTAACACACACTCAAAAAGCAATCCCCCCTCCCCTCCACACACACGTCCATACTTAATCCGCAGACTATTAGCTGATGAGAAAGAATTAGTGCTTGGTAAATTAGTTAATTAGATAATGAATGAACACACTTAACTACATTCTGTTCTTGTGAAATCAGAGCAGGAGAGAGAGAAAGGGACACGGGAAAATTATCAGATAACAAGAAAGAAGGACAAAAGATAGAGAGAAAAAAAAGGAAGGAGAGAGAGTCAGATCAAGGCATCTGGTGACGTTAATGTTTGCCTCCGAATGATCTGAGAGCGAGCTCTGGAGACATAGTCTGGCTAAAATAAACACACACACGCATGCGCACATGCACGCACACGCGCACCCGCGCGCACACACACACACACACACACACACGCAGTATCCCTCACCGTCTTACTCAAAAACACCACCCATTAGGAGGTGTTCATGCACTCGAACACACTTGGCACACAGTTGCACAAACCCATACGCACCCATGCTACAAGCCTGCATGCGTACAAACACACACACACACACACACACACACACACACACACACACACACACACACACACACACACACACACACACACACGATAAGAAAACAATGTTAGACAGGCAGTTTATCATAAGGGCAGGAAGCGACAGAGAAAGATTAGAGACCATCCCTGTATTCACAAGAACATAAACACTGTGTGTGTGTGTGTGTGTGTGTGTGTGTGTGTGTGTGTGTGTGTATGTGTGTGTGTGTGTGCGTGTGTGTGTGCGTGTGCGCGTGTGCATGTCTGCAAGATTTCCAGCAAATGACTCAGAGGGAAAAAAGGTAATTTTGTGGAATTACATTTAGATTAGGTTGACATGAACTTTGCGTCTTTTGTGTGTGTGTGTGTGTGTGTGTGTGTGTGTTTGACCATATCTAATGACATTATGTTTGTTAATATATGTATCATATAATCCTTGTGCATTTAATCTCTTTCACTTATATCCCTGCATATATACATTTTGTGTGTGCATGTGCGCATGTGTGTGTGTGTGTGTGTGTGTGTGTGTGTGTGTGTCTGTTCATTTCCACGGTGAATGCAGTGTTTAAGGCTGTTTATATGTTAATGAGATCTGTCATCTAGAACATAATAGCTTTACTAATGTAATCACAGCCATTATCACGCTTGTGATCTCTGTCTCAGACATTATCGCTGATGTCACATGCTTGTCAATGCTGCTGGGATCCTCTGACAGTGTCCCCGTCACTTCTACAACGCACCGGTCACTCGCACGCCGTTGCTGTTTCCCGTGCTTCCTCAGCTTTTCACAGTCAAGGAATTATGTCATTCGGAAAATTTAATTGAAAAGACAGCCATGTAATCCTCACGTTTTAAACTGGCTCATTTACATGTGTGTACATGGCCACATACATACAGTACATGTGTGTGTGCCTGGGATGGGTGGTGTTGCCTATAGCTCAGACATACTGTATACTGTAGGTTTGCTAAAATATCTGAAATATTTTAGGGTGTACAGCAAAAGCTTGCAGATGTGAATACTTCAGTATTTGTTGTAAGCATGAATATGGCTGGGCGGTATGGCCAAAATCTTCCCCGATATACTGTGGGTCATTTCACATCTTAACGATATATCACGATATGACACGAAAACGACATATAAACATCTTTTCATATTCTATTTTGCCTGGAAACGCTTCCAACACGCTTGCATGTTGCGTGAAAAATAGGCGTCGGTCCTATTTCTAGCATGCACGCAATCTGAGACGGGCGTGTCACGCAGGCAGTGTGAAAGAGGCCTTAGTCTCGCATTGTCAGACCTTTCTCCACAGCGCTGTGGAGGAGGGTCTGGCTAGTCCACACAGAGAAAAACATGCTCATCACAAGCGTCTTGGGCGGTGCTAAGCGCCGGATGGAGCAATGGTGCCGCTGCAAAATAGCCTCGGGAAGGAACTTGTTTTGGTGGAACGTGTGTACGTTCAAAGGTTGTTTTAGTCGTACAACAGAAAACTCAGATTGGACAGATAGTCTAGCTAGCTGTCTGACATCCGGCAGAATTTCCGGCGGCACCAGAGCAATCCTGGAAGTGGAACATCACGGATATAGACTAGCAAACCTTAGATAAATATTGCTGTGTAGGTCAGCACATTTTCTGACTTAATGACTTTTCTTCACTTGTGCTACATAAGTCACATAAAGCTGATGTGGCAAATGTGTTAGCCAACAATTGTCTGTTTACATATCCAGCAGATACAGAGCAATATTTGTTTGCAATTGTGGTCTCTGGCCACCTCGCAAGTCCAATATTCAGTCTCTTTGTAGCTCTGTTTTGGTCTCCACTAACTTCGAAAAGAAATATCTGGCTGTTTAGCTGCTAAATTCTTCACCAGCAAGTCACTTTGTCAACTTTGTCTGCTGTTTGGTACTGGTGCTGAGCTTTTTCTCTGGAAACAGCTGCCTGCTGCAACTGGAAACAGGGGTGATGATCTTGGGAAATGAGGTTACATAAATATGACGACTACACCTCTGACAAAATGATGAGGCTCATCCATCCGAAATCTCCACGATAGAGTAAAGAAAAAAAACTATTGAGTGGTTATTATCTAGGGGTATAGTGAATGAGTGGACACATCCATCTTCCATCCATCAATATATAAACTCCTCTCCATAGTTTCTCACTTTGTTGACTCTCAGTGGATGTTGACAGACTTAAATCTCTTTGCAAGGCTAATAACCAGCCTAAATATAATCAACTTCTCATTGAAATGCTGTTTACTTCTAATTTTGTTGCGTGAAAGTTGTCACGTTATAGAAAACCGAACATTGGCACAAAATATGAGTGCAAATCATGGCTAAAAGCTACCCTCAGGTATCATAAAAATCTACACTAAAATACCATTTTGCACTAATCCGCCACGCCGTGTACAACAACAGAACAAACTACCTCACATTAAAGCCACAGAGTGCTTCATGGTATTTTATTGTACTCTCTTCGGAACTGTCATAAGCCAGCTAACCAAGCTTCATGGCACCTTGCAGAGCCAAAACTACCTGTTGTACAATGGGCTGACGACTACAGAAACACAAGAAATAATGAATGATTAAAAGCCAACTATCCCCCTTCAGTGGCATAAACAAACTCTCCTGCTGTTCTTACATGACCTCGTCTACTCTGCTGCACCACTCCTCCTGTCCTCCTTTTCCTTCAACCAATCTCTCTCGCTGCCTCGATGTGTGTGTGTGTGTGTGTGTGTGTGTGTGTGTGTGTGTGTGTGTGTGTGTGTGTGTGTGTGTGTGTATGCTTTTGCCTGCCAGCATTAGCAAGCTGTACTGGACACACAGACACACAGATAAACACACACACACACACACACACACACACACACACATTACTGCCTGCCAGTTTGTATATATGCAAGACAGACGAAGGAGCAGCATGTGTGTGTGTGTGTGTGTGTGTGTGTGTGTGTGTGTGTGTGTGTGTGTGTGTGTGCGTGTGTAAGTGAGTGCGTGTCTGAAGAAGATAATACAATTTTTGGGACTCCGGCAGCAGTACCTCTTTTTCTATGTTGCTATGGTAACAAGCTCCGGACCAGAGAGTGAGAGCGAGAAAGATGGATAGAGAGACCCCCAAGGACACACACACACACACACACACACACACACACACACACACACACACACACTGCAAACATGCCTCCACACCACCTTCTCCTTCTCTCTCTCTCTGTCTCAGACAAAGCATTTCCAGCCAATTATCCGGCCCCGGCACATGAAGGGTTAACAGCTGCTCGGTGTCTGTACCACAGAGATTTTACCTCGAGCCATTTGGTCTTGGCGCTGCACACTATTCTGCGGCGTTACATGTACGCCAACTGTGTGAAATAGCATTCTCTCATTGTGGGAAACGGCAATACCAGCGCCCCCCACCACCACCACCAGACACACACACACACACACACACACACACACTCACTCACTCACATCTGTGTGTCTATTAATGTCATTGTAATTCCTTAATTAGTTCATCTTTGGTGAGCCAGAATCAATATATGACTGTGTATTTTGTTTCAGTTGATCTGAATACCATCATTCTAATAGAATAAAGCACAATCAACATTCCTTTATCATTGCTTAGATGGTAAATCAATATTGTAATATTCATATGCACTAATGTCATCACTGTTAAGTCAAAATCAATTAACCGGTTTATTACAATAGCTCAGAATCAATATATTTTAGCATTACACTAACTCAGAAATGGAAGATATGTGTCAGTGTGCGTCATTAAGTTTGCCAAAGTGCACTTGCAGCTTAAGTCTGTTTTCCTTTTCATAATTACACATCCAGCATACCCCACCAACTCCTGGGGGAAATATATCTGGCTCTTTAGCTGATAAATATTCACCAGCTAGTTGCTAACTTTGTCTGCTGTTGGGTGCTAGACAGGTAGTATATACCAGAGCTTTTTCCGAAAAAAAAAAAAGCAGTGAAAATAAAGTTGGGAGCCGTAAAACCAAAACAATGGGGTAGTTACAAAAAAGCACATTTAAATAAATTGTATATTTATTATTCATAGTCCATGCACGTTAAATATACAGTAGTGGGTATCTCAAAGCAGCGTAGATCAAATTATTGCTAAACAGCAGGATACAAAAATTCTTTTTCATCGTTAAAGTCTTATATACCCAATTGTGTCAACCCTGGAGAAAGCACAGCCTCTGCCACGGTTACAAAGTGGCAGGACTACTGTCATTTCGATCAGACAGATCGAAAGAAATGACCTTTTCTGTGAACTTTTAGTTTCTATACCGGCAACAACACTCAGAATACAGAAAATGTGCAGAGAATTTTTAAACACATAAACCTCAATAAAGCACCCAGACCAGATAGTTTGACCAGCTGGCTTTTGAAAACATTATATAGACAGCTGTCAGGGATCTCTTGTGAGCACTTTAATCGCTCACTGCAGGTGAATGGAAAGTTTTTTTTTTATCTTATGTCCGAGAAGCGCAGTCCGGCCCGGTGGCATTAACTTCAGCCACTAAACAGTTCTCAGAGTGGATACAATGCCAAGCCAACGGCTCCATGAACCCACGTGTGGGTGATACAGGTATCCTATACCATGCTTATTCATACAAATAAAAGCCAGGCCAGGGTTTACTGGCTTCTCAAGTGCACTCAAAATGCAGTGGAAGTCCATCTTGTGGGCCACAAGGCTGAATGTAAACCTTCAGCTGAGCCTGTGAATTCTGCCTTTCCTAACACTGTATATCACTATCGGATCTGTCTCTACAGAAAAGCCCTGAGGGTTCTGTATTATCAGCAGCGCTGTTTACTTTGCATACAGATGACTGCAGGAGTGGAGACCCTGCATATGTTCTCTCTGAAACACTGATGGCACCGTAATCCAGGACGCGTTTAAGAGGCTCCTGAGTGCCATTGGTGCTTTTGCTTCCTAGAGGAAAAGCAATCACCTCGATCTGAGAGCATCCAAAACAACGGGAATGGTTATAGGCTTCCCGTGTAACCCACAGGCCCCATCAAATTTGACAGCGGATAGCCAGGCCATTGAGCAGGTGGATGAGTGTAAGTACTTGAGCACTAAACCTGGCCATGGGCTTTACTTTTAAGAGCAATGATGAACAGAGCCTCTCAAGATTCCAAAATCAATCAATTTATTTGTCACATGAAATTGTACAAGGTGCATTTCCAGTGAAATGTCCCATCAGCTTCTTAAACCTGTGCATGATTCATCATAAAGCAGAATGTGGCCGAGAAGTCGCAGTCGGGGCTCAAGTCCTCCACGCCAGGGCTGCACAATTAATCGCAATATGGACTAGTGCAATATCCATATCACAGGGGGAGGGGCGCAATATTTGTTAAAGGCAAAAAATGTGTCAACCCATTCTGAATTAAGTATTGTGGTGCTGCAGAGTAGAGGGCTGCATTGGGATTGGGTCCCGCGGGATCAGGATGTAGCCTGGAACCCCCCCCACGCCAGCAGACACCATAGATAGGATATATATATATATATATACTGACAGTATATACTGTATATATATGAGCAGACCCCAGCAGCTTTTTGGCAGTTTGCAGATTATCTGTATCAGCGTTTTATTTGCCTGATAATCGATAAAGTTAATTAAAGGACAAATCCGGTGGAAAATGAACCTAGGGGTTAATAACATGTTTTCCGAGCCGACCGTTCTCTGGGATATGTTTACATTCTAATCGAATGTGACCAGTTTTATCGCAAATCGCTAATTACCTTATAACGCTAGTCGTCGGGGCACGGGTAAAGTAAAAAGAAATCTCTATTTCTATACCACTAACAAGGCTCAAAATAGCACCACACTTCCACGGTAGCATAATGAGGGTCCCTACATATAAGCCGAAGCATTGAGAACTTTGTAAGTGTACAGACAGTTTATTAAAAAGATAGATTATAAAGACAGTACCGTTGGGTATACAGGCAGGCGCCATCTTGGGAAAACCGTCACGACCAGTTGAATGAAGAACGCTGTGCAACGTGAGCTGAACTGAATGCACGTTGCACGGCATTCGTTCGTAATAAGGTAATTTGCGGTTTGCGATAAAACTGGTCACAATCGATAAGCATGAAAACATATCCCAGAGAACGGTGAACTCGGTACACGTGTGTTATTAACCCCTAGGATCATTTTGCGCCAGATTTTTCCTTTAAGTAAAATGTGCGCTACTTTGGCTCCGCCACAGCTCTGTCTGTTCCACTGCTTCTGTTTCACTCACCACTGAGTCTGACTTAATCGATCTGTTCGTCACATCTTTGTTTGGTACAGATCCTCGCAAAAATCACACTATAATCATTTTCAATTTTAATATTTTTCACCGAAAATGAGAATAATGATACAAAACGACGGGTAGTCATGGGATTGCCACAGCGATAGCCTTTTGATAGTTTGAGCTTATCTTCTCCATCTTTTCTTCTGTGTTTACATTTGAAAAGAGGCTCTTCATGAGAAAATACAGGTGTCTAAATTTGCAAAAGTCTGTGCCACAGGCCTTTTACATTCTTTTACTGAATTAGTGTTTAGGTTTGACATCTTTGCCTGGTTTGTATCGCTGTCTGAGCCCCAAACAAGAAGACTGTTAGTGGAAAAATCATCAAGCAAGATCTGTCCAACCTCACAGCCGTTTACAACAAATTGATTCTTAGGAAAGACTTAACAATACCTGTAGACTCATACCATATACTAACATAACTGCTGCCAATGGGTGATAGATTCAGCCCTGTGGATTTTACAACATATGCCAGGAACAGACCATTTCCGAGATGATCACGTAGTCAGACTAGTGTATGTATACTGTCATGTGACATGTCTTCCTGTGATTTTGCCAAGGGAAAATAGCAGACTAGAAGTTGGACTGTGGCTAATCAAAGCTTTCTGTCCTTTACGGGTTGTGTGAGGGATGTGCTAGAGACAGACTCCACCTGGCACTCGGCAGCACCAACAAAATCATTCCTCGTTCGTTGACAGTTGAGTGCAGTAGAGCGTTCTTTTACGGTCACGGAATTCATTGTAAAAGTTGTCAATCAAGGTGAGAGATTGAGGTGTACTTTTCCAACAACAAAAAATCAAGTTCAAACTAATTTGTAATAAACATGTAATTGGTTGAATGCACCCTACGTAGACAGCCGTATCCTAAACTTGTTGTAGAATGAATGTTGTTCTGTTCATTCATGGTTCCTCTGCTGCCTCACTAGCTAATGTTACTAAAAAGGCAAATACATTTTAACAGTCAGCAAACTGCCATACCTTTATCAATGATTTTTCCATCTATGGTTTAAAATCAAAAATTCTTCCACAGATTACTTCTCCGATGGTTTGGTGTCATGATTATTTCAAGAGCATGGCTTGCTAGTTTTCTCCATTTGTGTTTACTGCAAGGGCAACAGAGCACACCTACACTAAAAATTGGGAATTTGAACAAATTAGTTTAGCTGTAATATTTCATTTTTTTCCTACTTTCAAACATTCAAATTTCACAGCTCCCTGAATGAGCTCATACGAACAATTTATGGAGTTCTGTTAGACATATCTAGTGTTATGGCTAAGCTCTACTACAGTCTCTTTAATCAGTTACTACTACAACTAAAAATACATTACATTACCAACACCATACGTGTGCAGCAATGTGTTGGACAATAACAGTATAGTGCCTCAAAAACCTCAGTGCAAAGGCTCAAAATGTTAAATAAATAAAAAACTAAATAAAAAAAGACAGGCAGTCATTTTTTTTAAAAAAAACGTCAAACAAAAAACTAGCTTTGAAGATGTGAATGAACTGTGATTATGAGCTGAGGTGAAAACACGCCGCCTCAGATATGAGCTTCAACATATGTCATCAAACCATTTAAATGACAAATCTCAGAGGATCAAACATCCTCTGTTTCTTTGTCTGTTTGTCTAGCGGAGCTGTACCTGGGGGCTCCAGGAAAAGGGCCTGACACGACAGCCGTTGTTTTCTAGGTCAGTTCTTCTTGCATGGCAGACCATCAAGGCCATCCACGTACCTGGGCGCTACACGGGGGATATGGTGTTTTGAGAAGTCTCGTTCTTCAGCAGATTCAGACAGACAAGGACTTTGTGTTCTGTCAGTGTGAAAACGTCAGACGGAACCTGGAATCTGTTATGTGTTGTTATCCCTTCACAGGCACAGGCTGGCTCGTGGTGCTGTGGCGTTACACACTGACACAGCCAGCCCCTGAAGAGAAGAAACACCCACCAGGGTAGAGTCAGACTGAAAGATCAGTTTGTCAATACACTAGGCAGACATTGTCCTGCTGTTACAAGTTGGGTATCATCCAGTCAGTGTGATCCCTCTAAAATGATACGGTTAGTCGAATTGATCCATAGTATTAGGGGAGGATTTAAATCTTGAAGCAATAGTTCAACATATTGTCTTCCTGCTGAGAGTTAGGCAAGAAGATTGACTCTTGTGTCTGTACGTAAATATGAAGACTGTTAGCTTAGCATAAAGACTGAAAACAGCTAATCTGGATCTGTCCAAAGGTTAAAAAAAAAAACAACCATTAACAAATAAAGCCACAAACTGTTGCTTTTACATTTTGGTTTTGTGCAAACTAAACAACCAAAATTGAATCTGTTAACTGAGCTAGGTGGATTTTATCAGCTTTGAACAGAGCCAAGCTATCCGTTTCCCCTTTATCCTTATGCCAAGTTAAGCTAACGGTCTCCTAAAACAGCTAACCTGGATCTGTCCAAAGGTAAAAATCCTTAACACATAACGCCACAAACTGTTTCTTTTACATCTTGGTTTTGTACAAATCAAACAAACAAAATTAAATGTGCTAACTGAACTTAAGGTGTGCTAGGTGAATGGTATTAGCATGAACAGAGCCAAGCTGTTATCTCTTTATCCTTATGTCAAGTTAAGCTAACGTTCTCCTAGCTCTAGCTTCATATTTAGCATACAGACATGAGAGTGGTATCTTCTGAGCTAACTCTCGGCATGAAGGCAAAAAAAATAGTTTTCCTAAAATGTCATTGTCATTGGATTAAATAGTACATATCAATATTAATGAATAGATACCATATCTATTATGATTTTATTTCTATGATCCTAGATTTCAGTAGAAACATTTACTTGGTTTCAGCACAGCTCAAGAAGTCAGGTCAAATGTACTTACTTTACAGCCCAAAGTCACAAATCAGATATTTGCCTCCAAGGGCTTTACAATACAGTATGTACCTTACAACATACAACACCCTCGGTTCAGATAAGTAGAACCTCCTTTAACAGAAACATAAAAGAGCAGATATCTAAGTGATAAAACCCCTAAAGATACTGAACAGTGCCACAAACTATTTATCCTACTTATCTGAAACTTCCCACCAGATATTATCAGTGTAAATATCAATCAGACTACTCACAAGCCAGTGAACAAGTGAGCAGGCAAGTTGCAAGTACAGTATACCACACATCTCAAAGGTTACTGGAAGGGAGCCGTGAATCAGGCAGCTGCTAAACAGCAGCCTTGGCCTTTTCAAGGAATCAGACACGGGTCACTGTTTCTCTCAGTGATGGAGTGGAAGCGGAACTAAAGAAGAAGTGGGACTGATGGCCATTTTGTTGAAATTGAAGCATTCACAATTCCAAAAAAATTATTTTTTCAGCTATCAAGAGAAGACACATTTAATCCTTAAATTGTGATTCATCAGTTCCAATCCACACCACCAATGGAGCACCAATGACAAAAATGTTAGCTGTCTGTGTAAAACTGAGAGGTAAAAAAAAAGGGTTGTCTGACTTTTTTTAGGGCTCGCTAACAACTTCTGAAAAAGATAATAAAGAAAAAAATCTCCAGAAAGTAATTACAGCTGGATTCTGGGCACAGCGCTTTTGGGATCTCCTTTTAGTCTCTAGAAATAGGAAAGTCGAACATTATCTCTGACTAAAATAACTAAAGCATGATATTATAAAATAAATGAGGAAAATATTACAAATCCCCATGAAGCCAGAAGACTTCAGTCTGAAGGATTTACTCTGATAACATGGTGATTATACTGAGAGAACAAGAGCGATAAGAGAAGAAAACCTGAGAGAAAAATAAGACGTAGGAATGAAAAGAACAAAGGAAGACAAAGAGTTGAAGAGAAAGGACGGCATTAACAGCGTATAGAGAGATGGTGGGTATCATGTGTTTAGGTGAGATCTTGTGGGAGGTATTATGTACGTTAGGATTTGTGTTTATGTGTTGTTATAGCATTAACAATTTGACCTGGTTTCTTCCTTTATTTCTTTCTTTCTTTTGAGGTTCGAGCCCCGTGAGGTCGGAGACTCAATTGTTTTTGCTCAGGTTTCTCATCCTATTATTCTCCTCCTGCTGTTTCACACTGTCCCCCCGGGAGCCCGGAGACTTGTGTATAACTACATATCTAATGGTGTGCAAATGCTTCAAAACAAATGTTGCTCCTATTTGCCTAATGGTGGCGCTAAAAATAATACCCAGAGCCCTAAATCTCCCCTGCTGTAACTATTAATGTGTACTACTTAAATACAAATACACCTATCAACATTTTCATACATGTATAGTATTACCTTTAAGTGAATAGTTTATTATTATGGTTTCACCGTCTCAAAATTACATGGGATTAATTCTTTATTTATATCCAAATAATAAATAAAAAACTGTTTAGGGAGTGCACAAAAAAGATTATGGGCAGAGGCAAGGTATTATGTTTTTCATCCCAGATTTCCATTTTATATTGTGGTGGCAATGTCAAAACTCTTTCCACTCTTAACATGGCTTGCACAGGGGTACATCATTTTAAATCCTTTTGAAAAACATTCTAATAATTCCGTGCTGTTATTTCTTTGAGAAATTAGGGGTAGGGTGTTGCGGTTTTTTACTTAGTCAAGCGAATGAGTATGTTTTTTTATTTCTTTTTAAGAACTGAACCTTTGGTTAAAGCTCTCCTCCCTACCTTATTCATTTTTGTACACTCTCTTAGCCTACCATTTGATTGAATTACACTATGCCAGTGGGTTGTCATTTTTAAGGACTTTTTTTAAATGTCTTGAAGAATGCATGCAATAGTATCTGTTTAACACAAGAAAAATTCAGCAGATTTAGCAAAACAAATTTGCAGAATGTTGAGCTTACTTTACTTTAGAGCAAACTTTATAATAATAATAATTTGTCTGCAAAAATATGTTTTCCTTTTTTTTATCCCTTTAATCATTGGGTGACCCCTTAGATGCATCTTGCTGTGTTCTTACTATGCAATGCACAACAATTATACTACAATGACAACATAAGCATTTTGTATAATGTTCAGGTATGATCAGACAACATACAGTTACTCGATAAACAATTTATTTCATCAGTTGCTGGTTGTATTTAGCCGCTACAGAGCTCCAGGACGCCGGCTACCAGTGGCAGGTGTTTAGCCGACAGATGAGGGTCCTTTCAGGGGACATGTAGTGGAGTTTAGCCAGAAAAAGGGAGCATCATGGGGCAAGGTTTAAGTTTAGGCACCAAAATGACTAGTTAAGTTTAGGAAAAAGATTGTGGTTTGGATTAAAACACTCCCGAGGAACGAACTAGCGTTTCCTGGGTGAAAGTATTATGTTTTCGTCGCAAAGTGAACTCCGCTCTCCGACTTGAACACGCTGTGTTTTATGTTGACAACACGTTGTGCTAATTCATTTTGATATTTACCAGTGAATATGGAAGTTAATATATAAGTGTTTTGGCATGGCTGGCTAAGTGGCACTATCCATTCTTGTATGTTTTGTTTTGCATGATCAAAAAACATCCCCCCCCCCCTCTGCTTTTTTCACAAATCGCACCCTGCCTGTGTGTGTGTGTGTGTGTGTGTGTGTGTGTGTGTGTGTGTGTGTGTGTGTGTGTGTGTGTGTGTGTGTACACGGTACACTTGACGCTCATAGAAGACTCACTGGGAACTGGGAATAAGGAATTGTCCACGTACTACCCAAAATGTATCAGGTCCTGAGTTGAAAATTCCTGAGAGCTGAAAAATGTCCTGCTACTACTTTCAAAAATCACGCTGATGAATCATGCTTCAGTTAACTTCATCCGTCTTCATTTGTGTGTGCGAGCCAAACTTAATGAAACTCAAACACAGCAGGCCATCAGATACACAAAACAATACCACAGGATCAATACACATTTAGACAGCCTGTGCGTGGTTTCAGATGCTCAGACACATTTAATGCAAATTACACACACAAACCCACAAATCAGACTCACACACACACACTTAGCGTATTGATTGAGCTCCCTGTTGGCCATTTTTTCCCACTAGCTGTATGGGCAGAGTGAAGGCTTACAGCTTGCAGTCTGGGCTCGCCAATCCACTGCCATCTATCTACAGGTTAATGAGGCTCAACTAAGGTTTTTTCTTTTCTCTCATTTTACTTTTTTTTTTTACTGTGCTTAGCAGTAGTGTAGTCAGGATAACACACAATTATTAGGAATATATAATAACCTAGGATAACATGGACTGTATTTAAAAATGGTCAGTCCTCACTGAAAATCAAAGAATGTAGGAAAGAGAGTTAACTGACGACGACTACGTCATATCCATTTCCAGCAAAACAGACCCACAGCAGAAGATCCATGTTATCTACTTCTTTACAAATGAAATAAATGTCAGACTGACTGACCGACCTGTGATGTGCATTCTTCTTAGAAAACAATTAGTTTTTAGAAATCTCTCTAGAAGTGTATTATTCCACTTTTGTTTTTGTTAAAGAAGGAAAAGAAAATCGCAATACCCAATACTATCGAATCACAATACTTATAGAATCACAATAAATGAAAATCACAGTACTAATCAAATCGGCACCTATGTTTCTTGAAAGAATAATATATTTCTATGTTATATATATATATATATATATATATTTTTTTATTATACTATAAATTACATTTAATAGTATTGTTAATGTGCTGGGTAAGCAGCAGAAAGGGTGTAAAAACAAGTCTTCATTCTACAACAAATGTTACATGTTTTCCTCTGAGAGCTGTTTCCTAATGTCAAATGTACAACACAAATGAGATTTTTTTCTTTTCTTTTCAAGAATAGGAACTTAAGAGCAAATTCCACTGAGGAGGAGATGTTATAGGTCAACATTTCAAGTGAATGCTAATGGCTCTCACACAGACGCTCCATGAACCCAGCATGGGAGCCTGCCAAAGACCCTGAGACTACAATACCACACACAAAAACCCGGAGACAGACATATGGAGAGACACACTGCTACTGTAAAGCAAAGGAAGCTAAGAGGAATGGAAATACACAAGCTCACACATTCACACAGAAAATAGATCGCTACGTCCCGCTGGCTTTCAGACAGACAAATTGTCTGTCTGAAGATAATAGAGCCTCAGAAGTGAGGATGAGGAGTCGTCCAGAAATCCATCTATTTAAAAGGGAAGATGTGGAAGAAATCAGAGTGAAATGGGAGGGAGTGCAGAAGACATCTCAACATAGTAATAGAGATAGGAGAGTCTCAGACAGAGAGGGGGCATGTTAATTAGGGAGTAGGTTGATAACAAATGTATTAGCAGGCATCTGAAGGAAGGCAGAGGAGAGGAAGAGGGGTGAGGGAGATAGGAAAAGGTTAACAGAAAGAGGAAAGAGAGGGGAGACACTGAAGAAGAAGGCAGAGAGAGACACAGGATAATTATGAAGTAGTTGATAAAGAGGTAATAAATGTCCGGGAGGGGAGCAGGGGTGACAGTGACAGAGGAGCAGTGGAGGAGAAAATGAGGACTGGGATCCTTTTGATAATAAACTTTGAGCATCAAATGAAAAGTTATTACCACTCTTATTTATTAACTTTGGTGAGCAACACTTAAGTAGTGACGTCGTAAGGAAAGAAGAGGAAATTAATAATGGAACGCCCTTTGAAATGGTAAGTGGATATTTTTGCTAACAAAGAAGCTACTTAGCGTTACGTCAACATGGCTACATACACAGGTAATGTACACTGGAAATTATATTCAATACAGTTTAGTATGATATTTAGCTTTACGTGAGCTGAAATTGAATAAATGAACAGTCTGGCAACCAGTTAAAAACAGCACGGTTAATACTGTCTATGCTAACCATAGACTGTATAATATTAATGGACAACGCATCCGGTTCGGCGAAGTGCTGCAAATGCGGAACTGCCTTAAACCTGCATTCTATCTGAATTCCAGCAGGGGGTGACACGTGCGGTTGCAAAAAGAGTTTGGTTTCTGTAGAAGTCTATGAGAAAGTGACCCACTTCTCACTTGATTTATTACCTCAGTAAACATTTTCATAATGAGTTTATGGTCTCAATCGCTAGTTTTATGTCTTCTGCAACACAGAATGATGTTCATTTTTTTAATTATGGTCTCGTTGATTTTAAAATCGGCGATAAAGCAGGGGGTGTTTTAGGGCGTGGCTATGATGTGATTGCCAGTGAAACTGTGTAACGTAACATAGCGTGTAAGCAGCTCCTCCCTCACTCCTCCCTCTCGTCTAAAATAGTCACATCTGCAACCAGGATGGCTGCGCCCGTAACGGCAAAGTCGACGACTCATAGCAGATCTCCACAAACCAATGGGTGACGTCACACATGCTCTGTCCATTAATATTATACAGTCTATGATGCTAACCAGCTAGCTAGAATCGCAAAGCATTGTTAAAAGCTAGGGATACATCGAATCCAGGTTTCGAGTTCGGATTCGGTCGAATATTGGGCTTTTTGACGGGGTTCGGTTTCTGCTGAACCTTAGAATTTTTTTCCACCGAATCGAACCCTACTCGGCTGCTGCTCGTTAGCTAACTTTAGCTTTCTAATTTCACCCACCCAGCATGCCTTCTGTAGTGGAATGGCTTTGAATGACGACCAAAAACACTTGTCTTTTACTGTGAACATTTACTGTTCAACGTGTTTCAGTTTTACTAGAGGTGTGCATCTTCACTGATCTCCCGATTTGATTATCGATTATCATGTCAGCGATTTGATATCTCGATGCATCACGATGCGTCAAATACATTTTTCTATTAAAGCCATATAGGATATTTAATTCATAGCTTTTCAAGCTTAAAAAGCAAAACTTTCTGCAGTGCTCTAATACTAAATAAATTGGATACATAAAACTACAGCACTGAGCACATGGCACTTCCTGAATGTGCAACAGAAAGGTTGTTAGGCATACATTAAATTGTAAACAGAAATAATGGATTATGGCCCGGCCGATTATCGATGCAGCATCGTCCATGTCCACGATTCGATGCATCGATTATTTCATTAATTTCAACACCGCTAAGCTTGACGGACATGTTCTGCATCTAGCGTCTCACGTTCATCTCAGTAAGCTAGCAAGAGTACACAACAGACAACTTCCGTGTAGGCTACTTCAAAATAAAAGCACTTCCTGTGACGGTTTGCAATAAAACTAAATTACTGTTAAACAAATAAGGTTGTGTACCTTACACATATCTGTAAATAGTCAGTTTTGATCACAATATAATTTACCATTTCCTTTAGACTGTTTTAAACTAAACAACATGAATTTCTAATTTAAGTGCTTAAAACAAACATTTCATAACACCTTCATCATACACTGGTTAGCGAAAATTTGCCAAACAAAATTGTCATCATCTGGCGACAGCGATGTGCTTTCCTACAATGTGAAAAGAGCATGTGAATTCAACATTAAGTTGTTACATTTAACTATTTTAGAGGCTGTGGACGTTGTTTACTTCATTCATGTTTAATGGACTGAGGATGGGAGTAGGATTCGGTATCCGGTTTCAGATTCGGCAGAATCTTAACCAGTGGATTCGGTATTCGGCCGAACCCCAAAAATCTGGATTCGGTGCATCCCTATTAAAAGCTAACTGCTGCCTGTGGATAGAAATTAGCTACATCAGTGTCTCCTTTTTCTCAGTTTTCCACCCAAGCTGAGCCTAATAAAATGTAATTGTTTGTGAAAATTGTAACTACAACATACCAGCAGGATTTGAAACCATTACTTTTCAATGTAACGATTTAAAAACTCCATCTAGAATTGTCACATAGAGTTTACTCTTTTGTCTAGAGAACACCCACTTACATTTCAAGTAAGTGTTTCAATATCTCAAATTCATGTTGATATAGGGCTTTATTTAAACACTGGTAAAATGTTGTGCTTTATCTGCATAATCGATACACCCACAAAATAAGGTGTAAAATAAATTTTTACAATCACAATTTTAACATGCAATGTAGACTATAGATCTGTTGGTACATTTTTAGCACAATCAATCATACCAAACAATTCTCCAATTAGTCTGTCAGTCCCAGCATCATAAACATTTTCTAATAACACACTATAAGTTGCTACTTCGATATTTTTTTTTTAAGTACATTTTTGTACACTTTCTGTGGGACGTTAATCAAATATTATGCTTTATTCATTTAGGACATTTCCTTTAAATCTAAATATTAATATTTCCGTTCATTCCCAAGTCCCAAACCATTTAACTACTAATCCCTTCGGCTCTTCCCTTCTCTGGATAGCCCAAGGGAAACGCAGACATACACACAGACTAAGCTGGTCTTTGGGGGGCTGGGTCCTCTCCTTCAGGGGAAATAAGAACCATTGAAAATTCTTCATTTCACCGCATAGTAGTCCTACTTTGTTGAATGTAGTATACATACAAAAAACAATAGGATTTATCATAGTGCAAGATAATACATTACCTTGACATCTTGCGCTACATAATGATACAATGTAACTGCAGTTGTTACAGCATCTCACAAATTTTAGGTGTTATGTGTTTTTTTCTCCATCTTTGGCAGTTCCCATGGATCACCTGTCAATCAAACAGCTTCTGCACTGCACTTTCCAGAGATCACCTGTCAATCAAAACGTGTATGTGATGTCTTTCTCTTCAGTTTTTCTGCTGGCGGAGTTTGAGTTTCTGTAGGTGGCACTCTTTTCTTTGTTTGTCCAGCCATGCTGCTCATGCTAATCAATCATTTCTTCTCTTTAGGACAAACTAACATGGGAGACAACAAACACCCCACTTCCTTGGCTCCACAGGGATTTTCCCTGAAAAGACTTACCTGCATGACATCAAGTGTTTACAGAAGAAAAGTCTTTGATAAACTGGCAGCCAGTTAAGAAAGCTGCTGTGTTATCAAAATCAGTGAATGAGAATGGTACAAAAATGCTGCAGATAATTGCCTGAATTGTGAATTCACTTTTTAAAATGAATAATTTCATGTCCCCACAGCAGCATGTTGAACTTTGCAGTGTACAGTCCTACCTATGCTCAAACATTCAAAATATTGCAGTAAAACATCTCTTTATGGCAGGTAGGACATAGCGGTCCCATGTCAAAAATGCAGGTGTTGTGCTTTGATAAGAGCATCATTAGGCAGTGTGTTAGCAAATGTCTTTAAGGTTCTCGTGTTAACACTGTAGACCAATTACAGTCAAACACAGACTCTCTCCCTCCATCTCTCCGCTTTTGCTCTCTGCGTTTCTCCGGGTCTCGCTGCCTCTTTCTACCCGGTGTAAATAATGTAATTTGTCACAGACAGGCTTCCGTGTAGGAGATGACCTTTCGAAGCCTCACAGTAAATTGGCCTCGGCTAGAAAAGCTACGTCATTAGCCCTCTCCGTCTCTGTCTCACATTTCCTCAACGTCTCCATGCTTTCAAAATCTGTTTTATTAGGTCTGTTTAATTTTAAATTCAGTGCTTAATCTACTGTCCTGTGAGGCTAACTAGCTCTAGCTCTCTGGCTCTTTCTCTGAAATGTGCTACAGTCACACACACAGGCACACACGCACACACAGGCACACACACACACACACACATACATACACAAGCACACACACACACAAAATCGTAAAGCCCTGCCCTGGGGTTTTTTGATTAAAACACTCTCAACTGCTTAGCGAGCCCTGTGAAGTCTCTCTTTTTATTATTAATTTTTTTTTATTTGTGTATGACATTGTTACAAATGCCTGTATTGTTTTTTGTGTCAGACTGTTGACTGTGTATCTAGAGAAGCATCTAATTGTCTGAGAGGGAGACATACAAACCCCTTGCTTAGATAACACTGGCGTTGTGGCTACGTCTACATGGCTATATAAAAGATATAGCACACGGAAAATGATCTTTAATACTGCTGTGTGTAATTATTATTTTTTGTGGGATTAAATATATTACGTAATAGTTAATTACGTAATTACGTAAACGTAATAGTCCAGCAATCAGTTAGACATACACTTGTAACTACAACCAATAAGATGGATTTCTAACAATTCATTTCAAGTGTAAAAATAATTCTTCGTACCAGCAGATCCACTTCAACATATGCCATAGGACATATTGGACTCCTCAGAAGAGATACATCTCTAAAGCCATTCCCACTCCCTATTGCACATTCTGCCAACCTGAACAAACTGGAACTTTCCTGCACATGGTCTGTGAGTGTGAACAGGTGCATGAGTTCTGGCATAAAACAACATCAATAATATCTGATGTGATAGGATGTTGACTTCCTACTGACCCGATTGTTTTGTTATTTAATGACGACTCCATTAATGACGACTAAATTACACCTACTTGGGAGACAGAAGAAAATTTGGGTAGCTGGATCAACTGCGACCAAGAAAATGATAGCTCAGCACTGGCTCACACTAACCTGACTCCGCCAGATGGATTGCTTCGCATTTGCTCGGCATATCCATCTGGGAACATCTAACACTTATGTTGGTGATATATGGGCCAAATCAACCAATCAGATCGACAAAGTTAGCTAAGTTAGTGTAGCTAGCGTTAGTTTGGCTTCAAGGACCTTGCGGTTCTTCTAATGCCATCGTTTAACATACAATTAAGTTAAGTAACGTAGCTAATGTTAACGTTTTTAAACTTACCATTTGTATGTGACATGAACCTCATCAATGACAATCCTCACCAAGTTTTCACGGTACACTTCTGAAGAAGAGCAAAAACATCTTTTCTTCCAGTGCTGTTTTTTGCTCTTCTTTGAATAAAGGAATACTTTCTAATTCAGATAAAACTTGCGCGATAGCTACACTCATCTCATCCGTGGAAGACCGCCATGTTGCGTCACACCTACACCCGCCTCAAAACCAACGCTGATTGGTCAGTCGTTTGGCGAACGGCTCCAAATTTTCTCTATCTCAAGATGCCAGACTGATCTGTGAGTGGAAAACTGGAGCTTGTGAGCTCAGGACAGTCTCACGAAGCTAGGCTCCCCCCCCCCCACAACGCTTTGTATAAAACAGTGGTTGGCGTATTTTCTGGACATAGTTATGCTGGAGCTCTCTACAGCAAGGATTAACAAAGCCAAATCATCGACTATAGACATGGAAAAACGCACAGGCTGGTGTGATGAAACATCAAGGATGCTTTTCCCTCTGCAATCTGCATTTAGTCCTTTATTTATAAATAATATAATAATTATTGCGGGTGGAGGTTTACAAAAGTGGACCTGTGCAGAACATCACAGCATCTTGGTGTTTTCACCATAATGATGTTGGACACAATGCTAAAACATTAGACACAATGCTCAAACATTGAGGTTCAGACGGCTAAACATCCCTCGAACAGACAGACAGGCTTCCAATATGTCTGTAAAGCAAGAATTAGGTCGGCTTACTGCCATCTTTAAATACTCACACACACATTTATATAGATATACAGTCAGAAAGTAGGTATTGGCAATATTCACTGCCAACTACAGCAGAGAGGAGCAAACTACTAGAGCACCGGGTTCAAAGAAAGAAAAAAAAGAAAGCGAGTGCATGTGTTTTTGTGTGCATGCGTTATCATTCCTCAGCACCATGCTTCTCTTGGCAGATGGCTCTGCCAACCTCAGGGCCTGGGGTGTATGTGTGTGTGTGTGTGTGTGTGTGTGTGTGTGTGTGTGTGTGTGTGTGTGTGTGTGTGTATGTGTATTGTCTTGGTATCTTGGGGGCACGAGGGCAGAAGCTACCTGGTGTTGACTGCCAAGACTCTCGCTCTCTCTCACTCTCTCTAAACCCTCCAACACACACACACACACACACACACACACTCCTGCTGATATGTCTTGCCCAGTCACGACTTTTATTATGTATGTGACTGAATTTAGTCTTTTAATAAGGTGCACTGGTTAAAACTTTTTTTGAAAGACGATAATATGATTATTGTCACCAAGCTTATTATTTTTTAAAGAATAGCAGTAGAAGAAGAAATAATTGCGATTAACAATATAATTGTCTCTTTCAGTCAAATTTAAAAATGTTTATTTATTTATTTATTACTTTTCCAAACAAAATAAAGTTTTGAATGAATTCCAGCATACGTCTGACCTAGATAATGTAGCAACACAGGTACACAGCCTATGAAGTAAACCCTGCCTCTTTATTAATATAAAAAACACTATTTTTTTTCTTGAATATGACATGAACATAAAATTGACAATAGTACACTATTATATAGTTTTCCCGACCTTAGATTATGTAAGCAATTAATTGCAGTTAAACAAAGTAATTGCGATTATGTAAAAAAAAATTTAGATTAGACAATTATATAATAGTTGTTACAGGCCTAATCATAGAAAATCACATCACAACATCATCGTGTCACAATTCTGCTGTCTGAATTACTGTACACTGTACTTCATTAACTAATTATGAATTCACATTTCTCAACAAATTATGGAAAACTACTTAAAGCAAATACTTGATTAACTAAATCCCTAATTCCTTATTAGTTTTAACAACAAATTAGAGAATGTAATTTCAAGCAGGATCTTCATTAACTAATTTGACCCATTCCTAATTCACTTCTCACAGCAAATGAATAAATGTGATCTGAGGCAAACAGTTTGAATAATTCATAACTAAATAAACAAAGAAATACACATTTCAGATTACCATGCACTTCGTATTGTGATGAGCAGCCATTTTCAGCTGTGCTGATACATATCTGATGGCTATTACAATGTCTTGTAATTTGTCGTTCTCTGTGGGTTAGAATGTGGTCCAAAAACTCTACAGCAGCTCACCTTGCTCATATCTCTCCACTGTGTATTCTCTGATAAAAAAATAAAAAAATAAATAAAAAACAACAACAAAGTAATCTTTAAAAAAAGACACTCTGGAGCCATAAGTACACAGATAAATAGGACTATTAAAAGGTGGGAAACTCTGCCAATATTAGAACAAGCAGCTACAACAGTGATCTGATCCCATGGGAAAGATCCGGTACAGTTATGCATGCTATTCTGCTTTATAGTCTAATTAGTAGTTACAAGGCTTTTAGTCACATATATTGACAATACGAATGCGTTTTTGTACACCATTAACTGAAAATAATATCTCAACACAGTGCAACAATCTCCATTTCTGCTTATTCGGTAAGTGAACTGTTTTTAACAGCTTTTGATGTGGGAAACACTCACTTCTATTCTATAAGTCTTTTTTAATAAAGATATTGCAGCTCAGAGAGACATACCTCAGCATAAGCTATTGCACCTCATTGAGCCACTGAGTCACTGGGTCTGATCATCTGATGTTTGTCATGGTGATTTGCTGTGTGTGAATGTTGTTTCAATTACAGTTTCATTATGCATTGTATTTTCTAAGACATTACTAGTAAATAAATAAACACACAAACAAAAACAAACTCTACTTCATTGATTATAAAAGATATATAAAGTGTGATGGTTTAGCTAAGGATTTGATGTTTCTAGTCAACAATTACCTAGTAATCTGATTTATTTAAAGATTTAATTTAAATCCTTATCCAAGTCAATAGGTAAAGTAAAAGTTTGACTTCTGGAGATAATGCTGGTATAGCTAATAGCCATATCTTTTTAATGAGCCCTGTGGCCTTTTGGCTAATTATTCACGGCATGCAGGTTATGCAGTTATAAACACGTGGTTAACGTCACTGTTATAAACACGTGGTTAACGTTGTCACTGTTGTAAACATGGTTAACGTTGTCACTGTTATAAACACGTGGTTAACATTGTCACTGTTGTAAACATGGTTAACGTCACCGTTATAAACATGTGGTTAATGTTGTCGCCGTTTGAAATACATGGTTAACATTGTCGCAGTTTTAAACAAGTGGTTAACGTTGTAGCTGTTGTAAACATGGTTAACGTCACTGTTATAAACACGTGGTTACAGTTGTCGTAGTTGTAAACATGGTTAACGTCACTGTTAAAAACATGTGGTTACAGTTGTCGAAGTTGTAAACATGGTTAACGTCACTGTTATAAACACATGGTTAATGTTGTCGCTGTTGTAAACATGGTTAATGTCACTGTTATAAACACGTGGTTAATGTCGCTGTTGTAAACATGGTTAACGTCACTGTTATAAACACATGGTTAACGTTGCCGCTGTTGTAAACATGGTTAACATTGTCACTGTTATAAACACGTGGTTAACGTTGTCGCTGTTGTAAACATGGTTAACATTGTCACTGTTATAAACACGTGGTTAATGTCGCTGTTGTAAACACGTGGTTAATGTCACTGCTGTAAACATGGTTAACGTCACTGTTATAAACACGTGGTGAATTAAAACAAAACTACTTGGTTAGGTTTAGAAAAAGATCATTGTTTGGGTTAAAATAAGGATGTTTGTTCTGTTATTTAAGTTACGTAGGTGAGTTAAAGCAACACTATGTAACTTTTCCCTCTTCGGTCCCCCTACAGGTTGTCTCATTGGAACTACAGCCGCGCAAGCTGTAGTTCCAATGAGACATGTACATTTTGTAAAAAAGAAGTCAGCATTGACTTTTGGTTTCAAACCATTTATCTACCCTAACCTCATGCCTACGCAGACTTCCGCAGACTTTGATTAGAAATGTAATTTTAAGGAGACAGGGCTGGTAATAATCATTGGAGTCTCTAAAGTTATTTATGGAAAGAATGGTGATATTCTCAGCCAATGCTAGCAGTAATGTCGCTGATAATTAAGTGCTTTCTTAAACTTAAAAAAAATACAATCATACAATATCCACGTTATGGGGATTCCTGAGGGGGCAAAGGGGATGCGTGGCACAATAAAGTTCTTTCAGAGTTGGTTACCAGAGTTCCTCCACCTGCAGACTAAGTTAGCTTACATTAAACTGGAGCAGATAAAGCACACCTGTGCCTTTGGCCAGTGTTTATTATATTTCATTATTTCTCCAACATGGGACATGTAACATATAAAAAGGTGAAGTTGATGCTCTGGGAACGTGGCATATTTCAGAACATATGCATTACCTGATCCTGCTGAGGTGCAAATTATGGCTGATGAAGCCTAAAAGACCTTCGACATCCTCAAAGAAGTTGCAGAATTCAAATCTCCCCTGGAGTAGACAGATGGCATGACTGCCTGACTATAATTTGTTGTGTTGGTGTCACACAGTATGTATTATAATGTATGCCACGTAGTTTTACAGCCAAGAGTTGCCCTTTAAATTGCTTAATTGTGCCAAATATAACTTGCAATTCAACATTACACAAGGTTATTGTACATCTGTTGAAGAAATGTTCAAGCAAATCTAAGCACTTTGTCTATGAATATGGTGATAGAATGTCTGACTAAATTCATTTTAAGATAACAATATAATTAAAATGTATAATTATAAAATGATCAAATCATTAGTTAGTGTTTAGTGAGTTTAATTAGTTCAGGATGTTTCTAAGATATTAGTGATATTTTCAGTCCCCTTTCTACACATTTATTTTCTTCTGCAATAAAAGAATGATGCATGGTTTTATTGTTTTTAATTGCTTTTAATATGCTTGTTGTATGTGTTGGTGTTATTGCTTATCTGTTTTTAATGTGCTATATGTGCTGGTTTTACTGTAAAAAGTTTTTGAGTACCATGAAAAGCGCTATATAAATAAAATGTATTATTATTATTATTATTATTATTATCATTATCTGAGTTAAGAGAGACCATCTTTGCTGGATTAGATCTTCTAAGAAATAGAAGTCAATTTTAAAAGCTATCATTACTATTCATTAAGCCATACAAAACATCAGAAGAGTAAAGCCCCTGGACCAGATGAGCATAGTAATGCCTTTGATAAAAAAGTTTAATAGAATTCTGTGTATAATTGCACATTTCTTCTCATCATGGCATGCCAATATTTCCTTAACCCCTCCTCTTTTTCCAATGTCAAAAAATATGTTCTCATGCAGGCCAACTGCTTAAGGTTGGGCAGAATTTCACTGATAAAGATAAATGTTCTGCTGAGGATTTTATATCCCATCCAGATGGTTGATATTTTATTTTCTTATAAGACACTTAAGAAACTGAACAGATAGTTTAGCTCTTTATATGGAGCAAGGGCCAACCTTAAAATGTCTACACTCCAACTCTCAGCCATAGATAGAGGTCTAGATTTACTTGATAATAAAGTTTATTCTGTTGACCTCTGTCTTATCCCAGTTCGGCAACAACCAATGTGTGTACCTTCATTATCAGAAATGACTTAAAAGCATGGAAGTGTGTGATGTGATAATATAAGTGGATGCTCAAAGGCTCCATCTCCTTAATTATGACTTCTTAAGATTCTTGAAATTCAGGCATTTTATTATCTCCTCCACTACTTTGATGGCTGACAGTACTGTGTCAGTTATTCTACATCTATTGTTTCTATAGAAATATTTGCTCAGGATAGTAAAAAGGGAAAGGCAACTGTCAGCAGTAAGCGATGATGACGTTGAAGAAGAATGCACAAATGTATGAATGTATGTAATTGTACAGAGCAATTCCGTTGAGAATTGTTCACATCCTTCACATCTCCTCTTCTGATATGGTAAATGCTTTTTTAATTCAAATTTTTCACAGATGTGTACTTGAATCCATTGTTTACAGCCTTGTGTCATGTTGCAGTGATACTGCATCTAAATCCTGAAATAAACTGAGAAAACATTTCAAGTTGATTTGGAGATTCAGTTTCATTATTATGTTCTTGTTAAAATGTGTAAACTGCTGGAAAGACACATCTGTATAATATTACACCCTTTGCAGCTTTGCAGGGAAAATTCGGTCTCAGTCTGCTGTGAATCACTGACAAGTCCTCACAATTACTCTTTGGCCCAGAATTGAATAAATTCTTCTGGAATACATCAAACCCACATGAAACTGGCGACTTTTTACAAATCTGGAAACACTTTCTTAAAGCTGCTCTAATCAATATGTTGTATAAATAGATTAAATGTCTGTGTGTAATGTGAAAAGGGTCAATTGTAGTGATTAAGCCACAGAGAATAATCATCCAACTCTGCAGTTTACTTCAGCTCTACACAGCTTTGTTTTACTGCCCACAACTTTACTTTTTGGGTTCAGTCTTAACGCTCTCATCAGCATCATTTCCAACGGCAGCAGGCAGCTGTTTTCATCGAAAAAAGCTCTAAAAACCCTACTGTACACTAGCTGCTCTGCCCCAAACCCACAGACAAAGGAAGCTACTAGTTGGTGAACATAGTGGAGCATTTAGCAGCTAAAGAGCAGATCATATTTTTTCAGGAGTTGGAGGAAGCCAAAACAGAGCTAACTGATTAGTCAATCTAGAATATGTTGGCCGGGTTCGTTCAGATGGGTAGAGCAGGCGCATATATACTGAGAGGTTTATGCCTCAACGCAGAGGTCCAGGGTTCGAATCCGACCTGTGACGATTTCCTGCATGTCTTCCCCCTCTCTCTCCTCTTTATCACCTAAGCTGTCCTGTCAAATTAAAGGCGGAAAAGCCCACGCCCCCCCCAAAAAAAATAATAAATAATAATCTAGAATATGAATCTCCAACCATTTTAATAATCCATCCATAATTTCAGTAATCTATCAGGGAAAAATGTAAAAATGAGGAATTGAATATATCTGAAAAATGCTTGGCTTTTGGGTTGGACAATACATGCAATCTGATGATGTCATTGAGGGCTCTGGGGAGTATTTTTCACAATTCAGAATTTTTCACTTAACGATTCATTGTTTA
The DNA here is from genome assembly GCF_031162955.1 of Sander vitreus. Classification (NCBI taxonomy): domain Eukaryota; kingdom Metazoa; phylum Chordata; class Actinopteri; order Perciformes; family Percidae; genus Sander; species Sander vitreus. Next base: position 31,220,440 of record NC_135864.1, on the reverse strand, counting down.
AAGGTGTTTAAGGTAGGATTGTGAAGATCCAAGACTTAGCCAAAAAAATTGAACATCGACAACTTCTCAGTCCCTCCCCCCTTTCTGCTAAAGCCCAAAACGGTCTCCTAAGCCCCTCCCCCCACAAGGGAGAATGAATGCATGTGCATGAGCAGTGATTGACACGCAGTTAGACAACCCCCCTGGCTCTGATTGGTGCATCTGAACAGGGAGCTGTGGATTTTTGCAAATCGCACTACAGGCTGTAGGTGGTGCCAGAGGAGCCGGATTGTTTTTTTAAATGACCTGCTTCATGTAGTTCTACTGGAACATAGGGTCAGTTTCAGTAAATATGACAGAAAGTTAGTTTTATAAGTCTTAGCTACCTGAAAAACAACTGGCAAGATTTGTTTCTGTTGTGAATATTTGAATGTATTTGTAGTTATTGATGTGTTTGCCTTTGTGTTTTGTTTTTGTGGAATTAGAAATGCAGTACAACTATAAAGCTAAAAGTAAAATTGAAAATCGAAGTATACATTATTCTCGGAAAAGCTTCAGAACCACGGACAGCAACTGCTTCCTCCCAGATGGACTCCAGGTGATCTCACTGGTTTTCCCAGCTTCTTCACTGTGGTCCACACCTGCTGACTGAGCTCCCATTTTACAGCCCTGAGGGATAATTGCCGGCCAGCATGGGATTAAAAAAAAAAATAATTCCTTCAGTTATCTGTTGTTCGTTTTTGAGCATTCGTTTGTCAATTCTTGGCAGTTTGGGATGAGACACAGTTTCCTTTCACAGCCTCTGAGCTGCTGCTGATGCTGCTGGTGTGAAGTATCATCAAGTGGAGCTAGTTTGGCAAGCCGAAACCCATCACACAGCGAGGATGGAAATTTCAGTGTGATGAATAATTTTTTGCGTATTGAGCTCACACGTGTGACTGAGCTGATTGAGAGCTTGGGAGGATTGAAAGGCAGATTGAATATTGGACTGTGAGACTGAACATTGAATGCATTGACTGTAAATTGACTCAGTCACCACATTTTTTTTCTGCAGACCCCATCTTCTCCACTTGTGAGTTTGTCCTCAGACTCCGTTTTTTAGGGTCTGGAATAGAGCCCGACCGATATATCGGCGGGCCGATATTATCAGTATTCATAATGGCAGATAAATTAATATTTAAAAAATAAAATAAAAATGGACTAAACACCCTTCAACCATGTTATGAGTGTTGGCGTTGCATAGTTTGTCCACCAGAGGGCGATCTACAACGTCCGTGTTGGCAGCACTCGTGTTTAACCCTTTAAGTTTCATATCTTAAGTTTGTATTTTTATACATTTTATTTATCAGAACTTTAATAAATGTTGATGTTCCTCTGTTCTGTTGTGACAATAAAACAAAAAAGTTTATTTTTAAACTGCATTATCATATTATTTTAGTGAGGACTCATAAATAACTGCAAATAACTAATGTTAGGGAAATCTGTTTATGTTTTGTTACGCATTCATGGATTATTTTTTTTAAATATATATCAGCCGATACAGTATATCGGAATATCAGATTTTTAAATCCCCAAATATTTGTATCGATATCGGCCTTAAAAATCCTTTATCGGTCGGGCTCTAGTCTGGAAACAGCGTGACTGCAACTGCAAACTGTTGAATCCTATTTTTTACAATTTAAAGCTATAGTTTCTGCCACCCCCATGAGGAATTCTAAGTAATGACAACAAAACTGTTGGCACGTCCACATGAAACAAGCCTTCCATGATCCTGCACCACGCACTGCCAAACTGAGAAATACAGAGAGAGTTTTGTGGATAGTCTTCATTAGCTTTGTAGCAACTCATTTGGCAATGGCTTGAATGTAACGGACGTTCATTCATATCAAAAATGTATGCACTAAAGCTTTAATAAAGCAGCATGAAAAGAAAAAAACATTCAAACAATTCAAAGATCCAATGAGACTCAGTCATGATAACAATAATAATAATTAGTAATACTTAAAGTGTCTTCCCACAGATGTGAACTTTTTAAGCTCGTAAGCACGCAGCTGGAATCTTATAATTCTATGCTGACGATATGTGTAATCAATTCCCTAATTAACTACTTAAACAGTTCAACCAATCACCATCAGTGTCAATTAACAGTCAAAGCGATCTCCCCCAGATTCCACTGCCATGATTAGCCGGCTACATGATGGGTAATTACGAGGAGTACGCAACATTCAATGCAAGTCCTATTACAATTACACAAAGCCTTCAGATCTCCGAGTGAGAGAACGAAACAAGGAGTGAGATGGGAAGGAGGAGGGAGAAAGAGTAACAAAGAGGAGAAGAGATGAAAGGGTTTTTCTTCAGGAGGAGGAGGAGGAGACCTACAGTGTTGGATTCGTTCAGATTTAACAAATGCGTTGGGAGCTTCAAGATTGTTTTTTCACTCTTGTTTTTTTCCCTTAAAAAGGGAAAATCCACTATCAAACAGGAGCCGCACATCAATGGCGAGTGAGAGGTTTGTAACTCCAATCTGACTGATTTTCATGGTTTCTATTGAAAGGTGTGGCTCACCTTTTATGCCTACAACATCCGTTGTACAATTTGAGAATAATAGGTCTATTTGAATATCTCTCTATCCATTCTCTATTTCTTCCCCCCGTGGAGGAGTTCTCCTCCTTCTTATCTTGGACAGTTGAGTCCATTTTAACATTTATTAGTGCTGAGATGTCAGCTACATCAAAGTAGCTTTCCAGAGCTGCTGGTAAAAGACACTGGTTAGGAGCAGCAACATCGTGTGCAGCACTGACTGCATTCCCAACCAAATACATGCCATAGTGTTTTTTTCTTTGGCCTGGACTATGAAGGAAAAGTTGAATTTATTGTATTATTTGTGGCTAGTTTAAGGATTCAGCTATGCTTGAAATTAAGTGAATCGTACGAGTCAACTATGTTTAAAAGCATGGGTCGTACAAATGGGGTTAACAGTGCACACCTTCAGACCTTAAAAGCTTTTATGGTGTGGCACTTGTTTGCACATATGAAACATGACAGAGGTAGTTGAGGGAAGAACGTAAATAAAAAGAGAACTTGAGTAAGAAGTTAAAGCCATGCCAACTTTCCCACCTCTGCATACCTGGCCAACTGCTGCGTGAAACTCCGCTGTGACCCCTCAGATTTATCTTGTGACCCCTTGGAGGGGTCGTGACACGTAGGTTGGGAACTGGTCTAATATACCGAGAGATATTAAAGAGATAGCTACCATGGCATGAACAGTATTGGAAAATCTCTGATATAAAGTATATATCAAGATATTGTCCAATCCATACAGTAGACTGTAAAAAAAAAAAAAGAAAGATGGACGATGCATCTTCACTTCCTCCCACTGTACAAAAGTGAAGCCAAAATATCCCGGATACGGGTGCTGCCATCTTGTAATTTTGGAGTCAGAGTCTGCGCAGTAGTGATCAGGCCCACCCATACACTCGCCCGACTAATTGAGTCAATCACAGCTGTCAATCACGGCGTTTCTCCCCTTTTTTATAGCATTGAATAACTAATAAAAACCAAACTAAACAGAAAAATTGACACTTGAACAAACATCAGCGTGATCAGAACTACCTAAAATGACAGAAACAATCTCTTGTTTACTTTGGCCCATGTCCTGTCCGTTAATATAGAGGGGGCGGGATTCATGCAGCCAGCCACCAAGGGGCGATCAAGATGTTTTGACTTCATTTATACAGTCTATACATCAACCCCTGGTCCAATCCTACATAAACATATGGTTGCTTCAGGCATTTACACCAGCTGAGGACCTCTAAAGGAAATATTGACTACAAGGTTCAGACCTCGCTTTGCTTTATTATGCCAGAGCATGAACCTGCAATTATATGTCAAGGAGCGTCTTCTGGTTTGCATTTACTCCCTCATCTACAGGTGAAGATCACATCAGGTTTCACCTTTCAGTTGATCAACCCATCAGCAGCTCTGCTTATTATTTTTTATAATCAGCTGTTTCTGGCACGTGGTTGTGTTTTATTTTCTGTAATGAAGCAGGTTTTTTTTCTGTGCGAGCCTAATTTCCCATCAGGACCAACTGACAGCAGCGGCGTGATGGAGTGGTGGGGGGGGGGTTACATGTGTAGACAACCTGAGCTTGCTGTTGAGCCTTGAGCTGCTCCCCTCCAGCAGCGGGGGGTTAAGTACCTTGCTCCAGGGCCCTTCTATGGTGGCTGCTGAGGGACAGCAGTGTGTGTCACTTTCCTCGCTCACATTCTCCCCACTGGATTCAAAACAGCAACACAGTTGCCAAGTTATTGTGCTCCCACAACAATACCTAGCTGAAGTGGAGAGGCTGACTGTTACACGGTATATAATATACCTTTTACAATCCTCCCTACTATTTTAGCCCTGTGTGAAACAGTCTTTACTCATTTTTATTCATCCAGAAGGAATTTCCTGAACATGGATATACTCCCCATCTCTTTCTATCACACTCATACATACAGTGAAGGTGGCTGTGGATCAGCAGGTACAAGGGGTCGTCCACTAATTTCAGGGTTGGCTGAAAATGGGCCCTTTGGATAAAAGCTCTATGTAATTGCAGTCCACACTGTAGCCTAAACTGAGAGCTGGCAAGTTCAACCAGGATCCAGGCTGACAAGCTGTTCTGAATTTTCAAAAAGCCCCTTTATTACATTTTATGTCTGATTCCTTTTACAAATCAATGTTGTAATAAATTCCAAATTATGCAGAGGAAGAGAATTCTATTCCACGTATTCACTTGTAATGTAAGGCAATGTAATACTGCACAGCATGGATCATGGCTGCAACTACCAAATCTTTTTATTACAGATTTTAGCCTGACCCATACTGACTTTGTGGTTATGATTTTTGAAATGTTTTTTTTTTTGCCAAGATATATACTTAGCAGAATATTTAACAGTGTAAAGATCCACCTGTCAGTGCTCTCTGGTGGACAAACTATGTAAAGGTGAGACTTTTTTTCTAATTACCTCAAACATAGTGGCCGACATGTACAACGATCGAATAAATATGCATAGGGCTGCTTGATTATGGGAAAAAATCCCATTTAGTCTATAAGATGTCAGAAAAGTGGAAAATGGCCATCACAAGTTACAAGAGCCTCAGGTGCCATCTTCAGATGTAATGCTTTGTCCAACTGACAAGGTATTCAATTCCCTGCGATATAAACAGAGAAGCTGCGATTCATCAACGAAGCTGGAACCAGAGAATTTTTGGTGTTTTTTCTTAATAAATATCAATTTTATGTATTATCAAAATAGTTGCTGATTAATTTAACAATCAACTAATCGATTTACCAACTAATCATTTCGGATCGACAAAGAAGTCACTCTACTAACTCTATATCAGCCAGCAAATCACAGCAGTGTGTAAGAGTGCTACAGAGCCCAGTAGCACAAAGCTTTTCATACATTTAATGGAAACATTCAACACACTGTAGGCTAAGGAAGCAATTGTACAGCTTAATGCATACTGCAGAGATGCACAATCAACACACATGCAGAATTAAAGTTCCACTGACATCTCAGAATAATAACAATCCAACTTCACTCCTTCATCATGTGTCCATGACTCTACAGTAGGCCTATGTATCTCCAAAACCCACAGCAATCACCACCAGCAGATCTGTGCAGTTTTCCAGGTAAACTCACCTGAACCGGCACATTTTCTAAGCAGAGCTCATTTTTAGGACTAGAATGAAATACACTCTGTAGTATCAAACTGTCAAACTAAGGCTTTGTGTGTTACCTTTAACATTTATCCACATTTTTCTGATGTCTCCCTACATCGCTGCTGGTCACCATGTCCCCGCTCTGTCACTAAAGCCCGGTGCGGGTTCACGTTCAAATCAAACATTCCTTAATGGTCAATGAGGTAGTAAAAACCGGCGCGTGTGTGTGTGTGTGTGTGTGTGTGTGTGTGTGTGTGTGTGTGTGTGTGTGTGTGTGTGTGTGTGTGTGTGTGTGTGTGTGTGTGTGTGTGTGTGTGTGTGTGTGTGTGTGTGTGTGTGTGTGTGTGTGTGTGTGTGCGTGCGCGCGTGCTACGTGTGCATGCTGAGCCCCCCGGTTCGTCTCAAGCAACAACGGCAGCTTTACGGTGACAAAGAAAGGTTTGCACGATTTCTCCGGGACTCACTTTGGCTGCTTCTCCGTCTCCAACCCCGTCGCAATTTAACCATTTTAACCCATGATTTATTTATTTTTTTTACCCCAAAAAGCGGGGATACCATGTCCGGTCATCCCTCTTTAAAAGCTTTCACATTAAATACGCACACATAATAATGATAATAAAAACACAGAAGAGAATAAAGCAGTGTGCGCAGGACTTACCATGGTTGTTCCAGCTCCCAGTCTCTGAAAAAGTCGAATTCAAAGAGATCCATTGCCGTTTCGGCTGGTGGTGTTGGTGGTTAAAATCCAAAGCTGGTGCTACGTGGTTCTACATCGGCTACTGATACTGACTGTGTGAGTGTGAGTGACTGAGTGTGTGTCAGAGAGGAGGGAGAGTAGACACAAGCCGCTGCCGCTGCCAGGAAGCTGCTACGTGGTCGAGGCAAGCTGACAGGCAGGCAGGCAGAGGTGGAGGGAGGGGGAGAGAGAGAGAGAAAGAGAGAGAGAGAGAGAGAGAGAGAGAGAAAGAGAGAGAGAGAGAGAGAGAGAGAGGGCGCGCACCCACACACACACACGCACGCACGCACGCACACACTGGAGAAGGCTGAAGAAGACAAGTTGCACTGAGATATTCACTGCAAACATTTTCCTTCATAACAAGTAGAGCTATTTATTTATATAGTAGAGCTATTTATACCCCCCCTCCCTCCACACACACACACACACACACACACACACACACTAAAATATAAGGGGCACCTTATGTTAAAGAGTGGCTTGGCAACAGCTGGAAAAAATTGTACTAATTGTGCTTGGTGTTACAGATAACAGTCATTCTTATCTTGCAGGAAACCAAATACACACTTCTGAAATGTCACTTTATTAGATATCACCTCTCCATGCACTATATGTTTGAGTCAGAAACTTGAGACTCTCGCAATTTTCTCTGTATCTGTAGAATTTCTTTTTTGCATCTTTTCATATTTTAAATAAGTATGTAGGTGACTCACTGAGCTATGAGGATTTTTTTGTTCAGTCACAGGATGTGTATAATGTAGGTGTAGGGCCACCATGCATGCAGGCTAGCCTGGATCAACGGAAGTCCATTTCCAGGATAATTGCCCGACATCACTCACCCTCTGCTCTCTGTGTGTTGCCGTTCTCAAAGTCTGTTCGCTTCGCAACAAGGCAGGTCTGCTTGGTTCTTTTGGGGAATGATTGTAAAGATTGACAAAGAATATGTTTACGGCATTTCCTCTATAACTGGGACGATTTGGGACCGATTGGTGGAATTGCTGTGGACGAAATACACACGGCAATACACTGGTAAGAGCAAATTACGTTTAACCATGTATCTAGCTAATTTACATAGCTCACGTTACTGTATTGTGTGAACAGTTAACTTCATTTAAAATTGTATGTATGTGCAGTGTTGGGAAGGATACTTTCAAAACGTATTCCCTTACAGAGTACAGAATACATGCCCAAAAATGTAATTTGTAACGTATTCCGTTACTCAATCTGAGTAACGTATTCTGAATACTTGGATTACTTCCACATTGAATTGCATTTTATAAGTAGGAATGCGGCCATCACATACAGCTTACTAAACAGGCCTATTCTGGTGTGTTCTTCTGTTCCAACTGGCTGAATGTGTACCTAAACAAGCAGATAGATTTTTGTATTTGTAGCCCCGAACTGCATACTACAAAAATCTAACCGCAGTCTAAGCTACCATGAGCTAATTTTAGCTAGCTTTAACGTTAGCTAACATGTCAAACGGGGATAGTCTTTCAACGGCTCTGGGGATAGTAAATCAGCATGTAGGAGAATGTAAAGTCACACGTCAACTATAAAATGGCAAGGTGACCAGTAAAACTACAGCAGACGACTACCCTTGGCTAAAAATAACTTACTTTAGGATGCTTCTTCAGGTTGGAGGTGGAGTAATTTGGACGCTGAAAGGAAGTTGGTTTCTGGCAAGCAGAAGTTGCACTGCAGTGCACAGTTATATTTCGTTCTCCCTTTCTTTCTTTAATGTGAAATGCTGTTTGAATTTCCAAGATAGAAACGCAGTCCTGCCCTGGCTCTGTTGTGCCAGTTCCGGCTCCATCTTTACCTCTATCAGTGATCACGCAAATAGCTAATTTTTTCGTTTTCATATTGGGGTTTCTGGGAAATGCATGGAGTTGCGAGAGTGAATAAACCTGTGAAACAGAGAAGTATCATCATGTAATCCATTGATTTCAACAATGTAACTGTATTCTAAATACCAACTATTTAAATTGTAACTGTAACGGAATACAGTTACTCATAATTTGTATTCTGAATACGTAACGCCGGTACATGTATTCCGTTACTCCCCAACACTGTGTATGTGGCGTTTTCTTTTGCGGGGTACAAATGTTCCACCAAAACAAGTTCCTTCCCGACACTATTTTGCAGAACCACCTTCGCTGCATCCGGAGCTTAACGCCGCACAAGACGATTGTGATTTGTTTAAAGATATGCAAACAACCCAGAGCGTTTCTTTCTCTTATCCCAGAATTTATGTGTGGTAGAGCCAGACCTTCATCCACAGCGCTGCAGAGGACATTCTGGGATGGGAGAATAACTCTGGTTTATTGGCATTTCTTTAAACCAATCATAATTGTCTATGTGCCATACGGAGCAATGGCCCCTCTGCAAAATAGCCTCGGTAAGGAACTTGTTTTGGTGGAACATGTGTACGTTCAAAGGTTGTTTTAGTCGTGCAACAGCAAACTCAGATTGGACAGATAGTCTAGCTATCTGTCTGGATTTACCCTGCAGAGATCTGAGGAGCAGTTAAACATAGTCCTCATAAAGCCCAAGGTAAAGGATATCAGGCCTAAATGAGTGAAATCCAGCGGAATTTCCGTCTAAACGGAGCAATCCCAGAAGTGGAATGTCGTGGATATAGACAAAGCCAGACCTTACTCCACAGCGCTGTGGAGATAGGTTTGGCAACGAAAGACTACCATGCAGGGCTGTAACCAGGATTTTAGAATAACTAAGGCCCAACCCCACCAAAGGACATGTTGATTGGCCACAACAAAAAGTCTGCGATATTTTCAATGTTTTTTTTCCTCATTTTATCTATTCATCTATCTGTTCAGTTATCTTTTTAATGTACATTTCATCTCCCTACCTCATAGTCTAAACGTTTCAAGGCCCTCTCTGGTGATTAAAATACTAAAACCTTAATTCTATTTTTCAGGGCCTGAAGTTAACTTTTTGGCCACCAACCACTGTGACAGGTGGAATTTAACATCCACTAGCCATAAACACGACAGTCACTGCAGTACATCTGTTTTGCCTTGCCGTTGTCGCCAACTGTCCACTTTGTATTAAAACGTCTTCTTTTGCTACTCCAATAAAATTGGCTGATGCAGACATAACTCTGCATCAGTATTTATTCAACTCCCGTTAAATTGAATAAATACAACAGTAATATACCTGACCTTTGTTTTAAATGCAATGAGGCTAAGGGAACTAAGGTTAAGGCTAAGGTTCATCTTGTCTGTGTACATTCCACTTGACCCTAAGAGGATTTTGCTGCACCTGTATCCAACAAATCTGAAATCCCAAGAATATAGAATTATTGATTTTGCTACAGGCAAAAAGCTCTCATTTAGTAGAAAATGGAGGCACCTCCAATTGTTGGAAATTGCTAATTGTATTTGTGAAGAAAATTTATAAAAACATTGTTAAAAAAAAATGTCTTCTTTTACTATTCTTTGAATTATCCTCATCTTTTTGTCGGTTGCTTGTTTCAGTCGGCGTCTTCATCCCAGTAATGTGCTGCCACATTTTTGAGCTCACATCTCATGAAATCGCGGACTCGCGATTTAAATGTGAAAGTGGCAACAACAGTGGCAATAAAACAACTAATGAATCACTCAATTCTCATTGGCTACAGGCAGATAGAGATTTTCACCTGCCAATGGCAAAAATCACCCCCATTTGGCGCGTGGTCGGGTGTTAATTTCAGGCCCTGATTTTTAATTTAATTTAACAAGTTAAATATATTTTGTCTGAAAAGACTAGAATCAGCCTTTCAAAAATCCACGTGTATAATGTGAGTGATGTTAACCTTGGCATTCTGCATAAAAAGAAAAACGTTGGCAAAAATATGTCTATCGAATCAGTTTAAATCACAAAGTAAGTCTGCAGTACAGAAAAACGAGCCATTCTCAGGAAAATAGGGCCAGTTTATGGGCATTTTCCCGTACACATAGAAGGACTTGAATGTGAAGAAAGAAGGAGAAAGTGGAGTCTCCATTAGGTGAATGGCAAACATGAAAGTCCTGGACCTAAATTATTATTATTATTATTATTGTTATTTTTACTGGATTATGGCTGTTTAGATTTGTTGAAATACTGTTCAGTATTGTGAGATTGCATTTCCCTCCCTGTACCATTGTTTTCTAGCCTGGGAAATTTGATCTGCGAGTCAGTCTGGCCAAGAGCCCATTCAAGCCTTCACTTCCAATTTTTCCAAATCGAGACACCAATCACAACCATTGAGGCGGGCTTTACGCGATGACGATGAACATAGACATGCTCGCTGGTTGAGATGTTTTTCCATCGCTCTGCATACGTCCGATGGTGACGCCCCTTTGGAAATGGGCTGTGAATGAACCTTCCCCAAACCCATTCTCAGTTACAACTGAGAAGGGTCTGGTGTCAACCAGGCTAATTGTTTTCTAGTCCACTGAATCTTGTGCAATGTTGTTACTCGAAGGCGTACCTCTATTTTAAAGGAAACTAGGGTTCAATACAACTTGGTTTTATATTCAGGCCATTGGTTCTATCCATTATGACAACAGTGTACTCACCAAAGTAACTGCTCAGATCTCGGAATGCAGCAACTGGGGCTGTAAACTGCGGTGCACGTTTACAATGGACGCTCAGCAATTACTTTGTACTTAAGAATATGTTACAAAAACTTTAAGAACAGGTTGCCCCCAAATAGAACCCAATAAACCATAGTTTCCTTTAAGTTATATATTTTTAAATATCTTCAAATATGTGTATGTTTTATGATTTTGTATAATACAGTAAGTGTTTTTCCAATTATTAGATTGACAATGTATCTTGCATGCTTTCATTTGAAAAGGTATAGTTTTTGCTGTTGTTGTTATTTAATCGGTTGACCAGCATAATGTAATCAGTGTTTTTACCTATATATACACACCTTGCTCTCAGCCATGTTTTGTCATTTTATTAAAGAATCACCACTCTCACAAAAGAATGATACTGCAATTTTTCACTGAGTGTTAGCAGCCTCACTCCTGTCGGGCAGTGTTCAAACGCTTCCTGTACACTCCAATAAAGTTCAGGAGCTATAATCCACTTTGTGGTCACTCTCTGCTCTTCCCGTCACTGACTGGGCTATGCTGCATCTGGCCTAAATATAGGACTGGATGTCCAAACAGCTACTCCTCTGTATCTTCTGTATCTCTATCTTCTAATGGTCCTGATATTTGGTGCCACTAGTGCAAACTTCAGTGCAGTAAGCTTATGCAGAAAGGCATCAAAGCAGGAAGCGAGTACTGACAAATGTTGCCTGCACCGCACAGTTCTTAGTCCAGGTGGTCTTTGATAGGGCCGGGTTAAAATAACCCATTCTCCAATTAAAATTTGTTTGTGTGATCTGATACTGGTTAATAAAAAACCAGAAATAGATCTTTTTAACATGTTATTTATGTTAATATAATGTTGGTCTTGTTAAGTAAAAAGTACTTTAATTTTTTGGGGGTCAATTCTTAATGTAAACATTAACCTGGTGCATTATAAAAAACACATTTGAGGGTTGCTTATTGCAATTTACAGCCTAAGTTCTCTGAAAATCTCTTTTATATCCAAGCAAAACTGGTATTGTAACTGATATGTCCCTAATCTAATGGATATCAAACCGAAAATGTAATTGAATTGTCAGTGTTGTAGTCAAGACCACCTAAACCGAGACCATCACTAAGACCAGAGTGTATCGAGACCGAGTCAAGACCAAGACTTTGAGGGGTTAAAAGCAAGTCAAGACTAAATGGACTGTATTTATATAGCGCTTTTCTAGTCGCAATGACTGCTCAAAGCTCTTTAACATAGTACAGGAACCATTCACACACTGTGGCCGAGGTCCAGATAAACATTCACACACATTTAGACTCCGAAGGCGCAGCAATTGAACCAATTCAGGGTTCAAGGTTCAGGGTCTTGCCCAGGGACACTTCGACATGGGACTGCAGGGCCAGGGATTGAACCACCAACTTTCTGATTGGTAGGCGACCGCTCTACCACCTGAGCCACAGCCGCCCCAAAACTAATGACCAAGACCAAGGCAGAGCGAGACCCTGTCAGTGTGAGTCCCACACTCCATGCCACCATAAAATGTGGAAAATGCTAACCATAGGCACTCCTCAAATTGTTCTAAAAGATCCACATTCCCATAGAAAAAACACCCACAGAAAACAAATTCAGATTCAAACTAAGATTCTTCTTCTTTATCTCTTTTATCATAAGAAATGCCTTGATGAAATAATCAAAAGGAATTGCAGAGGTGAATTTAATGTGTAGGAATTTCCCTTGGTTTTCTACGAGCAAACAAATATAAACACAATAGCAGCTTTCCGACTGGAGGGATTTTTGCAGTTCCTAGAACATAAAATTCCTAGAACCCTTTTTTTCTCGTGTCCAATTTGGGGATTTTTAAGTCCCTCTGGCCACAGTTCCTGACATTTTTTCAGCTCCTACTTCAGGGCAGAGTATTTTTGCTGTTCCCTTTTCAGCATAGGAACCTAGGTCAACGAGGGTTGGGTTTCCAGTACAGACAGACCAACAACGGGACAATTTTTGCCATCTTATTCATCACTAATTTCACTTATGACAATGTTTTAGGCGAGAAATTAACTGTTTAGATTTCGAATATAGGCAGTTTTGCAGAAATTGATGCCGAATTGACAATTTGCGTCAAAGTTTTCGGAGTTGAGAAGCTCCATGAAGTGAGGCGACAGCCAGCAGGCGACAGCCAGCAGGCGCCTGCCCCGGCCGCTAGCTCGTCGCTTGGCCAGTCATGCTCAGAGACCCCGCTGTAAGCTGGAGGTCTCTCAGACCGGTCTCGTAAATAAGAGGCTTTTATCTCGCCGTTGACGGTTCGTTTGTTTAAATACATGTCCATCATAAGATTAACGGGAACCTGTGGTTAACTGTCTTTTCGGCGTTACGGTACAGATCCATTTGACCGTGCGACGCTTCGCACCGCGCTCCACTCTATAAACTCCACAAGCGTGTCCTGCAGCTGGCCGGCCGTCTCACACACACACACACACACACACACACATACACACACACACACACACACACACACACACAGTCACACACACACACGTCCACAGCGCAGCAGGCAGAGGCAGGGGAGAGAGAGATACCCGTTTCTCTTCGGGAGACTTGTTTAAATTATGACAAATATGCTATATACATTAGATTTAGTATTTAGTTCATACTTTTTTGGTGTATTTGTTTTCTGATTTTAAGGCTATAAAGACCGTTGCTGTGCTTGCATCACTCCCTTACCCCTCCTACCAGTCCCAATGGCCACTTGGCCAGTGCGAATGCAATTGGAAAAATCGGTTTTGGGGGAGAGTAGTTAGTAGATCTGTTTAGAAGTGGACTTTTCCTATAACTACGTTCCTGTAACTACTTGGTCGGAAAGCGGCTTAAGAGGATGAAATCAACTTAACTATCTATATCCAATACTCCTTTTCCATGTTTGACCATCCACCTAACACAACACAGTTGTATTGTGCAAGTATCAGGTTTGCTGGGTGACCCTTGTCTTCCCCTAGAAACCATAAGTACAGAATATATCAAACAACTTTGAACCCTTAATTTTTCACTTTTCTCTCTTTTGTTAAACAATATAGTAACTTTTTGTGTTGTTTTTGAACCAACAATAAGCCTTGTATAAATGTGTGAAATTGGCTAACCACATCAGACAATGCACAGGCAATAAAGTGATCGTTGTGGTCTTGAAAATAAAATCCAGAGTCCTCTTTATCTGAGCCAGAGACAAGGCCGAGTAAAAATACTGTCGTTTCCGAGACCAGAGCGAGACCTTTTTGAGTGCTACAACACTGCGAATCGGGACCTTGTGAATTGGAATCGAATCGATTCTAGAAATCATTGGCGATACCCAGCCTTAGGGCATTATTTTAACGATCTAAGCGCACGGCGTGAAGCGAATGGCGCAGGTGCGTTTAGGGCGTGTCCAAATCCACTTTTGATAGTTTGACGGCGGAAAAAATGGTCCGTGTGTCGGGCGCATGGTTCAAAAGGGTTGTACTTAGTGTCTTCATTAATTCATAGGTGTGTAACATGCAATAAACCAATCAGAGTGTCATCTCCCGTTCCCTTTAAAAGCCAGGCATGTTTGTACTACCTTGGAGCATTGCTATTATGATGGCGGATTTGCACCGTAATATTTTTATGTGTAATCTTTTACATGTTTGTGTGCTGCTGCGCGTCCCTGTGTGTGTGCAACAAGCATAGTGTGTGCGCGCTGTGCATAATCCTAGGTGCATTTAACTAATGCGCTGTTAAAATAACAATGAAATGCTGCGCTATTGACTTTAGACCAGGTTTTTGTTGGTCAATGGCGCGATCACTTCCCGCTGCCTCATGATAGCAATACGCCAAGAATGCACCTGAACACACCTCCCTGTAAGACCAGCACGCCCATGGGCGCAAAGATGGGCGCAAGTGCGTTTGCTATTTAAACGACATGAGCGCTGGACGGGAAACGGACAACTGCGTCGGTCTTAAACTAGCAAAGACACTTGTGCTGCGCCGGGTGCAAGATAGGGCCATTAGTCTTTAAACTCCACTGACAAACTGTACTTGTCCCCCTCTTGTGTATCTGTATCCATGTTAATAACAGTTTAGCAGCGCACCATCCTCACTCTCTTTCATTCACTCGCTGCGACACATGCCCAGCGGCACGTTTTACTGTTTACGCCTCGCTATGAATAATGATTGACCAGATGGTTGGAACTTCTCGCTCAGCGTGTGCTCTAGCTGTAGCTGTGATGCTTTTGTGACATCACTGTCCTCTCCTTTAAAAAAGTCCTCCCTACAGAGAAGCAATGCGAGAACACGAGAAGTCCAAATCAATCGGATGTAATATTTTGAAAATATAATGCAACTGTGTGTGTGTGTGTGTGCGTGCGTGTGCGTGCATATGTGCGTGTGTGTGTGTGAGAGTATTTTGGTCTGGTCTGGGGCAACATGCCAGCACTACTCTGCATCACACTCCGCAAGTACAAACAGCAGCCTCAGATGAAGAGAGAAGAGAATAGAAGAGAGTTAACCATAGTGCATGATGGGAATAAAACACTGTTTCGTGACCTTGATCAATTCCAGCCATTTCAGCCTCGCAAATCAATATTCCAGACGTCTCCTGGTCTTAAAAACACCATGTCCAAATTCAACCAATTTTCAAGTATTTTAAGCACCTACGGGAACACTCATTTTGTGTGTGTGTGTGTGTGTGTGTGTGTGTGTGTGTGTGTGTGTAAGAAAGGCTGTCCAAAACTAGGTCAGACACTGAGAGACAGAGAATGACTGAGAGAGAGAGAGAGAGAGAGGAAAGGAAAAGATGTGGCAGAATTTTAAAGAGCAATTGTAGGATGAGCTGATGGAGAATTAGATGGCAATAGATAGAGAGACATTAAGATAAATGTAAAGAGCTACACACATACATTCATTTCCAACTCTTTACTATGACTATGTTTGTTTAGAGATTTTCCTTTTCTTTTTCTTCTTCCGTAAAGCCACAGCTGTACCGCTAATTTCTATTTCAATGATGACACAGAGAGCGAGAGTGTCTCACACAGACACAGAGCCCGAAAGAAATACAAAGTGATAGGAAGTTCTCAGCCTTTTTAGCTCATTATACTTGCTGTGTATCTTGCAGAAGTTGAGAAGTGCATGTCATGAATTTTCAATATGTACCCAGGCTTTCTCCTGCTCTCTCTTTCTGGCTGTCTGGTTAAGTGAAGGAGGCACTGGATCAACATGGTACCACAGCTCCCCCATGTGACATGAAATAAGTATTACAGTATTTAAAAAAGAAAAAGGGTTGAATGTTAATATGTATCACAAATTAAAAAAAAAGGTTTAGAAAACTGGCTGAAAACCAGCACCGTGACTCCACCGATTGATTCATTCAGAAGCCAATCATTTCCTTGCAGAAGTTGTTAATATAGGTGTAGCACGTGGCCGGGTTGGTTCAGTGGGTAAAGGTGGTGCACGTGTGCTTGGAGGTTTGTGCCTCGACGCAGAGGTCCAGGCTTCAACTCTGACCTGGGACGATTTCCTGCATGTCTTCCCCCTTTCTCACCTAGTTGTCCAAAATATATATATATTTTTTTTCTGGGTCAAAATTTGGGGCGTCTTTTTCGACATTTTTGTCACTTTTTTCAACGTTCTTTTATGATTTTTTTTTTTTTAAATGCTATAAAATTAAATAAAACACCCAAATTCAAAGAAAGAAGTGAACTGATCATTTATGTTACTTGAGAAGAGTAATGGTTGTACGGAACCATCCACGTTATTTCTTTTTTTGGTTGAAAGAAAACCCAAATTTGTAATATAGAAACACACAAAAAACAGGAGGGTTAATACTTTTTTATTTTTTATTTTTATTAGTTTATTTGTCAGGGACCATGCACAGTTCAGGCCCTGTACCAGAGTTAGCTATACAACTAATTTACATCTGTGGTCCCTGGGCAAGGGAGATAAAAGGACAACATAGACAATATAGACAATACAGACAATACTATCAAAACAGATAGAAACTTAACAACAAACAACATATAACAAGCATTACATCACATATAAACCACCATACAAAATATACATTCCATATTATAAAAAGATCAATGATCACATAGTTGATTCGCCTTCAGCCAAGTCTTTAAGGACATTTTAAAACTGCTGAGACTTAGACAATCTCTAATGTGAAGTGGCATTAAGTTCTACTTTTCTACTACAGTAAATGAAAAAGCCTGAAGAGTGTGACAGTCACCTCTTACAGAAGCCCTGGAGACCCTTACATTATCTCTGCAAAATGACACACATTGCTTGAGTGGTGGTGGTGCAAGATCATGGGTCAATTTATACATCAGAGAAAACTGTCAAACGTTAATAGGTTGTGTTTTTTTATGATTGTGCAGTGATGGTAGTTTCTTGGTTTTTTTGTCAAGAACTTTCACAGCTTGTTTGTAAAGAGTACATAAGGGTTTTAGCGTAGTCCCACCTGCCTGGGACCAGCTTGTAGAACAGTAAGATAAATGTGAGAAGATCATTGAATGCAAAAACAGTTTAGCTGCGGCTATTGGTAACTGGTGTCTTATATGTCTAAAATTAGCTAAACTAGCTCTGACACAATTAGATATCTTTTTTTATATGTTTTTTAACTTAAGTTAGAATCAATAATTATGCCCAGATACTTAAAATTGTCAACAATATGTATCTCCCATAATACAGATATCAGGCTGATGTTGTGTAACATTCCTCTTGATAGAGAAATACATGCCCACTGTTTTGCTTACATTAAGAGTAAGACAACTGAGAAGAATGGACTGATAAGTAGGCTACACATCCGTTTTTCCTTGTATGTGAACTGTCATACCAGAACGCATTTTTTCCTCTTCACATTTTCTGAAATTCATTATTATTCTGCGGGCCAAACTGAAAGCTTGGACGGGCCGGACGCTGCCCTTGGGCCGCCA
Organism: Sander vitreus; assembly: GCF_031162955.1. Lineage (NCBI taxonomy): Eukaryota > Metazoa > Chordata > Actinopteri > Perciformes > Percidae > Sander > Sander vitreus. Next base: position 31,202,502 of record NC_135864.1, on the reverse strand, counting down.
GTTGACGGTTGCTGCCCTAAAGGGACACGGGGAATTCGTTGTGAACACGAGATACTTTCTGGTGCGCACAAGGTACTTTTACCAACTTAAGGCTAGCAAAATGATGCTAATGAAGTACTGCTAACGTTATGTGGCTAAAAGTAATGTTTCACATTCACAGCATGAAATCGGTTGACAGTTACCTTATGTTGATAACACTATCATGTGTTTTCAGGAAGATGAATACCTCCCCTTTGGCAGCCATTCAGACTCAGATTGGTTTCTCATGAGCATGGGATACTTTTGCGTGCTCACGAGAAAAGATTTTCGTGTGGACAAGAACACTTTTTTTTTTTATTTTTTTTTTTACCCATGCCCCTTTAGGGGCTCCGTACCTTTATAATGTCCAATATGAAGCCTTTTTACGGTAAGAAATGTTGACTCTAGCAAATGTAGCATTTAATTGTGGGTTTTTTAATTATCATTACGAAAACTTTACCAGAGTTCATTAAGGAAATGAGAAAATACACGTCTAAGCCCTGGATGTGTAGACATTAGGATTATGTCCAGCAGTTAATTATCAACAATGACTACATTTAAAGCCTTTACAGTCAATGAATGTTTAATGGATTGAGACTGAATGAAGCACGGGTAATACTGCACATAGCATTTAGAACACATATTATGGTACTGGCTCAAACAGCGTTTAAATGATTTCAAGAGTTTTTCTTTTGTCCAATTTCGGAAGCAGTGGAGGAAGAGTTTGGCCTTGGCTCTTCAATGACATCTTCTTTTATCCTGAGCATCCTCGTGGTCATTTCACTAATGGACCATTCAAGGCCCCAACGCTTTAGCACACAAGGTTGTAATGAACGGAGCAGAGGTGCGTCCTTGAATTAACCACGGAAGCTAAGGACCCCTGAGGTCCAACTGAGGTACAGTATCGTTGACTATAATGGCCATGTTTGAAGCAAGACAATTATGACATCACTTTTCATCTCTTTTTTTTCTGTTTTCTCAAAACCACCACAGAGTTACAGAATAAATGATACAGATAAAACACATTAAAGCTGTACTAATGAAGATTTTTATAGTAGCAATAGATGGTGTCGCTCTAAGTGAAGAACCCACGCAGAATTATCACCCAACTCTGCAGTTCATTTTGCATTTTATCACATTTTACATTACATTTCATTTAGCTGACACCATGAAGGTGCTAGTGTGGATCGACGACAGTACATTTATTATGCAGAGCCAGCGACGGTGGCATCAACATTTGCACCTCGCAAAAGAAAAGGCCACATACAATATTAAATAAAGTTGTGTTGTCCTCGGGTCAAATTTGACCCATTTTTATATCAGAATTATGGGTTTCTTTGAACCAAATTGCCCCAAAATAACATGAATGCATGGATGTACGTTGTATGGAAGCCATGTAACATTCTTGGCAGGTAAAATTAATGATTACTTTCATTGAATTGTGGGTGTTTTTTGTTCAATCCACTCAACATCCTCTGATCTTAACTATCAGTCAAAATAATCCACAATTTCTGTTATTTGAAACCCCCAAAAAATAGGTATTATGTCATTTAAATTATGTTTATTGACCATGTATTTAAAAAAGCGTCGAAAAAAGTGACAAAAAAGGTTTTAAAAAGTGTCAAAAAACTTTGGAAAAAGAGCCAAAAAAAGTTCATTTGCAATTTTGACCCGGAAGGACAACAAGTTCACGGTCTACGGGAAGACAACACAAGGGTTAACTGTTCACACAATACAGTAACGTGAGCTATTTAAATTAGCTGGATTCATGGTTCAACATAATAATAATATTAACATAAGTACTTACCAGTGTATCTCCGTCTGTACTTGGTCCACAGCAATCCCACCAATCTGTCCCAAAGAGAGTAAATGCCATTAAACATATTCTTTGTAAATCTTTACAATCATTCCCCGAAAGAACCAAGCAGGCCTGCCTTGTTGCACGACCAAATTGAAACTGTTAAGTGTAATTTACTGTTTTTAGAAAAAACCCAAAGAAGAAAAAAGGTAAAGAAAAATGTTCTCTAGTATTCTCAATTTGCATTACGTGCCCAGCATGACTCTACTAGCCAACTGTTAAAGGCAGATTAATCACTAAATTCCAAAAGGATCCTTTCATTTTTTTTACATTTTACCCCATAACATGCTACATATGGCTGTTGAGCATGTGGGTTAGGTAAAGAGGGGCGTGGTTCTGGGACGCTGGAACACTGTTGAGCTTTTTCGGTGTTGATGGCCCTTTTCGAACCAAACACCAGTTTTTGAGAGGGTTCCTACCTGCACTCTTATACACAAATTCTTCTTGAAACCATGTTTCTTTTCTTTGGTAAAAACAGGTCAAGGGACATCATTCAGGAAAAGGTTTTAAAAGAAATACTAACTAGTGGCTATTGGTAAGAGTAGTGGAACCAGTTATGGTGGTTGGACAACTGAGCGGGGCATGGCATTCACATGAAGTTGCCTAACAAGCCAGTAAGCCTAAGCCGGTACTGTAGATACAGTATAACGCTGGGTCAAATCACTCAGTAACTGCTCTCTGCTTGGGTGTGTGTAGGATTTAAAGGAAGCTTAAGGGTGAGTTAGGTCAGGGCAAGAGAAGGGTGTTGCCTGTCGGAAGCCTCAGTAGATTTACACTTTCACACCTCGAAGCTTTTACTGTGTATTGAGGCCTGACAGTAGCCTGACGTCGTCATACTCAGAGTCTGATACTGCCTCATTGGGCTGTGATTATGGGGCGTGTTTCAACCGAACCAGGAAAGAAAATGCCTCTGCACTCAATTGGATAGACCTACAATCAATCAGAGCAACAGAGACAGACGTCACAGAAGCTGCGAGTCAAAGGCAGGCTTCAGCAGAGCAGAGGCAGAGGCGGCAGTTTCCGTGTCGTGCGGACGGGAGTGGCAGTGTGTGTACATACGTGATCGCGGTTCTCTGATGCGCTGTTGATATCTTCTATAAACAGACGCGGTGGAAGAATCTACACGTCTCAATTCTCCAGCGGCAGCCATCTTTGTTGTAAACAAATTGATTATTGATTACGTTACCGTTGATCATCTGTCCATCATCGTATAAAGCCCGCCCTGACAATTTGATTGGTCCGAACAGCTCTGGTTCGAGCATAGTTGCTCCACAACGGATCAAGTCCGGACCGAACTGCCCGACCTCAAATGTTGTGGGCGGGGCTAAATTCAACTGGCATCCAGGCTAACCTGACAAGAAAACCCTGAAAATCATAAAATGCAGAGATCAGCCGGAGCTAACGGAGGAAGATCAACCTTTATTTATTGAAACTGCTTGCATACAAAATATATTGCACTATAACCAGACATGTCAACCCAAACATCTTAAATGCTAGTAGTATGTACAAAAGGAAAAAAAAATAAAAATGCCCAAAAGTGCACACAAGGTTTACAGCTTTTTTGACTACCCTGGTTTAAGTATCTACAGATTCTCTGCGTGTCTTCACTTTCTGGCACTCTGCTGTTGAACAGCGCACAATGTGTCTAGTTAGTATCTGTTGATGTCTGCAATTAAACGATTAAATTGAAATCTGCTCTGGACTGGCAAGCAACGACAAGGAAAATTATTTTCGTATGTGGTTCCACGAACCATGTTGCAACCCCAACTGGACTAAAGGCTTGTGAAGGAGGGATGCAAAATGGTCACATGGGACTCTTTTACAAGGATTGAAAGTTTCTGAACTGAATTGGGGAATTCTTGTGGTTTCTGCATTGCCATTTTACGTTTGACACATATAACATCTTCTGGGATATCAAGTCAAAATCAATGTTTCGTTGACGAGGTTGGGTCTATAATTCAGTCCCCTGATTAGCGAGACAACACAACACAGTGTTGGAACTTAAAAGAGTAAGAATTGATTCATTCAGTCTAATGCCTCGTTTAAATTTGAGTATCCCTTGGGGATGACAAAGAATGAACGTCATTCACGCAAAATGCTGATTAAATCAAGAGCATTCCCCTTTTACAACCCATTGGAACATGGGTAAAAAAAAAAACAACCAGAACATTAGAACAGCACACAATCAGAGAACAGCATACCCTGCATTTTGCTGGAAAACACCCTCAACAACAAACATTTCATGAGGAAAAACAGTGAACAACAAGACAACTGTCATCAGTGGTGGAAATGGCCAGATCCTACTAGCAAAAAAAAAAAATCTAAATATTCGACCGATAACTGTACATTTTGACGTCATTTTTGGACCATCATTCACATTTTTGGGAAAACATGAGCATCAAACAAGCTTATGTGCGGCGTTCAAAAAAATGAGCAGCAAAGAAGCGCCCGGAAAAAAAAAAAAATTTCATTTAGAAACACGGCAAAATGCATAGATATCTATGGTGAAATGGCCAAACGTGAGTTATCCGAATATAATAAAAAAAACAACAACATTGACTCTATTTTTGAAACTGAAAGGGAACGTAGTTCCATCTGGACATTTCCACCACTGACTGTCATCAACATGACACTTTTCATTCTGTGAACAGCTGTCAAAACACATTTTCTGACAGAATGCATGACGTTCACGTTTCATGCGAATCAACAGTGATTTGCTTTCATTTTAAAGAAGCATTACTCTTTCAAAATCCATTTTTAAGTATTAAACTGTTTTGGTAGTGCCATTCCACTTCATGGAGTACCAAATTGCATGTGTTATAAGTGCTGCCCTAATGTAATGGAGACAGAGGATTTGCATTGAAGACAGTGGCATGCCAAAACAACAAACATAAGACATCATCTGTAAAATATGTCCTTTTTTTGTGTCAAAAACCTGTCCTCAGCAGTGTTCCTCAAAGTGCCATTAGGTATCCCATATCACACCTTACATTGCCAGGATGCATCAAAATGTACACAGCTTGATCCTGGGAAATAAATACATGCTGTTCCTTGTCTTAAACTTTGGGTTGGGATCCCAAATGGTTTGTTTCCCTTGCAGCTTTCTATATGAACACATTTGCAATGTTTTCAGAAGGCTCGATACCAGAACAAGACGCTACTCGCTGCCTTGATCTCGACTGTACTCATCTTAAGTTAGTTGTTTCAATGGCAGACCACTGGAAAACAGCAGGATTGGATAATGTCACAACCAGTCAGTTAGAGGAGATCCTAAATTAAAATCCCCATTGTAGAAATGCTTCTTTAGCACCAATTTATTTAGCTTCAATGAGCCCAACTGGACAGCATGCAACAGTCCTTACTTTTATTTTTTTTTATTTTTTATATATATACATGTTCCACTATCGTACAAGCCTCAGCCTAACATTATGGTTGGTTAGGAATCCCTTTAAAAATCAAACCGAAGCACAAAAAAAGCCATTAAAAACTGCTTTTGTTGGTTCAATTCAGGCAGTTAAAAAGTCTAATGTACACTCAAAACCTGGTGTTTGGAGGCACAATAAAATACACCAACAAGCAAGTTGAAGCTAAGCCACAGATGCAAAGAAATTCATTGTGTCTGGAGTGACACAACAGAGCGGATGTTAAGGTTGGACCTTTATAGACTTCTGCAGCCCCGAGGTCTGTAACACCTTCCAAATGCATCAAACTGTGGTTCTTTTTTTCAGTTCAAGGGGAACTGAACAGCTTTACACCAGTCACAAAGAAAAATAATAATAAAATGTTCATATTAATGAAACACCTGTCATTATCCATCACTGTGGTGATTGAAAAAACAAAAAAAACAAGCTGTGTCTCTTTACATTAAAGATTACAAGTCCAGGGAATGACCAATGTACAAGACTCTTTTATCTCCTTAAAATGATAGGGAAAATCCACCATAACACGTTATTTACATAAATTACTTCAGTTACTGTAGGAGGCAGAGCTACAGTGTGGTACATGCTAAAAGGTAGACCAACGTGCTTTCTTTACAATGTTGAAAGAATTGTTACATTTTGGAAAAATGAGATTAGGTTAGATGATGGTTAGCTCAAAATTGTGCCTACTTACAGCTGTAAAGGTCACTTATTAACACGTATTTCATTTGTTGAATCTGTAAAAAAACAGAAATCTAAAAACAAGTTGTGGTTTCATAGGGACTGGTGTGCTAAAAGTACCATAACATTTATACATTTGAATTAGCCTATGAGGTTTTGATAGGAGTATTTTAAAAATTCAGAGGCAGGTTAGCTATTTCCCAAAACTATTCCTTTAAACCTTAACTACTCGCAATAATTTCAGGCTTTTAGCTTAAAATCACACTCCGCCCAATGTTTTACAGCATATTAAAGTAACACTAGAGAACTTTCCCCGTTTCGGTTCCCCTACAGGTTGGAAGCGGAATTGTCCATTACATTACATTGTGCAAGTTTGTCAGATTGGGTAGAGGATCTGTAGTTTGAATGAACTGGATAATGTAATGTAATGGACAATTCCTCTTCCAGCCTGTAGGGGGACCGAAGCGGGAAAGGTTCTCTAGTGTTGCTTTAACTCAAGTTCCAGTTTGTTAGCCTTTCTTCAGAGCTTTTAACAGCATCTCATGATCCTTCTCAACGTGACCTAGGAACAGAACCTTGGTCTTGTGATACAACAATTGAGCAAACTTCATCTACCGGGAAAGACCGTGAGATGTGGTTAAAAGCCCTCAGAAAAGCGTCCGTCTGTATGTTCATGATTTCTACGAACATTGTGAAAACGTATTGTACAATCCATTGTTACTGCTGTTCTCAAGAAGGCCGAAGCTACCTACTTTAAAGGGTCACCAAACCTATGAGTATCACTTTAAAAAGGGACAGTTCACCCCAAAATCAAAAATACACATCTTTCCTCTCACACGTAGTGCTATTTATCAATCTAGACAGTTTTAGTGTGATGTGCCCAGTGTTGGAGATATCGGCCGTAGAGATGTCTGCCTTCTCTCAAATATAATGGAACTAGATGGCACACACTCGGCTAGCGGACTACACCTGCCAACCATATCACCGCCCAGAAGGAAGCGTACCCATGGACGAGAGACTTGTGCTAGCTTGTGGAGATTAGTTTCTAGCTAACGGATACTGCTAGCTTACCCGATCTAGCTCACAACGTTACAGCTCAGTACACTATATCCGTGATCGCCGGAACTCCGGTGGATTTCTGAGGACTATGGTTAACTGCTCCTCAGATCTCTGCAGGGTAAATCCAGACAGCTAGCTAGACTATCTGTCCAATCTGAGTTTTCTGTTGCACGACTAAAACAACTTTTGAACGTACACAACGTACAACTGGTTATAACCAGAAAATTAACCCCCCCAAAAAATACTGTCCCTATGCCAACCAAGCCTGTCCTAAAATCACATAAATGAACTTTACATTGTAAAGGACTGGTTATCTCAAAACGGAAATTCAGTCATTATGTCAGTCCCATGTCAGTCAGAATACCTGTGTGGGGTTTCATTCATGAATTGAGTTTTAGGGTGGACATTCCCTGTCAAATTAAAAACAAACTCACCCTCTCTCAGTGATGGAATGCTATTTTTCAAGTTCTGCAGCACTGTGGACATTTCATTATTAATGACAGCTGTGTGTGACTCAACCCTGCTATCGAGTATACTATTTTTTTTTTCACACATCATTAAGTTTATTATCAAGAGCTCTAGCATTTGATTGATATTAAACAGCAAAAAAAAAAAAAAGAAGAAAATATCAGGATAAGTGCACATTTGAAACAGTACAAATCTTTTCTCAGACAAATAATGACATCATTATATACAGTATGCCACCCTCCCTTTCTTCCCCCCCCAACAATTTTTTATTTTAATTTTTTTTTTACAGTTGATGCTCTATTGATAATATAAAGGGTTACTTTCACTTGAGCCATTGGTCGATGCACTGCAGAGAATGCTTACTGGGATAAAAATGCAACATGGCTGTAGTGTGAACGGCAAGTCAAAGCAAAGGTCCTAACAGATTAGTGAGAGCGAACTTGACACCAGTAATACTTTTGAGAAGAAAGATGAACTTCGGAGAACTAAAAAAAAGCCGGTTTTCATGATTCATTACTCGTGTTACATTATCGTTTCTTATGACGTTTTCTAAAAGGTAAAAGTTCCCCATGTGTCAATGACTCTAAGTTGATGGTTGTCAGAAGAACTTATCACTGGCTACTTCAGCTGAACTCTGAAACTGAAAAAATTAGGCAAAGTAACACCGATTTAAAAAAAACTAAACTTACAGTATGCATGTCTTCTGCTTTTTTAAACGTGTTTTAACCTACAGAAAGTATATCAAAATCCATAATAAAGATGTACATGCATCACAAGACTAAAAAGGTAAACTGATCTCTGGTAAAAGATAAGACCTGGCTCAACCCCTGAAATCTTCTCAGTTACGTTTCCGAGAAGGAAAGAGAGATAAGGAGGTTACACTGGGTCACACCATTTTGCATCTCAAGAAACCATTTTAAAAAGGGGGTTTGAATGGAGAAATAGCAGTCTTTGGGTGGATCCCAAGTCTCTTATTTGATATCTCAACGCTCCTCGTTTGAACCGGAAGTCGTTCTGGTCCGCCTTCTTGAAGGCTGTCTCGAAGCTAGGATCGAGGAGGGCTCTCCGAGGAGCTATGAGCGAGGATACACGAAAGCTGCCTTTAACCGGAAGCCGTGCAGCTGAAAGCCGTCGCTAACCCCTCCCATACAGCCGACGCATTTACTGTACGTGACGCTTCACAGGAAACGTCGTCTCATCCCTCCCTCCTCGTTTCCTCTCTCCTCGCATGATATCATCCCGTCTCTCCTGTGCTTCCTCGGTGGGACGGACGAATATGCGAGGAAGGGGAAGCAAGTAAAGGAAACGTGCATGCAATTTAAGGACCTGGGACCTAGCCTTTGACTTTTGGAACGGAACCAAAGGCGCCAACGTAGCCATTCAAGGGTCATGAAGTGCACCGGTCTGCAAAAGTAACTGAATCCATTTCATAGATCAACTGAACCAGGTCATAAGCCACGGACTTATGTTTGTCGACTGTACAAGCACACAACACCTTCAGTGTTTAAAAAGGACCAGGTGGTAAAAGCAGGGAGTTTCCTGGACGCACCCTTTGAGTTTAAAAGAAGGTCAGAAATACTCCGCTTGGCCGGCGACGACTCAGGGTGAATCAATGATGTCACGGCACGTGGTAGCCATCTTTACACATCTGGTCCATTATCAACGTCTCACTATCCCTGATTTACATGTCTAGGTTGATACTAGCCACAATTAAAAGGCACATGTCACTCAAAACATGATGCGGTTTCTCTGAGCATTCGCAGTACCACCCCCCCCATAAGCCAGCCCATATTGTGTATAAATCTCACCAATCTTTACCACAAGATTTTAAGCATCTGTTGAAGATGGGGCACAATGGCTATTTTGTTTTGTGTCTGCCTGGCTAAAAGTGGATCCGACCTATTGTAAAGTAATATTATACTATGAAGTTTAACAGTGTTCACTTTCTTGCCGAGAGTTAGATGAGATGATCAACAGCACTTTCATGTCTATCTGTAAAGTGCGATGCTGGAACCAGCAGCCAGTTAGCTTAGCGTGGCATAACAACTGGAAACGGGGTGGAAAACAGCTAGCCAAAAAGCCATCGTGTCTCGTCGACAACTACGCTTGCACGCCATAAAACCACAAATTTGGTTTTTACATTCCACTGTACAGCTTACTGTTACGGTTTTGGACAGAGCCAGGCTAGCTGTTCCCCCGTTTCCAGTCTTTAGCTAAGCTAAGCTACTAGCCTTCTGGCTCTAGCTTAGTGTCAATCTTCTCATCTAACTTTTAGCAAGAATGCAAATAAATGAAACATTTAACAGCACCACAAAGAGGGAAGCTAAATTTGAAGGCTAACTTTACAAGGTTATTCCTGTCCTATGCTAAAAGAACACCTAAGAGAGTAGATTTTACTTGTTAAGAACTTGATTCCTCAACATTTACACATAGCAACAGTAAAGCTAAAGATCACAGCTAATCTGCTGGTCCAAATGTTGTGCTGGCTATAACAGCTGTTAAAACAAGGATAGTTTTATGATGCAGTATTTTCATGAAATGTCGAAAAAGCCTACAAATGTACAGAGAAACTTTGTTGCTTTGTTTTGTTTTACAGTGACTTTCTCACATTTAAACAGTTTTTTTTTTCTTAATTCATACTAATGCTATTATGAATGTCCCTTCAATCATAAATCCACAAATACTTTTAACATTAGCCCATCTAAGTTACTGCAGTCAGTTTGAATTTAGGGTACAATTTGGGGCAACTAAGAATGTACATGATCTTTAAAGGCCTTCTTGCCACCTACATTCTTCTCTATTTATTTTTATGGTGATGACGATGATGCCAAAAGGATATTTCCATGCCAAACGTTTATGAAGTCAGTAACTGAGGTGTCAAGCGAACAGCAGGTTGGAGCACCTCAAGATGAGAGCCTGACGTTAACACATTGTTTTGTTCACCTGCACTGTCTAAATAAAGTCGCTTTTGATGACATGACTTTTTTTTTTTCCTTTTCTTTTTTTAGTATGCGTCGGTGTGTCACAGAGTTCGAGCACGAGCCAGACAAGTTTGAAGCAAAGATTTTTTTTAAAAAACTGGAACTGTTATGTTATGGGACAAAATGAATGGCCAGAAACAGTAGAGGCCATCTTACACCAGTGTGCCTCCCTAAAACAGTTTGAAACATGCAAGAAACATGTGTACCCTAAAAAAAACAGAAGGGGTGTTACACTGGGTTTAACAGACAGTATAAAACATATTCAGGTGCTTCTCAGAATGGGCCAAATTCACAGAAATTGAGGAGCATAAATTCAAGGCACTAAGATTAAAAGAAGCCTCATTATGAGCTAGAGAAGTGGCAGAACACTGACCAGACACCCTTTGCTCTTTATCCAGAACGGGGATTTCACAAAGGAGGCTTAGAAAACTGAACTTGTGGATGAATATCTTGCTTCAATTGAACCAGAATGTGTGCTCTTAGCTCAGAGCGCTTTCACTAAACTTCACTGTGGCTTTAAATCTGTCGGGTGGCATGCGCAGTCCTGCATTTTTAAAAGCAAGAAGTTGCACAATTCAAATCATGTATGTAAAAAATACATTGCACCCTTCATGGTTGCGAAACAAGACCTGATTTTGTGGTATAGGAAGATTACAATTTGTTGTATCGAAGTTAGAATTCAGATTCTCTCCTCCCTACAATTTACAAAATGCAGCCAACAGGAAATAACAAAAATTAAATAAGAGTAATACACAAACATGTTTAAGTCAGAGGGGCAGGCCCAGAATAAGTTGGAAAACCAGGAAGAATAAAACTTACAGCAAATTTTTATTTTGTCAGGGTATCAATGAAACGTCGTTTCTTCTACAGTAACACTTCAAACAGGTTTTCTAACTGCGAAACAAAAAAGGTTAAATACAAAGGTTTTCATAAATTAAAGAAAAGCTCATGTGATCAGGTTCTACATTCACGATGTTGCCGCCTTAATCCTGCAACCTAACCAGGTTTGTCTGAAAGCAAAAAGAACCGTAATTATTTCACTGGCATCCTCCAAGAGTGCTTTGTTAAATGTGAGTGAGGAACTAAGCAAAGTAAGCCTGGCTTACAGCCTAAGCCCGCTCTGTGAAATATCCCACTGTTGAGGTTGAAAAGGCTCTCACCAGTCTGGTACAGGATGTGTAAACAGGTCTATGAGATAAAGGAGTATTGGGAGAATTATCAATCATCCAATGCTGCTGGGAACAATTGACAGTTGGACAGTGTGGCCAGTAGCTGTCCTAACAGCGTCTCAGAAGCTGCCGCTGACAGACAGATGGTTCGGCGCTTAAAGATGGCCGAACAGAGCGGTGCGGACCGAATGGACTGAACGCTTCAGTAGCGCTTACTATGGACGCGAGATCCGCGTTAAAAGCTCGCGTCTTGCTTTTAATGTGGATTCCGAGCCACTGTTGGCCTAGTCATTTTTCCATTTTGACAGATAATTCATTTGAAAAATAACAGCAGTGCATGACATGTTGTACCCTGTTGAAGACTCTTAGGAGTTAAGCTATTTAACATTTGCATCAGAGTGCCTCAGATTTATGTTTCCCCATCGGTACGTCTAATACCTTGTTGAATTCGTGCTTGGTCTGACAGTCCAAAGAGACTGAATGAATTTTACATCATCTTAGCAAGAGGAAACGAAACACAGATGACTTCAAACGACGAGGTAAGCATTCTTGGCAATTGCGTTGCCCATGCATGCCTGTTCGCATTTCATCCGAAAACATGGGACACTTTCAACTCCTCTCCACTTTGCCGATCCCAAAGGCAGGTTTTGACTTGTCAAAATGGGGACCAGGGTTCAAATGACTATCCCAAAACAAAGTGCCCTCTTCAAACACATTCTCCCAGCCTGAAAAGCTCTGCATTTTTCCTCATATGTGTAAAAAGATCTTGTATTATAGAATGAAGTTCAAAAGTCTCTGTGGAGATGCACCGGAAAGACGCTAAATGACTCCTCTACACAGTATAGTTACAGTATATTATAAACGCAATGCTGTGTTGCAGCTGACTCCCAAGTGTTGGGTTTTGGAGCTTTTAGACCACCAAAAATGAATTCTCAACCAGTGGGAAACACTGCAGCCACCCCTCTAAAACTGTGCTGTCAGATCTTCTCTACAATAAACATCTGCAGTAAAAATATGTTTAAAGCGTACAGCAGGAGGGAGGGAACACATATTTCATATTTCAGTGTGTCCATGTCAACCAATTATTCCCTTGATTTGTTCTGGTGTGAGAAAGTCCAAACAGGGCAGTAGGGAAAAAAAGGAAATCATCCAATTTTGTTTATTAAAAAAAAACCCAAAAAAAACAGGCAAACAATGATTTGCCTTTGATGTGTAGGGGAGCATGTTTGGGGTTAATGCCTCTGTGAGAGATGAGCTTTAGTCAAATCCCTCCTCTTCTTTTCCTTAATGTCCAAAAAGTACGGTTTCTTTTATTTGTCACTCCAGAGAAGAACAGGAGATCCCTGAAGAGTCAGGAATAAACCAGACCAGTACACTCAACAGACGTCAACAGAGCAGACCAGCAGATACCAGGTCGTCTCTGGTCTAGGACTCCACTACGGTAAACTCTTCCATGCTGATGAAATATGTGTATTCGTGTGTTTGACAAAGACAGAGACAGAAAAAGCGAGAGAGATTCTACGATGTTTATGACGAGTTGCCTGTGTGTGTGTGTGTGTGTGTGTGTGTGTGCGCGTGTGTGTGTGTGAGTGTGTGTGTCTAAGTGAGACGGTCCTCCAGTGGTGTATCTACGACACTCCGTTCACCAGCAGAGGAGCGTCCTGTTTGTCCTTCTTCATCCCTCGGTCTCTGATGGGTCTCGGATGGTAATGGCGAGATGGGCCCTCGCCGCCGGCACCGACGCCGCCCTGGGATGAGGAAGGCCCTCCTCCTCGCCCCCCCGAGGAGTGCTGCACGCTGCGCTCGTTCCCGTCCACACGGATCTGTGGGTAAAGGAAATGAGCACAGTCTGGTTCCACACTTCACAGCTACAAGTGGAAGGGAAATCGAATGCATGTTCGCTGATGAAATGGCATACTGGATGAGACCTGGGCCCATTTTTATCAAGGGTCTCCTAGGAATCAGCAGAAAGTTAAGCTAGGACTAAATATACTCAACTTCAGAGTAGGACAGAGATTTTTATTAACAGCTTCCTACTCTGACTTTCAGCGTGGGAGACAGACAGCTCCAGAGAGTAAGGGCCCTATTTTAACGATCTAAGCGCACGGCGTGAAGCGCCCGGCGCAGGTGCGTTATTGGCGTGTACCAATCCACTTTTGCTAGTTTAACGGCGGAAAAAAGGGTCCGTGCGCCGGGTTCAAAAGGGTTGTACTTAGCGTCTTAATTAATCATAGGTGTGTTTTGGGCGTAACATGCAATAAACCAATCAGATTGCAATGGCAATCTCCCATTCCCTTTAAAAGCCAGGCGCGTTTGGACCTTGGCGCATTGCTATTATGATGGAGGATTTGCTAAGCAGGGAGGAGAGATTTTCAGGAGAAGAAACTGATCATATATGGCACGAGCACTATGCCCCCAAAACTCCACGAGGTGAAGCAGACATTAAAATAACAATGAAATGCTGCGCTATTGACTTTAGACCAGGTTTCTGTTGGTCAATGGCGCGATCACTTCCCGCTGCCTCAAGATAGCAATACGCCCAGAAGGCACCTGAACACACCTCCCTGTAAGACCAGCACGCCCATGGGCGCAGGTGCATTTGCTATTTAAACGACGCGGGCGCTGGACGGGAAAATTGACAACTGCGTCGGTCTTAAACTAGCAAAGCTTTGCGCTGCGCCGAGTGCAAGACAGGGCCCTGTATGAGACATCGCTCTTAAGACATTGAGAGCCCCAAACTAGAAATTCTAATGACATATTGTTATTGCTGGCCAAATTAAGCTTCGTGAACCGTTTTCTTTATTTTCTGAGCCCACCAGATAACTTATGGGGCCTTACAGGTGGGGAAAATCCGTTACGATCTCTAAAATTATATAACTTTTTATAAATATTTAAATGTCTTATACTTAAGTTGAACACCAGCATTTGACCTGGGAAAAAGGTAGAGTTGTTCTGAAAATGCCTTAAATGCGGAATCGAGTATCAGCGAGTATGCAAGTCTGTGTATGCACGTTAACGTAGTGTCTAGTGGTGTTGGGACGTCTGTTGGGAAGATTCTGAATCGATTCGCAACGTCCAAAAATAATTTTTTCAACGTTCTTTCCCCTACCATATAACTAAAATATTTCCCCCTGAGTGTATAACACAGCGTTAACCCAGTATGGCCTACTCAAAAGCACTTTTGCTGCTTGACAGAGCAAGATAGATAAAAAAAACAACAAAAAAAAACAGCCATATTGCGTCGGATTGTCCGTACATTATAAGTGACTGGACAAACGACCCAACGTTACCTGACTGAGTCTCCAGGTAAGAGACAGCTAATGTTAACCGTTAGCTAATCTTAGAGGATTCAATCTGGCTGTATTATCAGTAACGCTATCCCAGGGTCATCAAACAGTCTACTGTTATCCCACGTTCATTAAAGCAACATTAAAGACTGGTATGTCTTAGCGTGTTAAATGAATACATTCCGTGTAACTGTTACAGTTTCGACTGTAGCAGCGACATTAGTGGTGATGGCGCAGTAGATATGAAACATGCCTTTGGTGTGGGAGATCCAGGTTCAATTCCCACTGCGATACATCAACAAATGTGTCCCTGAGCAAGACACTTAGCCCCTAGGTGCTCCAGAGGCGTGCAACCTCTGACATATATAGCAATTGTAAGTCGCTTTGGATAAAAGCGTCAGCTAAATGACATAACATGTAATATAGCTGACGCTTTTATCCAAAGCGACAATTGCTATATATGTCAGAGGTCGCACGCCTCTGGAGCAAATTGGGGTTAACTTGCTCAGGGACACAGTGGTTGATGTATCGCAGTGGGAATTGAACCCAGATCGCCCACACCAAAGGCATGTGTTATATCCACTGTGCTATGACCACCATCTACCCGCAGAGCAACAAAAAGAATTACAGGTCCCTGGAGGCTCACAATTCTTTCACCAGTGGCTTTGTGGGAGTGGTTTTACATCACAAAATATCAGGGAGCCACGTTCGTTTATTTTGTTGTGATGTGAAGCCATTTTGGAGGGTTACTGCCCTAAAAAAAAAAGCTCCATCAGACCTGAGTTGCAGCAAGACAACACCTGCTCCGTCCGTCTATTCGGCAGTATATACAACTTAAGATCAGCATTTTTTTGACTTATTAAAGGTGCAGAACGCCACACAGCAACTTTTCGGGCATTGTACCAAGCAAAAAAACTATCGTAAATATGACAACCGCTAACTAGGTCTACGCTCATTAATTCGAATGGTTTGTTTTCCCTCACGGCATGAACGGAAATGACGTTTCAGTGGGCGTTCCCAGTAATGCCGACCAAGTCTATAAAAGAAGAAGAAGACTGATCTGCATGAGACTGGAGGACGTAGCGTCCCTTTAGCTCAATAGGGAACGCCATGTTGTTTCTGTGAAAATCATGCTGTTGCAGTCAATAACCCATTAATGAGTTGTGATCCACAGCCGCAGTTCATCCATTTTGACCACCAGAGACTGTACATTGGCAAGGAAAATGTTGCGTATTAATAGCCAATAAGGAGTTAGCTTTAGCCTAGCCCTAAGCCCTCCGTCCTTCTCCTGTCTTTGTTTACAGTCTCAACCCGGCGTACAATCACTTCCTGTCTGCTGAGTAGGGTTGAAACCCCCGGTCAGCGTTGTAGCACTCATTTTCCCCCCGTCTTGCCCCGGTCTCAGACAAACAGGACTCAGGTTTTTATTTCAGGACCACACCTGGAGGGATATTACTAAACAGCCTGTGCATTGATTTATTTGCCTATTTAACATTAAACGTTCCCTCACTTGGGTGAGAGAGATAGAGATGTGACAGCAGAGTGTATACCGCTTCTATGAAAACATATAAGCTGCTTTGCCTGGCCATAAACACACTGTACATTACTTTAAGCGTGTTCATTTTGTGTTTGAATACACAGTTGCAGATAAAAATTGTTCTTTGTTTTGATAGCCGGTCAAGTGTGCCATGGTATCAGAGGCTGAGGGCCGTGACAAACCGTCAGAATTTGACCAGTTGGAGAACGGTCTGTGAGAGCCAAGTGGAGGAAATATCAGACCACTTTTTTTTTTTTTTTTGTATTTCGAGTACAGCTCCTTTAAAGCAACACTAGAGAACTTTTCCCGCTTCGGTGCCCCTACAGGTTGGAAGCGGAATTGTCCATTACATTACATCATGCAAGTTTGCCAGATCGGGTAGCGGATCTGTAGTTCGAATGAGACATAATGAGACATTACGACAGCAGTAATGGACAATTCTGCTTCCAACCTGTAAGGGGACCGAAGAGGAAAAGTGCTCTAGTGTTGCTTTTCCAAGTGTTTTTTTTTTCTTCATTACTAGATTTATTTATTCATGTTCTTTTTCAGTTATGACTGTCAAACTAGATAATAAAAGTAAGTTCTATGGCATTCATTCTCTGTATGTATTTGTTCATGTTTTACAAAGGGATTAACCTGAGCCAGGCCATACAACAATGACAGCAATCATATCACATCCATACAGGGTTAGTGGTATACAGCTGTATATATTTTAGGGGTGTAAAGATTCACCCATACGAGTCTTTATCCGGTTGTGTTATCACAGATCTGCTACATCGATACACTGACCCCTGCATTGGTCTAAATGGACCAAGATTCGACCGATGGCCCGGTTACGAATCGGTTGACTGAAGCTTTGCTGTCAATCCAATGAAGCTGTTCCAGTGTGCGCAATGCTGTTGATAGAGACGTGTGTGTGTTTGTTTGCAAGGGAGACAAAAGCCTCACCATTTGTGTGATTAAGGACTTGGTCATTCATGTTCAGGATGGCGGGAATCAGCCAATCAGTGCCTTTGTTTGTGCAGACTGCTAAAAAAAGCTTTTGGAGTTAGCGGTGAAAGTAGCTGAGAGGAATACATCGTGGATATTGTAAATTGTACTAGCTGCGGTCTGTGAGTAGACTGTTATAAATATATATATATATATATAGATATGAGTTTGGGTATGTTAAGTTTATATTGACATTTATATGTTCTAAGATGTTCAGTTACATTAGCATAAAAGTCTGCAGCCGCATGCTAACGCTCACAACAGTATTGTTGTGCTCAGATGTGTACTCACGTAATACTGTATATGATTATTATTGGAGTGCTCACAATGACTGTGTAACATGGACCTATGTTTGAGTTACTGTCTCTAAGATAACAGCAGCGAGGAGGCGGTTTCATTTAATATGGAGCTGATGTGATTTGGTTATCAGTGGCTAGCTAATTAAGTTGAAGTTACGGTGTATATATGAGCATGTCCTGGCTTCATTATTTCCTCGTCCCTTTTACAAAATATGTACTTATTTGAAGGTAGGCAATGCTTCTTTTATAGAATTGGTTTATTTTAATTTATAATGTGTGTAAATGAAACAAATATTAACTGTATCTGTCAGACTGAATCGTTATCTCATCGTATCGCACCGAATCGTTTCAACATCGAATCGAACTGAATTGTTCCACATTAAAATGTACGTCCCTGAAATGTATCGTAGCCCATGTATCTACAGTAGATACGTATCAAATCGTCTTATAAGGGAGAGATGCACACCCCTAATATATTTGTTTTTAACAAACTGGTATTGGATCGGTACTCGGTATAGGCACATATGCAAGTTCAGGTATCGGGAAGGAAAAAATGGTATCGCAGTTCTGCGGCCTGTGTACTGTGGCTTTGCAGATATCCCTTATCATCAGTAAGCAATTAATGCAGGGGAACATGTTCAAATAAAGGTTTTAGTACACTCTCATCCCTTGTGCGCCATCCTTGAGGTGCTGTACGAGCAAAGTTTGATTAATTACTACAGAGAAGAGATGGCATGTTTTGTCCGGTAATATCTCGCACAAAGTCATGCACAACATTTTTTTATCTTTTAATAAGCTCACGGTCATCAAGTGCTCCAAATCATCTCTCCTTTTATGGATTGTTTCTACCTGACAGGCCATCTTCTCTGGATCTATACTAAATGCCTGAGATAGAAGTCATTTCCTGGTTTAAGAAAGAAGGAGAAACATGCACGTGTTCATTCTTAGTTCTAAAAGTAGGACCAAATATGTGTCAGAATTTTTGGCCAGTTTGGACTGATTCACTACTCCCGAGACACAAATAAATGCACAGATCTGAAAAAAAAAGATGTTTATGGGCGTTTTAAATCATTTTTCGTGTTAGAGGTGAATGTGTGTGATTGTTACCTGTAGAGTGTCTTCCTGCGCTCTTGTCTTGGGATCTCTGACATGACGAGGTCTTGGCTCGCTCCACTGCATGTCATCACCTAAACCAGGACAGAAAAATCCTGAGTCTCAACTTACAGCGGTCATCCTCGTTCCCAACACACTCACGGGAGGAGAATATATATATAGGTGAAACAAACTAAAAGGAAAACAACCACTGACTATGTCACAGTCATGTTCCCCTGCAGTCTGAGGCAACAGCTTGCTGGCAGGCAGCAGCTTAACAAATAGGGTTAAATCTGTGTCATAATTAGATTTATGTCAGGGGAAACTCCTTTTTTTCCCCAATATAAATTTGAAAAACCACTCAAAAGGAGAATTTATAAGTGAAGGGACACTGCAGGGATCTCATTACTGGATTCATTCTTCAGGATATAATTCAATGAAAAGCCTCTCATGGTATTTATTTCACTTCACTACACACTCATTTCTGTCTCCATCTTTCTCGTTTTTTAATAATCTCAATTCATTACCTTCAAAATGAGTTTTACCTCCAGTCAAACGACAGAAAAACATAAGCAGCTGTAGAACTGGTTGAGAGAAGTTGATCAAGCTTTTCCTTTGTAAAGACTTGACTCCTCTCTTCTCTCCTGAGGAAAATCCTGCATGAGATTGCTGCAAAAAAAGATCAATGACAGCCAACGATAATTACTGCATACCTTTATACCCCCCTCCTCCTCCTCCTCTTCCTCTCCCCCCTCGTCCACGCAGCCCTCCTCCGCCTGCTCTCCTCCTCCCGTCTGTCCGTCTGGGCAGGGTCCCGCCTCCTGTCATCAGCTCCTCGGTGGGGGCCAGCGACCAATCACTGAGCTCGTCTTTGTGGTCGGACTCCGTCTCTGACGCGTTGGATGCCTCCGAGTTGGTGCCTGGAGTTTCATTAAATGTTTTGTAGAGAGTCTCTATTCAGTACTTATAGCCTTGTACTAGCTGGATGTTTCTTGTACTTTCCATTGAAATACCAGAAACACTCATTTTAGCATAAAAGGTGGGACCACTGTTTTACCTTTTATCAAACATGGCTGAAAATAACCTCAATCTAAGCCAGAGAATCAGCTCTTTTGCTTAGTTGTCGTGCCTTTGACATCCGAACCAATGAGAGCACTTATACTCAGAGTTGGAATTGCCAAGCACTTGAGTATTTTATATCAACGCTTCAGATAATTAAGTTTATGTTTTGTTTGTGTACAAGCACAGTATTGGAAAAAGACGATGTAAATATAATCAATTTAAACAGGTTTCAAAGAATTCCCTTGTGGTGTATCATCTAGAGATGTTCCGATACCGATACCAGCATCAGTATCGGCTCCGATACCGCCTAAAACGCTGGTATCGGGAAGTACTGGAGTTCATGCACCGATCCGATACCACGTAATAAAGCCCTAAAGAAAATCTACGTTAAAGTAGTTTATTTATGTTGTTTTTCCGTTATAGCCGACTGTCAAACTGGAGAATAAAAGAACGTTCTGGGGCGTTCATTGTTCATGTTTCACAAAGAGTTTAACCTGAGCCAGACCGACAACAAAGATAGAAATCATATCACATCCATACAGAGATAGTAGTATACAGCTGTTAAAACATAACAACATATATGACAAACAGGTATCGGATCGGTATTCTGTATCGGCCGATACGCAAGTTCAGGTTTCGGAATCGGTATCGGGAAGCAAAAACTGGTATCGGACCATCTCTAGTATCATCATTTCATTGTACCTGAGGCGAAAGCTGCACCTCCTCCTCTTCGCCCTCTGCCACCTCTTCCTCCCCCTCCGCCGTAGGGCTTGCCTCCTCCTCCTCCACCTCCCCCTGCTCCTCTCCCCATGCCCAGGCCCATGCCATTATCGAACACGTAGGTTTTGTCTTTGAGGGCTCGGGGCCCCGTCCCTCCTCCTCCCCCCCCTCCGCCTCCTATCTGTCTCAGCTGCTCGTCGATCTGGAGACGCTCCAGACGAAGCTGATCCACCTCCTGTGTATATGAAGAATAAATTCAAAAAAAATTCAAAAAAAGACAATTAGTATGTTTACATGCACACTTAAAGCCTGCTTTTAGTCATGTCTCTGTGTAGTGGAAAGCCTGCCAGCGTGTACCGGGGTAACAAGTTTATCAACATAAGTCTATGTTAATGCTTTTTTTGGTAAACTTTTAACACCGCAGCATCGGTGTGTGACTGGAAGTCCCTTTGGATAAAAGCAGCAGCTAAATTTAATGTAATGTAAACCATCAGCTGATTGTGTTACATCAATTTTATGAGCCAGAATCTTCCAGTTAAAATGTCATTCATGTCATATTAATAAGCTGGGAGATTTTTTGTTCTGTATACAGACCTTCAGTATTTGGAGCAAGTGGCTTTTGGATAATAAGGTGGGCCAAAATCAGTATGCTATTTTTATTTCAATGTAACGGATTTTCGCCATTCCCGCACTCCATTTTCACATCACACTGGTGAGAAATGGCTTACGTTACTCCAGTTCTCAAGTCTTTACACTGGCTTCCTGTGCCTCAAAGAACAGACTTCAAAATACTTCTGCTGGTATATAAATCCCTAAATGGCTTAGGGCCAAAATATATTTATGATCCGTTAGTGCACTATGAACCACCCAGACCTCTCAGGTCGTCTGGGTCAGGTCTGCTTGTTGTCCCCAGAGCCAGAACTAAACAGGGGGAAGCAGCGTTTAGTTTTTACGCTCCATATATTTGGACCAAACTTCCAGAAAGTTGCAGGTCGCTGCGACTCTCAGCACTTTTCAATTAAGGCCGAGGACCTTTCTTGTTGATGTTGCCTATTCTTAATTTTTATATTGAACTGTTAATTGTATTGTTGTATTTTATCTCGTATTAATTTCATACTGAACTGTGAATTTTATTCTTGTATTTTATCTTGTATTATATTTGTATTTGTCAATATTTGTATTTATTTTTTCATTTCCTATCTTGCTCTTTGCTTTTTAATGTTTTATGTAAAGCACTTTGAGTTGCCCTGTGCTGAAATGTGCTATATAAATAAAGTTGCCTTGCCTTTAATCTATTACTGTGATAACTTCAGCAGAAAGCAAAACAAGCACGGAGACAAACCACACCTTATGTTAAAGCAATCACAGTGACGTGTTAGTTCACAGTGAAAGGGGCTGGTCTAAAATGACAACACCTGACACAGGATGTTGTCATTACTGGTGATTATATGCACCTTAAGGTAGTTGAGGTGATAGTCCAGCAGTACTGTAGCATTGGAGATGCTTTCCTTGGTCCCCACAAATACAAATGGCACCAGTCCCTGTGAGAGAGGATCAGAAGGTTAAAGAAAGATGAAATTCTCTTGCTTTGCATTTGATCGGTCCTCAAATGATGCATACTAGCAGTGGTAAAGATATATATTCATTATTGGAATCAGAGGTCGATGATTTAGGGGGATGAGGGCTGAGCTCGACTTCAGTATACAGTTATTAAAAGAAGCCGTTGGCTGTTTGTTGTGCTGTTAAGTAGGCAGAGGTGTTGCTCTTTTCTTTCCCACTGACATCGTCTGCTGCTGCCGCTGCGACTGCTGAGGGCTTTTTGTCATTCTCAGGCTCAATGCGAACCCGAACCACCCCAGACTTATCAACCACTTCCTGGATCAGTTTGCCGTTTTTGCCAATCACCTTCCCTGTAAAAGGGCAAAAATATCATCAGTCACAGTCTGCCAGGACTTTAAAGTTCAATAGTCTGGTTTATTCGCCAATAGATTAAAGCTGGCGCATGACTAACCGCATTGTTTCAGTTGAGTGATTTTTCTCACCTACTAAGTTCCGGGGAACTTTGATGACATCTTCAGAGAACTCCAGGAAACTCCTCGCTATACGGACAGCGTCCTGGTCCTGAGAAAAACAACAGGCATAAAACAAACACAACTGTAACTTCTGTCACTTCCTTGCCTCACTCAAGTTTATAGTTAAAGGCAGGGATGGTAACTACTTTCAATATACGCTTTTTATATATGGTTTGAAATGGTCTTTGCGACAGACATAAGTAAAATTGCGGCGCTTTCTCCGCTCTGCTCTGAAGCAGCGACGCAGCGGTGCTCGTGCACGTCTGTGTGGGGTTGGGAGCCCCGAGGGAAGGGGGAGGGGTTAGACGGAGCCCCGAGG
Source organism: Sander vitreus (assembly GCF_031162955.1). Taxonomy (NCBI): domain Eukaryota; kingdom Metazoa; phylum Chordata; class Actinopteri; order Perciformes; family Percidae; genus Sander; species Sander vitreus. The sequence continues at coordinate 31,179,471 of NC_135864.1, read as the reverse complement.
AGATGCTACTTCCAAATCTTGCTAGCTTTTCAACATTACCAACCCTGCCTTTAACATGAATAACAAAAAGCTTTGAAACTTGTTTCCATATGGAAAGTAAACCTCTCAACACTCGGGTCTGTACTAGTAACTCCAGACACAAGATGGACACATCAGTTCACCATCCTACCTCTCCGTATATGTGAAAGGTGCACGTCTCCTCGTCCAGGTCTATGTTAGTGACTCCCGGGACTTTGCGTGCTTGCTGAATGTTGGCGCCGTGAGTCCCGATGGCCAGACCCATTAGATCATCCCGAACCACAAACTGTTCGTGAAACCGCGACGCCAGCTGCCTGGAACTCTGTAGAAACATAACCAGAGGGACAAACGGGAAAAACGTGAACAAAAACAACTGCCACAACAGAGTAAATAGGACCAGTGGTTGCGTTAGACTTTGTCGTGCCGTCGTTCCACTTTGGCGGAGAGGGTCTTAAAAATTACGTCACAATGTATTATCTGTAGGGGTTGAACAGTACATGTATTCGTATTGAACCGAAACAGTACAGGCGTCTCGGTTCGGTACATGATACGTGAGAATACGTGGTATAAAAATAAATAAAACTTGCGTGCAAATTAATTAATGTAATGTGGAACTACTGTTAGACATGCGGTTCTTTAGGGACACCTAATCTGTAGCCCTGCTCTTAGCTCTGAAGCTCCCAAGCTCCGCCTACATGTCGAGTCAGTCGGTCTAGTGAGTCCACACGAAGCAAACTAGTCCCTTCCATATACAACCAAACACGGACGTAGCTGTATCCCTTCTCGCCTCGAGCACAAATGGCCTCCATGCCCGTTAGCTCCGCTGTTAGCTCCGCTGTTAGCTCCGCTGTTAGCTGTTAGCTTCGCCGTTAGCTGTTAGCTCCGCTATTAGCTGTTAGCTCCGCCTTTAGCGTATGAAGCTAACACCAAAACTCGCCAACTGCTCTGTGGAACCGAAGCTGCTCTTTTAACATCCCTGCTCTGTGCATTTCACATATGAGAGCAGCGCTTGTCTCCCATATCACACAAGTTACAGATGGAGTATGGAGATGATGCAGGGTACTTATTGTTTACTGTTTGCATCTTACTTTATACACTTCAAGCTGTTACAGCTAGCTCAGTGGACAGCCTGAGACATGCACAATAAAAAAAATTGCCTTCTGCATTTTCGTTTTGCTTCTCCCTCCGTTGTACCGAACCGTGATGTCTGAACCGAACCGTGACTTCTGTGTACTGTTCCACCCCTAATTATCTGCCAGTTTCATTTTAGTTTTACGATAAGGATTTTCATTCATTCATCTTTATTATCAAGATAAACAGAAAAAGTTAATACATAAGTGACAGCGGAAGCCACTAAAAACACTGTGGCCATTGTGACTAAACAGGTAAATATGTAGGTTATCAGTATTGCTTGGTTGTCCTTCATTCTCCACAGCACCAATCCCTCTTTCCAGAGCAGAGGAGAGACAGGTGAAGTGGACATAATGTTGTCGTCACCGGTTACAAACAGTACTCAAAGTTAAGGTAGAGTATTCTAATCTGTCAAAATGTTTGGCGGCCTTTACATTTTTCCGTCATTGTTAAAACTATTCCTTCAATGACGAAAAAAAATATGAATTTAACCTCTGAGTAGGAGTCAAGGGATTCCTGATGGACAATCCTTTTATAAACCCATAATCATTTTTAACTGCAAAATGATCATATTATACACACACACACACACACACACTTAAAGTTGCAGTTGTCAGTAATCCTCATTTTGTTTGTGTGTGTGTGTGTGTGTGTGTGTGTGTGTGTGTGTGTGTGTGTGTGTGTGTGTGTGTGCGCGTCTACCTCCAGTTGTCTGTTGGCCTCTTCGTTCCTCAGCATGAGTGACAGTTTGGTGCGGAGGCTCCTGAAGTGCATGTCGCTCATCATATTGGCCCGCTTTGTTGTGACCTCATTCACAGACTGCGAGAAAAATCAAAGCAATCAAATTCACACACTGGCTTTGGAATATGTTACTGATGGAGGTCATCTACTAAATGATGTGATATTGTTTGAAATCATAATTGAAAAGTCATTTAAGCGATGGTCGTTGTGCCAAGTAGCGATGTAAACTTTTACCTTTATGTTCTTAAGTTAAAAAAAGAAAAAAAAAGAAAATGTGTTTAACAAACCAAAATGACCAGCTGCTTTTTCTCTGAGTCGTAGGTGACATTGAAAGCTCCCACAGCCTTTTTAAAGTCTTTGTGTGCTGATTCCTTGGAGCACCTGTCAACACAGAGTTACACAAATAATTCATGCCAATAATTCAGTAATCTCTACTGACTATTTAGGGGCCTGTGAGCACATAACCAAAGTTGAGACACTGTGCTACTGTAGCCTTCTAATGATACATGTTTTGTCTTTTCAGAGCCTAATACAAACGTGCATATGTAGCCCAACCACAGCCATTTATTAAAGGCTAATAAGGGTTTAATTTTTTACATACGCAGGTTTTACCTATAAATAAAATAATAAAACCTACAGGAATGGGGCTCACACCTTGAGTGTTGTATTGGTGGCATATACCACTGCTGTCTACTGGCATTAACATTGTGTCACTTACAAACACACTGGGACTGTGGTTCTCTGACAGATGCAGCTACACATCAGCAGGTTTCAAAGTTGCATCCTCCTGACAAGGTACTGAGCCGTGTAGGCAACTGTCACTTGGCTAATACCTTTGTTAACGCTAAGCTTACGGACTGGCCTTTGCTAAAAAAAAACTAAAAAAAAACAGCAATTTAATGCTACCATGGCCCAGCAACTAGTGCAAAAGCGTAATCGCTTTTATTAAACTGAAATGCCAAACTTTGAAATGTTCTGGTGTTTTTGCTTCTCCTTCTCTTCCATTTTGCTTTACTTTCAACTTGCACAGTCAATACAGGGCTCCATTTCTAAGTACAAACCCTGTTGGAATGTAGCTAACCCAAAAGGTTACTTGCATGTCCTGAGGTGTATTTAATGTACGGGCCATATAGAGCTCATATCAAACTTACATCTGTCGGAGATCCTCCGGTACATCCAGTCGGATCTTGATGAAGGTGGTTTTGGTGGCTGGTTTATTGGGGTTGACAGGCCGTAACCGCTCCAGTGTCACTATCTCATTTAATGTAGCGTCACATGCAGCGTACTCTATTACGTAAAACTAGAGAAACATAAAGACAAGGATAATGTCAGTTCCAATTTTGCACACCGACAAGCAGAATGTCAACGTTGGAAAACTCTGCCTGCCTCTATGGGAATTTAACATAGCAGTGTACTTTATGCCCCCTGTATTTTAAGGAAGAACATTTATTTATTTACGATATATTATTCAGATCAATTTGATGATTTTTAATTCCTCTTTTTAGTCTACTTTAGCATGGGCTTATTCACTTATGCTTCATTTGGTGCTTCCACAAAATATTTACACAATGAGATTTTTGATAAATAATCATCAGTAATGTGGATATAATGACTAAGTGGGTAAAGGCAAATAACAGAACAGTTGCAACATCACTTTACTGTAACCGGCAATTTCCACTGGATGCGGAACGTCTCCGGAACGTCGACGGAGTCATTAGATTTCCATTAAAGTCAATGTGTGTATTTCCACTGACTGCGGAACGTCTGCGTCCCTACTGTGTCCCAGCTCCGGCGGTCCGCAGCCCTCCGGAGCAGATACGCAGAGCTTCTATTTTTGACGGGACAGGAAGTCGAGCACAGAAACAAAATAAAAATCTGGTTAATTGTCAAAATAAAATCCACCGTGCTCACGGCGGATCATATTTCCCTGCACTACACTTTGAAAACACAGCACAGAGTTGTTTCCCCTCTACTCCTCTGGATGGAAACAAACTATTGTTGGTTTTGTGGTTCTATTCTACGTGAATTTGCGAGATCTCGTGGGTCCTCGTGACTACAGCGGTCAGTCATGGCCGCAGCCGTGCCGCAACAAATCGGACCTGTTGGGTACTGACGGACGGCGGAGCACGCAGCCGTTCCGCAGACGTTCTGCATCCAGTGGAAATTGCCGGTTATGCAGCCTTCAAAACAAGTAAAAGACAACACTTATGCCATATTACGATATCCAAAATCTATGACATACAGTCAGGTGAACAAATTAGGACACCCATGCTAAAGCTGACTAAAAAGAGGAATAACAAAATCATCTTTAGGAAATTGATCTGAATGCCTTAATCAAAAAAATGATGAAAAATCCAACCTTTAAGGACACCAACTGTCTTTGTGAATGAATAATGTATCGTAAATAAATAAATGTTCTTCCTTAAAATACAGGGGGCATAAGTAAGTACACCCCTATGTTAAATTCCCATAGAGGCAGGCAGAGTTTTTATTTTGAAAGGCCAGTTATTTCATGGATCCAGGATACTATGCATCCTGATAAAGTTCCCTTGGCCTTTGGAATTAAAATAGCCCCCCCCACATCATCACATACCCTTCACCATACCTAGAGACTGGCATGGGGTACTTTCCATAAAATCATCTCTCAACGCAAATCAAACCAGCTATTAGGCTAACTGAAATAAAACCATGCCAGTCTCTAGGTATGGTGAAGGGTATGTGATGATGTGGGGCTATTTTAATTCCAAAGGCCAAGGGAACTTTATCAGGATGCATAGTGCCTGCCTCTATGGGAATTAAGACATTTATTTATTTACAATACATTATTCATTCACAAAGAAAATTGGTGTCCTTAAAGGTTGGATTTTTCATCATTTTTTTGATTAAGGCATTAAGATCAATTTCCTAAAGATGATTTTTTTTATTCCTCTTTTTAGTCAACTTTAGCATGGGTGTCCTAATTTGTTCACATGACTGTGTGTATATATATATATATCTTTTTTTATTTTATTTTTTTTAATCTAGTCTCATATCACAATATTGATATAACATCGATATATTGCCCAGCTCTACGCCCAACCCAGGTAGATTGTGACCCGCCCAGGTAGATAAAATCTGAATGACATTGATTTTTCCAATCAACGATGTATTTTTCTAGTACACACAGACCAGCGGCCTCCAGCCCCTCCCCTCTGAAGTCACGTGTGTGACAGTGCCAACGATTCACTTCAGGCTCAGAGGCTATCGTTCGTAGTAGCACGTTGCTTATAGTGTTGTGGCCTCCCGTGGGATTAACTGTACTGATAAAATAAAAATAAAATGGTAAAAACACCACAGCCACACTGCTGTGAAAGCGCCCGAACGTTAACTGGAGCTAACGGCTAACCGGAGCTCATCGCTTCTAACCGAGCCCTATTAGTTCTTTGTCTCCGTGCCCGTATCCATTAACTGTACTTATGGACTCGAGGCCAAATAAAACCCGACATTGTATTAAGTTGGCTTTAAAAGTTTTACACTACAATTCAGAGTTTTTTTTGAATGACACATCTGTTCAGATGAGATCTTGAGTGCAACAGGACACATGTAACATTATAGTACAAAACAGCATGATTATAAGGATCCTAACACTTAAAAAAAATGATCTATAACTAAGAAATTGAACAAGAATTACCTTTGGATAGCCTTAGTGTAATATGAATTAACAGGAATTAGTAGAAGACATGCCGTGCGCACAGTGTTGTGATTTATAATAACATGTAACTTATTAGATTGTTAATACATATAACATTTGGGCTCTGGGTAATAAGGTGTTTTATCTGCTGAAGCGTAAAATTTATGACAAACCAACCAGATTTAAATGACAAAGATCGTCAAAGGCTACACTACTTCCGTATCTGTATCATCTTCTAGTTTCAGTAGTCATGTTGCAGTCATTGTTTTCAATAAATAGTTAATAAACATTTGTTTGACTAGTTTATTACTAAACCAAGCCATCACGCGCCGCACAGCACCACACGCTACTTGCTGCTGTTTTGATTCGACTTGTATCTTGATACCCAGCCCTACATTGTACAATGGTAATGTAACCCAGACTTCGAAAGACTGCGGTCTGAGCCCTACCTCTCCTTTGACCATGCGAACCTTGGCCAGCCACCATCCACATGGCTCCTTGTCATTAGCCCTGGAATATACCTGGCAATGCGCACACACACGCACGCACGCACGCACACACACACACACCCACACACACACACACACACACACACATTTGACCAAGCTTTCCACTCAAACCTGAGATGTTTACGATAACGACAGCTGGCACAGAGAATGCAAACACACAAATTGAATGCAGACATAAACTGATGTAGGCTCATTTCTTATTCAATCTTTTTAAAAGGTGACTTTTAGCACTAAGGACTTCTGAGGCTGTACAGTGCTGCTCATGAGTATTGGAACCCATGCTAAAGTTGCCTAAAAAGAGGAATAAAAAAAAGCATCTTTTGGAAATTGATCTTAATGCCTTAATTGAAAATAATTTGGAAAAATCCAACCTTTGAGAACACACATTTTCTTTGTGAATGAATAATGTATCGTAAATAAATAAATGTTCTTCCTTAAAATACAGGGGGCATAAGTAAGTACACCCCTATGTTAAATTCCCATAGAGGCAGGCAGAGTTTTATTTTGAAAGGCCAGTTATTTCATGGATCCAGGACACTATGCATCCTGATAAAGTTCCTTTGGCCTTTGGAATTAAAATAGCCCCCCCACATCATCACATACCCTTCACCATACCTAGAGATTGGCATGGGGTACTTCCCATAAGATCATCTCTCAATGCAAATTAAACCAGCTATTAGGCTAACTGAAATAGAACCATGCCAATCTCTCTCCAAAGGCTAAGGGAACTTTATCAGGATGCATAGTATCCTGGATCCATGAAATAACTGGCCTTTCAAAATAAAACTCCCATAGACTTACTTCCCATACTTATGCCCCCTGTATTTTAAGGAAGAACATTTATTTATTTACGATACATTATTCATTCACAAAGAAAATTGGTGTTCTCAAAGGTTGGATTTTTCCTCATTTTTTCAATTAAGGTATTAAGATTAGTTGATTTTTTTATTCCTCTTTTTAGTCAACTGTAGGCGGGGGTTCCAATACTCATGAGCAGCACTGTATAAACCCATAACAAGGCAAAGAATGATTTATTCGTATTTAAGCATTATGAAGTGAACACATGTAGTTTCTCTGATGGTTTTGGAGGAAGAGCAACATTAAATTACTCAAAAATGTTTTCACCATTACAGCTCTAGCTCGTAGCTTTTTTTCTTATTTGTAATTTAACAAAAACTAATACAGCAATTTATTCATCAAAAATCATGAATGAAGTTCATCAACTGCTTACTTCCAATACCACATATTTTTACGTGAAAATCACAAAAAATGAAAAACAAGGAGCCTTTAGACTCTGACCTACACAGCAGACCTTTATTCTACTGCACTTCTTCTCTTGCACTCTGACTAGACTGGATCTGCTTTCTATATAACCACATCTGATGGTAATATTAATTTTCTGAAACAGTTCTGAAAGTACTGAATCATCAGTCCCACCTCGACTTCATCGCTCTCATTTATCTCCTTGCAGAGTCCTGTTGGGGGAGGAAAACGAACATCCTGGAAGGGGATTTGACGCTCTGGCTGCCAACTGGGACAAAGGGACGCATACAACAAGTTGTGAATTTCATCACTGGTAAAAGGTTACATTTTACAGTGTGTTTTATGTTGTTGTTGTGTGTGCGCGCATTACTCACTTGTTTTCAAATGCCACAGTGACCGATCCTTCGTGAACATCCTTCACAAAGGCCTACAAGAATCACAGAGTTAGAGTTAGTTACACAAGTTAGAATAGCCAGGGGTTGAGGGAGTTTTCACACCTATAGTTTGTTTGCTTTGGTCCGAATCAGTTTGTAAACTTGGAGCGATTTCCCCTCCTGTTTCACACCTGGAAAAATCCAAGCGTACTAAAAAAATGCTTCGTTACAAAACCACGCAAGAACGTTCACTCCTCTCATTGGTCGGCTGTGTCTGGGGGCGGGAGCAAGAAAGGAAACACAGGAAGAAGGGCCTGTGTTCTGGACTAGTGCATATTTCTTGCATCTCCGTGGTCAAACCAGCACATTTCATTTAAATAATCAAATATTGTTTTTGCGAGCGACGTTACTTACATCTGCTCTAGTTACCGAGACTATTCTGCGATATATTGCAATTCATTACCTTTTTCCAACTTCTATTTTTTTTCCCAATTTCAAATTATGTCCCCAAAAGGAAACTCTGTCAACTTGTGTTTTATATAAATACAAATACATTTATATAAAATAAATACAATGAATAAATACATTTCTCTGTTTGTTCATCTCCCTTCAATTTTATTGCTGCAAAATGGGATTGTCAAGCAGACAAACTGACCAACACATATCTAATAATTAGGGCTGCAGCTATCAATTATATTAGTAATCGAGTATTCTACCGATTATTACATCAATTAATCGGATAAGAAATACTTTTGTTTTATTGAAGAGCAATAATATACAATAGTTTGGTTTGATTTTCAGAAAAAGCTACATTTTTATTTCCTACATTGCTTACAATATCATCTCTCAAAAAACTAAACATATGAAGTGCATTTAAGTGCCATATTACATTGTTTTAAAAAAAAAAAAAAACATACATTAAAACATAGCCAACATAAATATTACCTTAAATTGTGCAACTTAACTTTCAGAGCTACAGGTTTCACCCTGAGACTGATCTGTATAGGCCTATATGTAAATATTTGTTACACTCAACCCATTTTCATTTATATAGGCCTATTCGATTACAATGTCACACACTTATGCTAGTAGATCGTTGATCAGCTGTTTCTCCGTGAAGAGAGAGAGTGAGAGAGAATGGTGCGCAACAATCAGCTGTTTTTCCGACGGGGTAGTCAACAAGGAGGCTCTTTAGATCAAACTGTGGTCAGCACTACGTATTTTCTTGCCTTTGTTTTTGGTAGTTGTAGTTTCATCGTCCATACGACTCTGTGATTTACTTTTCTCGGGTCCGCTTCGTGGAATGGATGTTTGAGTTGTAAATGTTGAGATGCTGAAGCACTGACGTCGTGCTATTATTGTGGTAAGCTAATTTGATTTTGCAGTAGACACACTGTACAGAGTTTTCGTTTTAACCGATTCCAAACTCTGGACACTTTCTGTCGTCTTCTCCAGCCTGTCTCTTCTCTTAACCCCTCACTATTTACGCTGCCGTCAGTCTTCATGGCATGTGTCGCCAGCAGCGTTAGCGCCGGTGTGCGACAGTAATAATCATCCGTGCGGAAACACCGCGAGCGATGATTAAACGAAGCTTCGAGGCAAATCATTTTGCATCGAGGATTTTCAGCAATGGAATTATTGGAGTTGCTCGAGGAATCGTTTCAGCCCTAATAATAATAATAATAATAATAATAATAGATTGATACTTGGCATCTGTGTATCAATACAGTATTGCCACGGAAAAGATTGCGATACTATGCTGTATCGATTTTTTCCCCCCACCCCTAATAGTCAATACAGCTTTATACTGGCATCATGAATATAAAAGGGTTACAGCTACCAAAGCCTGACCCAAGCCCAAAACAGCCCAAATTCTTCTCTTTGGGCTTGATTCAGGTTCGGCTCTTTCCCTCTCTGGTTGTACACACAGTCTGTGTCCATGTGTGTCAAGCATTGCAAGTAGGACATGCATTGCCTAGAAGGAAAAGAGAGCGAAAGAGAGCCTAGACTATGGGTTGCATTAGCCTCGCTAGCTAACAGTAAGTAATGGATGAAATGAAGCATAAGCTTCCAAAAGGAGAGATTCTCTAAATCCCCAGTGATTCAGGGAAAGCTTTCCTATTGCATTATGACTTCATTGACCTGTGACAAGCCTGTACAAAACTCCTTACGGGACTATGACTACTTGAACTGTCAAGTTGGTCAAAGACGTTCCGAGTTTACAAACCATGTTCACCTGGCCTATTTTGTGAAAACATTAAAAAAAGGAAATGTAAACAAGTATACACAGGTAAGGTAGATGGTTTAGGAATATAATGGCTTCTTGGTTTCAATTTAAAGATCCAATGTATAATATATTTACTGTAATGAATCCAAAAATGACCCCAATGCGTCATCAGATATTAAGGAAACATGCTAAGTTGAAATACTATCTTTTCTGACAACTATGCTAATGCCAGTATTTTCTCCTCTCCTCCTCCTCCTCCTCCTCCTCTGTGTTTTGGCCTGTGTGTTGTTATCAACTGCCCAGTTTGACAGCCAGGCCGGGTTGCCAGATATACCTGTAAAAACGTAAACCAAGCGCGCGCTACAGCTGTAACGTTAGTACAGCCATGAAAGCAACAAACAAACGAACAGGATCAACGGAGATAGATTCTACCCGACCTTAAAAAACAAACTGCCATGTTTCTAACAGTTGCGTGACCAGAGAACCCCCGGGTAAATATTACAGATGTATTTGAAAGCTGGAGACAGCTTAGAGCTCAAAAAGGACGCCGAGTTGGCTAATTTCCTCATGAACGTAAGCATTAGCTTCAGGCTAATTTACCACAGCTACAAGGGACGGGGCATTTTATGTAAGTTCAATATTGGTGTAGTCACATTGAATTATATAGCTAGCTAGAGTATCCGAGATGGTTACCCACAAAAACAATTGAGACACAGCCAGTAAAGTGATCCCAACTGGTCCCGGCTAACGCCGCCATGCTAACTGCTAGCTAACGTTACCGGAGGAACAGGCAAGCGGGCCACGGCTGTTTACAACGTGTAGCCTGTTCAGCGGCTGCAGCCATAACCGGGGCTATAAATCAGGAAGAGAGGACTGTGAGTTTTTAGTGTTTTAGTGTTATTTTTGCTTGCTCTTGGGGGAATTACTGGAATTGTTGGGTCTTTGTAAATTATAGAGTGTGGTCTAGACCTACTCTATATGTAAAGTGCCTTGAGATAACTCTTGTTATGATTTGATACTATAAATAAAATTGAACTGAATTGAATTTTTAGCGGTTCCTACCGTAATTCTAAGCCTAGGAAGTGTGTCTGTCCGTCGGGTGGAGAGGACGGCGAGGTTGTTGCGTTTTTAGCGATTCCTACCGTAATTCTAAGCCGAGTTGGGTACAGAGCTCCGCGTGAGCACGGGCTTTTATGACTATCAATATAGCCAGCATCTAACGTTAGCTACTGCGCTGTGCTGTGGAGTAATGTCTGGCTATGTGAGACGAGCGTCTAGCAACATTGTTGTGGATGCTGCGGTCTCAGCCTGGCAACCTCCGTGAACTTCGAGTCTGGGGAGGAGGGGGCCGGGGGAGACGACTCTCTCCAGTATTCTGAATTTGCACTGCAGTAACTATTTTAAACGCTAGCTGTCGGTATTACAGAATGACGTCGGTACTACCGAGAAGAGGACAGAGAAGCGCTCTCTGCATCTTTCACAGAGAGCGGGGCTCAGCTCCGACACAAACACACAAATACACACACACACACACACACACACACACACACACACACGCGCGCGCAGACGGAGCGAAAGTTACATTGCCTCCGCAGTTTCCTAACACAGTCGCAGTGAGCTGCTGGTAAAGCAGACACAAGTGTGCTTACACTTTTCAAAACTTCACACAGACAGCGTTTGCTGCAATATAACAGCGAGATCACTGTGCAGTTAATGTTACACTTCCGAGACAGACTGGTGTTCTCTATTGCCCTGGTGACTGACTGTCAGGCACAAGACAGACAGGCTGAGGTTGTACAGGCAAGGCAACATTATTTCTACAGCACCGTTCAGCAACAAGGCAATTTAAAGTGCTTTACATAAAACATTAAAGAGCAATTAAAAACGGTCATGAAAATAAAACAGGCTAAAAAAAGAATAAAATACAAATACAAGAATAAAAGTGTAAGTGTAATAAATGAATATTTTTTGGGGATTAATAGGTTGTTGGGAGGGACGCCGCAGTTATTAGGTCTGAAGAGGTTAGCTATACAGGAGAGAAGCCATTTGAGTTTGTGGCAAAGCCTTTCACGGTGCTCATTTTTCATTTTGTGACTTTCGATTGAATCAAAGACTATTTTTCCAGTCATATTTCATCATTTAAGTTTTCTTTAAAATAGTGTTTAAAATCTTGTCTCGTCTTCGTGAACCCAATCTCGTGAGCCGAGGTGTTTTGTAACACCCCTAGTATCGCAATATATTTTAAGTGGCAATACTGTATCGATACACATGCGTCAAGTATCCATCTATTATTACATATGTGTAGTTAGTTTGTCTGCCTGACAATCCCATTTTGCAGCAATAAAATTGACGTGAGATGAACAAACAGAGAAAGGCATTTTTAAAACAGATGTTCACAGGCGCCCAGATAGCTCAGTTGGTAGAGCAGGCGCCCATATACAGAGGTTTACTCCTCGACGCAGCGGGCCCGGGCTCGACTCCGACCTGCGGCCCTTTGCTGCATGCCATCCCCCCCTCTCTCTCTCCCCTTTCATGTCTTCATCCGTCCTGTCAAAAACAAAGGCCGAAAATGCCCCAAAAAATTATCTTTAAAAGATGTTCAAAAAGTTTTCTTTTGGGGACATAATTTGAAATGGGGAAAAATTTGAAGTTGTAAAAAAAGGTAATAAATTGCAATATATCACAGCATATTGCAATATGTTTAAAATCGCAATAATATCGTATAATTACATAAGTATAATTTGTGATGCTATCGTACCGTGAGACCTCTAGTGATTCCCACCCCTAGGTAATACTAGTAGGGCTTCTGTCACATAAAAAGTAATAGTCCTTAGGGCTGGGCGATATGGAGAAAATCAAATATCACGATATTTTTGACCAAATATCAAAATATCCAATATACCACCCTGATATCGATACCGCAACAATATTGTAGTGTTGACTATTGGTGCTTTCACAAAATATTTAAACAATGAGATTTTTCATAAATAATCATCAGTAATGTGGATATAATGGCTAAATGGAAGCAAATAATAGAACAGCCTGGTAAGTTCAGAAAATGACAAAACTTCACTGTAATGCAGCCTTTAAAACCAGGAAAGGACAACACTTCTCAAATCTAAGACGATATCTAGTCTCATATCACGATGTCGATATTATATCGATATATTGCCCAGCTCTAATAGTCCTAAACAACTGCTTTCAGGTTCAAACCATTTCTGTTAATCAACAAACGCTATTACAACTACTACTTCTACAACAACAACAAAAAAAACATGTTTTGGGGTCTATTAAATCCTGAACAAACTTGTGCCAATTTGACCACTTCTGGGATTAGCATCCTGGACCCAGGCATCAAAGTCCTTTTCTCACCAAGTGAGAGAAACACACCTCTGTATTGCTACAGCTACAGTACATGGTGGAGATTTTACCATATTTAGGAATTGAGTGACTTATACATTCCATTTACACTGCATACCAACATATATCCTATTTATTAGGACATGAACCATAGTCCAAGTTACGTATCTAGCTAATGTAGTCTACTATACTACACACTCCCTATCAGAACTATATTAAGAGAGCCTTTAACGTTTCAATGAACATAATCAGAGACTGACTCAATGCTTGTGAATGCACCTCCGCATCACAGCCCACATCGGCGATTTCTTTCAGAAATTCAAATACTGTAGAATTTAGTGAAAACAAAATGGCAGTGCGAGTCTAAGTACCTGGCCAACTCTGGCAAAGTCTGCCTTTCATTCTAAGTGGTGATGAACAAAAGTGCATTTTGTGGATCCTTTTAATCTTCTGAAAATGTGCCAATTGTCTTTTAGTGCTATCATTTGATAAGAGCGCCTGCCAAATAATAAAACTGTAAGCCAGAAATCACAGTTCGCATCTATAAAGTGATACGTTTGGCCAGTGCCACACCCACCTAAGAGACAAAAGTACATCCGCTGTTGATGGTGCCACCTCTGACTTAAACCCAAGGGAAATCCAAAAGTATATACTTTTTTCAGACAGGACTGACATGTATAAATGTCCAATTCAGGATTTTTGCTTCAGTGAAGTGCTTGAATTCTTTATACAGTGCAAACAGTTCAGCTGGCATTAAATGCAGCATGAGGTTCCATAATGAACATTGCTACAGTGCAGTACAGTGCAACACGGGATGGCTTGCAGGACCACTTAACACTCATATCTCAAAATGCTTTCTGATGGTTGTACTGCACATTCATTCCATTCATATTCCTTACATTAGTTTGGCAGCAACAACGCGTCTACAGTGACAATACATGCAATCAATCACAGTTCAAGTCATTCGCTGAGAGATGGTGTTTTCAGCATGTTACCACCTTTCTTCTTTTACTCTGCTAGTTACATTTGCCTGATCTCCTTGTTTCTCCCATGTCTCTTCAACCATTCTTAAAGGATGACAATCCCCCAAACAGGAAATACAAGGTTTTCATCCCTCAGCAAAACTTTTCACGTTTAACGTTTTACTTGTAACTGCTTTTTTCTTCATCCATTGTGGTACGGATTTTGTTACTAACCTAAATGATTCAAGTAATTATTCCACACACTGACAAACACTGATAACAGGATCAACACCTTGTATGTAAATATCTGCCCAAGGATCCATGAGCAAGGCTCTCAACCACTGCCTTGCAAAAGACAAGCTCCTTAGTCTGTGGTAACCGCGGTAACGTTATACGTTAATATGGTCAAAGAGTCAATGCATAACGTTAACCCTCTAAATAACTGGTATTCCTAACGTTAGCTAGCTACTTGTTGACTCTTGTCTTAACCCCAAACTATCAGCGACCTTAATAAAAGAAAAGCTAACTTACCTGCCTACTAGGGGAAAATATTGGCAAAGCAGTTCGCTGCCGTTATCCTAAATGAAGTTAACGTTAGCGGTTAACGTTGGCACTTGTGCCTCTGTAACCAACCCCGTTCCATCACTTTACAGATAACATAAGATTAAATGTACGTTAACATTATCACTACAACAATTACATTGGTGTAGCAACCTCATTATCACCAATAACACACATTTAGCTAACAACATTGAGGTTACAGCACCATCTTCGCGTTAGCTTTGTTTACAGATTTTCTACGTCCCAGTGGAGGCTGGAGTGAAGCACTGAGGCCCGGAGATACAAGCAGGTCTCTTCGCTAACGACAATTTCATGTTAGTGAGCCTAACGTGTGTGCTTGGTGTTGTAACTGACATGAAAAGCTCAACGGACGTCATTAACTTACCTTATAAAAGGCCCCACTTGTTCCCCTCACTTCCACGACTAGTTCATCCATGACGCAAGTCACTACAGCTCGCTAGCTAGCTTAACGTTACTACCGTTAGCGACGTTAGTAGCTAGCTAGCTAGCTAGCTGGCTAGCCTGTCGCTAGCCAAAGCAGAGTTTGCTATCGTTGGCTTCGCTAGCTTGCCAAAATAGCCTGTCAGTTGGATGCAAGAAGAAGCCACGATAACTGTGTATGGCCGTTATGTTGTTTTCCGTTTACCACCGTTTATGGATATTTCGTTTGTTTCTTGCAGATTTGCAATTCCGGATGTATGATATTTCACAGGCGAATTATGTAGCAGGCTATGTTAGCTTGTACTAGCTAGTTATGTTAATGTGTGATTAGTGGTGAAGCAGCTACTGCTGGTTGCATCTCTCCAATGTGACGTCTCCGCGTTCTTCCTCTACTGAAATCTGAGGCTGGTTACACACATCTAAGCCTATTGCTGCTCTCCACAGGTAATACATAGAAATGTCTATTTCACATATCCGGGTAATTCATCTTAAATATAAATGACCATTGTCTTTATCCCGCAATGAACCTTATCCTATTTCCCAACACAAATCAAAACAGATAATAGCCTATTATTCCAGCCCAATCATTGGCTCTAAGGCAGTGGAAACATTTTTTATCTAAAAGTTATCTGGCTATATCTAACTTATTTCTTTGTTTGTTTATATTCTCTGCATTCTTCACAACTTTTTGGTATTAAAATCACTTGTGGTCTGTTTCCGATCAGTTGTCTCTTGATAGCTGACTTGCCAAACCATATCATCCACTCCAAGAATTGTTCCCCCACACAAAAGGCCTTTCTGGAATATCTCAACATTACTACATTTCTAACAGGCCTCAAAACCCCCACATTTGCTGCTAAGATAATTAAATAAAAGGGTTTACCTCTCTGATCTTGTCACACTCTCATCATTCAGCAGCACTCGTCTGCTATATCCATTATTGGACACAGGATATTTTGAGAATTGAATTTTCTAGCCAAAGACAAGGAACAGCCACAAGCCACATGTTTGGAGACAGAGAGGGAAAAGTGGAGACAGACCAGCGGACAGACTGATGCTCTGAAGCGTGATATATAAGGCAAAGAAGGAGAAGGAAAATGAAAGTATTATGGGTCACTGAATATAGAAGCACTGAGACAGGCATAGAAATAAATACTTAAGGGATAAACTATAGAAATATTACAGAAATAGAATTTAAAGGACCTATGACATGCTGCTTTTTGGATGCTTTTATATAGGCCTTAGTGGTCCCCTAATACTGTATCTGAAGTCTCTTTTATATAGGCCTTAGTGGTCCCCTAATACTGTATCTGAAGTCTCTTTTATATAGACCTTAGTGGTCCCCTAATACTGTATCTGAAGTCTCTTTTATATAGGCCTTAGTGGTCCCCTAATACTGTATCTGAAGTCTCTTTTATATAGGCCTTAGTGGTCCCCTAATACTGTATCTGAAGTCTCTTTTATATAGGCCTTAGTGGTCCCCTAATACTGTATCTGAAGTCTCTTTACCATAATTCAGCCTTGGTGCAGAATTACAGCCACTAGAGCCAGTCCCACAATGAGCTTTCTTTAGGATGTGCCATTTCTTTGTCTGTAGCTTTAAATGCTATTGAGGAGGAGAGAGGGGGGGCAAGGTGGAGGGTGGGGGTGTGGCCTTGACCAACTGTCATGCTTCACTTGTTTTCAAGCCATGATGTCTCTCTCTCTCTCATGGGCGGGCCAAATTCTCTGGGCGGTTAAAGCAGAGAAAGGGGAGGTAACCTTTCCCCTTATGACGTCATAAAGGGAAGATTCCAGATCGGCCCATCTGAGCTTTCATTTTCTCAAAGGCAGAGCAGGATACCCAGGGCTTGGTTTATACCGATATATCACCATTTCTAGCCACTGGGGGACCATAGGCAGGCTGGGGGAACTCATTAATGTTAGGCTAACCCTTGTGTTGTCCTCCCGCACACCATGAATGTGTTGTCCTTCCAGGTCAAAATTGAAAATGAACTTTTTTTTGGCACTTTTTCCAATGTTTTTGGACACTTCACACACACATTTTTGTCACTTTTCTCAACGCTTTTTAAAATTAATGGTCATTAAACCTAATTTAAATGACATACCTATTATTTTTGTTTAAAAAAAAGCAGGAATTATGCTACTAATAGTTAAGATCAGAGGATGTTGAGTGAATAACAGACTGTTTTATGTCAAACTTTATTCTTGACACTGTTTTGAAACCATTTAAAAAAAAAAAATTCAAATGCTACAAAATTGAATAAAACACCCCAAATTCAATGAAAGTAATCATTAATTGTACCTGCGAAGATTGTTAATTGGGTTCCATACAACGTACATCATGCATCCATGTTATTTTTGGGCAATTTGGTTATGAGAAACCCATATTTGTGATATATAAAAACTTTGAAAATGGGTCTAATTTGACCCTAGGACAACACAAGGGTTAAAAAAACCTCATAAAGTGAAATTTTCATGCCATGGGACCTTTAAGTTCAGTTCAGTAGAAACAGGGTGACAAATGAAGGGTGAAATAAGATACAGGACAGAGAGAAAGAGAATGAAAAATAGGACATCATCATCATCATCACATGAAGTTCCTGTGTGTGGGAGGGAAACAGGGTCTAACAATAAATACCTTAGTCAGGACACATGGCCAAAACAGACATATTAGTAAAAAAAAAAAACGTCATCACGTTAATACTTAGGGGGTCACATCATCTCAAAAGCTGACCTACTGTAAGTTTAAGCATTCAGAGAAAAGTTTAGTGTAGAAAAAATGAACTGGTCTCCAAAGAACGAGCATCAGAGTCAAGTGAAGCTTTTTCAGCAGTTTTATCAGAAGTCCCTTTGTGAGATTGTAACAACGACAATGTTACATATGAAACATATAGTAGAAGGCAAAACCTGATACAGTCCTAAACAATAACAAACTCACAGACAAAGAAAACATTGTCATCTCAGATTGAACAAATATAAAATGATGACAATCCTAAATCAAGTAACACCACTGTTAAGGCTTTTGTTAAAGGAGTAACTTGGTTTTTTGACTTTTAATCTCAAAAGTTTCAGGAGTTTTGACTAGGTAGTATGTACTGCACACTTTAAGGATTTGCAAGGGGCGTATAGCACAAAGTTCTGGATCCTGTACATAGGCACTAGGCTCGTTTTGAGATGAACTGAGCCTCGCCTGTAAAGGTGGTGACACACCAACCAGATAATCGGCCGTCGGACAGTCTGGCGAGGTCAGTGACTGGAGTCTGTTCCGTGTGTTCCGTGCCGTCGTCCGTCCGAGGAGCTGTCGGCCTTCATCTTGGCCGACCTGACACGTTGCGTCGGAGGGCGGGCAGTCGGACTTCATGACAAATCTGATTGGTGGAGTGCTAACCCGGAAACGAGGAGCGGAATGAGCGTGACTAGAGTCTCTCAAAATCTGACGAAAATCTTTTAAACTGACCTTTGTCAATCTGCAATGAAGACAGATTCAGCAACTGCGCGGCCTATTTCTCGCTTAAAATTTTTTCAGAAACACGTTTGGGTGAACTATTTTAGTACAATATGAGATCGTATTCTGAACAAGCTGCCATGACAGTCTGGCTCTGAATTTCCGGAGAAACCAGACCCATGTGACGCGTTCGTCCAATCAGCTGCCGGTTTTCATTTTTTGGGCGACAATACAAATTAGCGCCGCCTGCTGTTTTACACGCTCAAGTCGGCGTCGTTTCGGTGTGTTCTGAGGCACTTTTTGGACCTCGGGGAGCCGACTGATCAGTCCGACTGCCTTTTCTGCCAACGGTCAGAAAGTTATATAAAACGTCGTCATGTTGAATCGATTCTGAGCCAATCAGCTGTTAGATCAGCTGAGAGCCAGGCGTTTCCCAGCATGCCCTGGGTCCACCTGGGTCTTGCAGTTGGTGGAATGCAACCGCGCTGCCTGCGTCTCAAACCTGCGGCCGCCTTGATCTCGTGAGGTTATCGTTGCCCCCGTGTGCATGATGTCAGAGCAAGTCGGAATCGAGTCGGACACAAATCTACCCAGCATGCATTGGGCGGCTACTGCAGGTGATCGATTGTGCACAGGCCTGGCACATCTCCAACGAGCCTAATCTCTATGGGCTCCACCCCCATTCTCTAAGGACTACACCCCCATTCTCTATGGACCACACCCCCATTCTGTGTGGGCCACAACCCCATTCTCTAAGGACCACAACTCCATTCTCTATGGACCACACCCCCATTCTCTATGGACGACACCCCCATTCTGTGTGGGCCACAACCCAATTCTGTATGGACCACACCCCCATTCTCTATGGACCACACCCCCATTCTCTATGGGCCACACCCCGCATCTACGGTTATTCATTTTGTCTTTGTGGGCACTCCTCACATGAGGAGAAACAGGGTATTATGTATATTGTAATTTCAAGTATATCATTTAAGCATCACACATTTTTTTTTTCTTTGTTTGCACTTTTGAGCTTGTAATGTGACAACATAGAGCTCCTTCTGTGGAGGGGAAAGGGAATGTCCCCACATACATTAGTAAATATTATTTCTACTGGGGGGTAAAAATGTTGACATGATCTTAAAATGACAGAACAGCTGCAGGCTGACAGTTTAATTGAATGCTGAAAATAGCTAGCTAATAAGCTAACCTGCACCAGCATTATTATATGCGTTAAGGTAACGCATATAATAGTTACCTGAAGGCATATGGCCACGTTCCCTGAGTGAGGGGAACCCTGCTGATGTGTTGTACCCTGTAGGACTGCACTTATTTTCAGTATTAATTATTCTGCCAAAAAAGAACAACAACTTGCAAGGCCCAAGTTGACTTAGTCAGATGTCTTGGTTGGCCCGACCAACAGTCCAAAACCCAAAGATATTCTGTTTACTGTCATATAAGACAGAGGAAACCAGCAAATATTCGCATTTGAGATTCTGAAACCAGATGAAGTTTTGGCGTTTTTGCTCAAAAAAATATCACTTGAATGAATCAATTATCAAAGTAGTTGCAGATTCATTTTCTGTCGATCGACTAATCGTCTCATCTCTCGGACTCTGAACAACTCAAGCGACTGTGCCCTTATCTGACAAGATCTGACCCTTTATGAGCAAACACGGCTATTAAAAAGACGCAAATTACAAATTGATCTCATGAAGTGGCGTATGCATGGCACGCCAATCCGTATGCCATTATTGGCGTGTTATCAAGACGCATACTCGCTTTTTAGCGCGTTTATCAACGCCGTTTGGCCTCCTTTGACTTACATTACCTTGCGATTGCGTTTGTATTGACGCCGTAGCGAGTAGTATGAAAGGGCGAAAATCCGCATCGGGAGGGCAGTCACGGTGGCGGATGGGTAACATCTCGCAGGACACAGGACTTTCACCCAGGAGTCCAGGGATCGTGTCCCGCGTGTCACGTTTCCTAAACTCAACCGTCGCTGTCTCGCGATAACACGCCAAGTGGCGTGTATGTTTACGTCCGCTGTATACAGCGTAGACATACACGCGGATAGCTCAAAATGCGTACAGATAACACGCCACTTGGCATAAGAAAGTGGGCGTGTATGTTTACGCGAAGTCATGATGTCATGTTGCAAATTAACTGCAATAAAAACCCGGCACAATATAACAAATAAAATGTACTATGTATAGGGAAAAGGGAAGGCAAGCAAACATACTGTACATATTTATTCTTAACTTTTAGACCTGGATAAAATACTACGGAAGAGGATTAGGGCCACATGCGTTTAAAGCTCAGAATTCTGAGAATAAAGTCAGAACTCTGAGTTTAGACTCAGAACTGAAATAAAATGTTCACGTGGCCCTAATCCTCTTCCGTGAAACACAAAGTGGTTATGATTTCAAATGTTTGAAAAAGAAAATGAAGAGAGAGCTTAACGTAATATGTGAAATTCATAACCATGATGAGTGATAAGGGATTAGGCTAACTTAATTATGCCTTCCCTTTTCCTTTTCAGTCATTTGAAACCAAGTCAAATGCTAGTTTATTCAGGTCTGGTAAGTTTATGAAGGAAATGCAGGCACATTCTTCTTTTTTCCACAACATGTTTTTCCTCTAATTAGGCTAGTACAGTCGTCTCACATGTATTACAGCGACTAAATTAGCCCGATTATGCTGACCTAATGGTAAACAGCCACAGGTAGTTGTTAAGAGATAAACAGTTGTAGGGTGTACCCCTCCTCTCATGTACTAATGTGATGATCCAGGCGCCCACAACCCTGAACAGAATAAGCAGTTTAGAAAATGGTTAAATGGATGTTATCCTAGTGTCTGTGTGTTCGTTTGCCCATCTTTTGTTGAACCTATGGCTCTGGGTTGCATGTCACAGATTTGCCTGTACAATTAGAATGAATAGAGCGTTTCCTGCTTGTTTTTTTTTTGTTTTTGTTTTTTTACAGTAATGCTATTTCATTCACCTGTAACGGCTGCTTAATCCTGCCGCGTCTGATACAAATATGTTCAGTCAAAAATCATACAAAACCTGATACAACTCAGACAATAGCTGTATGGATTTAATTTGAATTTGCAGTGTTTAAAACAGTGAGGTGAATTAATTAGGACACCATCAATTAGGACTGTCAGCTTGGAGGGAACACCGGTCTGAAATGTTCGCTGATCTGATTTTCTTTTACATATGGCATCCAAATATATTTATAGGATTGCAAAAGTAGGCTACAATGTTAAAATAGGGTAAGATATGGCAAGTGTGCTGCTATATCAAAGTGACAGCGCCACAGTCAGGCGCGTGGATTGATGCCTTATTATTAGCTCCAACTCTGAGTTATGTACAGTGTGTTCGTCCATCCACAACCCAGCTGGGAGCTATCTCAATGCAAAGCATCTCTGTGTAGGGTTAATAATAAATATGGCTTACTACAGTGTTTCATGCAGCCTGTATATCATCCATGGCTCGAACACACCTGGACTCGTTCCCTTATACAGACACCAGGCTGAAAAGTCCACTCATACCGCACACCCAGGCTCAGGATGTGTAGCAGTATAAATATATCCATTATGTATACAGGGGGTCACAGTTTTCTGTCGTGTTTCCTGTCCCCTCTGAGACTGGAGGCAGTGATATTGATGTGGAGAGCACATCATCTAAGACAGAAAGAAGGTTTTTACTTTGAAAAAAAAGTGCATTACAGAATATTTTGAATTGCTGCGAATGTCAGCATTCTAATGGACGGGTTCCTGCGATATCGTACAGAAAACGTATGCACACCAATTCGTATGCTATCCTACGGAATTAGGCGACCGCCGGCCAGTCACGTGACGACCGGTCACACGGCAGTTAAGTTTAGCAGTCTTCACAGTTACATTTGGCCAAGAAAAGATTACTGGGGAGGCGGGTACCGGTCATCGCGAGGTGCCCGGTCATTTCAGAGGCCGTTGCAGTCAAGTTTAGTCGACAAAAAGGGACCGTCGTGCGGCGGGGACAGTTAAGTTTAGGCACCAAAACGACGAGATACCATTTTAAGATTTTAAAATGGTCCCTTCAAGGACACAAACGCGTGTTTCGTGGGTGAAAGTCCTGTGTGTCTTCCCCAGGACACGAATTCCGCTCCCCCGCTTGAAAGCCATGTTTTTTATGACCACCCATCCACCCCAACTTCCCCCCTACGCGGACTAGAGCAGTCTTACACAGCGGCAGTTACTGTGGTGCACACAGCGATACATCTACGGAATACATACGAATTACGGTGCATTACTTTTAGTAACTATATCTACGAATGGTTCATGATAATAGCCTGCTGTACTTGCTATCTTGAAGTCACCCAAAAGAACTGGGTGTTTTTTGCATTTGCACACAAAGAGAAAGCTGGATAAGCCACTGTGGCAGAAGGTTAGCATAGAGGGGATATGTTTACGTCAGGATTAGATGCTAGATGACGGAGTGCATTTCTCCTGCATAAGGGTAAGAGGATCTTTTACAGCCTCTAAATCAATATGTGACACGCTGCCTGACAACCTCTAGATGCTCCATTTTTTTTCTTCAGGAAACCTTGTTGTCAAGGTCTTCCTGAATAGGTCCTTCGAGCTAACCTGGTATTTTTTTTTGCCCCATATTTTATCCACATTACGTTTGTCTAGGAAGTGTTTCCCCCACCCATCCCCTGTATTCATGATCTCACAGTGATTTGAAGTCAACTGTCCTGCTCTTGAAGGATTGACTCATATAGATATGGAAAATTCTGAGACAAAAAGAGTCATTCGGTCATCATCGAGTAGGTTAAACCGCTTGAAACCTCTATGCTATTTTTGCCTGACTGAGTTCTTAAAACCAAGACAGAGGCAGCTTTTTTTTTTTTTTTTTAAGGCAGTGGACATAGGTTGTGAAATACTGCTTTCAGCTAGGATGTGGATGAAAATCAATCAGGACAAGGCAACAAAAATGAGATATGTTCAAATATGTTGCCTCAGTATGTTGCTGTTAGTAATGGCTGTCATAAACAGCACTTGCATCAAGACTGTTGTAAATCCCCAAATGACCCATCTCTTGTGTCTCGTGCACTGGGCACGCTGAAAGTATATTCACTCAGTTTCAGTCTATATTTGAAAAGATGGAAGAAGTTCTACGCTATGCTGTAGTCTAAAAGGCAACATTGACTCATTTCTGAATGGTTAATGAATCCCTTTGTCCTCTTTTCTCTCTATCTTCAGCACCCTCTCTCCACCCTATCCTCCTCCATCCTCTTCCTTGAAACACATTGCTCTTAGTGTCACCCTCATTCCTCCTCCAAAACCAGAAAAGTTGCATGTAATTTAAAAGACTCTTCTTTTTAGCCTCACTCTCCCATCCTCCCTCTCCTCCCTCTCCTCTTTTTCTCCACATGTACAGTTATTCTTCTCTCTCCCCCTTCCATTATGCCTCCCACTCCTCCTTTTCCTCAACAAGGACAACTACTCTTTGTTTCAGTCTCTTGTGTGAGTCGGACTCTCCCGTCCTCTCTCTCCACGTCTCTGTAGAGCAGGGATTTCTGGGCCTTCAGGCGGCAGGCGATCGACATGAAGATGGAGTCGACGTTCTGACTCTCCCTCGGGTCCTTGGCCGACGTCTCAAACAGCAGCATGTTGTGGGAGTCGGCAAACTTCAACGCCATGTTGGAGGGCACCTGGGAGAGCACAAAATGTTTGGTTGGAAACAGGGGCGATTCCAGGATTTTTTTTAACCCTTGTGTTGTCCTTCGGGTCCCCGGGACCCGTTCAGTTTATTTGATGTTTTTGCATTGGCCTGGCGTTGAGCTTTGGGTGCCCCGGTGACCGTGTATTATGTGATGTCATTTCACATGAACTGGCACGGGGGGGTCCCAGAGACCCGTGCTGCGATCAAACGTGTTTGGACAGGCTAATACAAAATGTAAATAAACTAACCAAGTCCCCATGACACGAAGGACAATATAAGGGTTAAGTGGGGTGGTACAGGGGGGGGGGTAACCAATAATCAGTTTATCAATTTATCAGAATACAGCATAGAAAATCCACTCATAAATATAGGAAATATTGGATAGGATAGAACAAACCAATGTAATTCCGCTAAATAAAACATCACATTCATAATTAATAATGAATGTGATGTTTTATTTTGCAGAATTACATTGTGAGGAGGCCTCGGGAAGACCCAGGACTAGGTGGAGGGATTATATCTCCAACCTGGCCTGGAAACGCCTCGGGATCCCCCCCAGTCGGAGCCGGTTAATGTGGCTCGGGAAAGGGAAGTTTGGGGTTCCCTGCTGGAGCTGCTGCGGCCCAACATTCTTCCAGTGCCGGTTCCATAATATCCGAATTTCGGATAGTCACCATGGAAACAGCAATTGGTCATGTGACAAGGGCTGGAAAAAATTGTCATTACAGGCAGCCAAGTGACAGCACTCTGATCCAATGGAAATCACAATTGTCAGATTGACAGCACTCTAGCCCAATGGTGGGGGGGAAGTGGGGCAATCATATTTCGGGGGTCTTCTAGCTCCGCCCATGGTTGGAAACCCTAATTAAATCTAAGAAGGTAAATAAAGCATTATATTGTGCTGTGGTCCTCGCTTGGGTACACTCACCTGTATGTGCTCCACGAGGTCACACTTGTTTCCCACCAGGACTCGAGGTACTGATGCTGAGACCCGGTGGCCATTACACTCCTGGAACACAACAGAATAGAAACTTTGTAAACTGTGGCCATGTTCATGCGATTTGTGACCATTAATATGAGCAACTAAGTGGAAAAAAAGCGTTATCGTCTGTAATTAGAATGTATGACAGCTACAGTACTATATGTCCCACTTGGCCAAATCAAGTGCCGGTGGCAAATGGCTGCATAGTGCATATAGTGGTAATACCGATTCGCACAGGACTAACCCAGATTTTCCACCAGGCGCGTCTTTGTTCCGTCCTCTGTCATGCGCCATACCACACCAGGAGCGTCTCGCAGAGCGTCTCAAGTTCAAGTTACTTCATTTGTCCCCCAGTGGGGCAATTTGTTATGCAGCAGATAGTATAATACAAATCACACACAATCCTACACACAATGCAGAGATTGCCTACCTTGCAGGCAAATTTAAAAACAGTAAACAATCAATAAATAGTAAGTCAATACATTATCTATGGTTAATAGAGTGTTTATATCTGTTGGTTCTGAGTTTTGGGAGTATAAAGCGTGATCCGGATGGCAACATCTGAAATTCAGCCCGTAAGGGATGAGTAGGCCTACTATCTGACAGGATAGATTCAACCCTTTTTAGCATCTGCTTCTGATAAAGTTCCTCCAGGCCTTTTTGCCTGCCTGACTCACAGATTTCATTGTACTCTACTTGAGTACTTGAAAGAATAATCACGTGTTTATCAAGCATCTATCTTCCACTCCAGCAATTCAACATCATGCCTCTCTTCTCATTTCTGGCTTTGTCCTGATAAAAAGGATTTGTGATGTCTAGAGGAGATGTATATGATATAATGGGGGGGGGGGGGGTTTGGTAAACTGACTGGATTCTCTCGCCGTTTCACTTCCTGCCCGGCTTCCGAACGGTGGCTTGCGTGAAAATAGGGGGTCAGTCCTATGTTCCCACAGCCCAATGGTCCCACATTTCTAAGATTCTTCTTAAAATGAGGTCTTGTGTGCCTACATTTCCCTTCAATTTAAGCCCTACACTCCCACAACATGTTTTAGGGTCAGGGGTTAGAGGGATACAATCTAATACAAATTTATGAAAAAGGAAATGTGGGAACATAGGGCCTAAAGTTGGAAAAAAAATCTTAGAAATGTGGGAACTGTGGCAACCTAGGGCCTAATTTTGGAAAGAATCTTTGAAATGTGGGAACATAGGGCTGTGGGAACATAGGCATATAGCAGCACACGGCTGGTGAATTATCAAGTATTGACTTGGATGGCAGCGATTGCTCGCAGCGCAGTCCGGTGGAAAATATTATCACACAAATTCTGTGTTTGGCGACATATGGTAGGTCATTTGCGGTGGCATTTTACAAATGATGACCTCCGTAATTATTTCAAATTACTAGAGGTCCCCAGGTAATACTTGTCCTGTGCAATGACTTCTACTAACTTTTATACCACTATTGCTACTACCACTGATTCAACTACTTGCAATAATAGTATAACTATCAATTACTACTAACACAACGAGTAGTCATTTTATTACTATTTCTACTACTGATGCATCGTGTAGTGACTAAAG
Organism: Sander vitreus; assembly: GCF_031162955.1. NCBI lineage: Eukaryota > Metazoa > Chordata > Actinopteri > Perciformes > Percidae > Sander > Sander vitreus. The sequence goes on along the minus strand of NC_135864.1, from coordinate 31,152,493 downwards.
ACTGACTGTTAATTATTATTAGAATGAAGAGTAGCCACAGTGCCAGTAGAGGTAATGGCAGACATGGAAGTTGGAATAGTAGTAGCAGGATTTTAGCACACATTGGAAAGGTTTTTCCTACTTACACAACTACACAAACCACTTTGGATAATTCATTTTCTAAGTGAAGCCACAGTGCACCTCTTTGTTGGCATGCTCACAGCAGTGGTTAAAATTGTAGCAGCATTAGAGATGCAAACCACACTTTGCGACACGAAACATCACAGTGTCAGCCTAATAAAATAGTCTTGGGGTCGAACCAGTGGGAGCACTGGCAACTGGAGTGATGCTGATGATTGTTCTGCAACGTACAGAGCCAGTTACCAACCTCTATCCATGTCTGTAGGTTGCGGAAGGAAGTCATCTTGGTGACGTCATACACAAAGACCACTGCGTGGACGTTGCGGTAGTAGTGTTCCACCATGGATTTACGAAAGCGCTCCTGGCCTGCTGTGTCCCATACCTGCACCTGTGGAGGTACACAACATCAGACTGTGTTTTGATATGACTGAGGAAAAGTGAATATCTACGTACGAGCTGTATTTTGGTGCTAGACATAAACCATGAACCGTTCTAGATTTGAATATCAGAGAAACAACAGCTGGCAGAGTTACAGAATCCTAGTCTGGATCAAAAGAAGTACTTTTCCAGTTATAAAGCCTGGCATCTATGCCTCTCCGCTTCTGCTCTCTGTGTGTTGCCGTTCTCAAACTCTGTTCACTTCAGGAAACAACAGCAGTTTTTCCTATCCTAGAATGTATGTGTGGTGTGGCCAGACTTTACTCTACAGGGCTTACAGATCTGGCAATGCAAGACTACGGAATCCAGACATCCAAGCTTATTACATATACATCTTTTATTAATCTCAGTAAACTAAAAGACAAGGACAAATATGAATCTGGGGTTGCGTTGTCTAAGCCTATAAGAGCTTCCAAGAACCGGTACATGGCACTGTACCATGTCAACAGGAAATAGTGCTAAGATATTCCTGGCTATAATGTCTTAAGAGAGCACTGCTCTATAGCACCATGGGCTTTTCTGCTGAATCATTACGACGCCTCAGGCGGGTCTCTGTGCTGTATAGGGCATTTGATGTATGCCAAAATTAAATGTAGTGGCACACTCCCAATGGCACCCAATGGGTTTGAAACCAAAATAAAACACTACGTTTGGACCCACAGCCTCAATGGATACAGGCTGGCTGGTCACGTTTATCAAATGTTTGAAATGTTATCCACTACCTGGTCAACAATGTCAAATAAGTAACTGCATTTTTCCACTGCTTATTCTCAGTTTACTTCATATTTTGGGGAACTTGAGTCAGATCCCAAGACGACTCACCAGCTAACTCATCTAGCTAAATATACTAGCATTTGCTTCCAGTGATGCATCCCACAGCTGGTATTGTACTGTCAGATTCCAGCCGTATGCCTCAGCTAGTACACCTGTGCAGCATGTGGAGCTACTCTACAGCCATGCCATTTCCTAATTTCAGCATTTCATGGTTCGGATTTAACCAGAGGGACAAAAAGGAAGTGAGCTTTATCCCCCGCAGAGAAGAACTGATATTGGTTTCACCTAAAAAATTAAATTCAGCCATGTCAGAAATGCAGACAGAGTAAATATTACTTATAGCTCATGCTCGGTCACATCTACCAGGCTGTATATTGTGCTCGAATTTACTGCTTGCTGAATGTCTGTGTTATCAGTAGCACTTAGTACATCAACATGGACGTCTCAACACTCAACCCAGGCCTGTGGTGAAAAAGCGCCAGTTATCTGCTATTAACATTTGAAAAGGACAAGCCCGGCTATTTAGCATCAGATGTTGAATGCTGCATTTAATACAGCTGCTAACACCAAAGCTTGCTCTTTGTTGAACACTGTGTGCCCCATATTTGAGAGCACAAAATAGATCTAATAGAATTGATAACAAGCATTTTCTATATACTTTATATACCTCTCGTCAGCAGGGCTGTTCAATTATGGAAAAAAATCATAATCAATATTTAAATCACGATAACTTATTGATTTTTGGAAGAAATGTTGCATTTATTGAACTTACAACAGTGAAACAGTTAAATCAACGGTGAAAACTTTTCCATTCAGAACACAAGACACAATAACAGTTTGCAAAATGTAATGTGCAAAATAAGTTTCTCGATTACACTGTTTTTGTGATCATGGAGCCAAACTCGCAACAAAATTCAGTGTAAATGCCTTTTAAAGCCACCAGTTTAAATCAATATTCTGTTATTTATCATTTATCAGTAGCAAAAAAGTCAAAATTTAGATAAAATCATTGTTAAATCTCTGCATGTGAACAGGAATCTGTCTGTCAATAGCTATGGATCTCAAACTTGAGAATCATTACCATTATTTTGACACCTTACTTCTATACTTAGCCCTCTGCTATTTGTAGTCCTCTGCAGCCTATAACATTTGTCGAGCAAATCTGTGAGCTACTTTTATTCACCTGGATGACTGGAGAGGAAAAGGAGTCCCCCAGCTAGATCTGCAGTTAAGTTTTAAGATTTTTTTTTATTTTATATTTATCCTGTTATACATAAACTGTGAGTGAAATTTTGAGTTGTTGGTTCAGAACCTTTTTAAAAGCCCTACTGCGCCACTGAAGTAGTTTAGTTTGGAAAAGGAGAGAGTCCACTGTAGAGGTCATGAAATCACCATCTGGATGACATGACACGTTAACACACAGGATTTTAGTTTCCTGTCTCAGCTCGGGCAATACATTCAATAAATGATCCTGCTGGGTCTGGAACACCTGCCTGCTTGTAAAGCTTCAGTTCTCAAATTGACACAAATTAAATGACGAGATAAAAATAAACCCTTTAATCGAAAGTGTCATCTCTAAATACATAGAGTACTCCAGCTTGCTGTTAGCAGCCCTTGAAGCTGCAGTGTACGTCCTACAACATGGACGTTTTAACGAGAATAACCAACACAGATAGTTAGGATTTGTTTGAAGTGGGGTTGTATAAGGTACTCATTCATAGTCTATGAATTACCTACAGTAGATGGCGGTCGGTATGCCCCCAGTTTGGAGAAGCGTTGTAAAGGGTTAGTTCGGATTCACCAAAGTCACACAATAACACTAACTAACTGATCGAGGCAGCGGTAGACAAGAAACTCCTGTGTCCTGTGAGGTAAAATGACCGTTTTTGTCAACGGAGTCTGGTGTAGGGTTGGGCGATGTCCCCTAAATTAGCAGTTGACGATGTTTACAGTAAAACATCGCGATGGACGATGATATCTTCGTCGGGGGGGTAAGCACTTTTTTTTCTACTACTATGGGCTAACAGTTAACATAGATACAATCAGACACACATTTAAATGACCTCTGTAAATAGCATAGACAGTATATAAACTGGACCAACAGATCCCGTTGCTCTGGACGGAGACCAGCGAAGGATATTAGAAGCACTTTTCCGGTGAGCGCCGAGCGTTACTGAGCAGCCTCCAACTGAGAGAGCCGACGTAGATGTGACGTGAGCAACCTGTCTGAAAGTTGGAAGTCTTCTGGTAGCTGTGCCAAGAGAAATCTCAATCATTCCCAATCTAGCAGAGACGGAGAGCGTAGGTATATGTAAGGAGATAACATAGGCACAGGCTAATTATTGCTAACTAAAATGCTAGTTAACATTAGTAATTAAACTTAAACAGCTAATGTAAGTCCAAACTGTCCGCAAGCTTCTCCTGTACTACACGGTAATTCCTCTACTATGCGACAGTAAGTCGCTTGGTTATGACAATCGTTAGCCTAGTTTCACAAAAATGCCTGCTATGGAGCCATAAGGTGAGGTACAAGGTAATGGAGGCTTTTATACATTGTCGTGTTTCTTTAGACATGAACAATGGACAAATAGAGTCTTTAAACGCTTCAGATGTAAAGTTATTCGCTGTCAAAGTGACGTCAAAAATGAATGAAAGGGAGTGCTTGTTAGCATCAAAATGGCGCCATAGGATCTATGGGTTGTTGACAGACGCTTAGCCCCTTGGTAAATAGACATTATTGCATGGCTAGTTTAAGACCAACGCAGTTGTCAATTTCCCGCCCAGCGCCCGCGACTAGGATTAGTGTGTGTCTGACAGGGTGGGGGGCGTGGCATGGCATCACGATGGTGGCTCTCCCGTTCTCTTAATACATCCATGGTGGCTCTCCATCGTCCATCGGCACAACCCTAGTCTGGTGACTTTGAAGCACAGATAACAGCTTCAAAAGAAGGCTAGTTCCCCCGTCAGAAAGGGCTGTCTGATCAAGTGCAGTGTTTGTGAATGAATGCTCAGCCAAATTGCCTGAAAACACCAGGCTGCAACAGTTTAACTTTAACCATACAGACGTCTAAAAACATTGGACCGCTCTCTTGAAACATTTCTCCGTTCTTGGCTGAGATGGACGACTGCATAAATTAGCCAGCGTCTAACGGCTTAATACCAACAAAAAACTGCATGCACGTTTAAAAAAAACAATGCATATTCGAATCCCAAAATTGAAAATCGAATACCTACCCATCGAACAAATATTCGAATATTCATATATTCGGATCCAGCCCTAAAACTGATAGTTTTTTTTTTTAGGTGGGCCTTTTTTCAGGGGGCTAAAATACGTTTAGCTGCTGCCCCCGTCCACAGCAGTACATTGCTTAGCTTCCGTGTCGGTACTCCTGTCTGCTTCTCCAAACTGGGGGCGTTCCGACCGCCGCTACAGTGGGTCATACACTAGCTGTTTCCATACACTGAACGTTTCCTTGTTGGAATAAATGTGACAATTGGATTGACAGAGTCCGTTTCTGATAATTCTTCTGTGCACGCGGAATTGTGTCCTGCATTAAAGGGCCATAGGTCACCAAAGCATGAGGAATCATCCTCTGGGGACTGTGCAGTAAATATCCACAACAAAATGTTGTGTCCCTGAGCAAGACACTTAACCCCTAGTTGCTCCAGAGGCGTGCAACCTCTGACATATATAGCAATTGTAAGTCACTTTGGATAAAAGCGTCAGCTAAATGACATGTAATGTAAAAAAATAAAAAAATAAGACCTGTAGGCATTAAAGCTATAGTGCGTAGTTTCTGTCTCCCCCATGAGGAATTCTAAGTAATGACAACAACACTGTAGGCGCGCCCACATGATACAAGCCTTCCGTGATCGCGCATGCGCCCCCATCCCTCCTCGATGCAGTTTCTAGTAGCCAAAGGAGGACACTGAGAATTAAAAAAAAAAAACAAACACATGGAGGTAATTATCTTCACTCAAGTTTCTGCACGGGAAAGTCACCGGACGACACAATCTTATGAACACAGCCATACTGAGAAATACAGACGGAGTTCTGTGGCGCTGATGTGATGAGGTCTTAATTAGCTTTGTAGCAACTCATTTGGCAATGGCTTGAATGTCATTGACGATTATAAATATCAAAAAGTTACGCAACTAAGGCTTTAAGAAATTCACTGTAGCTCTGAATCAAAATGACAAGCAGAAGAGAAAAACTGTATATTGCCCTCCTTTAGCATGTCAAAAAACATTACCAAGGATAGGAGAAAAAAATATTTTAAAGGAGTGTTAAGAAGAATCTGAAGACAATGCCTGTACTGTACTTACAGCAACTACAGCACAAGAGTTAATCACTTGAACAGGCTTAATCTAGATAACGATTCATTAATCTGGATTGACAGATTCAATCCTCAACAATCCAATATTATATTGGATCCAATATAATACTGGATCGTTGAGGATTGAATTAAAATATCTTAAAAACAGTGGCTTTTTTTACTAATTATGGCATATTTACATGGTGTTTTCATACAACAATGTTCATAAATATGCATGGTCCCTATCAAATAAACCAATAAAATAAAAATAAAATATACAAAGTGAAAATATCGATACATGTCGTCAAGGTGCGATTTGCCAGTGGGGGGGGGGCCATGTGTGTGATTTCCCCCTCTCTGGTCTACATATCCCTGCCTCTGCTGAATTATTTTTATCCACGGTGGAGACAAAATGTATCATCTCCTCAAAGTGATCAATGCTACTTCACCAATAGAACATTATATACCTTAAATCAAAGTATTTTAAACTAAGTAAAGCACTGTAACGTGAACAGTCGATAGTGCCATAGAATGATAAATAGGCTAATAGGTGACTTTAAGCCAGGTACAGGCACCGCCAGATGACGGTCCTTTCAGGGGCCACGGTAGTGGAGTTTAGCCAGAAAAAGCAGCGATGACATTGACGTTTAGACACAAAATAGAATGTTAAGTTTAGGAAAAAGATCGTGGTTAAAGGACAAATCCTGCACAAAATGAACCTAGGTGTTAATAACACGTGTACCTAGTCGACCGTTCCCTGGGATATGTTTATGTTAATCGAATGGGACCAGTTTTAGCGCAAACCGCTAATTAGCTTGTAACGCTAGTCGTCGGGGCACGGGTACAAGGCTCAACATAGCACCACACTTCCACTGTAGCATAATGAGGGTCCCTACATGGAAACCGAAGCATTGACAACTTAAGTGTACAGACAGTTTATTAAAAAGACATATAGAAAGATAAAAACTGTACTGTTCGGACCCTTATTATGCTACTGTGGAAGTGTGGTGTTATTTTCAGCCTTGTTAGTGGTATAGAAATAGCAATTTCTTTTTACTTTACCCGTGCCCCAACGACTAACTAGACTAAGCTAATTAGCGGTTTGCGCTAAAACTGGTCACATTCGATAAGCATAAAAACATCTGTTATGTGAGCATAGAACAGTGGACCCAAAATGCAGAGAAGAGGCAGGTAGGCAGGCAGCAGGTTAGAGCTCGAGGATTTATTTAAACAGAGTCTATGCAACAAAAGGAGTCCAAAAATCCAGCAGGCAAAAACCAGTGTCCAAAGTGAAGCAACAAAAGAACAGAATATATAAGACAAAGGAAATACAGAAACAGAAACTACTGACCAAAAACACACAGACAAGAGGACAGGAGTGAACAGGGTTGGGGAAACTGACACGCTGACAAAGTCCAGAAGCGCCGCAAACACACAAACTGACTTGACCAAACACAAACAATGACCTGACACAGGACAAGGGGAACACAAAGACTAAATACGGAGGGTAACGAGGTAACAAGAGGTAGGTGACACAAGGGCTGGGAAACAGGTGGAAAACATCAGGCAATCACAAGAGCGGGAAAACACAGGGAGTAAAACTAGACAAGACAAGACAGAGAACAGACTGTCAAAATAAAACAGGAAACAGAACATAAAACAAGACAAGACCGAAAATCACACAAACAGAAGGAAACAAGACATGACAGAAAACCAGGCTACCAAAATGACAGTAAAACAGACTACAATAAGACAAGACAAAACACCAAAACCATAACAATATCCCAGACGGTCGACTCGGTACACGTGTTATTAACCCCTAGGTTCATTTTGCGCCGGATTTGTCCTTTAAAACACTCCATGAGGAACGAACAAGCGTTTCCTCGGTGAAAGTATTTTGTTTTCGGCCGCGAAATGACTCTGCTCTCCAGCTTGAAAGCGCTGTGTTTTATGTTGACAACACGTTGTGCTCTTATTTTGGGATTATTTTCCATTGGAGTGCATAAATATCTGTTTTGGTATGACCTGCCGAGTGGCTCTATATCCATGGTATTGAAAGGGGGATTTCATTCTTGCATGTTTTGTTTTGTTGTGCATGATAACAACAAAAAAACATTCCCCCCCCCCCCCTCTGCTTTTTTCACAAATCACATCGTCATCTTTAAGATGCGCCTTTATTTTGAAATTCCCAGAATTCAAAAAGAGTAGTTTGTTTTTAATTGAATTGTCTGGAAGAGTTTAGTAATGAAATAAAAAAATTATATTTTAGCTGTTTTTTGTAAATATATACAAATGTAACTGATTGTGTTAAATGGGCTTATGTATCCTCTCGTATCGGCCGCAGGCCCCTGAATTGAATCAATGACAGACTTTGTGCTATCAGTAAATATTGTATCATGGTTCAAAGAATCAATATATCTTATCGTGATAAAACGTGTGATTTACACTCTTACTTACTGCCCTGTCTTGCTGTACTCTACCAATATTCAGCCAGCTTTGAGGGCAGAAACCTCGCCGGATGCTAATGGTGAAGAAAACGGTAAACTTGGTAAAGTGCAGGTGTAAAGGTTTAGTTACATTAACATATGAAAAATACATTTACACTTTCTCACACTGCTGATCATACTGTAGGTGTATGCGTTTTGAAGAGAATATCAATGATTCAGACACGCTGACCTAATGGGTGTAGTATACACAGTGTTTGTGAGTCAGCATTAGGGGGCATCTGGAGGTTGCAGACTGGTGTACTGAGACAGAAAATGGGGAAGGGTGTGTGTGTGTGTGTGTGTGTGTGTGTGTGTGTGTGTGTGTGTGTGTGTGTGCGCGCGCGTGTGTGTGCGTGTGATGTAGAGGTTGCACACACACTAACCGGTAACTAAGTGAGGAAGGGGAAGGTATGTACACTACCCAACAGAAGAAGAGATCTCAATAAAAAGCCTAATATTTGGTCACAGGTCATCCAAATGAATGAATAAAGATGTTCAATGTATGAAAATCAGTGCTCGAATTATCTTTTTGTCTTTAAAGGGGGTCTCTCTATCTCATAAAAAAAAGTTGGCACACACTGCACATAGCCTAACAAGGCTATACAATTAAATAGTCTAGGCGCTTTTGCGCAGTATATGCGCACGGTAGGCTTAGGCTATTATCTTGACGCACTCCCACAACAGACAGAGATTTATTTTTTATTTTTTTTACAGAAATGGAGTCCTTTTAATTCATTTCAACATATTATTGATTGTAATAGTCCATATTTCATTTCAATTTCGCAATACAAAGAAATAGACTAAACGATTTAGTCTGAGGGTCATTCTCAATTTCACAATGAAATAAAACGTAACTCATTTGAACCGGACCACCGTCTCAGATATCCTCAGTGTCAAACACAATAATGCATGTAGTCTTTAACTTCTACACAGGGAACATGCACTGACTGGCAGAAATGAATAAAGCCATTGCACAGCCAAACTATGTTCTAGTATTTTTTATAATGAGCACGTAGTGATAACAACACCTGGGTGTTCAGTCGTCTCGTGTGTTGAACCGTGGAAATAAATAGACGAACAATTTTGGAATTTGCACTGCGATGTTGTCGGGAATCCTATTCACTGAATATTCCGCCATCAGAGATTGCATTGTATTGCTGACAGGTGTATCAAAATATCTGGGAACTTTTCCAGAGCTCTGAATGGCAGAGGATAGCTACAGATTTATTTATTTAAGATGTATTGGTGGTATTTACCTCAAAAGCACATTAATCTAAAAGCAAGGTGACTTCTTCGGACTTGCGAGTGCTGGCAAAGCGATCGTAGCCTATGCGGTTTGCTCACATAGCCTAGTGGTGTGGTGGTGAAGTGCAGTCATGCTGCGTTCGTGAGCGTAGGGTAGGCTCAGGTCTACGTCCCGTAGTAGCCTATATTTTATATTTTAATTTAACGTCTTTAATGGTAAGGGACCGCACAGGGATGGATAATGAGCGTTGTTTAAGATTAAATTACAATGCCACATATGGCAGACACCTTCAGATGTGAGAGACCCCCTCAGATTTTTGACTTTGTTGCTTTCATGGGAGCCAGTCCTCACTCTGTGGGAGCTCGGCTCCCTCTGGCTCCCACGTAACTCGACCACTGATGAAAACTAAAATTTTGACTACTATTATTTGTCCACATATTTGAACTAGTCTGGTATTATACTGTTACTTAAAGCTACAGCGCGCAACTAGTTATATAAATGAACGTCCGTTACATTCAAGCCATTGCCAAATGAGTTGATACAAAGCTAATGAAGCCTATCAGCTCCGCACAACTCTCTCTGTATTTCTCAGTACGGCTGTTTACAAAATAGCGTAGTCCGGCGACATTCGCACGCAGAAGCTCGATTGATGCGTTTTACGTCGCCGCTGAGAAAGGACAACGGCAGCCTTCAGCAGTTTCGGAGACGAAGAGAACAAAAAATCTACGAGATAATTATCTCTTCTGAAGAGTCCATCATGCTTTCTTTAATCCTGCGTGTCCTCCTGTGTTGATTTGACGGGATAAACGCTACTAGCAACTGTGTGGAGAAGGGGCGGGGGGTGGTGCGCGCTTGTATCATGTGGATGCGCCGGCAGTGTTGTCGTCATTACTCAGTGTTCCTAATGGGGGGGGCGACAGAAACTACGAACTACAACTTTAAAATGATGTCACTACATCTGCCAATTAGCATTGCTACAAATTTACCAGGATACCATTACATTTCTAATGCTGTTGGGTGTACTTGTGTACAATTTGTTGTGACTGATATGATATGTGATACACTAAAATCCAACATTAGATGGCTGATTTTATTTAAGGGTTTGAAAGAGTGAATTGTTAGCAAACTTAAGGCTACATTGACATTGCTACGTTTTGGTTTTTAAGCGGAGTTTTGAGCCAAAAGCGATCTCTGTGCACACAAGTGTTTTTAGCTCCAGTAGAAGAACTAATGCTGCGTTCCAGGCAACCCGTAACCCGTATTTTCACAACCTTCTACCCGTGAAAGTACCCTGGAACGGCAGTCAAACCCGTAACTTACTACCCGTGAACTCGTACCAGATGGTTGTACTCCCAGTTACAGTTTTTGACGTCACACACACATAAACAACAATGGCGACCCCTGTTGATGCTGTACAGACGCCGGTGATTAACAGAAATAGAAATAAAGAGACATAAATAGGCAACGTAAAGTATTTCCGCACATTGTAATCAAAACAATACACATACGCTTGTGTACTACTACAGGTTATGTTTATTAAATGAAGACCAAAATATGTTGCGGACAAGAAATCGCTAGCATTAGCTAGCGCTAGCTAACGTCAACGTTAGGTAACCGCTAGCTAACGTTAACGTTAGGTAGCCTAACCTGAACCCTGCCAACGGCACAATGTTTAACTAGCCAGCTCGTGACTTTGCCTGGAACGCTACCAAGTCGCGAGTCGTGACTTGAAGTCGTAACTTACGGGCAAATAATTTTGTCTGGAACGCAGCATATTCTCTGTTTAAACTAACAAGCCTAAACCGCATAGCTCATCAACATTCTCGTATACTGGGCATGTGCGGGCCGGTGTAAACAGGAGGTTGCATGTATACTCCTCCCGTTGCTGGTAGTTGCCATGGTAACGTTAGTAGCTTAGTCTCAGAGAACGGGACGCCATGACCGATAAGACCCAATCAGGCGGCGAAACGTTGGCATCAGTGTTAACGTTGCCCAAGGTTTCCGTTTGCGGTCGCTGAGACTGAAACACAACCCTGCAGATTCCAAACCAAAACGGGGTCAGAAGTGATTTCAAATTTCTCCGGTTTAGGGGCTCTGAAACGCCAGCGCGGTGTGAATGAGAGGTGTAGACATAACAGAAGATATTTGTTCTTAAACCCAAAATGTAGCAATGTAAATGTCGCCTAAGAAAATGTAACCCTGCGGCTTATAGCTACACCTTTTCATTTTAATTCTAAAACGGAATAAATCAGGGATGTTAAAGCTGGACACGGGCTCTATAATTAGGGCTCCAACTACAATTTATTTTTTATTCTTGATTCGGCTGCCTAATCTCCTCTATTACTTGATTATGAAGTTACGTTAAGTTATAAAGTTATTAAAAATGTGTAAAAATAGTGAAAATTGCCATCACAGTCTCCCTGAGTCCGAGCGGACGTCTTCAAATTGCTGTTAAATCCAAACATATTCACTTTATAATCATATAACACGAAGAAAGGCAGCAAATCCTCATGATTGACAAACTAGAACCAGGTAATGTTCGAACTTTTGCTTGAAAACTTAAAAAGTTAGATTTAATCCGCTAATCCTTCCAGATCTAGTCAGGATTAGACTAGATCTGAAAGGATTTAATTGTTTGCCATGCAACACATTTTCCTGTATCAGCTAAGATTTAATTAACAATTTAATTAACAAATAAAAAACACTGAAACACCTATTGCCAAACCTGTAAACACATAGTTTCTCCGTAGAAATATGTCCCCCAAATAGCCATTGGGCCATACATATAGTCATTGTTTTGTTTTCTTCCTTTAGGTACAAGGACACACAAAGACTATATCTCAAAATGTGGTACATTTCTCCAAAATGTAGCCTAGTCTAAAAGATACCTACATTTGTGAGATAAAAAGAAGGCCCTGTGTCAGCGATCCACTGGCAGACTTTGAGCTGCAGCTGATCAACAAAAAGAAAGGAGGAGGAGGAGGAGGGGTGGGGGTGTGTGAGGGAGTGAGGAAACACCAGGGATCAACATCCAGCCCCTGTGTTGCTTACCTTGATAGTCTCCCCTTCGATCTCCACCGCCTTCTCCCTGAAATCCACGCCGATGGTGGCCTCGGTCTTGTCGGGGAAGCTCCCCCCGGTGAAGCGGAAGGTGAGGCACGTCTTCCCCACATTGGAGTCCCCGATGACGATGATCTTAAAGATCCGCGTCTGGATGCTCAGCTCCAGGGAGGATGTGATGCTCGAGGCGGCATCGTTGTTGCTGCTGCTGCTGGCTCGGCTCCGGCCGGCTCTTTGGAAATCCATGGAGGATGTCAGGATGGTCACATTGTCGTCCGCTGGGTTCCTTCGTGTGATTCCTTTCCCTCCTCCTCCTCCTCCTTCTCCTCCGCCGCCGCGCGGAGCTCGGGTCTCCTCCTCCGGAGAATCGTTGGTCATTGTGCCGGAGGAGGCGATGCGAAAATCGGTGTGCGTGTGTGGAGAGGAGAGGGAGTGGACGGATGGACGGATGGGTGGATGAGTGAAGGGAGGGGGAAGGAGGAGGAGGAGGAAGGAAGGAAGGAAGGAAGGAAGGAGGAGACCAGAGATGCAACAATACCAACGCCGCTCTCCTTCAGCAGCTGAGTGGCCTTAAAGGGAGAGGCATTGTACGACAATCAGGGGTTATAGACAATACGTTTGATTTGTCCTAGTGAAAAGTAGCCTAGGCAGTAAGATGCTGAATCAATAAAACAAGAAAAATAATAAAGTTTATATTTTTTTACCATAAAAACCCATTAAGTCACTATTTGAACACTTGAGTCACACTAGTAGGCTAGTGGTGAAAAATAACCTAAGTGCATTTATTTGTGCATTTAACTTAAGTGTTACACTTAACGCTACTATTTGACGCTACTTTTTACTTCTATTCCACTACAGTACATTTCAGAGAGATATTTTGTACTCTACTCCACTATATTTAGCTGACAGCTGTAGTTACTAGTTACTTTCAGATTTAGATTTTTACATTTAAAAAAAAAAAAAAAGAAGCATGTTTTTGTAAAACACAACACATTGTTGAAGATTAAACCAGTAGTTTTCTGTTTTGTTGGGGCCCCTTGTCACATTTCAGATGTCCATGAGTTGTTCGCAGTTCTACCGAAGAATGATTTCTCTTCCCAGAGTTCTTAGATGGTTTTATTTACACGATCGAATGAAACAAAACAAAAGATTAGAGGCCAACAAATGAATTCACATTTGTGTAGCAGAACTACAGAAGTTTTTTATTATTATTATCACAACCTACTCCACCTCAACCAGCTACAACAGTAAAACTCCAACCGTCGCTTTCTTCTTTTCCAGAACCCAACCGTCCCGTTCTTGTCCCGCAGTTCATGGAAAACGTAAGCCCACCCACGGCCTTTTCCTTAACCTAACTGCGTCAAAAGTAGGGATGCACCCGAATCCAGGATTCAGCTTCGGATTCGGCCGAATATTGGGCATCTAATATTGGCGCAAACTGATGCGTCAGTAGTTCTGGACTGATGTTCCTGAAAGCTTTATAATTACCTGTCAATAGAAGATTCTGATTCCAGATAATATACTAAAAACATTTCCTCCAAAGTTTTATATATAATACAGCTGAATTACTGATAATAAAAACACGTGATTGTTTTGGGGGGCATTTTAGGCCTTTATTTTATAGGACAGCTGAAGTCATGAAAGGGGAGAAAGATAGGGAATGACATGCAGCAAAGGGCCGCAGGTCGGAGTCAAACCCACGGCTGCTGCATCCTCTATATATGGACGCACGCTCTACCAGGTGAGCTACCCAGGTAGCCCATGTGATTGGTTTTAACACAGAGAGAGAAAGTGAAACAGATTTTCCCACACTATCTAGTCATGTGATCTGATCAGCTGGTCATATTATCACATTCCATAAACCAACGTGGGCGTGATGCAAAGGAATTCCGTGTCACCAGGAGGCCTGCTTAGTCTCTCCAGCAAGGTACAAAGAATACCATTAAAGCACACAACATTGTGTATTCATTGCCTTTATTGCTTGTGTTGTTTTCCAGTCTACCATGAACTTGTTGTCCATCCGGGTCAAAACTGAAAATGAACTTAGATAGATAGGTAGATTTATCCCCCTCAAAATATATGAAAGCTGGTAAAATAACCGTTCAGGGGGCTCAACACATCACGTCCTAGGTAACAAGTATGATGTTTACAACATTGTAGATTAGCATGTTAGCACAACCCTTAAACCTTTACTAAACACAAAGTACAGCTGATGCTGATGGGAATGTCAAAGTATTGGACTAATTGAATATTTTGACCTGATGATCATTAATGTCTGCACAAAATCACTGCAATCCATCCAATAGTTGTCGAGACTGCAAAACAAAAATGTCAACCTCCTCTAACTAGAGGAAAAGTGAAAGGGTCACAACCGTCAATAGGGTTAACTGTGGATATCAGTACAACATTTTGTGGCAATCCATCCAATAGATTGTTGAGATATTTCAGTCTGGACCAATATTGTTGACCAATTGACGGCTAATAAATATTATTACAACCGTAGCATTTGACAGCTTCCTTCCCTGCAGTTTTTTCCCCCCAATGTTTCTCCTTGTGGTCAGTATCTAAATGGCATGCTTACAATTAGCTTCCACTCTTTCATTGGTGCAGGTTCCATCTATTACGTTAATATCATCATATTATGGGAGATAGCTCAAATTTTCAGGTGGAATCAGACAGCTTTTTCATGATGTTTGAAAAGCTGATTTTTGCAGGTATGACACAAAAATGCAAGAAAGAAAGGAAATCAGGATTACTCACCGTCTGAAGCTGCGCAAAGTGCTGCTGTGTTCGAGCTGCTTTTCTTCCATTTTGACTAACAACAGCAAAAAATACAACAACACGAAACGCACACTCTTGTGCACACATGCAGCATGCACGTGCACACACACTCCCCGTCTGTTGATTTCAGACTGCAGACAGAAATACCAAACAATCCTGTTTTCCCTCTCTAAGTCAATGTCTCACACACACACGCCGCTCACTGTGTCGAACAATCCCTCACACACAGACACAATCTCGTCCTCACAGACATACACACTGTCTCTCAAAGAGACACACATAATCTCTTTCTCACACACGCACAACACACACACACAACACACACACTCGGCGCTGTGTCGAACAGTCCCAATGCTGTGTCTGACAAAGCTCCCTTCTTTCTCAGTCAAAGATCTGTTTGTCTGGAAGCAAGGCTCAGTGGGACACATTCTGGGGAACACAAACCAACAGTGAAATATAGAATGCATTTACATACAGTACATACACACATTTGGATGCACGCGTACACACCAAAACAATGTTGTGGTTTCACACTTTCATGTGGTTGTTGTACTACAAACGTGTGTGTGCGCTGCATGCAAGCATAGTAGCAACTCAAATCATTTCAGACTTGTGAGCACTGTGATCTTGAACAAATCCAGTCAGTGCAGCAATTCTATTAGAATGAGTTGATTGAGCCAGACAATTTTTAATGGTGGTTGGCTGGTGTTAGCAGCCGAGCCTGTACATTTGTAAATACTGATCATGTCAACTGAATTAGGCAAGGCTTTGTTGTTTTAACACAGTAAAAATGAGACAATTGACTGACAAGAATAAATACCTGTATGTTTTATTTTTTTACTTATAAATTACATACTTACATATTTCTTGTTATGTGCAACTTCGTTTTGTATGCCCCTCAACTGTTAATAGCTATTGTAAGCTCACGACATAGATATTATGAGCCATTTATACGTTTTATACTTTCCCACCATTATGAACATGAATAAATGACATTGATACATACAGTAATTTATTTGCTGATACACACTGTAGAGCAGCAATAGGGGGTATTTGTATACTTGCAGACAAGAATCACTGCTCACTAAAAGTTCAGAAAATATGGTTTTTAAGCACATGAGTAGAATATTTGATGATATATCCACCTTCAGGAATTATGACACTCAACTACTCATTACTGCTTTGTTGAAGAATTGAAAGGTTGTGACATTTTGTGTGAGCAACTGAATATTATCTGAAATCCCAGTAAATTGTAATTCTACCAGCACATAGACAATAATAATCATATAGGGGGTACTTAATACATTTAGATACCTCAACCCTAAGAGAGAAGAGTTAAGTTATTTCAGTTGCAGAACAAACGTTGTTGTTGTTGTATGTTAAAGGTGCCCTGCCACACAAAACCGTTTTGACATAATATGTTAGGTCCATGTGTGTTTGTGTTATGTCGTGAATGTGAAAATGAACTGCTACCTCCTCTGTCAGCTCTAGCCACTGAAAAGAAATAAGCGGAGAAATCAGGCCAATTACAAAAGCTGGTCGGTCTGAAGTGGTGTTGCCTGAGCTCATTACTATTCATGAGCTCGCCCAGTTGCGCTGGGTAAAGGATGCTGATAGCCAGGCTCTCATTGGCTAGCTGTTAGCCAATCAGAGTCAAGCAGCTTAGCTCGTTGAATATTAATGAGAACTGGCACAAATCGAGCCGAGTCTTCCTGCAGGCTTTCTATACCACGCTAGAATGGCTTGAAACGAGGTAACCGCAAAAAATGTTAGAGTCCATGGTAGAACTTCAGACATTACTACAAAGTAATAAAATACGTGTGGCAGGGCACTTTTAAAGTAAAATTGTAGTGTGAGGTACATTTTTTACAAATGATATTGTCTTATGGGGAATGTGAAATTACTTACAGGGTAAAGCTGGAAAGGCAAAGCTTTGAGCAGTGAGTTAAAACGGCACTTTGACAAGTAATAATTCTATTATTAATTAATTAATAATAATTAATTCTAATTTTAAGGCCCGAAATCTAGACTTCTGCAACACTTGCGCCATAAAACAATTAAAATGTGGTTCAAAAATCACAAAGGTGAACGCTATCTGTGAAGTCCACATTTCAAAATGTCATTGTTCAGTGGAAACTGCTTTGCAAGGTGTCTCAAGTCAAGTTTAAGGTCTCTCTCCGGAGCATCTATATTACGCAAAATATTAAAATCATGAAAAATCCTCTTCCAGTCTTAATTCTGCTGTGACATTTTCCCAATTGAATTATTTTAAATGTCACTCAGACCACTTGTAGGTAAGTAGATTTAAAGTCTGTTCCGAGTGCGTTTTTAGCATTGCATTTGTAAATGCCAGAGTTCATGAGCATAGGGTTCTGAATGACCAGACTGCCCTCCTCTGTCATGTGAATTCCTCCCTGCACGGTGAAGCGATTATGTGGAACCAGCGTTGTGCGCCCAGGCAACGTCCATGAGATATCCGGCTTGGGAATACCAGTTGCAACACAATTTAACTTCACCGGTGATCCCCGGTTGACTCTTGTAATTGAGGTCAGCGTATTAGTGATACGTGGTGGGAAAACCATCACTGCAACTGGGTAGGATAGTGTTGAGGAGCCAAACGAGTTGGAGGCTTTACAGATGTATGTTCCTTTGTCAAAGGTGGCGACCTGCCTGAGTTGGAGTGTCCCATTGGCAAAAAAAACTATCCGGCCAATTGTCTGAGGTTTGTCCAAAACAAGACCATTAGGTAGGGTCCATGTGATTGATGCCTGCGGCCAGCCATCCACAGTGCAGGGCAAGTTGAGATTGAGGCCGTAAGTGATCTTCATCCCACCTGGAGAAGTAAAATTATTAACAGTAAGTCAATTTCCTGCAAAAATGATACAACAAAAAATACAATACAAGTAAAGCAATATGGCCAGATCTCCCATTGATTCTTCATATATTTTCAAACCTGCGTTTGGTCGGGTTAAATTAGACTGTAGTTTGGTTTCCCCCTTGGTACGATTAGTTTGGGCAGATCTGAATACAGAAATCTTTCTTGGGTGTGGACCAAAACAAGAGCTCCAAGACCTTTTAGAGGAAGTGGTCTTGGTCCAGTCATAAAATAATTCTGGAGCGGTTGGTTGTTATCGATATTTGGGAAGATAGGGCCTTCAACCGGATCTTTTTAGGACCTTCTCACTCTGGCCCAAAACACATTGAATCATTGAGCGGAGTGAATGTTCTCACCTGACTTTTAGTGATGCGTTTTGTTTTATTTGAATGTTTTTCTCTGTGAGAAGAAACCGAACCAAGGGAAAAAGTTTACCAACCTTTGGAACAGAGCAAACTATTGCCTCTAGACTCTTTATTGACGAAACTAGGAAGACTTTTGCTTCATTAATTTGAGATGAAAAAACATACCTGTAGATCCTCTGATCAGTGGCTTTCTGCCCGCCTCCAGCGCATAACGTTTCTCTGCTTGTCCTGCCACATTTTTTGCTAGACACCGGTACACTCCCTTATCACTTGCAACTGGTTGAGAGATCTGTAGATTTCCGTTACCCAGATGATGCGTGAAGCGTTGGAGTCTAACACCAGGCGTTAGCATCGTCCCGTTGGGTAGAACCCATGTAAACTCTGGGTTCGGCTTGCCACGAGCGGGGCACTCCAGGATTATTGCCTCACCGTCTTGCTTTATTGGTAAGATTTCAATATTGGGAACGGCAAAACTTGGTTTCTCGGCTATTGATGCCACGTCTAATTCAACCAAAAGTGAGGATTCACCCAGGTTGTTTTTAGCCAGACACTTGTACCTCCCTTCATCTGTTTTCCTCACCCCTCTCAGCTCCAAGCTACCGTTCCGGTGGACTTGGAAGCGACCACCTAGGTAGGATGTTGGGAGCGAGTGGCCATAAGGAGTAACCCACCAGACTCTTGGTTCAGGTTTTCCTTCCACTCTGCAATCCAGGAGCGCTGTTTGGTAGGAAACAGCCATAACCCTTGTGGTGCTCATCCCTTTCATGCCATTGATAAAGGGTTCCTGGAGTTCAGCTTCAAGTTTCATGTTTTTAACATCGTCACCAGCAGAATTTCGCGCCACACATGCATATTTCCCTTCGTCAGCCAGTATTACTTTTTTCACCACTAACATCCCATCGTCCATGATCTGAAATTTGTCAGATGACACTGATATCACATCATTTCTTGGTGAGATCCACATAATTCTTGGTGTAGGTTCACCTGTTGCCTGACAACTCAATTTAGCTGATCCTCCTAACTTTACTGTAACCAGTGATTGGGATTTTAATCTAATCTTTGGAGCATTCGGTCCCACTTTGACGCTCACTTTTCTTTCGTCCTTGCCCAGTTTGTTCTTGGCATAACAGGTGTAGTCGCCCTCGTCTCTTTTGCCCATTTGCTGGAGAAGTAAAGTTCCATTGCCAAAAATAACATAGCGGCGGTTGCGAAGGCCACTGTCGTCCGATTGCAGGGCGTTGTTGATTAAAGTTCCATCTGGGAGACTCCAGGTAACTTCTGGATCAGGGAGGCCTGTTGCAACACAGTCCACCTAAAAAAGGAAACAAAGAAAGGAGGATAACTGGATGAGGGAGAAAAATAAGTGTAAGGATGAATCTAGGCCCATTTCTGAGTAAAGATCTTATTGGTTAGGTGTGTTTTTTAAATTATAACGTTCAGCCAGAGATGGGGACTCGAGCCTGAGACTCGGACTCGAGTCGCACTTAAGTCGCACAAACAGCTGACTTCAGACTTGACTCGGACTCGACCAAAAAACTTCAGACTTGACTTGCGACTCGACCCAAAAGACTTCAGACTCGAGCTTCGAGACTCGTCAACAACATGTTTTCATGCAATTATTGCTTTTTAAATCTAAATGTATTCATGTATTTCTATTTTCTTTTATTGGCGCATATACGTTGGGGAAACGTATGACGAGCTGCATGTCCCCTGCCCTTTGCTATAATGTGCAACGTAACGCATGCGTTATGCCTTATGTGCGCACACGTAGAAATACATTGACGATGGCGACACCAAGTCCTCCCGGAGTTGTGCCTTTTCTCATTAGTTTTGCTTTCAATTACTTGGTAAACAGAGGCAGTAAGCCAACAGCTACATGCAAGCTGTGTGGCACCAAGTTAAATGATGCCGAATCAACAACGTCGAACTTCATCAGGCTTCTCAAAACGCACCCAGATAGGTCAGTCACTCACATACTAAGAAAGTGAAACGTTACATTTAGCATATATCGTCACAGGTAACAAGCTAACCATCGCAAAGTTTTGTGCTAATGCTGGGAACAGGCACATTGTATCTTTATAGTTAGTAGTTGCTGAGGCTCAGACATCCATGGCGCACAGGAGGCGGGACGCACGGATCCATCTCCCCAGGAACAAACGCTGTGCCGGGTGGGCAAACTCATGTGATGCGTAATTGATCCCGTGGATGATTTGTAGGCTATTAAGTGAACAAGGTGTACCCGGTCCACCAGACACTGGGCCGTCTGGACTGTCTTAATTCTGCACATATTTCTGTTACTGTAGTCCTATTTACTATTTCATTATTTCATCCATGAGTGGCACAGCGGATCCGTGCACACTGTCACCTGCCGTGGAGACGCTGGCCTCACTAAGCTCTCCTCCTCTGAGTCGGGTCTCCCTCGCGCTGGACTCAGTTTCACTGAGCATACTAACACTTAGAAAATAAATAAATTGCAGTAGATCAGTGAGTTTAAACTGCTTATTGTGCGTAATTTAGACTGACACTGAGATGCATGTTGTTCTGTAACTGGTGTGGCACTGCCACTATTCTCTTGATTTCCACTTCGACATTAGATTTTTTTGAGTGAAAGAGACGTTCCATTTAGCATATATCACCACAGGTAACAAGCTAACCATCGCAAAGTGTTGTGCTAATGCTGGGAACATGCACATTGTATCTTTATAGTTGTATCCATATGATGTGACAGACTTAGGTTAATATTTCACCAGGTCAGAGGGCTAGAGGGATGTGTTAAGTAGACCCCATAAAGTTATCCTACAACTGATTTTGATACTGTACTGTCTGGATGGTAGCTACAGGACATGATTTGAATTCATAAGATTTAACAATACAGGGACAGATCAGATGGCAAAAGACTTGAGACTTGACTTGAACTTGCCCCTCAAAGACTTGAGACTTGACTTGGACTTCCAAAAAATGACTTGTGAACATCTCTGCGTTCAGCGATTATTCTTTTTTTAAATTATTATTATAAAAAGGGGGGTGAATATTAAACTTACATTCATAGGTGGACAGAAACTCCAAATGGATGATAATGTTCTATCTGCTGGATGTGTCATAGGCACCTGTTTGCTAATACTTTTGCCATACTAACTTTATAAGGCGCTTAATGAGTTAATGTTGTGTGTACTGCCCCCAAGTGGCAAAAAAAAGCAGTTAATACTGCTTTAAGATGCTCTAGTCCAGGGAAATCAGACCCTAATGTCTTATAACGTAAAATGTATTTGTAAGTATAAAATCATTTAGAAAAATAAATACAATATACTAGAAAAAACAGGTAATGTGAAAAGGTGCCCACAATGTCTGACCCAGCCTATCCTACTTTAAATCAACTTTGAGCTAGTGCCCCAAACCTACCTGGAAATTTTCTCCAAAGGTGACCCTGGTCTGTGCAGTCCTCACATGTTCGATTCTGGGAGGGGTCATTACCACCTCCACCTAAAGCAAATACGTAAAGAAATATGAGCAAATACATTAAAGGTCCTATGACATGCTGCTTTTTGGATGCTTTTATATAATACTGTATCTGAAGTCTCTTTTATATAGGCCTTAGTGGTCCCCTAATACTGTATCTGAAGTCTCTTTTATATAGACCTTAGTGGTCCCCTAATACTGTATCTGAAGTCTTTTTTATATAGGCCTTAGTGGTCCCCTAATACTGTATCTGAAGTCTCTTTTATATAGGCCTTAGTGGTCCCCTAATACTGTATCTGAAGTCTCTTTCCAGAAATTCAGCCTTGGTGCAGAATTACAGCCACTAGAGCCAGTCCCACAATGAGCTTTCCTTTTGGATGTGCCATTTCTGTGTCTGTAGCTTCAAATGCTATTGAGGAGGAGAGAGGGGGGGCAAGATGGAGAGTGGGGGTGTGGTCTTGACCAACTGCCATGTTTCGCTTGTTTGCAAGCCATGATGTCTCTCTTTCTCATGGGTGGGCCAAATTCTCTGGGCGGGCAAAGCAGAGAAAGGGGAGGTAACCTTTCCCCTTATGACGTCATAAAGGGAAGATTCCAGATCGGCCCATCTGAGCTTTCATTTTCTCAAAGGCAGAGCAGGATACCCAGGGCTCGGTTTACACCTATCGCCATTTCTAGGGGACCATAGGCAGGCTGGGGGCACTCATATTAATGTTAAAAAACCTCATAAAGTGACATTTTCATGCCATGGGCCCTTTAAAAAAAGTTTTAGTGAAAGCTTGGAAAATATAGCTTTTGCAACCCCATACACCCCATACCTTTTCTTGACTGTGAGGACAAACCACATCTTTGATTCTGAAACTTAGGTATAAAGACATGTTAGACGTCTTTAAAACAGAGACTTTGATACTTATTAACTAGGCAGGGATTCTTAATGAACAAAAAGTGTCCTTAACCAGAAATGAAAGGAAGACTAATAGAAAAGAGTTGGCAGCGAAAGGCCTGCCTGCCTTAAGTCCTTATCTGTCCTGTTCATACCTGGAAAAGCTCCATGTCCTCCCCATTTGGCCGCTGAAAGACACACACATAATTTCCACCATCTAGCTCCGTTAGCTGAAGAATCCTCAGAGTCCCATTACGGAAAACTTTAATTGGTCTCTCTGGACTGGGGAGAGAAATGAGGTTGAGATTAAAGCACTCAGTGAAGTTTAACAGGAATTAAAACCTTTTAATGTATTTATAAAATGGCCAGTATTGTACTGATTCCTACATTTAAAAAAAAGTAAGTTACCTGTATCGATGTTCCATGATGGTCTTGGAGGGTAGCTGCCAGATGGTCCCTCTTGTGGATCCGGTAGACTCTGGACAGTGGAGGTAGACAGCGGACCCATACATAGCTGAGACAGAGTGCTGTCGGGATGGCACACCATGGTGGTGGGTTGGAGGGACGGGAAGAGGGGGAGGAGGCTGGCGGGGGAAGGAGGGGGAATCTTCCCTCACTTCCAGCTGAACAGTTCTTTTGGCAATGCCCACAGTATTAATGGCCAAACACTCGTACCTGTGGAAGGATCGACAGCAGCTTAAGAGCTCAGATCAACAGTCAGAGAAAACTATTTTAAACGGCCAGATAAGGAAGGTACACAACTTCTGACTTTAAATGCAGCTAACAACACCTCCACTGTCCTTAGCTATTGCTGCATGCCATTCAAAGTCAGAAGTTGAAAATGTACATTTGGTAGGTCCCAATTACAAGTATGCAGTTTTCTGAGGCTGATGGAAATGCCATTAGTTTCGCAAGTGTTATGTAAAAAAAAAAAGTATTGGACTAACTCTCACCCATAAAGCTTCAAAGGGAAATCAAACCTAAATTGAGAGGATTATTTAAAGGTCCTATGACATGCTGCTTTTTGGATGCTTTTATATAGGCCTTAGTGGTCCCCTAATACTGTATCTAAAGTCTCTTTTATATAGGCCTTAGTGGTCCCCTAATACTGTATCTAAAGTCTCTTTTATATAGGCCTTAGTGGTCCCCTAATACTGTATCTGAAGTCTCTTTTATATAGGCCTTAGTGGTCCCCTAATACTGTATCTGAAGTCTCTTTTATATAGACCTTAGTGGTCCCCTAATACTGTATCTAAAGTCTCTTTTATATAGGCCTTAGTGGTCCCCTAATACTGTATCTGAAGTCTCTTTTATATAGGCCTTAGTGGTCCCCTAATACTGTATCTGAAGTCTCTTTTATATAGACCTTAGTGGTCCCCTAATACTGTATCTGAGGTCTCTTTCCCGAAATTCAGCCTTGGTGGAGAATTACAGCCACTAGAGCCAGTCCCACCCATGCGCTTTACTTAGGATGTGCCATTTCTGTGTCTCTAGCTTTAAATGCTATTGAGGAGGAGAGAGGGGGGGCAAAATGGAGGTTGGGGGTGTGGCCTTGACCAACTGCCATGCTTCGCTTGTTTGCAAGCCATGACTTCTCTCTCTTTCTCATGGGCGGGCCAAATTCTCTGGGCGGTTAAAGCAGAGAAAGGGGAGGTAACCTTTCCCCTTATGATGTCATAAAGGGAAGAGTCCAGATCGGCCCATCTGAGCTTTCATTTTCTCAAAGGCAGAGCAGGATACCCAGGGCTCGGTTTACACCTATCACCATTTCTAAAAAACCTCATAAAGTGACATTTTCATGCCATGGGCCCTTTAAGTGATTAAGAACACATTTGGATTTAGCTAGGTAGGTCAACTAAAATATTTTATATATATATATATATATATATATATATATATATATATATATATATATATATATATATATATATATATATTCAACTGGACATTTGACCAGTGCATAAACAGAAAGGCTGAATCATACAAAAACAGACTTAAATAAATGCAAATCTCATACCCCCCAGCATCAGCTGGTGAAACATTCTTCATATACAGTGTCCCATTGGGAAAGACAAACAGCCTGCGTCCAAGAAACTGTGATGGCTTAACATGGACCCCTGCTGGGAGCGCCCATTTCAGAGCAGGCACTGGTTCGCCCTTCACAGAGCAGTGGACATACACACTCCTGCCTGGTTAAATGGGATTGTATTAGTTAGATTACTATTTCTGACATTGCAAACACTCTATTGTCTTTGTTTACCAGCCGTTTCATGAGAAAAACTTTCTGTTATGAGAGGTTTAGGGATGTTACAGTTCTGTACTATACCTGGCTGAATGATCACAGTATCCATTGCTTCTTCGCTGATGGTTGGAGGCAGAGCTGCCACATGGAGATGATAAGTGATTGTATCAGCACCCGCTGCGTTGCTTGCAATACATTTATAGTCCCCTTTGCTGGAGAAATTGAGGGAGTGAATATGAAGGGTTCCATTTTGAAGCAGAGACATCGGAGAAAGGGGAGTGTGAACAGTCCCGACTTCACGTACAAATGTCCTGTCCGGAAGAATCCAGGAAATTTGGGCAGTTGGTTTTCCCGAAGCGAAGCAGTCAAGAGTCACGCTTTTCCCTAAGTAGACTGCTATCTCTGTGGACTTGGGCGGCTGGATCCTGGGTGCCTCAGTCTGGACAGCTAAGGTGATGACCATGCGATCTGATCCAAGGCTGTTATGGGCTGTGCAGAGGTACTGGCCTCTATCCTGAAGCTGGATGTTTTTTATAACAAAAGTTCCATTTCTGAAGACTTCAAAACGGGAACCATGCTTGGTGTTGGCTGGGATGGTGGCACCTGAGAGGGGAACAGAAAGGGTAAAGAGACAATAGTGGGAGATATTTCAATTCATCAAATCATGATTCTCATGACTGATTATGCCACATTTGAAAATTGTCTGTTTCTGGCGTTCCCCAGTTACAGCATTAAAACAGACACAGCGGCAGGCAGGTCTGACCCAGAGATGGGGACTCGAGTTTGGACTCGGAATCCAGTCGCACTTAAGTCACACACACAGTGACTTGAAACTTGACTTGAGACTCATCCTCAAAAGACTTCAGACTTGACTCGGACTGGAGATGCTGGACTCGTGAACAATCTTTATTTTTAGGAAGCGTCTGATGAGCTGAAAGTTATTCCCCTACCTACGTAACCTGTAGCCTACCTACGTTACACGTAATAGATAACGTATCTGCTGCGCGCGGCCACACGTGAGAGAGGACCAACTTGGACCTGGTCTGACCCAGGGCCAGTAAGGTGAATGAGCTGAAAGCAACTGGGGATTTTCCTACATGTTCCTTTCTGTTATTAGCTTCATGTCCTTATCCCTTCCATGTCTCTCTCTTTTTTACCTCTGTCCCTCTTACCTGTGGAGACTTTGGTCCATGCGATGTTAGGTTCAGGATTCCCTGTTGCTTTGCAGGGCAGGAACACATCACTCTCCGCCAGTACTGACACACTAGCTGCGGTCACCGTGGTAATACGGGGCTTCAGCCCATCACTTCCAGCTGCCAACACCCATGGGAAAGGGGGAGCAGCAGTGGGCCGCCGAGAGCTGATACGTCCTGCTACAAAGACACATTCAAACAACACCAAATAATATCACTATCACTGACTCAAATATATTAAAATATACTGCTCATTTTATAGATACATTGCCCATATCTCTTCAATAGTGTGTATATCTACCTCCAACAGGCCACCGACCTCCGTGCAGGACCCCAGGGGTGGTGGGGTGGTGAGGACGAGGGGTCGTGATGAAACCAAAGAATGATGATGATGATGATGATGATGATGATGATGAAGGTTTAGCAGGGTTCGGTGGTTGCAGGGTGTAAGTGTAGAAAGCAGTGGGTGCTGCTGGTCTGGGGATGTAGGGTCTATGTGGAGATGGAGGGTTGGGTTCAGGCGTGACGGGAGATGGAGGATTGTGGTAGCTAGTGCGAGGTTTGGGTGTCACCATCCTCCCTAACTGAGCAATGCGATCAAGCTGCGCCTGGAAAAATCAAAATGATATTAGTAGTATGAAAGACTCCCTATAATGATTATTTGAATTTTTCCCTTCTTTAAGTGTGTTATTTTTGTGTGTATGTAATACGCGAAGGTATAAAAGTACAAAAAACACATTTCACTCCAAATGGAGCTTTCTCTCCTGTTTGAAAGTCCTCAACTAGTGATGTCACTGATTGAGAATGCCAGCCCATTTTTTCATATGTGCTGCCTGAGCAAGCACAGCCCGTCCAGTGGCTTGTTTGGATTTGGTTGACCAATCCCAACAGAGTGGGCCAGCTGACCAATCAGAGCAGACTGGGCTTTTCGGGAAGGCGGGCCAAGAGTTCAGACAGAAGGCTTGTTCGAGATGATCCAGGTCTGCGCAAAATCAATCACCGGCGATCGCCGCCCAATGCATGCTGGTTAGATTTGTGTCCGACTTGATCCCGACTTGCTCTGATGTCATGCACACGTGGGCAACGGTAACCTCACGAGATCAAGGCGGCCGCAGGTTTGAGACGCAGGCAGCGCAGTTTTTTTCCACCGACTGCAAGACCCAGGTGGACCCAGGGCACGCTGGGAAACGCCGATTGGTTCAGAATCGACTCAACATGACGACGTTTTATATAAACCTTTTATTGTTTTTGAATTGAAGGGATTTTAACTGCTATTTGTCTGATTTAAAGTTTTTTTTCTGTACAGAACACATGTCGTGTGGCTGATAGTGATGTTTAGAAGTTTAGAAGACTCAATCCGTTCAGATTACAGATCATCTACAGTCTATTGTTTATTAACATCAGCAACAGATCGCATGTAGAGCATTTTGACACTCTATCATAAAAACAACTGGAGACTGAGTACAAGCTGATATATGGGTCTGATAAAATTGTAATAAATCGGAATAAGACCTATCAGGATGTGAGTGCTTCTGTGACTTCCTGTTCAGCCTGAAGGCTGCTGGAATCGGCTGGAAACTGTCTGACTTGACCGCAGCTTTTTGTCTCCGCCCCCAGCTGCTCCCGCCTGCTCTCGTCCACTTTACAGGCGAGGCGCAGCTCATCTCGAACAAGCCTATTGTGTTTTAGGCAGAGGAGCTGCAGCAATGGGCAGTATGAAAAACAAAATGTTTTTTGAACATCAAAGCATGTAAACCTCTTCTAGTAGACCCCAAGAGTAAAAATATAATTCTGAAAAGGAGTGTAAAAGGGGCTCCATAACCCATTCACCTGGAATTAAATCCCATTTCTGAGAGATGATTGATAATCATGGTCATCATTAGCAGTTGTGTTTCTAAGCAAGCGGAATGTTGCTCACTCACTTTGTGTTTTTAAAGCACTTCATGAGCATTTAGATACACAATTATAATGATGGCATTCTGCACAAATCCGCAACACCACCTGTCCTCATACCTGTCTGTATCTGTTCCTCAGCCTTGATAGAAACAGTTGGTCTCTGGTTTGGGTCCTGCCATCCACATGATGATTTTGAAGATGATGGTGATGGTGCTGTGACAAATAGGGATTAGAGAGTGTAACTTTGGAGTTCCCTGTTGTTCCAGAAAATGTAGGTGTGGGCTTCACCGTTTCAGCTGTGATCTCTGGTCGGTTGGTGACAACCGGGCTTTGAGCCCAGGGGTGGGGGACAGGGTGTGACCCAGGACCTAGGACCAGAGAGCAAATATACATCCATGCATTCCAAACAGGATTAAGCCAACATAATATTGCCTTTTTGAGTATATTGGCAAGTCAAGTCCATAAAATCATCTTGTTTTTTATCCTTTATCTCTTAAACTTTTTTTCACATTTGGTCATCACACTCTAATTTCAAAAAGAAATCATTACACAGCAGCTGTATTTACCTTGCCTTGGATAAGGAAATGCCCTTTGACCTGGCCAGGAAGGGTAGAGGGGGTAGTATTGATGGTGATGGTGGTGTGAAGTCCAGTGGGAGGTCGGGGGGACTCTGGGAGGTTGGGAATGTCTGCCTGGATTCACTTCCCCCCGTCTTCTTGTATTTCTGTCTTGGTTTGTCTGTGTCGTCCTGGAAGTAGTAGTTTGCCCTCCCGCCTGTTTGTTCTGATGGAGCCAGGGGTGAACCGGCTCGATTATAGGGAAACTGTGGATCTCAGGCTTCGCTTTTGCCTTGTTTATGTCTTTATGCTCTTTCTGTGTGACTTCTTCTCTTGTTCTGCCTCTTGTTGAATGTGAGGTAATGATCTTGGAAGATGAAGTTCGTGCTTGGGTTGGTGCATTTTGTTCTGGTAAAGGTTGAGTGTTAGGTTTTGGTCTATTTTGTGTGGTTAAGCGGATGCTATCCCGCGTATTGTAGCTCTGTGTAGCCCACTCCCTTTCAGATTTCTCTGTATCTTTCTCAATGCCTTCTGTGTCTATGTTGTCTGTTTCTTGCCTTTCCATTGCTGTTTTTACCTCACTCTCTCTTGCCAGATTTGTATTGTCCTTGCCCTTTTCTTCAGTTTGTGTTCCTATCTTCACCCTCTGTTTCTCAGACTCCTTTAGGTTTACGGTGTCTGTCTCCTTCTCTTCGACAGTCCTATCAGTTGGATGAGGCGTACTATCTATCTTTGGAGTGACAATCGTCTTTGGATTAGGTGGAGAGCTACCTACATCCTTTTCTCTAGCTGATGGAAAATTGGTAAGGCTACTGTCAAGATCATGAGTGGTATGCAGGGTTTCACCGTTTAAATCTTCCTTGGCATCCAAAGTACCACTATCCTTGTAGTTATATTCTTCATAGTATTCGCCTTCATCTTCCTCAGTCTGATACTCGGCAGATATGGTTTCATGGTTTCCCACTGTGGTTGGAACAGGTGTTGTTATCATAGTAGTAGTAGTAGTAGTAGTAGTAGTAGTAGTAGTAGTAGTTGTGGTCATCGTTGTTGTTGGTATGGTCATTGTTGTTGTTGGTGTGGTGGTTGTTGTTGTTGTTGGGGGAACAGTTGTTTGGAGCTTGTTTGATGAATGGTAGAAGGGCTGTCCGTGCGGTCGGGCTCTCATTGGGGGTTTTCTACGTCTATACGGTGGTCTTCTCCTGTTTGACTGACCAGGAACAAGGTTGTTGTTCCTTCTCCCCTCTCCAGAGTGCCTATTTTCTGACTGATCGACTGGTTGAGGAGTTCCAACAGCAGTGGGGTCTGTGACAGCTTCTGCTTTTATTACGATCCCACCAACCTTGTGTGAGGTTGGTTGTGTACGTCTGGTAGGTGGTGGTTGTAAAACCTCTGGCAGACTTTCAGATGTTTCTGAGCTATCCCCTTTCTTCTCTGTAGAATAGGCTTCAGTCTTAGCTTTTGTGTCGATGGGGAAATGTTTTGGCTCTGTACGAATATCAGGAGGGGAGGTAGTAGGGGGTAAGTTGTTAGCAGTAGTAGCTATTGTAGAAGCAGCTGTAGTAGTAGGTTTGGAAGTACTTGTTTGGATGCTTACAGTGCTAGGCTCTGGTAATGACTGCTCTGTGGGCAGAGCAACACTTGGTTTAGCATTAGCTTTAGCCAATATCTCTGCCCAACGATTTGGATCTAACTCCTTCACAGATTTATTGGGTTTTCTCTTGAAATCTTTGATTCTTTTCCTTTTTGAAAGGCCATTAGAACTCTTTTGTTGTGTTCCTACCGTCTTCGGGAACTGTGTAGCAAAAGGACGTATAATTTCCTGGTAATCTCCCCCTGAACCCTCTCCTTCCTCCACGCCAATTGTCAAGATCGGCTGCTTTTGCGCAGTCTGTACTTTGGACCTATCAGAAGTCTTTTCTCCTGTGACTTCCACCATGTGTGATAGCATGTCAACGCCATACAGATTTGAGGTCAGGCAGGTATATTCCCCTGCATCTTCTTGTGTTAACCTCCTTACAAACAAGGTCCCATTTTCCATCACTTCTGTCCGCCTTGTCTGTTGCGTGGGGAGAAGAATTTGGTTTTTAGGTAGGTACCACATAGTTTGACTGGGCAGGACTGAGGTTACCTCACAAGGGAGGGTAAAGGAGTGTCCCCTTTCAACTACAATTTTCTGACCATTGAAAGCGGTGGGGCTGAGTGAGGGTTGTTTGATGGTGAGCCTCAGAGGCACCAAGTCCACACCGGCTATGGTTCTGACCATACAGTGGTAAAGGCCTGAGTCGGACAGTGTGGCATTCAAAATCACCAGTTCTCCTCTTTCAGAAATTTTAACTTTATCAGTTGCATCTTCAACAATGGACAAATCTGGAAGCATCCACTCTACCTTCACCTCCTGATCTGAAGTGACAACACTGCACTCCAAGTTAACCTTTGAACCCTCGAGAGCAGTCTGAATCCGCCCGGCTGTCCCTCTGCGAATTAGAGCCCAGGACATGGTGTGGTCATTGTCATCTCCCGTCCCTCTATGGCTGTTGACTTGCTTGGTGATTACAGTAGTGAAATCCATCACCAGTTTCTTGGTTGTTGTCTGCTGTCTGTTGAGCCTTAAAGTGACTCTGGGTTGAAGCAGCCACGAGGGTTCTGCTACCAAATACCCTTTTAATTCTGTGAAATATGGGGAATTTTCATTTACGGCTTGGACATATTGATAGGTTACTCCACTTGCATTTCCTCTCTGCTGACCCCTCTCCAAAATAGCAGGGCTTTCATAGTAATATGCGACCAATTGCCATAGATTTTGCAACGTCTCCCGATCAATCTCACACTCCAGGACAGTCACCAGTGACACATTGACAGACAACTCCCCAGGTGAATGTGGATTTCCTTTCCAAGTCATGGGTGAACTGTCTTCAGGGTGTCGCACGTCACACGCCACATGAGCACTGTTTCCATGGCTGTCAGAGAGAACAAAAGTCAGATGGCCCAAAGGCTTTTCAAAGTCCCGTGTGTACGGGAGGTCAGGCTCTGCTTCAGATTCAGCCCACACAGGATTGTCCCACTGTTTGAGGGTGGAGCGAAGAGATGGCCGCTCACAGGTGAGCTTGTCTGGAGTCTGTTCTAGCAAAAGGCTCCCATTCAGGGGTTGAGGAGAGGAGCACAGGGGGCAAGTGTCACTGGAGCCACGTTCCTTCTTGCACTTTATTACGCCTGGGAGAAAGAGGGGGAGAGTAGACGAGATAAAAAGGCAGGAGAAGAAGGAACGATGGAAAATAGGGGGGAGGGAAGCGGCAGTTGTGAGGGAAAAAGTCAGGAACAAATTAAGATGGGAGAAAGGAAAAGAAGGGGGAAAAGGTGAAGAATAAAACATGAATCTGGGATTATAGGGGTTTGAAAAACTGCCGATACAATTTTATCTCTTCAGTTTGAGTTCAGTGAAGGTTCATGCATCCACTAATTCTGGCAGTCACAGACCGCTATTTTCAGAAAACAGTGATATAATAACAGTTGTGTTGATACAAACAGCTAGCATATGGAACTGGTTAAACGTAACAAAGCAATGACAAATGAGAAAAAGCATGTGTCATGAAAAATATTGACTGAAAAAGAGGGATAAAGAAATTGTAAACAGTTTAATTGATGTTCTACATGAATGTGGATCAAATACAGTCAATTTATTGAGAGAAGCTGTGTCCTTCATATGTCGTGCAGAAGCTGGGTGGCAGGCCTGCGACATTTTCTGCCAGTACTATGCTCTGTTTCTGGTTAAAAACACACGTCTGAAGCCCAGAGACATTTTTCTTTCTGTGCATATATTAATAATGTAGGAATAAGTCACAACCAGGTATTAAGTTGTTTGCCTTGCACTAAGATGACTAATTTACAAATTGTTAATTTAAAGGTTAATATTTATACGTTTTTGCCTTGGCAGGAGCTAATCAGTCATGGGGCTCAGTGTCTTGATCTACATTCTCCAGTTATATTGTGACAGATATTGATCCTTAAAGTGGCTATATTTTTTTTTTATTCCTAATAAGAGCAATGTGTCGGGGCGGCCTCTAGCTCACCCAGTAGAGTGTGCGCCCCATGTAGGCTGAGTCCTTTGCAGCGGCCCGGGTTTGAATCCGACCTGTGGCCTTCTCTCTCTCTCTCTCCTAAACTTTTTAGTGAGTTTCAGCTCATTGTTTAGCCACAGCTTTACTGTTTTGGTTCACTCTCACCACTCTAATGAAGTTTTTTTTTTAGCTGCAGCAAGCAGCTGTTTCGAGTGAAACAGCTCTAAAACCACACTACCCATTAAGCACTAAACAGAACGCAGACACAGATAGAGACTAGCTGGTGAAAATAGTGCAGCGTTTAGAAGCTAAAAAGCCAGATATTTCCTTCAGGAGTTGGTCAAAACCAAAAACAGAGTTAAAAGAGAGTGAATATTTGCTGTTGGTCAGAAACACAACTCTGAATGAATGATAATGTTGCTCTGTAAGTGCTGGATGTGTGAAGTATAAGTAACGGTTTGATAACAAGTTTCAAGTGGAGCATTTAACAGCTAAAGACCCAGACATTTCACTCAGGAGTTGTTGGAGACAATGTTATGTTTTAAGCTTGTTCTCTTTCGCCAAGGAGGCCAACAAATAGATTAATGCAGCTCTAAATTTTTCACGCCCCTACGAACCTTAAAGGACAATTCCGGCGCAAAGTGAACCTAGGGGTTAATAACATATGTGTACCGAGTCGACCGTTCTCTGGGATATGTTTTCATGCTAATCGAATGTGTCTCTAGCTTGAAACAAGATACCGCAAACCGCTGATTAGCTTATGAAGCTAGTCGTCGGGGCAGAGGGTAAATCGCTATTTCCACGGTAGCATAATGAGGCTCCGTACATGTAAACCGAAGCATTGAGAACTTTGTAAGTGTACATACAGTTTATTAAACAGATAGTTGGTAGTATAAAGACAGTACCGTTCGCGTATACAGGCAGGCGCCATCTTGGGAAAACAGTCACGACCAGTCGAACGACGAACGCCGTGCTTGAGCTATGTTACTGGTTACTGGTTGCACGGCATTTGTCGTTTGCCTCGTTATGCTACCGTTGAAGTGTGGTGCTATTTTGAGCCTTGTTAGTGGTATAGAAATAGAGATTTCTTTTTACTTTACCCTCTGCCCCGACAACTAGCTTTATAAGCTAATCAGCGGTTTGCGGTATCTTGTTTCAAGCTAGAGACACATTCGATTAGCATGAAAACATATCCCAGAGAACGGTCGACTCGGTACACATATGTTATTAACCCCTAGGTTTATTTTGCACCGGAATTATCCTTTAACATAGTCGTTTAGTCGTTTGTCATCCGGTTTAGATGAAACCTTTTGGTGCCAAAGAAGTGAAGAAGTAGGGAATAGTGTTTTAATGTGAGAAAATATGATTGGACTAATTACGTATGCGTCCTTACCTTCGTGTGTGGAGCTCCATTCTATTAACCAGTGGAGCTGACAGTCACAGGTCCAGGGGTTACCATGCAGAGAGAGGAGCTCAAGCCTGGGAGCTGTCTTCAGTGCTACAGCAGGAAGCTGCTCCAACAGATTGTCTGACAGGTGTAAGTGTCTGAGACAAAAACATGATATCAGTTCCTTCACCTATTGGTGACACTGGGATGACGCCTATCCTTGCATGCACCATGCAGAAGACAGCGGAACAAATATGCTATCATTTCCAAAAGGTATGAGGTACAGGTATAGCAACTCTGTATACTGTATGTGTCTTAACAGGAGGGGACTCTCTTGTTGGACATACAAACTCCATTAATTCTGTAAGCAAAGCAACTTCCTCTTGGTGGTGGTTTTAAAGCTATCCTTCACATTCTTTCCAAGTTATATTTACCTCCCATTAAACAAATAAAATAAGAGAAATATCCCCTGTCTTTTTTTCTTTTCTTACTTGAGTCCAGAGGTCCAAAAGCTTCCTAGCAGTGACACCGTTATGAAGGTATGAGGGTGGATCTCTTTGAGCAGGTTCCCCTCCAGCTGCAGGAGTTTTAGGGAGGTCAGGCCAGAGAAGGAGTACGGCTCTATAAAGTCAATGAGGTTGTGGTCCAGATGGAGACGGATCAAACCAACAAGGCCCTCCAACAGACCAGGGTTCACCGATGTGAGCTTGTTGTAACTCAACTTCAAGATCTGGGGAAAAAATTAGAATGTAAGTCCATATTCAGCAGCCATCTAGCTCTCTTTAAATTCACCAACTCCTTAAAAAATATTGTTATCTTTAGCTTGATAGATGAAGTTTCATTCAGCTGCTTGTTTTTTGTGTCTTTGATTGTTCATGCTTGACAGGTAGTGTACACCGACTTGTCTAAGCGTGTTTGCTGGAAATGGCTGCCTCAGGATAAAATGAGCTAAAAGTAACTAATAGTGGCTTATAGATGTGCAGAGCTACAGAGAAGGCAGCACGTTCTCAGTGGGTTTGGCAGCATGTAGAACCTTCAGATTTATTAATTCTGTTAGATATATTGTAATAAAGTGATTATGATGATTTTTTTTTAAAAAGTGCACTAGGTGAGATTTTCATTTAGAAACTGTATCAGTTGCATCTCATGCATCTCATCCTCATTATATGAGAATGAGAGTTCTTTGGGGACATTTGTTCCTCCAATAACTCAGTGACTCAACCCCAACATCTACCTCTGGTGCTGAAAAATAAAGCCAATGCGGAATTGAGGCTGGCTCCAAAAGAGAGTCAATAGCCTCTTTCCGACCAAGTGGTTACAGGAACGTAGTTATAGGAACAGTCCACTTCTAAACAGTTCTACTAACTACTCTCCCCCAAAACCGTTTTTTCCATTTGCATTCGCACTGGCCAAGTGGCCATAGGAACTGGTAGGAGGGGTAAGGGAGTTCAGACAAAGTTGTCTGAATGCCAGTGTAGACCTTTTATGATAACACAAACATTTCACAAGAATGTCAACAGGTGTGATTAGATGGCTGTGTGAACACAAAAGACCAGCCATCTAACCAGCACAATATCTTGTTATGATACCACAGCCATTTAACCTGCTGCTGCTCTTTTTAATCAAGCAGGTAGGCCTACCTTCATGTGTGCATGTACAAATAAGTGTAGTAACCCACTTTTCTATTAAATCTTTTATTGATATCAAAGTAAAACACAACACTGCAAACTTTCGAGTGCAAAGATAAACTTAAGACCTGTTTACAAAAGTAGAAGGCATGCTAAACAGTGAAGTCAATACAATATTAAAAAAATGCGGAAAAGGGAAAAGGGAAAGACCCTGCCCTGAAGTAGGAGCTGATAGAGTTACAGGAACTGTGGTCAGAGGAACTTAATAATCCCCAAATTGGTCCAGTCGGAACGCGAGAAAAGAAGGGTTCTAGGAACGTTATGTTCTAGGAACTGCAAAAATCCCTCCGGTCGGAAAGGGACTATTCCCTATAGACCCCCATGTTAAAATGGCCAACTTTACAGCAGAATTAAACATGTTTACGGCATGGTATTTTGGTCTCTAATTCTAATTAAGGGCGTTCCGCTTTGAGTGACAGGTGGGCTGCCGTCACAAGAGGTGAGCATAGACTGGAGGCTTCATTCGCCTCAGCTCCACCCACGTTCCACCTCTTTGCCCATTTTTTAACGCCAGGCACTGCCAAGATGGTGACGACCGGAGCCACCCGAAGCCGCCCACACTAAGCTTCAATTTTGGCTCTTCAGAAACATGGGTGAGGTCACGGAGACTAAGTCCATACTTTATACGGTATAAGCTCAACCCCAACCCTAACTGCTACTGCTTCACATCCAATTCTGATGCATTGGCATAGATCTTCAGTCTGTTTACAATGCACATTTAGGTTCTG
Source organism: Sander vitreus (assembly GCF_031162955.1). NCBI lineage: Eukaryota > Metazoa > Chordata > Actinopteri > Perciformes > Percidae > Sander > Sander vitreus. Next base: position 31,115,947 of record NC_135864.1, on the reverse strand, counting down.
ATTGAGCACATCTGGAGCCAACAAGACACACTGCGTTTTTAGTTAAGCAATCAAAGCACCACTAATTATTGGCTTAAATGGGGCTTTGGTTGGGGAGATTTGATTTGGCTCGGTTTGTACATGCACTGTGGTGTTAGCCAGCCCCAGCGTGGTTCGCTACTTTTACATATGCTTTGGCTACAAGTTGCTCCAGATAACAGATCAAAGACCCCACATCAACAACCCTTTGTATTTAACAGTTGACTTGCATCTGTTTGGACCTGAACAGAATGTAGGAGAAAACCCAGGTTCTCGCAGAATTAACTCTAATAACTTATGGGACTTAATTCTTAATGATGAGCCATGATTAAGAATTAAGAATTAATTCTTAATGATGAGCCATGATTAAGAATTAAGTTTGATATTTCAGTCCTTAGTGCAGGTTCACTTGCTCCTAGATCCATTTGGGTTCATGAATTCAGTAGGTTATATTTGAAATGGCTTTCACTACAATTAGTAAAGAATTAGAAGTCTGTCTGATTTTAAAGAGACATTTCGAGAAGTTAAGTTTTAATAATATATTATTACCAGAATACACACACACACAAACAAACCCTACCTGTAGTGACCTCAGGTTGTAAAACGCCCCAGGGTGGACTGTGCTTATGTCGTTGCCGTGCAACATGAGCATTTCCAGTTGCCGCAGTGACCTGAATTCTGACCCGTCCAACTCCGTCAGGCTGTTATAACTGTTAGAGAGAGAAGAGAAACAGAACCAGTTACTGGGATGAAAGAGTAAGAGAGGGTCATAAGGCGGGTCAGAGGGATAGGAAACTAATATTAGTTAACAGTCAGTGCTTGCGTGTGTGTCTGGGCAATGTGACCTTTCAAATGACGAGGGGGAAAAAGATCTGGAACGAATGGATGAAAAGAAGGAAAGAGGGATCACAGCTAAACCTCAGGCAACCTTTGACCCACAGTTATTTCATCATTAGCCAGAGGAAACACACACACACACACACACACACACACACACACCAATATTACCATGCTGCATCTACTTCACAACCTTCTTGTTAGCCTCAATGTACAGTAGGCATTCGCCCAGCGTGCGTTTAGAAATTCAGTATTTCTTATTAGGTTTGTCCTCTTGTAAACATTAACGTAACACAGCAGCAAGGGTCTATGTGCATATCGCCCCAGTAGATAATTATATCAGCAATCAAAATACAAATAAATATTAGAAAAACCTTCCTTGAAGTCTTCAGGTTTCAGCACATTACAGCAGACATTTCAAGAGTCAGACTGATTGCAAAGTACAGTATAGAGCAGTAAATGCCTTATCTATTGACAGGGGCCAACAGCATTTGACAGGTTTCAGTGTATGAGAGTTAGTCAGGCCTTCCAAGAACAGGAATCAGGACCGTATTGTCTGACAGTCTACTAATCCTGTTGTCAGTGTGCAAAACACCAGTATCCCTGGGAGCAGTTATCCCTGCCCTATTGAACACATAAGGGAGATTCTGCGTTTTTTAGATTGTCTTTCAGTACCATGATGCACATAGTTCTGTTAGGTCCATTAAGTCAAGAACAATGCAGACAATAAAAATGCTTTTAGAAATTTTATTGAATAAATTACGAATTAAATTTGGCGGTATGGCTCTGTTCAGAGGAGTCCCCTGACAGCAGCAGCAACATTAGGGGACGCTCACACAGTTTAAGACTGAGAGAACTAAACTATTCCCCCATATGAACAGAGCAGCAACGATGACATAGAAGCGTATGTTACGTTATACACGACAAGGTGGAGCTGGGGAGGAGGTGGGTAGCAGAGATGTGAGCAGCGAGCAGTTAGGAGCAAACTAAAGCAGCTTTAAGTAGTCATTTAGCAGCGAGGGGAGTTGAACAGCTGATGTGCGGCCGTGTTGTTGGCCAATAGCGGTTAGCAGCGTCTTGACTACTTGGCCTGCCAGAACTGACGCTGACGCTCAATTTTTAATGTTAACTGAACTTCGAACCCTGGCAGTGTTTGTGCTTTGCTTTTATACCATAACAATTTTGCATTTCATCAGCATACAGTAGTTGCAAGCTTTTGCAGAATACATTTCATGGTACACATGGTACACAAACATTTGGACACAGCACTCCAAAGTCAGACATGGTGAAAAGTGCAGGGGGGTTTCAGAAGCTGTTAGACAAGCATGCCAGGCACTTAGCTTGAAGTGTACCAAGGCTGTAACTGTAAAACTACCTTTACTTTATTGTTGTCAGTCCAGTTTCCTTTGTTGCACTTCTGTATGTAAATTGTAAGTTTCAGCAGCCAAGTGAATTAGACATGGCAACCAAATATTACATGCACTCCCAATGGGACAGAACCTGCAATTAGAGATCCCTAGAAAACGTTTATTTGATTACAGCTTTAATCATGGCAGACTTGTATGTTGACCGTTTTCCATAAGAAGAAATACTATGTCAGGTGCTTAGGTGGTCCATACCATCCTCCACGCCACTGAACAATCAGCACAGCAGTTCTTTTGAAAGCTTATGGATGCCTGCATTTATTAGAGCAGTTTATTTTTAAATTCAAAGCCCATTGCTCCAAACTAAAAGGAACACAGGCCCCAGACTGTAAATAACACACTCCAAACATGCCTGGTGTGAACATATACCAACAGTTTTGAATTAGAGACTAAATCCCCCTGGTCTGGACCCCAGTTAGCAGGGTGGTCTCATGTTTAGAAAGTAAGAGCCTGTTAGTTACTTAAAGGTTTGATCCCCTTCCAAATGTCCTTGAGAAGTGTCCTTGAGAAATTCCCTTTGTTCCCATTATAACAGACACCGCCTTCTACCCCAGACAAATAATAACCATCAGAAAACAATAGGGAATTAGAAATATACATACACAAGTGAAACATCAAACATTTAAAATCAATGAGGGTAAGTAGCAGTGACAGCAGTGTGTTCAGTTTTGTAATTGACTGTTCCCTAAGCCTCACCCCTCTTAGTTACTGTTGCTATGCGTGCCAAGTTGTCACAAACGACAGATATCTCCAACACTAGAGCACGCACACCTAAACAATCTCTGATAATTAGCACTACAGGGAGGAGGAAAAATATGTACTTTAGATTTTGGGGTGAACTGTCCCTTTAAAGTGCCCATATTATGAAAAAGAAAAATCACTTTTTCTGGTATTTGGGGTGTTATTTGGTGTCTCTGGTGCTTCCACATGCATACAAACTTTGAAAAAAAACCCATCCATGCTGTTTTGAGTGAGATACGGTTTCTGAATGTGTCCTGCCTTCAGTCTTCGGGTGAGCTGTTCAAAATCTGCACGGCTTTCTACGTCACTAGCCGAAAGGGGCTAATTGCTAGCATGCTTGCGGTTAGCTCGTTCTCAATGGCAAAACACTGCTACAACACACACAAGTTCACCATAATCTACAAAAGAACTACCTACATGTCCCTGTTCTACAGGTATTCCACGCAAAGTTGGAAGTGCGCCCTCGTTTAGAAGAAGTCTCCCGGCTAATCCTGCCTTGTACTGACCGAAGTTGGAGAAACAGCTAGCTAGCTGATGTGATCCTTACCTAGCTACTGTGCATGTGCGAATCCCAACAAAGATGGTACAGAAGTGAGATGTCTCACTCTGTAGCTAAATATAGCATAATATGGGCACTTTAATAATAATAATAATAATAATAATAATAATAATAATGTATACTTTATTAATCCTGCAAGGGAAAGTACAATGTTTTCACTCTGTTAGAATACACATTATACACAGGCCTGAAATACACACACACACGCTCAGTACCTATACATGCACAAATGGAGAGATGTCAGAGTGAGGGGGCTGCAGTTGTCGATGGACAGGTGCCCCGAGCAGTTGGGGGTTCGGTGCCTTGCTCAAGAGCACCTTGGCAGTGCCCAGGGGGTGAACTGGCACCTCTCCAGCTACCAGTCCAACAACGTACTTTGGTCCGTATGGGGAATTGAACCATTAATGGTTTTCTTTAACATAACTCCACAAAATAATGTAGTATGAAGTAACCCTTGGTTAGCTTTACTACTGCAGATAATAAGCTAGTTAGCAGTTAGCTGGATATGCTAATGTTTGTAGCTTACGTTAGAGCAGACAAATCATGGATGTAAACTAATAACTGGATACCAGATCCCAAAATGGCGCCTATTAAGTTCAATGGAGTTGCTCGCCTGGTGCATACGGCAAAAAGTTCGGAAGCTTCCGGGTTTACTTCTGTGGTATACGGCCACTAGTTCCTGACCACGAGTTCCCGCTCGGCCCACAGACTTTACATTGTAGTAACGTTACAGGTTTTTTATCACTTTTCTCGGCTCAAGGGAAGTTTTTCAAATATAAAAAGTCCATGGATTAAAAAGTCATAACAGAAGGAGTCTTAATCAACCTTGTTTGCATTTTGAGGTTTCCTGTCAATAGTTTTACAATGATGGCCTATGGGAAAAAATGCTTTTTGGGCCGCAGGGGAATTTTCTGTTGCAATACTGCGAGTGGCAACTGGACAAAATTGGCTGCAAGGCTGAGTGCACTTCCAGCGTGCCTGAGACAAACATTCTTTTTTTCCATTCCTTACACTTTTTCTCTTGTGTTTATGGTTTTTGACAGGCTAAAAAAAAAGACGCCATCCTCCATATCCTTTATGGAGTAACTTTTTACTACAACCCCACACTGCTTCAAAGTAGAGACATCCAAAGCTTGATAGGCCTGCTGTATACAGTTGCTGTTCTGTAGTGGATAGAAATGTGGAATCAGCCTCTCACTTGCTGCCATGTGGAAATCATGTAGTGTCCATTTTATAACTTTTTTATTATGTGGTGCAATGATATATGCCATGTGTCTGTTTACATGTGCTGTATGGGTTTCCTTTCCACTCTGCAATATGTCTTAAGATCAGATCCATAAAACAAATGCGAGAAGGCTCTATAGTTGTAGGAATCTATTTCTTTATTCAATTGGACCTGAAGGTGGTGTTGTAATTTAATTCTAATTCTAAACGCTTGCTGTTGCCAAACCTTTCCTAATGTAGTCCCAGCGGTGTAATGCTGGCTTTATAAAAACAGTATAGCATTCTGTTGTAGTTCAAGAACAAGAGATGATCTAGAAATTACTAATAGCTCCCACATTACTGTTCCCACTGTGCTGTATATGGAGACAGTTTACCTCCTATGGACTGTAGCTTGGCAACGCATCGTAGCTTTTTACCAACTCAAATGCTTTATTACATCACAGTATTCTATCCAGTCATGAAGAGCTGGAGAGCTAAAGCCCAAATGCAATGCAGCTGAAATGCAGTGATTGCTGTTCCCACAATAGAGCCCCACATGCGAATGGGAACGCCTTCTGTGAACAATGCTGTAGCTCTGGCCGTGCTTGCCAAGTAGTTTGCCATGTAAATATGTATTGTTTGGGGCCAATTATTAGACAAGGCAGTTTGTTATATACAAAACAGTGGCTGGGCTATTTTTCCGCTGTGCTGGAGGGCAGTGAAAGCTCTGTCCACATGGAAGTGATCCAGAGATTTATCACCTCCAGAGTCAGTTCAGCAAATGCTGGTGCTAAGCCCTTATCTTCTGTGTTTAAAGCAGATGTTGTCAAATTAAATGTACCATGGGCTAAGTGCTATTTCGCTCATTGATGAGAATGCTCTCTCTGGTGTAAAACTGGCTCCTTTTGTTCTTAAGGAAGGTTAACGTATGATAAACCGATGGCAAGCAGCAATATGTTTTCATGATCCCACCCTTCAAGGCAAGAGAGTAATTCCTCTGTTGGATCCATGGCATACAAAAGAACAGCCTCAACAACTAAAAAGCCCTTGCCTCAGCATTTTGGTTTGTGAGTTATTAGAGGCAGTGTTGGATATTGGTTAGCCTAAGAAAACACTTCTCTGAAAAATCACCTACTCCACATTCCGCACTACTTCCTGTAGAGGGTTTGGTTTTCTTCCCCATGGGCTGCCATTGACGACAATGTCTCAATGCTTCAGTGTGCAAGTGATTGAGTCTTACCCGAGGTTGAGTCTCTCTGTGTTTTTAGGAAAGGTTTTTGGTATGGTGGTGAGGTGTCTGAACGTACAGTGGACCTCTTTGACGCCGGGACAGCTACAGCTCCGGGGGCAGGATGGGATGGCATGTATGGGGGAGATCTACAGAGAGGAGAGGAGGAAGAAGAAAGGGCCAATAGGATGAGAGGAATGGTTAACAACAGAAAGCAATCGAATGGAGAAGGGTAGGAATGAAATGAAAGCGAGCAGAGAAGATGAATGAGGGAAGGTATGAGAAAGCAGTGAGCAGCAGAGGCAAATTCAGAAATTCAGAAAAGATGAGAAGGAGAAGCAAACAAATAAGTTCAGACCTGTGTAGGCACTGACAGACAGTTTGGACAGAGATCAATATTAAGTGAAGGGAATCGACTTGGGGCTTACATAAAATACACCAGGTGTATTAAAGGAGAATTCCGGTCGATTTCAACAAGTAGCTCTGTTTTTTGGACATTTGGAGTGCTGTCAGTAGCGAGAAAAATGAAAACAATCGGTGCTGCCTACACCGTGTTATCCCCCTGCTAGCGTTAGCACCCAGGAGGCTGAAACAGGGCAAGTTTTAAACGTGTTTTTAGCCTCTAAACATGCTCGAAATGTCATTACAAGTGCCTACCCATGTGCAGCGATTCCTTCCGAGGGAACGCAGCAAATTTGACTGGAATATTGATATATATTATTATGAGTTCGACAATCGACTAGTGTGGACTTGACCGGAAAACAGGAAATAAACAGAGGTATGAGCACTGGCTGGATTAACACAACTTGTATGCCTTTCTGTCACATCTACTGCAGTCAGATTCACTGTGTTCACTCGGAAGGAATCACTGCACATGGGTAGGCACTTGTAATGACATTTTGAGCATGTTTAGAGGCTAAAAACACGTTTAAAACTTGCCCTGTTTAAGCTTGTTGGGTGCTAACGCTAGCAGGGGGATAACACGGTGTAGGCAGCACCGATTGTTTTCGGTTTTGTTGCTACTTCCAGCACTCCAAATTTCCAAACAACAGAGCTATGTGTTGAAATTGACCGGAATTCTCCTTTAACATTGTGCTCTCCTGTGCCCAGTTCCATCAAGATATATTCAAATCAATGTATACATTTATGTATATATATTACCGTTTGCCATAGCAGTGATGAGAAGAGCAGGGGAAACCACGCTGCAGCCAACCTGCAGAAGATGTTGGCGCACCACCACAGCGCCATGACTGAATGGCCTTCTGACCGTTTACGTCATTGAAACACCTGCAGGAGGGGATGAAGTGATTTAGATGTACATTTGTCAACAAAAATTAAACATACTGTAACATAGATAGGATTTATTTCATGGCTGAAGTAGTGGATTGTATTTTTTAATGTACCCGATGGTCGACTGACTCAGTATAGTCATATTGCTATTGATCCATGTGCACAGTAGATGATGATGGTACAGGATGTGACCCACTAGCAACCTGTGCAAGGTCTACTCTACTATACCTGTTAACCACTGCATAATGAGATGGGCTCCAGCCCCTCGTAACCCTGATCAGGAGAAGCAGTTTTTGGATGGACAGGTGGATGGGGCAATACAGTCAAAAATGTAAAGTTAAAATTAGGTTTACACATCCAGCGGATATAGAGCTAAATTCATTTGCATGTTTTTTTGGTCTCCAACATCTCTTGAGGGAAATATCTGACCAGCTGCTAAATGCTCCAACTAGCTACCTTTATACAGTGTCGGTTCTAGACCATTTCAAATAGAGTGGCCAGTCTAACCCAGTGACCCCTTTCACTTATAAGTAGTCATGTGAGCCATTGTTCATATTTCTTCTGTTCCTGTTAGTATTTTGCAAGTTAATATCTTTAGATATTACCTATATTAAAAGAGTTCCACATTCACAAACATGGGGCCCTTATTGTATACACATATATATTCAGCTGATACTTCATCTTTTGACACCAGATGAGTTCTTCAAACGGCAATAACTAACTCCTAGATTTATTTTTTTGCTTAGATTAGACACAATGAAAGAGAAAATTTACATAAGGAGTAACAAAATGCAGAACAATCAATAACCACTTTACACATGCCCAAGCTGCAAATGTAAGATGAGGAAAAAAATAAAGAAAGAAAGAAAGAAATGTGATACAACAACACAAAAATTGTGGTTGTGGTTTGGCCACTGATCAAAATTTGATGTTATCATTTGTTTTGAAGTTCAGTACGCTTAAAATGTCGGGTCAGCACAAGTCCAGTGCTCAGAAAAGGAAAGAAAAGAGAAGAAGAGAAGAAGAAAATAGAGGCCTTAGAGATTTTCTAAACAAATATTTAAAAAAAAAAAGGTGGTAACGGTGAAGCTGGAACTAGTAAAGTCAACGTAGAGCAAGGTAAGAAACAGCGCAGCCAATGTTTACGAGCCTTGTAACGTAACCTAACAGGCCAGCTCTAATATTAACGTCCATTAGCTTGTATAAAAGCCAAAGCTACCCCAAAATGTTCCTAAGCTACCCCAAATAATAATATGTTTTATTTATACTTCACAAACTGTCAGCTGGAAAAGGCAGAGACAGAGGCTCAACAAGCGCCCGCGTGCACACCTAACGATTGTGGACGAGCGAGGTAGAGAGTGACTGAAGAGAGAGAGAGCGCCTGGCGGCATTAAAACAAAGCAGTAAATCAGAGAAATAAAACATTTTTGCAGATTTCTCACTCGAAACGCAACTCTAGCAAGCATCTCACTATCGCTCACGTTATCCACATTCATATTTAGAAACAACACAAAAGTCGAAAGTTAGACAGCTAAGTACAAAGAGTCAATTAATATGAAGATGATACACCGTCTTGTCTCGTCTCATTGGTGTAAACAGCGTTGCAAGTAGCTGCAGGATTCATCACATCGGGAATCTTTGGTCTGAACTTGCTACTGCACACACAGTGAGTGATACAGAGTGAACAGGAGAGGAGAGGAAGAGCAAGGGAAAAGGAGAGATCTGGGCCCGTCTTCACTACACTTTTACTTGGGGGGGACTCAGCAGAGTGTAAATCTTCTTTTATCCAACATAATCTTGTCCAAAGGAATATATGTTTAGTTGAAGACACAAAAAATAGACACATCATCTGTCAGCACTGAGGACTAATTACGCAAAGTCACACTCTGGTAGCACAAACTCATACTTTAGAATCCAACACAACACAAGAGTGGAAAATAACCACTTAACATTGGCAGTTGTGGTTTTCTACAGTGCCAGGTGATTTGGCACTCACTATGTTAATTTAAATGTTAACATGCTCCTTTCATGACATTACATACCAATTACACACACACACACACACACACACACACACACACACACACACACACACACACACACACACACACACACCCCCAGGTGGTTTGGCACTCACTATGTTGATTTAAATGTTAACCTGCTCCTTTCATGACATTATACACACACACACACACACACACACACACACACAGTTACCAAACTCAGAGGGGAGAGAGGAATGGGTGGAGGGAGAGAAAGACAAGCATTCACAGGTAGAACCAAACAACACACACACATACATACATATTTTGAAGTCATTAGAGGCCAGTTTGGGGTTTCTGGTTTCCTCTTCTTTCTCTGTGTTCTCTCCTTGCAGAGGGGATAATTCACCTAACAGCTGTGTGTGTGTGTGTGTGTGTGTGTGTGTGTGTGTGTGTGTGTGTGTGTGTGTGTGTGTGTGTGTGTGCATGCGTTTGACATCTGTGGCAGAAAGACAGAAGGAAAGTGCCAGTTTGACCTGGATCACGATGTGCTATTGATATTCATTATCACACACACACACACACACACACACACACACACACACACACACACACACACACACACACACACACCATGTTGGCTTTGCAAAATGAAGATGTGATGATTTCAGAGTGAATGGGAATTCTATTTAGCCTACTGTTTTTTACATTGTTTGGGTTACAACAAGACTAAGAGTCTACAGCCACGCTAGTAGCTTTGCGAGGCTTGCTAACATGCAAATAGCGACTGTAATGTTCACCATGTTAACCATCTTAGTTTAGCATGTTAGCAACATTTGTCAGATTGTAGTGTTGGACAAATTACAATTTTGACCTGATGATGGCACTAGATGAAAAGTCACCAATCCATCCATCCATCCATCCATCTTCATCCGCTTATCTGGGGTCGGGTCGCGGGGCAGCAGCTCCAGCAGGGGACCCCAAACTTCCTTTCCGGGCCACATTAACCAGCTCCGGCTGGGGATCCCGAGGCGTTCCCAGGCCAGGTTAGAGATATAATCCCTCCACCTAGTCCTGGGTCTCCCCCGAGTCCTCCTCCCAGCTGGACGTGCCTGGAACACCTCCCTAGGGAGCGCCCAGGATGAGCATCCTTACCAGATGCCCGAACCACCTCAACTGGCTCTCGATGCAAGGCTAGCAGCGGTCTCTATCTCGAGCTCCTCACGGATAACTGAGCCTCACCCTATCTCTAGGGAGACGCCAGCTACCCTCCTGAGGAAACCCATTTCGCGCTTGTACCCTGGATCTTGTTCTTTCGGTCATGACAAAAGTCACCAAAATAATGACTGTTCACCCTAAGTCGGACATAAAGTCTTGCTTCTTGATTACCACAACACAACTTTTGAAGGACGCTGGAAAGCAGACCCGGAGCGGAGGTCGCTCAAGACGGCCTGGCTCAGGAGCGCAAATTGAAACACCGGCAGGGTGAGTCAGTTTAACACAGCACAATCCCTCTTAGGTAGGAAAGTATACACTCATCCAGGCCTCTTTAGGTCTCACTCTCACGTTAAATGCATCATGCATGGAAAAGAAAACATGGGTATTGATGTTACTTGTGTTCAACAAGCCTAGGATAGCTTAGCATTGTAACAATTGGCAAATCTTTATGGAGACAGTTGAGATATTTCAGTCTGTTCCAAAGTAGAGGACCAACCGAGGGACACTATCATTCCTAAAATTTGACAATGTTAATTTAAGGTCCATCTACTAGTTTTTCTTGAGCTTTTCATTTGAAAAAAAGCTAACCTCCATTAACTGATTTGGCCAGTTGGGGGCAGTGGAAACATGCAGTAAACACAACATTGTCTCATTATAACCTTCCAGTTTAATATTTACTCTCTTTTTAGCTCTGTTATTGGTCTCCATCAACTCCGGAGAAACATATCTGGGTTTTTTTTAATCCGCTAATCGCTATCCAAATGTTAGCTAGTAGTCAACTTTGTCAGACTGACATTTCGTGCTGGGCACTATATAGTACTACTGTCTACTGGTAAACCAAAACAGTGAGCTGAAAAACTTAAAAGCTCAGTAGAGCTGAGGGGAACTGTAGTCGGATGATAATTCTCCGTTGGTTCGTCACTATGAGCAAAACCTTTCACAAACAGTCATTTGAACCATTGTTAATCTAAAATATAAATGAGTGCAGCTTTAATTTAAGTTTGTTTTGTCAAACTGCTATGTACAATGTCAAAAACGAACTTTCCCGCTCAAATTATGAGCACTCACTGCGTGTATGTGCATTAAAGCGTAACTCTCGCCAAAATGCAACCTAGGGTCTTTTTGTGAATGTACCCGAGTCAAACTTTAGTTTAAAAGCATATTTAGGACGGAATCTCCACTTTTAAGATTTACCGTATTTTCGTTTTTTGGTCAAATGGCCTTTTGAATGGGAGTGCTAGGGGCACTTTTATGCTAGCCTCAAAATAGCTATTTTTAAAACACTAAGAAGGCTCGACACAACATGAAACTTTGCTCGAAGTATCACCAGGGGCTCTACACTTTAACGAAAACATATACATCATTGTTTGTGTACCCAGAGTTTACTAAAAAGAAAGGTTTAGAACAACCCACCGTAGGTCTTGTTGCTTCCGGCCGCTGCCACCTCGGCAGTCAAAACGAGTCGATATCCGAATGGGAACGAACGAACTCCATATGAGGCTCCTTTTTCAACTACGAGGTCAATATTGTTTTTCAATAACGACAAAACAAGAAATAATCCGTGCATTTATATGGAACTAAGCTTTAGGAGCTTTCCATCTTTACTCTCCTCCCTGTTATGTTGCATTCGGAAATCGATTGTTTTTGACTGATAAAATGGCTACGGCCGGAAACAACAAGACCTACGGTGAGTTGTTCAAAACCTTTTTTAGTAAACTCTGGGTACACAAACAATGTTGTCAATGCTTTCGTTAAAGTGTAGAGCCCCTGGTGATACTTCGAGCAAAGTCTCATGTTGTGTCGAGCCTTCTTAGTGTTTTAAAAATAGCTATTTTGAGGCTAGCATAAAAGTGCCCCTAGCACTCCCATTCAAAAGGCCATTTGACCAAATAACGAAAATACGGTAAATCTTAAAAGTGGCGATTCCATCCTAAATATGCATTTAAACGAAAGTTTGACTCGGGTACATTCACAAAAAGACGCTAGGTTGCATTTTGGCGAGAGTTACGCTTTAACAACCAATATGATTAATATTTATGGATCCACAGCGGGAAAGCCTCTCTCCTCTTGCTTCCTCCACAGGGGGATCATAGGTCAGGATCAACTACAGAACAGAAGCTCATTGTTGTGGTCAATGATACTCCAGCAGCAGGAGGGATGCTTTGTGTCACAAGAGCATGAACGTGTGGCTTCAGGTCTATAATTACTTTGCCACCTTGTTTCCAAGATCATAAAAACTCAAGCTTAACATTGTTAAAAAGCCATGTATCTGACATTGGGCTATACCAATGGCGCACAATGAATGTCCCACATTGTCTGTGTAAATGTGGTCATCAGTTCTATAACTTAAACAACATGTTAAAAGGATATTGGATGCATTTTATAAGGTGTTACACACAGCTGTTCAGCGACCCTCACTTATAATATGTCTCAGGTAAGACTGTTGCTGCAACAGCTCTTACCTTGACTTTACAGAGCAATAAAGGTGTCCATTCAGTCAGCCTCCTGTATCAAGGGTTATGCTGATCACAGGTAAACGCTGTCAGCCAGTTGGTTCTCTGCTCCTGCTCTCCACTAATGGCTTTACCAGCACTCCAGTGTTAGCACTTTGGAGACACAGGAAAGGAAATGAGAGGAAAAGGTAAAAAAAACGGTGGGACAGAGAGAGGAAAGGAAGGGAAGAGAGGTATGACAGAGGAGAAGACAGCAGAATATAAAGAGAAAACAGATGAGGAGATGAGAAAAGGGTTTTCCTGTACAATTCACTTACTCCTCCCATACTCTTCCAGACAGAGATAAAGTACTTCCAGAGAAAGAGCCAAAGCACTACACTGTCCGACCTCCTTCTTATCAAAGTCATATGCTCACTGGTACATGGCGCCTATACTCCTTAAGTCCTGCCGCAATTCATCCTTCACTCCTTTGTTTCTTTCCATATGGGCTTTCTTTCCATCTTACTATCATCCAATTATTCTGTGTTGTACTTTTAAACATGTGCAGTGACTGAACTATGCAAGGAGTAAACGTCATGCTATCACGAAGAGAAAGGGAAGGAAGCAAAAAATAATTGAATGAACGATGGGCAGAAACAGCAAAGGCCGTACTATACATTAGACCAGGGGTCTTCAACGTTTTTTTAAGCCAAGATATATACTACATATATTGTATAAAATGAAGTTGCATATTAAACTGGGCCTACAATAACATGTCGGGCAGCCTAAAGCCTTTATACATACCTTTTTTGCATAGAATACTAAGCTATTCAAATAATAATTCTTGGCATGATTTTAATGTTACACATACATGTGGCACATTGAATCTTTATGATTAACTGTATTTGTGGGTGGCTATCTTAGAGACTACCTTACATATAGACCAGTAAGCCTATCATCAGTGAGTTTATAATTGCTAATAATATGTTAGAATTGTGTTAAAACATTTTAATTTATGAATTTGACAATAACTTTGGAGGCCCCCCTGCAGTGACTTTGAGGACCCCATCGGGTTCCAGGACCCCCTATTGAAGATCTCTGCCTTAAACGAATATACTGAACTTGTAGTCCAGAACATAGAACTATAACTAAATATAAAGCTATGATCTAATAGACAGACTTTACCACAATATAAAGAGCTTTGGGTAGGTTTTTTGACTGCTTGAACTTAGCTGTTTTGAATTGATTATGCTAGCACATAAGTAGGAGCGGAACTAAGAGTCAACTATACAGTTCCTATCACGAGCAAGACATACTATATCTCACAGCCTAAAACACATTGTAACCGGAATAATAATTGCAGTAAAGAAAAACATTACCATGTTAAGCCAATATGGCGCCGGCACGCAGCACCACCAGTCAATTATCTACCAACCACTCTTGGCAATTTTTGGTGTCTATACTTAATCAATAAAACCAGATTAAAAATCAATAAAACCTGATCAAAAGCCCAAGCAGTCTCTTTAATACATGCTGCATTCCTTTAAGAATGTCTGAGTGAGGCCAATACAGCTTTATGTCCAAAGCATTAAGCTGACTGCCAGCCAAGTCACAGCTGCTCTATTCAAGATAACACATGTCAAGAGAAGACTACAATATGATTCCCATATGTTTGCATGCAAGTCTGTAATATAATGTGCTGCCCATATATACTCATTCAGAAATCTCTTTCAACATAAGACTGCTATCGAATATCAACCTTGTTGAACAGCTATGTTTTATGATTGACAGACATTTTTGGAATATTTATGTTTATAATATTCAGAGGAGTTACACTTTATTTACTTTATGACTCACTTTATTCCACGTCTAGTTTATGGTATAGCGACATTACTTTTTCATATTCTTTAGAGACTTCTGAGGGTAAATAAGAGTCCAATTTGGTTTTAGAAGTCTATTTTATTTATGGACGTTATAAAAACTGTAAAGGTAAAAATATGTAACAAATGTCCTTTCTTTGTTTTCACTTACACCGACTACATGGGATAAGAAACAAAATACTCTGACCTGGATGTAAATTAATCACCTAACCTTTTTAATGGGCAGATTCCTTTGAGAATTCCTTTCTCAAAGTATTGGCTGTAAATCTCTCAAAGTTTTAGCATGGCTCAGGTGGCTTTTAAGTAAATCTAAAATACTTTGTACTGTCTAGGCAAAGTCGGGCAAGCTCTCTTTTGCCTGTAGCTTATTATAACTGAAAGTTTGGCCCCTTAAAACAAAGCTGCATGTAGCTAGTAAATACTTAAGAGTATTTATACAGAGCGTCTGTTTGCCTGAAGTGCTCAATGGTACCAATATGACTGAAATGCCCATCGCCAAGAGACCTGGTTAAAGTAAACAAACTTTCCCAGCAATACGCTGTGCTTGACAGAGATTTATGTGTTGCACAGTATATAACATAAATATTTGCATTTTCAGATGCTCTATGAACATAATATCAGAATTTTGTGCAGCCTTTTTGCGGTGGGCAAAATAGGTTTCATTTAGATCAGAAAAGTACAAGAGCTTTTGAAAACAGCTCTATTTTCACAGTTTTCCCAATAGGACAAAGACAGCACTAAATAAACAGCACTGGACTGTTCTCCTAATTCTACTGAACACAAGTCAATCAACAGAGTTACTGGGACACCAACCACACAGTCTGAAATCACATTTCAAAGCAGGATGGCATTCCTCGATGTTGCAAAGACATCTATGGCTCTAAAACTGTCACTATTGCAACCTTTTGACACTCATTAGACGACCTTACATAATTTAACTGACACTTTTTAATGAGGACAATTAGTCATCACCAGCCATACATCAACATCTGTCAGTTAACTCTCGATAATGACTCAGTCTATCTACCTACATTCGGGAGGTTGCAACATGTGAGTTTTTTTTTGTTTGTTTTTTAAATGAGCATCTCGGTTTTAAAAATCACAGATCTGCACAGAAAACGTAAACCTTAATTCAAACAACAGCCTCTGTTAAAGTTACTTTTACATCTGGGAGCATTTAACACATTCTCATTATAGAGACCACAAGAGACTCACCTGGAAATGCCTCCAGAAGGGGAAAGAATAAACAGTTGTAAGTACAAAATAGATCCCAAAACAAGTCCTTTAGTTTTCACTGCAGGCTGGAAAGTTACAGTTTTACAAGAAAAACAGGCGTAAAAAAGTATTCAGTTGATGCTTTGGTCCTGTGGATGTTTGCTGACTTGTAAAGCCACTGAGGTCTCGAGGTCTGTGAAAGAGAGCAGGAGAAGGGATGGAGCACTTTGTATGTGTGTGTGTGTGTGTGTGTGTGTGTTTTGACCCTCTGTTGGTCCGTAAAGCATCTGGATTTCAGATTAACTTCTTTCCCTCGTTCTCGTCCCGTTCTGTAAGTGTGCGGTCAGGAATGCTGCTTCTCCATCCCCTTTTTACACCTACGCTCCTTCCTTTACCCCCTCCATTCATCTCCTCTCCCTCTTTGAGACTCTTGACTTCCATTTCACACAGGCGATCCTGGTGGAAACATTATCACTTTCCTTTTCACTGTTTTCTTACTTTCTCACTGCTCTGTGTTTGTGTCCTCTCTCTCTCTCTCTCTCTCTCTCTCTCTCTTTCCTCTCTCTGCCTGTTTTTCTCTTCACACGCTTTTCACCTTTCCAGCACCCTCCACCTCCCTCCTCCTCTCTTGAGATACATTTCGGTGTTTGAATACAGATTAGCCAATTATAATAATCTGCCTATACTGTAGATATGGAGCCAGGTGCCGGGAGCTACATACACTGACGCGTACTTTGCAAAAAGTTGGCAGGCAGTCAGTATCATTCATGTGAGCTGCCCTCATTAACATCTACAGTGAATCCAACAGGATGGGAAGATCTTCACAGTCCATTTGTCTTTTAAGCCCTGATACTATACATAATACCTCCAGCGTTGAAACACCGTAGCACCATACTTTGTCTGTGTTGATAGCAGTTTACAGGGTTGAAAACTGTTTTTTTGTCATGTAGAAATGTAAAGTCTGGGCTTTTCATAACATGACTGGTGGCACGGAACGGCTAAATACGAGTCTTAGTCATTTTGCATGTCGACTGTGTAATAGGTTTGATCTTATTGCTCACATTTGGGAACACTTAAAGTCGCAGACCTGCTCATTTGTTGCCGGAGTCAAACTCTAAACAAATCTATATGAATAGGTTTTTGGAACAGAGCTCTTTTGTTAATGCGCCAACTTTTATTTAGTTTACTTCAGTCAGAGGAAAAAAAAGAGATGAAGCCATTCATGTGTGGTACACAAGCCAAGGCTTGTCAAACATTTATCAAAAGCCTGTTGGTATATGTTTTTTTGTTTGGTTTGTTTTTTTCTCTTCTTTTTGTTCCCACGTCATCGCCATATTGGACGACAAATTTAATATAGTTGTTCGGGGGGAAAATTAACTAAACCTGAGAAGATACGAATAATGAATATGTAATGCTTCAGTAGAGAGGAGCAAACCTCCACCAGAAGTACATTTGAGTATTTCAATTACATTAGTTAATTCCACCAGTTTATCACTATCTAACTGCATTTGTCTCACACTGGTTTGTCTCAGTCCTGTCTCACGGCAGTTCGTGAAATGGTCACGTTATTGAATCTATTGATTCGTGTACAGGACACGTTCATGTCGTTATCTTCGTGTGGTGAGAACGAATTTTAAAGTAATGTATTTCAATGGGAAGCATATTTGGTGATCACAGAACGATTACGGTAGCGAGTAGTATTGAGAAGCTGAAAATCCGCGCAGGGAGGTTGGTCAGAGGGGTGGATGGGTCAAACAACACAGGACTTTCACCCCGGAGACCTGGGATTGCGTCCCGCGTGTTGCAGTTCCTTTCCGCGTTATTCTCTTCCTAACCACAACCGTCCCGTTGTTGTCGGCGTCTCCTGCGTGTTACGGTTCCTTTCCCCATTCTTCTTTTCCTAACCATAACCGTCCTGTTGTTGTGGCCGGCGTGTGGCGTTTCATTTCCCGTTGTTGCGTCCCACCAGAGCAGCCCAGTGTCATGGCAGTTCGTGAAATGGTCACGTTCGAAACTCGTGACCTGTACACGAAATAAACGAGAAAACCGTGATCTGTACACGACTCAATGAATCAAAATAACGTGACCATTTCACGAACTGGTGTGAGCCCGGGTTGTTTGTTTCCATGGTAGGTTTTAGAGTTTTTGTTCAGTTCAGTTGTTCAGTTTGTGGGTTTATTCCCCATGTGTTTGTGTTTAAAATGGATCGTTTTCCAATGATTCCTTTATTTGACATGTTTTCAGCCATATTTCAAACAGTGGACTATACCAAAATAGGTTTTTTTTGTATTTTTTTATGTGCTTTTCTATAAAAAGACACAAAAAAAATGTAGGAAAAGATTTGAACATTGTGCAGGACAACTTAGAAGCTAAAATGAAGATACCGCCCCTATTAAATATAGTCATACTTTAAAAGGTTTTAAGGCTAAGCAGTAATATAAAAAGATAGAAATGCAGAATTTACATAGAAGTTGAAATGCATTACAAGGAAATCCTGCTAATTCAAGTTATTTTTGGATCTTTTTAAAAAGGTCCAGTGTGTAACGTGTTTAGTTGTTCATTATCAAACTCTGTGTTGCTCGTTCACAAACTTTTTCATGAATATCTACCACCACCATCACTTCCAAATATGACATTTGCATTCGCATGAACTGGGGTAGACGCTCCATATTCATGCTCCATCTTGAAATACGTTAGCCGGTAAGGGACATACAGGATATACTGCTCCGCCTTTCGCGTTTTCGCTGTCACATGATAAACTCACAGCTGCTGCTAATGCTGCTAATGGGTATCGTAGCTTCCCGGCCCCGGCAAGTTTGAAGAAGAAAAACATGGAGGACCACACGTATTCAAAATCCAAATTTCAGGAGCAGGAGTCTTCTTCTTCGCCCAAGCGTGAAAGGCTACCGTAGCTGTAATACGTACTTTGAATTGCGTGGGGCGAGAGAGTCGATTGCGATATGTGATCTCAACGCTAGATGGGAGAAATTCCTACACATTGGACCTTTAAATAACAAAAATGTTGATGTCGATTGTAGTGATGGAAGTAGGTTGTTCCAAAGAGATGATCCTCTGTACTGTAAAAGTACTTAGAGTGTCTAGTGGAATATGAGTGAATGTTCATGTATGAGTGAAGAATCATTTTGTGGAAAATTCGGGAAAAGCGCTAGGAATGCCATGAGATAGGTACACATATTTATACATGAACAAGTCTGGTATATGCTCACATTATTAATTGCTAGTAGTTTGTATTTTCTGAGGAGTAATGATTCTTTGTCACCATTACAACAGCAGCTGAAGAGCTTTGTTAAAAAATTCCACCATTGTAATAAAATGACACCCACAAAAGGACAGAAGTATTTTTTTCGAGGTGATTCATCTATCATGATTGCCTGGTTCCAGATCTCGCTGCCCACGTCTGCAATGTTATTTAACATTAGGTGTGGCCATTAACTGCCGTTTCCCTGGTTGGAAAGACAACAGAGCCAAACAGAGCTTTATAGATTTAGTTTAGTTGATTAAGAAGGAGAACATCATCTTCCTGTACCAGAGCCTGAAAGATAGTGACCATAAATGTGCTAAAAATAGCGACAAGCGATTTCAAGAACTAACAACTCTTAATTTGGCACGTTTCTAATAAACTAAATGGCACATGAACACAATGTCAGATTGAATACAAGATGTAACTCGACATCTCGACAGAATAGAAAGGCATTCATACCAAAAGAGGGCTCACTATATTTAGATGAAAAAATGATGCATTTGGATCGAGTGACGTTTTTCATCAGACGTGTGCCAGCTTTACTACATGAATTCTTTCATTCTTTTCTAATCCTTAGTTGTCTCAAACAGGAGACAACCACACTTTGACATCACTCAGCACTTTCCCTTTGCACTTTTCTGGTATCCAACACTATTGTACACACACACACACACACACACACACACTTCAATCATCACAGTAATGATGGCGAGTGATGCCAGTTCCATGGGCCAAATCTCACTGGCATTCTTGTGCCACATTTTTCTAATACAGTTGCAAGCAATCGCACGCACGCACGCGCGCACACACACACACACACACACACATATAGCACAAAGCATAGACAGACAGATAGATAGATAGACAGATAGACAGATAGATCCTGCTCAGCTCAGCCATTTACCACGTTCTCTATCTGCCACTGGTTATCGGCCTAAGTGTATATTTGAATTTACTTTATTGTGACCCTGAGCTAAAAGTTCAGGGAACAGTTATATTATTCTGTCTTAACCTGCCTGTGATGTAGGTCGTTCCTTTTAAATCTCTCCCCGTGGGTCCCAAACTTTATCATACAGTCTTTCTCTCTACTTAATCTCTCCAGCTCCATATTTCTATAATCTGCCTGCTCTCTCTCTTTGTTTCTCTTTACCGTCTATTGCAGTCCTGTAGGCGGATAAGCAGATTTCAAAGCCTATCCCCTTTGAAAAGGACCTCTCTAGTTTATTTTGAGTGGCTTTAGTGCAGGAGAGGCTTCATTCCAAATATTAACCAGTGGATTAGACACTTGTTGACTGTGGCTCAACCGATTTCTTGATTCAACTGATGGCGCTCTGATGTAGCAATATCCAGCTCTGGCACTAAACCTGTGTTGATTGTTAACTTACTTTGTCTCTCTCATGGAAAGCAGAAACCCCCTCTAAAATACCCCCATAGACATGACATCAGACAGATCATTTTTATGTGCACCAGTTATTAAATTAAGAGCATGAATTACTAACACATACAAATTATTTTTTTTCTTTTCTCCATGACACACCACAGGGTCCGTCAATTTCTTCCAATTAGTATGCGTGACTACTTCGTCTTGGGCGGTGCTAAGCGCCGAGCGGAGCCACGGTGCCACTGCAAAATAGCCTCGGGAAAGAACTTGTTTTGGTGGAACATGTGTATGTTCAAATGTTGTTTTAGTCGTGCAACAGAACACTCAGATTCCAACGTGGCGTGTTATCTGTACGCATTTTGAGCTATCCGCGTGTATGTCTACGCTGTATACAGCGGATATAAACATACACGCTGCATGTTATCGCAAGAACGTGCCATGCTATAGCGAGAACAACGTCACGCATGTAAAAAAAAACAAAAAAAGGTTGGGTTTAGGAAAAGAACATTGGGAAAGGCTTTAGTAACACAAAAAAACGACAAAGAAACGACGGTGACCAACGTCACACGCTTAGGAAAACAAACGGTTGGGTTTAGGAAAAGAACATTGGGGAAGGCTTTATTAAACGCCACACGCGGGACACAATCCCAGCTCTCCTGGGTGAAAATTCTGTGTTTTACCCATCCACCACCCCAACCAACCTCTTCCATCCTTTCATACTACTTGTTACAGCGATAATTCACATTGTAATATAGGTCAATGGAGGCCAAACGGCGCTGATAAACACGCTAAAAAGCGATTATGCATCTTAATAACACGCCAAAATGGCATATGAATTGGCGTGTCATACATACGCCACTTAATGAGATCAGTCTGCAGATTCTACAGATAGTCTAGCTATCTGTCTGGATTTACCCTGCAGAGATCAGATTTGGTGGAAAATTTGCACCCCTCAAAAGAAAACGCCACATACAATACTAAATGAAGTTAACTGTTCACACAATACAGTAACGTGAGCTATTTAAATGAGCTGGAAACATGGTTAAACGTAATTTGCTCTTACTAGTGTATCGCCGTGTGTATTTTGTCCATAGCAAATCCCCACCAATCGGTCCCACAACGTCCCAGTTAGAGAGTTGTAAATCTTTACAATCATTCCCCGAAAGAACTGAGCAGGCTTGCCTTATTGCACGAAAAAATATTTTTGTTGTTGTTGCCATTTTCAATTTGTAGCTTGTTGGTTCCCGAAGCAAATGGATTTTGAGAACGGCAAAAGACAGAGAGCAGAAGGTGAGGGTCATCCGGCGCAATTATCCTGCAAATGTTGATACAGAATACTTAAGGTTATAATATAAAAGTTCAAATAAAGTCTGTGTGTTGGCACCTGCCCAGTATGCCCGTGTTGTCGTCTGGTGGGCACGACCTATTGATTGCGGACAGGAAAAGCAGCCACCGCCAATAACGACAAAAAACCTACTGTTTAGAGTGGCAGGTTCAAATGCACTGAATGACCATTGTAGAAAAAAATCGAAATCAGTATCAAAAATGGGGTTTGATACAATGGAGATTTAAAAAAAAGATATATAACTTAGACCTCCTACATTATTTTCATTTCACTGGATTTTGTTCTCTGGACTGTTCTCTGGGATATGTTTTCATGCTAATCGAACGTTTTTATTGCTAATTAGCTTATAAAGCTAGTCGTTGGGGCAAGGGTAAAGTAAAAAGAAATCACTATTTCTATACCACTGACGAGGCTCAAAATAGCACCACACTTCCACGGTAGCATGATGAGGGTCCCTACATGTAAACCGAAGCATTGAGAACTTTCTAAGTGTACAGACAGTTTATTAAACAGATAGTTTATAAAGACAGTGCCGTTCACGTATACAGGCGGGCACCATCTTGGGAAAACAGTCACGGCCAATTGAACGACGAACACCGTGCTTGAGCTATGTTACTGGTTACTGGTTGCACGTCGTTCGTCATATCCCAGAAAACGGTCGACTCGGTACACGTGTTATTAACCCATAGGTTCATTTTGCTGCCGGATTTGTCCTTTAATGGCAAAGCTTCAACCAAGATGAAAAACTCATGCTTAGTACGTGCATGGAATTTAATTCTTTAAAATCCAAACTTCCTACAAAAAGTGCATATGATCACATTTTGTCATGCAGAATATCATCACTCCATAAATACTTCAACAAAATACTTTAATCAATATCAACATCTTGGACCTCACTTGCCATATGGCTATAAATCAAACATAATTCCGGGGTTCTTTAAGGTTCACAGAGAAAGCTGCAAGCGTGATACCCGATCTTAACTTGAAAGCTGCCACTGAAAATATGTCAGTCCACAGATTACAGATGATACATGATGGCGTGTTTGTGTTCTCAAGGGTTTCCTCCTCTTCTTTCTCTCTAATACTGTCTTTATGGGGCCTCTGATGTCCACCATCCTCCCAGTACTTCCAATGGATTATCCAGCCCAGCTGTGTTGATTTGTCAGCAGCGAGACAGAAGGACCTGAAGCACCTGTATGTTTCTCAGCTATTTCTCGCAAGCTCTTGTCACGCACTGTCTGTCTTCTCATTCGCTCGCTCCGTTACTGAGCCAAGATTCTATCAACCGATGGACCATAAAACATTAATGTTCTCCATTTGCAGGGTATAACTATTGTTTCCAAGAGCTCAGGTTTCTGCTTTTTAAGGGAAACAGAACTACATTTGAGAAAGATGACTGTGAAAAGTCACAACTTCTACAAATCAAACTAAAAATACAACTTAAGGTCAATGCATAGATGTGATTGAGTGTGCATACTCCCTGCAGGTGAAACCCATATCGCTGATGTTCTGGAGATATGTGGCTTGTGACCAACGGGTCCAGTATTTACAACGGTGACTATGGGGCGAAAGAATAGCTCATAGTCTGTGTTCACATTCACTTCTCCCATTGGAATCAAAACACTCAGGACCTGCCACTAGTCTACTAAAGAGGCATGGCAGTGGCGGGCCCACATGACGCAGGTATAGGAAATTACACTGAGCTTGGGTATCTCGGTTCCAAACCATCTATGCCTAAGCAGTGAGGTTTAGCCGCAGCTGTGATCCTTTAGCACGTTTTATTGCTTTTAATGTCTTTTTGATAAGTCCATCTCCCTGTGTTTAGGTTGCTTTGCAGTGAAGGCAGCTGTTGCCAATGCTGGAATAATGCTTTCTGCAGGATTTTCGACCATTGAATCAGACTTTCACCATCTGAAGGGACGTGCATTTGTAGAACAGCCAGTAGGAATGCTCTCTCTCTAAAAATGACCTGTGATTGGCCAAAGTCTCTCGTCACGGGCTAGATTCTCTAAAGCCTAAAAAACAGAGCCAGGAGGAGGTGCAGAAGTCTATTTTTATCTTAGACTACTTGAACCACAACATGCTAAAAGGATTTTATCAATTCTTTTGCCAAATGACAGCAAAACAAAAAAAGCCTACCTCAGCTTTAACAACATGCCCTGCCCTGTCTGGTTGAAAATGTAAAGTCTGTTGTCGGTGTGATCATAACTGTGGTATGTAGCACCTTTAGCCACGCCCAACAGTGATGTCACAGTGTACTGGCACGCCCTGGAGTACACCTATAGACTGTAAATATTACTGTAATGGACAAAGCATCCGGTTCAGTACTGCAAATGCGGAAGTGCCTTAAACCTGCATTCTGCCTCAATTCCAGCTGGGGGCGACACGTGCGGTTGCAAAAGGAGGTCAGTTTCTGTAGAACTCTATGAGAAAGTGACCCACTTCTCACTTGATTTATTACCTCAGTAACCATTTTCATAATGAATTTATGCTCTCAATCGCTAGTTTTAAGTCTTCTGCAATACTGTGACGGGGCGCATGGCTGCCGCCACCGTAGCGACGCGCTACTTATTTTCTCTCAAAGACTGAGTGTAAATGTTGCCGGTATATGTTTTGTTAGCGTGTCAATATGCTCTGTTACTTATCATACTGGGTTCATACGTTTCGTTAAACATAGCCATTCATTCATCTAATTCCACATAGGAATCCCGTAGTTTTCTTGCATAACAAATTTTAACATATTTAACATCTAATTCTGCTGTGATTTAAATGCTATAGCAACATCCATCAATACATCATTCTCTATTGTTTCAAAACCATACAGTTTATTTCACAAACATGTCGAGTTAGAATAATCACGCAACCCGTATGTCTTTGTTATTTAGTGTCTGTTTATTGAGTTTAAAAGCTAATAGAGGGTAACAGGACCTTTGTCTTACCAGCATGTGCGCTCTTTGTTATAAGGGAAAGTTTGCCGCAATCCTCAGGTTTAAATGAGGTTGGGACTTCCGGGATAACAGGAAGTGAACCGTAATTTTGAAGTCATTATTTTATTAGCCGTCAAGTTATCTTGTGGCTTTGTGAAATGTTTTCTGAATCATGTAAATAATCTTCGGTAAATGTCTAGCCTGATAGATGTATTCATTTTGACCGTTTTGAGCCTTTTACTGTCTATTCACCTGAGCCACCCCTGCATTGTATTGTGTTGGTATGTTCCAATTTGAGGGGCGGGCTTCAGGCTATAAAGAGTAGCAGTTGTATTTGCTCTGAAAAGGGAGAGCTGTCGGAATACTTGAGGGAGTAGGACGTAAGTCTGTTGGATGTCCTCAGAGTGATGACTTGATTTAAGGTCAACTAGTGAACAATTGTTAATATTCTGTGATTGTTTTGACTCCCAAGTCAATTTACTTTATTTTTTTGAAAATATATTTTTTGCTTTCCATAATTTTGTTAATTTTTGTGTCACTATTTTGCCTCCGTGGCCTTAATTGGGAATGAAATAATAAAAATCCCATCTCTTCAACTTCATCTCCGACTCATTCTGAGTGTTTCCACCTGCTCAGGACTACTCATCTACATCTACCCTTGACAAATGCAGAATGATGTTCATTTTTTGAATTATGGTCTCGTCGATTTTAAAATCGACGCTAAGGTTTCAGGGCGCGGCTATGATGTCAATGACAGTCCGCGGCCTGTCTTATATGTAATATAGCTATTGGACAAAGATATATTTAAAACCTAGCGAAGCTAAATCTTACCTCGAATTATGTAGGCTAGCTCTCAGCAGCAGTTGCATCCAGATTGCCAGTGAAAGTGTGTAACGTAGAGTGTAAGCAGCGTTGCCAACTCTCAGGTAACGTCACAGTCGGATACCACCCAACAGTCTATGGCTCCCCCCCTCACGTCTAAAATCGTCACATCCGCAACGGCAAACTCGACGACTCATAGCAGTTCTCCGCAAACCAATGGGTGACGTCACACATGCTCTGTCCATTAATATTATACAGTCAGTGAGTACACCTCTACATCACTGCAGCAATTTAACATGTTAAACCACTGGAGGTCAGCAAATACAAGTTTTCAACTGGTATTATTGATATTTCAATTCATTCTTGACAACAGAAATGGTAATTTAACCAAATAAATCTCTTGTCTTCTTCAGCACATGGAGTTTACTCAGTTGTCATCACATGACCTAAGTATGGAACTTGGTCACATGATGAACAGACTGTTATATATATATATATATCCGTCTCTGCTGTCGGACGTGAATGGCCTCAATTTTTCTGCGGCTGTCCAATGGCTCCCACTTGATAGCAGTCGAATCGCAAGATGCGAATGAAAACTGTGGAAAAAGCTTGTAAATACAGTTTTTCCCCCCTAAAAACTAATGCTGTCGTGTTGAAGTCATAGACAGTATATAAAGATAGACGATGTGTCTCCACTCATGGCCAAACAAGCCCTTGAAAATGATGGCGATGGCAAATTACATGAGTCAGCTGTAAAAATGAATCCACCCATGTGCCTAAAGACAACTTTGTAATTGGCTCAATCTCTGATTTTATGAAGGTTAAAACCTTTCAGATATTTGCTAATAATCTATCAAAATCTGATTATTAGCATTATGTGGAAATGACACAAAGCATTAGGTCACTGTGTGGGACATTTCTGTACCATGCGGACTTTACGGTACATCCATCACAATTAAAACATTTTTAAACAATATCTAGTTGACATTTCTTCAGCATACCTTTTGTACCCTGAAAAGCCAGGTCCCATTCGAGAAGAGCTCATATGACGAGACAAACTGCTTGTTTGTAAGCTGATCAGGTATCATAACGTGTGCATAGTTCACAAGCAATTACATAAAGGCAAGATCTGATAAATAAAAGATATATCCTTTTATTAAAAATTCTCCTGACAGTTTCTCTAGATTGGTGATCACGTCCAAACAACTGTCAGCTCTGCCTGCTTCAACAGGTTACCCTTTGTTTCATAAAGCTCGATGTTACTCATGCCCGTGATATTCCTCAAAGTATTAGCAGCTTGTCTTCTTCAGTCAATTTAATTCCTCCCTATAGTCACACAAAAACCTATTCTAGTGTTCACAGTCCACAATTTAAGTTGCACACTGCTGTTTCTGTGTTTTTTTCAAAGATCACATTTTGGGTTGCAGTTGATAACAAGAAAGGAGACGGGGTGAGGGGGGGCGCTGCAGCAAGGACTGAGTCTATACACACACCCACACAGGTTTGTGTCACTATCTTTGTGGGGACCCGCCATTGACATAACGCATTCCCTAGCCCCTTACCCTAACCTTAACCATCACAACTAAATGCCTAACCTTAACCCTTACCCTCACCCTAACCAGAACCTCATTCTAACCCTAATCCTAAAACCAAGTCTTAACCCTCAAACAGACCTTTAAACTTGTGGGGTCCAGCATTTTGGCCCCACAAAGCTGTGCAGACCCCACAAATATAGTTAAGCACACACACACACACACACACACACACACACACACCTGTGTGCTGCATCAGGTACGCTGTTATTGAATTATAAAATGTGCAAGACAGAGTTTCTGACAGTCTACTCTACAGGATCAATGATAAGTTAGAAGCAAAGTACTGCTAGCACAAGTTAGGCTTTGGAGAATCAGTCAAATCGCTATTGATTGGTCGCTTCAGAGTCCATATAGGATTCGATACAAAGATCCTTGATGTGGGTGTTTTTTTGTGAGTCAACAATTTGCTGGGTCACGGCGTAAA
Organism: Sander vitreus; assembly: GCF_031162955.1. Taxonomy (NCBI): domain Eukaryota; kingdom Metazoa; phylum Chordata; class Actinopteri; order Perciformes; family Percidae; genus Sander; species Sander vitreus. The sequence continues at coordinate 31,088,164 of NC_135864.1, read as the reverse complement.
ACTGGCCTTTATTACACAACACAGTGCATATCATTTGCTGTAGTGGACTAACAAGCCTGCTCGGAGGAATGCTTAAAAAATGCAGACTGATTTCTTGGCCTGTCTTTATTTCACACAAGGAATTGGGAGTAAAAATAAAATCAGTTTCTTATTTTTTATTTATTCATATTAGTTATATTAATATATTCTTTTCCCTTAAGGTTTACTGTCCTCTAGAAAGGAGAAATTGTTTACTGTCGTCTTCTAGCATGAAGAAACAGATCCAAGTGATAATTTGTTGCCTTATCTGCTCCTTTTGAAAAAACAAACAAACATCTGTATACTTTTTGGTATTGGTAAAAAAAACAAATAAATATAACGACCTTTAAGCAGAGCTTAAAGGTTCATTCATAATGTTGGAAATAGACAAAATAAAAACTCAAGAAAACTCTGGAGCTTTCCACATTTTGTGGTAAAGGCTCAAAGATGAGGTGACATTGAACACAACAAGCTGCGCTCTCAGTTTCACAATATCAAGGGCTTGATTTGTTGTGTGAAATGAATAAAATGTATACATTCTTAAAGAAGTGAGCATGATCTGATGCCTGATGGCCACAGAAAAAAAGACGAAAAAAAAACCTGTTGAACCTAACATCAGGAACACATAAACCATTCAATCCAGGTAAGATCTGCCATTTAGCTGCAGGCAGAGAAACATGGGGCAGAGAGAGAGAGAGAGAGAGAGAGAGAGAGAGAGAGACACAGAGAGAGAGAGAGAGAGAGAGAGAGAGACACAGACAGAGAGAGACACAGAGAGAGAGAGAGAGAGAGAGAGAGAGACAGAGAGAGAGAGACACAGACAGAGAGAGAGAGAGAGAGAGAGAGAGAGACAGAGAGACAGAGAGAGACACAGACAGAGAGAGAGAGAGAGAGAGAGACAGAGACAGAGAGACAGAGACAGAGAGACAGAGAGACAGAGAGAGAGAGAGAGAGTCAGATCTACCAGATCAGACATTCCAAAGTAAATCAGCCGACAAGCCAACACAAAGTAGAGCGAAGGCGAGGCAGTGTTGCTCTGTGCACGATTTATGCCAGCCTCTCCAACACACACACACACACACCAGAGATGTTCACAAGTCATTTGTTGCAAGTACAAGTCAAGTCTCAAGTCTTTTGCCACGAGTCCAAGTCAAGTCTCAAGTCTCTGGCCATCTGATCTGTCCCTAACACTGTATTGTTAAATCTTATGAATTCAAATCATGTCCTGTAGCTACCATCCAGACAGTACAGTATCAAAATCAGTTGTAGGATAACTTTATGGGGTCTACTTAACACATCCCTCTAGACCTCGGACCTGGTGAAATATTAACCTAAGTCTGTCACATCATATGGATACAACTATAAAGATACAATGTGCATGTTCCCAGCATTAGCACAACACTTTGCGATGGTTAGCTTGTTACCTGTGGTGATATATGCTAAATGGAACGTCTCTTTCACTCAAAAAAATCTAATGTCGAAGTGGAAATCAAGAGAATAGTGGCAGCGCCACACCAGTTACAGAACAACATGCATCTCAGTGTCAGTCCAAATTACGCACAATAAGCAGTTTAAACTCACTGATCTACTGCAATTTATTTATTTTCTAAGTGTTAGTATGCTCAGTGAAACTGAGTCCAGCGCGAGGGAGACCCGACTCAGAGGAGGAGAGGTTAGTGAGGCCAGCGTCTCCACGGCAGGTGACAGTGTGCACGGATCCGCTGTGCCACTCATGGATGAAATAATGAAATAGTAAATAGGACTACAGTAACAGAAATATGTGCAGAATTAAGACAGTCAAGACGGCCCAGTGTTTGGTGGACCGGGTACACCTTGTTCACTTAATAGCCTACAAATCATCCACGGGATCAATTACGCATCACATGAGTTTGCCCACCCGGCACAGCGTTTGTTCCTGGGGAGATGGATCTGTGCGTCCCGCCTCCTGTGCGCCATGGATGTCTGAGCCTCAGCAACTACTAACTATAAAGATACAATGTGACTGTTCCCAGCATTAGCACAAAACTTTGCGATGGTTAGCTTGTTACCTGTGACGATATATGCTAAATGTAACGTTTCACTTTCTTAGTGTGTGAGTGACTGACCTATCTGGGTGCGTTTTGAGAAGCCTGATGAAGTTCGACGTTGTTGATTCGGCATCATTTAACTTGGTGCCACACAGCTTGCATGTAGCTGTTGGCTTACTGCCTCTGTTTACCAAGTAATTGAAAGCAAAACTAATGAGAAAAGGCACAACTCCGGGAGGACTTGGTGTCGCCATCGTCAATGCATTTTTTGAGATGTGAGTGCGCGCACATAGGCGCATGCGTTACGTTGCACATTATAGCAAAGGGCAGGGGACATGCAGCTCGTCATACGTTTCCCCAACGTATATGCACCAATAAAAGAAAATAGAAATACATGAATAGATTTTGATTTAAAAAGCAATAATTGCATGAAAACATGTTGTTGACGAGTCTCGAAGCTCGAGTCCGAGTCAAGTCTGAAGTCAGCTGTGTGTGCGACTTAAATGCGACTCGAGTCCGAGTCTCAGACTCTAGTCCCCATCTCTCACACACACACACACACACACACACACACACACACACACACACACACACACAGGGGCTCAAACTTTAATTTCCATGGAGGACGTAATCATTTTTTTTCTTGCGTCAATATCAAAGTTGTGTCATGAATTCAGTTCAGATAACCATTTCATTATGTATTGTTGGATCCTCTAATAATACAGGAGAGCTTCACATAACCAATATCTGGTAACATGCAAAAGTATGGTCGATATGGATCCAATCCTCCATCATGGGATTAGCAATTACAATGGCTATAGTATGAAACTTTTTTTTTTAAAAGGTACCGTATCAGATTGATAAAAGAAAATCATATACAATTCAATATTACCATGAAGTACACCTGCTCACTGTTTTTGCAACATTGCCCATAATGGCCTGACAGTATACTGTATACCATATTGCCAAACCCGACCTAACCCTATACTTATATCTAGGCCTGGCTCTAAGCATTCTAGGGCCCAATTGCCAACAGGGGGCCCAGTAAGAGGGAAAAGTCAAAATATCAAGGTTTTTTCCCCCCCCCAATCTAACGCTTCATCTAAACTTGTATATTTGTAGGCCATATAATTTATTATAGTATTATACTGTTTGACTAAAGTAAAAAAAAAATGTGCTCAATTGCGGTAAAATGTGTTTCCGGTCCCATTTGTTAGCTAGCCATAACAGTTAAGTACCACTTTTCAGGGATGTTTTCGGGTGCAGCAAAGCAAGCCTAAATTAGATGCATTAAAATACCGATAAACAAATTAGCATTATAATCATGTGGCACTCTTATTTATTGACCAAATAAAAAATTATTCATTTGGAGGGGGCCCGAAAAAACGCGGTATGCCTAGTGTAATCTTTGCATTTTATCCGACTATACTTATATATGCGGATGACTCTACTCTGTGCTTTACAAACAGTAGAGATGAGTTACATACCATCACTGGGTGGAAATGAACAAATTATTACTGAACATTGCCAAAACTGAATATAATTTATTTGGCAGTAGGAATGTCCGTGCTCTTCCTGGGAATGCAAACAAAGAATACATTAAATTAAAATGCACAAAATGAAGCATAATGAATACATTAAACAAGAATGTAAATCATCAAAACCTCATAGCTGCTGCTGATTGTGCTTACACAAGCACACTAAAGGTTATGACTTTGGGTGCAATATAAGGCCTTTAATTATTTCATTAAAACAACTCAATTCTGTAAATACTTTAATTGTTGTAATTAAATTGAATTATTCAATTAAAATAATGAAAGGCTCTGCACACCCACACAGTTGTTTCACCTACAGTATTTGCTAATTCAAGCTCCATTTCCATAAAGTTGCCAAACTATGTACTAATAAGAATGATAAATGTGCAAGTTGCCCCGCCCTAGGTGCAAGAAAATGAACATTAAGGTGAAGGAAATTCAATCACGCCCATGTAGCCCTGAGAAGAGGTCTACGTCAGACAACATAGTTATTAATCATGCAATAATGCCAAACGTTCTCTTCTCAAATATAGGGACCAATTGCTTCATTGTGTTTTATATCATTGTAAATATTTGGGTTTTAAGATGTAGAAGAAGATATTGCCTTTGTTATGTAAAATTATGATGGACACCATTTTCTAGACTAAAGATGAATATTTAAAAAGGGAAATAACCGACAAAATTATAGAAAATAAGCTGTAGTTGCAGCCCCATAGTGAATTTCTGAAGCTTCTCACTCTCTAACAGCTGAAGTCTGGTTCCTCTCATTGTATGACCTGGAAAATCTCCATCCATCTCTTGTTTGAAGATTGTCTGAGATTGAACAGGTGTTTAAAATAAATATCGTAACACACAGGCAACTCATGTTCAAGTTATTTTCACCTTAACCTGCAGTGACGTGCTATTCTATTATGAATAATCCTTTGATAATAGCTTGAAGGTAGACATGATCCACACTTAAATCCACAAGTGGACACTGCCAGCACAAATCCCGTTCTTCACCTGCACTGTGTTTTTTGCTGCTGTCAATCACAGATAAGCGCAAGCAATTTGTTTGGATATCCATTTGGTTACCAATGAAAAGATTTATTTTCTAGGCTTCTGACAAAGAATTTCAGCATTAAACCCTCCTTTGTGTATTTTGTTAGGGGGTGGCAACAGATTTGACTGGGTCTGAAGGTGTTTCGGGAAAACCAAAGCTGAGGCCGTTTGGCTTTTTGTTTTGTGCAGCAGTGTATCAGTATTTGTTTTTTAAAACTAATTAGGAAACTTTTAACACAATACTGATGCTGTCTTTCAAACCCTTAAGGGTTGCCCCCAGTTGTTTTTAGTGGATATGTTACAGTGTGTGATTTAGCCCTATTGTTAAACTCTTTAACTCTGTACTGTAACTCTTGTAAGTATGCACAACAACTTTATCCAATGAGCCTGATAAAGGCCACAAGCTGTGACGCATTGGACTAACAAAGTTGTGCTATATTTACAGTCTATGGTTGTACAAGTGTTGCTGGAGTTATAGTTTTCCCTTCTCCATGGACCCTGGAAGTGGGTAAAGTGGGTGTTAGGCTACATCATGTGTTAAAATAACCTCAAAAAGGGTCTGTTTTTCATCTCTCTTATCGGGGAACCTCTGTATGTATGTGTGTGTCTGTGTGTGCGTCTGTCTTTGAAATATCTCATGAGCTTTTCATCCAATCTACTTCACATTTGGTTTCCTGGGTACCCAGTGAACTTGGGGTTTGGAATTTGAAGCAGTTTGGACACCATTCGATATAAAACTGAATAAAAACTAAACTACAGCGGGAAAAAAAAAGAAAAGTGCTGCCCTATCTCTGTCTGTTCCATGTATACCCTTCACAATAAAGGTCTAGCTTAAATTCACTCAACATTTTGCTAAGAGGAAGCTAAATAAAAAGCCATTTTTACCGACACTATTGTATAGACACTAAATCGTATAGACACTATATCGTATTAAGTTTCTGTAAGCTGTAAATTCACCACTTTTTCCTTTTCACTCAGACTCACCCTCTATCTATGCTCACCCTCGGTCCGGTTGTTTTTAGCGTGCTGCTAATTTATAAGGCTAATAACATTATCGTCGGCAAAATACCCCCACAGATCAAATCCCTACTTTAACGTTAACCGTCAAGCCACTAAGCCTGTTTGGAAATGAACACCTCTGCTGCAGTGATACATTTGTTAACGATATGACGAGACGAGACAGCATCGCTGTCATTAAAGCAACACTAGAGCACTTTTCCTCTTCGGTCCCCCTACAGGTTGGAAGCGGAATTGTCCATTGTAGTTTCTTATGTCTCATTTGAACTACAGATCCGCTACCCGATCTGGCAAACTTGCACAGTGCGGTTACAGCCGATAGAGGGCCGCAAAGCGAATGCAGAAGTGCCGTTCACCCTGTTACGAGTTGATGAACCACTGAAACTATTTTGGAAACATTATTTTAACGTACAAAATAATCTTTGGTGTTGCTTTAAATGCTGACTGTGGCGATATCAACATGTAATATCGTTGACGAAAAAGACAAGACAACACTAAACATGTAGTTGAACAAAAACTTTATTTTCATTGCCTTCAACCTTTTCTTCCGCCCCCTCTCTGACGCAGCACACACTCACATTCCAGAGACGGCTGACGGAGTCTGTCTCTGTACTTGGTCCGGTTCAGGTGGTTGACTTAAGGAAGATTTTTGCTGATATAGGCTCTCATAACGAGCCGGATTGGGTGGCGCATGGTGCACCGCCATCAGTCCATGAGGCACTGTGATTACGCCACATTTTAATTGTGAAATTTTGTGACTAAATTCTGAATCTGCAACGTTGCAGATGGAAGCTCCAGTTAATACGTGTTATATAGATTTTTTTTTTTATCAATTTCTTTAACTTTCATTATTTTCTTTTGCCAATATCCATTTACTGGAGCCTTTAAATGGCCACGTGTTGTGCCCTGTGGTAAATTGAAACATATATAAACGCTACAATAGGTCAGAAAATTATGGTTGGTAATGACCAATAACTGTAAAAGAATACAGTAATTTTTATATTGAAATAAAAATATATACAGTTTTATATAGGCCTTATATAGGTCTATGGTAATGCCCTTGTTTAAAAGATAACTTAAATTATGTATGGTATTTTATTGTGTTATCTCTCAGTTGAACGTTAAAGGAAGTTGCAGTAAACCATAGCTTTTATTGTGACGGGTAAACGGAAGTGGAAAAAAGCCGGTAAGAAGTGATTTCTCGTAGACGCTAGTAAAAAAAAAAGAAAAAAAATGACACGAAGTTATAACAATGTATCGATTATTTTATACCAGTTAAAAAAAAATGCAACTTTATTTTTTCCAGGCACATCCTTTTCTCCATAAACATTTATTTATATATATTCTTATATTGTATTGTTTCTGTCTATGATATGGTCATATAAATAGCTTTCCTCCACCTCCTCCCCTCGCTGATCTGTCCCTGTCTGATGACGTTGTGTAGTCGGTGTTTAGCATAGCGGCTGTCTGTTAGCTAATTGAAAGAAGATGTGGGTTTTATAGCTGCAAGAACAGTCATAGTTTCCGTAGAAAGTTAAAATATTTCTTTCAGAATGAACAATAGAACATCGTATTTTTATGACCCAGACGTGGGCAACTTTCATTATGGTGAGTTTGGTTATCGTAGTGAGCAGGCCTACGAAGATAAATGGTGCTAATGCATGCTAATAACTTCAGGGATGTGTATTTATATGCACTCTTTAGGATTTCACGCTCTATATGTGCACTTGGAGGTCTGTTAGGCAGGTTTTCACTATAGCACAATTTCATATTTATTGCTACGTTTTGTACAAATTTGAAACCATGTGGTTTGCTTAGCTAGCTAGTTAACGTTAGGTTACACGTTATCCATCATTTATTACAATGTGTCACCGTACGTCTGCCTGAGATGTCTACCTAGTTCATACAGTAACTTGAACGCTTTGAAATGGTCAGTGTGTAGCCATTACATATTGACTTACAATAGGGATGATTATATGTAACGTTAGACAGTTTAAGTAAAAATAATATCGCACCTTGTGTCATTTTCCGACAGTATGCACCGTAACCGCGACGATACCTGCTTTGGAACTTACAACGTAAATGCTCTTAGGATAAAAATACACAAAACATCACAGCTGAAGATGATTTCAAATATGGAAACTACATGCACACACACACGTGTGTTATTGCACGTTCTCTTAATACAGAATTTGAACATTATCCATAAAGGAAAGAGCCTGACAGATATTTTGTATATTCTTTTCAGGTGTAACAAATAACAACCCAGTGCTTCTGTCAGTAGTGATTTAACCACAGTAATACACGAGTCTGCTCAGTGTGCTTATGAAATACAGATGATTTATATATATTATAACAATATTGGTCGTGATTGAAGTCACCAATACATTATGAATGCGAATCTGTGCTGAACTATCTGTCTCTGCCAGGTGCTGGCCACCCCATGAAGCCTCACCGTTTGTCTCTGACTCACAGTCTGGTGTTGCACTATGGACTCTACAAGAAAATGATGGTGAGCTGCACTAACGTTAAGGAGAGATGGTGTTACCGTTAGAGATTCAGAGCCTGCTGATGCTTCTCTCGCTGAAATACCATCTGCTCGCTCTTTCAATTCCAAATGAGGAACACTAAAATCTGTACTACTTTTTTGTTTTTAAATCAGGTGTTTAAGCCATACAAAGCATCTCAGCACGACATGTGTCGGTTCCACTCTGAAGACTACATCGACTTCCTACAGAAGGTCAGCCCCAATAACATGCAGGGCTTCACCAAGAGCCTCAACACATTCAATGTTGGAGATGACTGGTGAGTATTACTCAAAACGGTTTGTTTTATAGCATACAAATCCCCATGGTTTCAGAGTCAAATATTAGGCTGTTTATTTCCGTTGTAACCATGTGACATTTTAATATCTCAAATATCATTTCAAGCAATGCTATTGCTCTTATTGCTCCACTAAAACAGGATCAGTCAACAGCTTAACCCCTTAGCATTCTGCCTCCTTTTTTCCTAGAGGGTAAGGGGAGGGGGACGGGGGGTGTTTAGAGGGTGAAAGCAGGTCAACCATAGAGATCATATAGAAGTGGTATACGGCATTTGAAAGCTGGGAAACTACGGATTCATTTGAGATGCAGGTCGTTTTTCTAGTCATAGATCAGACATAAAAAAGAATTAAAATGCCACATTTAGACACCAAGACCTTAAGGAACAACGTAGAAAAATCTGTGCTGCGATTTAGTATCAAAACCTTTTTTGAAATTTGGAGATTTCTGCAAGAATTGCATCTTTCTGCGATTGGATGGCGAGCACTTCTGTTCTGGAAATGACTCAGAAATCCCTTTATTGCCATACATCCTCTGAATGCCCTCGGTCTCTAGTTTGTTGTGTGTAGACTGAGGCTGTGATTATCCTAGAGACCACAACAGCCTGCTACAGCCTCTAATAAAACAAAAAAGTTGGCCGGGCAAAGGGGCAGATTGGCAAAGGGGTTAAAAGCCTTTACATCCCTGATAGGCAGATTGACACTCGCTGTTATAAGAGGACTGACTAAACCATAACTAAAATATTTTGCGCCTGTGTTTTTGTCAGTCCTGTGTTTCCAGGTCTTTTTGAGTTTTGCTCAAGATACACAGGAGCCTCCCTACAGGGAGCTACGCAGCTCAACCACAAGGTAAGACACAGGCAAACATACACATACACCTACACCCAACCTGCCACAGTGGGAATCAGTGGTATGTGGCATTTAAGCAGTTCCCACTGGCACAAGCATCACATAACCTGAGTTACTAGAGTTTTCTCATTATTTCAGTTGCGGCCATGTTGGCTTTCTGTCCTGCTCTGAGGCCGATGATTAGAGATGAACATGTGTGTGGCAGTTGATGCCTAAACTACTGGCCGTCACTCAGTGCTAACACGGCTGCAGCACTGCTGCTAGACTGGTCAGGACTACAGAGTCATGGCGATGGTGTGATATTTAATTGATACGTTGTTGTTGTTTTTTTTTAGATCTGTGACATTGCTATCAACTGGGCCGGAGGTTTGCATCATGCCAAGAAATTTGAGGTCAGAACAGAGTATATGGTTGTCATCCCTTTCTGCTAAACTCATTATATTTAGATGTGAATAGTTTAAATAATAAAATGATTTCTGGGTTTGCAGGCATCTGGGTTTTGTTACGTCAATGACATAGTCATCAGTATACTGGAGCTGCTCAAGTAAGAGGACACTCCGTTTCATAACATTCATCAAGTGTTCGCCGTGTCAGTTTCTCTCTTCATGCGTGCGTGTGTGTTTTTGTTTTTTTTAGATACCACCCTAGGGTTCTGTACATCGACATAGACATTCACCACGGTGACGGCGTACAGGAAGCCTTTTACCTGACTGACCGCGTCATGACTGTGTCCTTCCACAAATACGGGAACTACTTTTTTCCAGGAACAGGTACGCGCTGCTTGCAGCATCTAGCGAATGAAATCAATCTCTCTCCGTTTAGAGTTACAGCAGGGACATTTATGCACACATTCTGAAAGTGCCTTTCATCTGCATGTGACCAGCACTACTACAACTGTGACTTAGGCCCGTTTCACACTGGATGCGTGGCGAGAGCGTGGCGTTTCTGTTGCGTGGCGTTTTCTATGTCTTTTCACACCAGAAACGTTTGTGACGCGGCGCTGCTGCGGCTAGCCTTGTCTGTACACGTGTGTTTCCCATTGATAAAATGAAATGTTAAACTGATTTGATTACAGCAAAGACAACGTCGGCAGTATTGTCGGCAAAATAGGCTACGGAATATTTCATTGAAAATCGATAATTTATTATTATTTTTTCAAATTACATTTATATCTGCATTTATGTCAAAACCTGAGACGTCCGTGTCACACAGGGCAGTGTGAAAAGCTCTAACCTGTTAACATGGGAGCCAAAATAAAAACGGACACGCCACGCAGCTGACACGCTCACGCCACGCAGGCAGTGTGCAGGAGCCCTTATTATCACTACAAAAGACAAATAACAGGTTTATTCTTTAGCCATTTTTGTAGTGTAGGACATGTACAGTTGACCAAACAAATGAAAAAACTTTGCAATAGGGACACATTCATTGTGCATGTTTTGCTCATTAGACAAACTATGTAACTTGAGCTGCTTCAATACAGTATGGTATTACTGCGTTGTCTCTGTACAATTGTGTATTAATAAATTGCTTGCTATTGGGGGGGGTTGTTGGGCCTTTGTAAAGTAAAGTGCCTACTCTACCTGTAAAGTGTCCTGAGATAACTGCTGTTGTGATTTGACGCTATAAATAAAACTGCATTGAATTAATTCAGTTGGCGTGCGTTTGCAGGTGACATGTATGAGGTCGGAGCAGAGAGCGGCCGGTACTACTGCCTCAACGTTCCCCTCAGAGACGGCATCGATGACCAGAGTGAGTTCTCTTCCTGCACAGATTACTGAAATGTAACCCCTATTGTATAAAACAACACAAAGAGCTCAGACAGACTCATCTCATGAAGTGGCGTATGTATGACACGCCAATCCGTATGCCATTATTGCCGTGTCATCAAGACGCATACTCGCTGTTTAGCGCGTTTATCAACGCCGTTTGGCCTCCATTGACTTACATTACCTTGCGATTGCGTTTGAATTGATGCCGTAGCGAGTAGTATGAAAGGCCAAAATATCTGCATAGGGAGGTTGGTCGGGGTGGCGGATGGGTCAAACACAGGACTTTCACCCAGGAGACCGGGGATCGTGTCCCGCGTGTCACGTTTCCGTCGCTTTCTTCTTTTACTAAACCCAACCCAGTTGTTCTTTTCCTAAACCCGTCCGCTGTATACGGCGCTGAAAATGCGTACAGATAACACGCCACTTGGCTTAAGAAAGTGGGCGTGTATGTTTACGCGAAGTCATGATGTCACGTTGACTCAGAAGATTCAAACTGCTGTGAACTTCATCATCATTGGCGCCCTGGCCAACATCTGTATGCGTGTGTTTCAGGCTACAGGCAGCTGTTCCAGCCGGTTATTAAACAGGTGGTGGATTTCTACCAGCCGACTTGCATCGTTCTACAGGTCAGTGTGGAACTCGGGAGTCTCTGATGCTCGGATTCATCTGTTTAATTACCTGTCATCGCAGCTAATGGATCGTGTGTGTGTGTGTGTGTGTGTGTGTGAGTGTGTGTGTGTGTGTGTGTGTGTGTGTGTGTGTGTGTGTGTGTGTGTGTGTGTGTGTGTGTGTGTGTGTGTGTGTGTGTGTGTGTGTGTGTGTGTGTGTGTGTGTGTGAGTGTGAATGACTGATTGTCTTAGTGGGCCAAATGAAGTAAACTTATTATTTATAAAATTAGATTATATGGCTAAGATTAGACATACAGTGCCAAGCATAAGTGAATACACCCATGCTAAAGTTGACTAAAAAGAGGAATTGGCGTGGTTTTATTTCAGTTAACCTAATAGCTGGTTTGATTTGCTTTGAGAGATGATTTTATGGAAAGTACCCCATGCCAGTCTCTAGGTATGGTGAAGGGTATGTGATGATGTGGGGGGGGGGGGGCTATTTTAATTCCAAAGGCCAAGGGAACTTTACATAGTATCCTGGATCCATGAAATAACTGGCCTTTTAATAATAAATATCTGCCTGCCTCTATGGGAATTTAACATAGGGGTGTACTTACTTATGCCGCCTGTATTTTAAGGAAGAACATTTATTTATTTACAATACATTATTCATTCACAAAGACAGTTGGCGTCCTTAAAAGGTTGGATTTTTCCTAATTGTTTTAATTAAGGCATTAAGATCAATTGTCATTGTTATTCCTCTTTTTAGTCAACTTTAGCATGGGTGTATTCACTTATGCTGAGCACTGTAGATTATAGGGCTGCATGAAATCGTAGGGTGATGAGGCATGTAAAGCCTGTGTGTTGTTCTCTTCCAGTGTGGAGCTGATTCTCTGGGCTGCGACAGACTTGGCTGCTTCAACCTCAGTATACGCGGACATGGGTGAGACGGACTTACTTTAAAGTGCCCATATTATGAAAAAAAAATAATTTTGGTGTCTCTGGTGCTTCCACACGCATACAAACTTTGAAAAAAACCCATCCATGCTGTTCTGAGTGAGATACGGTTTCTGAACGTGTCCTGCCTTCAGTCTCCGGGTGAGCTAGTCAAAATCGGCACGGCTTTCTACGTAACTAGCCGAGACGAGGGGTCTAGGGGGCTAACCGTTAGCTAGCTTGTTCTCAATGGCAAAACACTGCTACAACACACACACGAGTTCACCATAATCTACAAAAGAACTACTTGCATGTCCCTGTTCTGCAGGTATTCCACGCAAAGTTGGAAGTGCGCCCTCGTTTAGAAGAAGTCTCCCAGCTAATCCTGCCTTGTACTGACCGAAGTTGGAGAAACAGCTAGCTAGCTCATGTAATCCTTACCTAGCTACTGCGCATATGCGACTGACAACAAAGATGTTACAGAAGTGAGATGCCTCACTCTGTAGCTAAAACCTGAACCTGAACACAGTGTAAAAAGAGGAGCTGCGGCAATGTGCAACAAAAATATGGTGTTTTTTGAAAATTAAACCATGTAAACCTATTCTGATACAATCTCAAATTACAATTATGAATCTGAAAATGAGCATAATATGGCCACTTAAATAACTGCTCCCTGGTTAAAGTGAACACTGTCATTTGGAAGCTGTCAAGCAGCTCCTGGTTCAGATTTGCGAAACTGCAAATGAGATGAAAACGGTGATATACCAGCGGGCAAAATGGGTTAAAGTAACGGCAAAACCTAATGTTCATCAAAGGGGGAATATAAACAATAGTGTATAAATCACAGAACTAAAAGAAGCTGAAGCCGTAGAAACACTAGAAATATTTTTTCTCAAATATTAAAAAGGCTATAAATAAATGCAGGAAGGCTTATATACTGTATGTTTTTGGGCTGGGGTTAGTATTTTTTTTTGTCGTTTTTCTCTGATGACCAAACTACTATGCAGTGCACTTAAAACAGTCTTTTTCTGCTGCCAAAAAAAGTACCTCATGTCTGACCGAAATGTTGCATTTATAATTATCCGTTTTGTGGATTATTGTTCTAATATTAGTTTATTAGGATCTCCATTAGCTGCAGAATTACATACCTACATCATAACCAAATGATTACAGGAAGAAAAAAAACTAATTTAGACAACAGAGGGTAAACGTTTAACTTCCAATCATCACACGGTCACTATTTGTTATTCTGAGCTGCAGGGATGGAATTAGAGGTTAAAAGTGTCGACACAGTCCGGAATCGCTTTGGAAATGAAAGAAACTGTAATTAAAGTGCAGCTATAATAGTCATATGTATTTAGTGTATTTATCCTTCTTTTTTTTTTAAACCAGAGTGGACATTATATTGCTCTTAATTGACTCTTTTGTCTATGTGGGGCTCTGGTAGGAATAAGGTTGGTTAAATGTGAGCCAGCTTGCTGATACTGGAGCTCAGAGTTAACCCAAAGAGAGCCCGCTCAAACCAAAACCATTCCTCCTTTCTCTCTCTCCGATTAATAGAAACATCTCGGCTATTTGTATGCATTACGTGACCCGTGCTGGCTCTGTTAAAGGACAATTCCGGCGCAAAATGAACCTAGGGGTTAATAACACGTGTACCGAGTCGACCGTTCTCTGGGATCTGCTTTCATGCTAATCGAATGCGTCTCTAGGTTGAAACAAGCTAGCACAAACCGCTGACTAGCTTCTAACGCTAGCCTTCGGGGCAGAGGGTGAATAGCTATTTCTACACCACTAACAAGGCTCAAAATAGCACCACACTTCCAAATATTGTTCAAAACTCACTGTTTGTAGTTGTTAATACATATTACAATGTACTCTTTCACGTGGTACAGGTATTATTCAATTATTACTTTAGTTTTTTTTTAATCAAGTTGAAATTATCATCTACTATCCGAGGACAACTGATTTGTCTCTCTCGCTCTCTCTTCATTAAAATAATAAAAAGTCAAAATAAACCTATAAAAGAACCTTACATATGTGCAAAGGACCCCCTGATTATAACCTTGATTCTTTTTATTCATGAAAATGTTATTCATTTCCAAAAGAATTAGCACTTTTCTTAGTGGGGCGTGTTTTTGCCAACCCGTGACAGCACATAACTTTAATTCTAATGTCTGAGACATGAGCTTACCTGGATGAGTGTATACTTTCCTACCTCAGAGGGGTTTTGCTGTGTTAAACTCGACTGCCCCGGGCCGCCGTGCCGTTCTGCGTCCCGGTACCGGGCCTGCTAGCGTCGGGTCATCGGGAGCGCCAGCCTGCTGCCAGCAGCTCCAGCCTCTCCGGCTGACTCCTGTGGTTCAGGTTTTAAAAATGTGCATTTACAAAACCATCTCCTCAATCTGAAATAGTCTCTAGTTCAGCGTCTCTCTCCCAACCGTGGTTTCCGTGCCGCTTCGGCCTGCAGCGTGCCGCGTCCGTCTTCCTCCTCCCGGAATCAATCCCTGAATGAGTCTCCCACTGACTGAGGCGGCCTGCAGCTGGCTGGCTTGATTCGTCCCCCACACCTGCAGCTTGTTGGGCTTAATTGAGAAAAACAAACGCACCCCCCTCGTGTGTCACATGTCGGTACTGACCCTGTCGTAACATTAGCCTAGTAGGAATGACTTGTGCATGTGCGTATTAATTAGGGCTGCACGATATGAGGGTCAACGATAACGTTGAATATCGCGATATTACTTGCGATAAACGGATATTAAGTGTACTTTCAGTATTCGACTAAAATACAACAAAGTCCTTGTTGAATTATAAACAAATGAAAGGAAATCATGTCCAACATTCCTGTATTGAACACATTGAACAATGAATTGAATATAAAAGGCACTACTTAAAACAAAGAGTGACAGGTACTGATATTTTCTTTTAACCCTCGTGTTGTCCTCCCGCCCACTATGCAACTTTTTGTTTTTCCTCGGTCCAAATTAAAAAAACTTTTTCTGCCGACGTTTTTCTCACTTTTTTCATCGTTTGTTACCTTTCTTATGCGCTTTTTTGACAGTTTTTATTTTTTTTCCTCTACGTTTTTTTTAAGCTTTTTCCTTCATTTTGGTCACTTTTTTCCAATGTTCTTTTATTAAAAAAATATTTTTTGGAACATTTTGGTTGATAGAAACACAAATTTCTGATATAGAAACTTTTAGAAAATGGGTCAAATTTGACCCGAGGACAACAGGAGGGTTGACAAACACAAAAATGTCTCTGAGTGTCTTTCGCGATATGCCGCAGCCTTTCGCAATGCGTTTACAGCGCCCGTTGATTTCGCGATGACGATAAAAGAACGATAGCATATATATATATATATATATATATATATATATATATATATATATATATATATATATATATATATATATATATATATATATAGTGCAGCCCTAGTGTTAATGTGGCTCTGCTTTGCTCTCTCTGTCTTTCAGCGAGTGTGTGGAGTTTGTTAAGAGTTTTAAGATTCCTCTGTTGGTGCTGGGAGGCGGAGGATACACGGTGAGGAACGTGGCTCGCTGCTGGTGAGTTTGGCTTCCGACACGAAAACGTGCTGTTATGGAGGGTTGGGCATCAACCATTCCGATTCTTTGGGAGGTGGAGTTGAAACCGATCACGTGCTTATTTCACAGACAAGAGGAACATTTTTATTTTGATTCAGTGGCGATTTACAGTTCCACCGGGCTTTTTCAACGTAAAATAAAGCCACACTTTAGAGCGCCGCTTACTGCGCTCCGTGGCTGCAACTCAACAAGCGCCTGGCAGTACGGCGCCCTCTACGGAAACCAAAACTTGCGCTTGTTGTTACATTTGGAGCCAGTGATCGGATTCAAAACGATTCCAATAAAGAATTGATTTCATTGGAATCAGAATTTTTGAAACCATTCCAAGTTGGAACCGGTTCTAGATGCCCAACCCTAGTTCGGAGTTACGGGAGATATGAGCTTTGTAACAATAGGCGTTGTGTTCTGTCGTAGGACCTTTGAGACGTCTCTGTTATTGGATGAATCCATCAGTGATGAGCTGCCTTACAGCGGTGAGTTGGACCTTCAGTTTTTGGGATGATGTACCTGCGCTGCCCCTCAATGTCTTTTCCTTGTCTCGTTGCCCAACACGGCTTCTGTGTGTGTGTGTGTGTGTGTGTGTGTGTGTGTGTGTGTTCATTTTGAGGATTTTCGACCTTTAGCACCATCTGTTGGAAGAGCAGTGATTTGACATTTTAAAGTAACGTCTGAGTGCATGCTTTTTGAAGAAGAAGAAGTGAGAATTCAACGGAAGTCCATTTTTATTTTGACATAGCTCTGTCCCTCGTTCCTCCTTGTTTCTGTCCCCTGCAGAGTATTTTGAGTACTTTGCTCCAGACTTCACGCTGCACCCTGATGTCAGCACCAGGATAGAAAACCAGAACTCCAGACAGGTGAGACATCGCGATATTATAAAGATATATGGCCCAGCCCTATCTTCCACGTGTTCCAGTTGTTTGTTGAGGGACAGGAAGGTGATATAATCCAACTGGGCATAAACCCGTCTCGTGCAGTCTTTGTAACCGTGTGCGCGTCGTGTTGCAGTACTTGGAGCAGATCCGCCAGACGGTGTTCGAGAACTTGAAGATGTTGAACCACGCGCCCAGCGTCCAGATCCACGACGTTCCCTCCGACATGCTGAGCTACGAACGCACCGACGAGCCCGACCCCGACGAGAGGGGGGGCGAGGAAAACTACACCAGGTCAGTGCGCCTGCACGGGGCTAGGATGAGTGCCACCAGAGGTGGAAAGAGTCCAAAAATGTTCTACTTGTGTAGTCTTCCCATCGACCATGCAACTCCTTATTTATTTATTTTTTCCACATTAAAACATTTTTTGGTGACGTTTTTGTCACTTTTTTCAAAAAATGTCCTTTTTTTCCCCCGATGTTTTAGTCACTTTTTTCCGACTTTTTTTTCCAATTTTTTTGTCACAAATTTTCGATGTTATTGTCGATGTTTTTCCTGCACTTTTTTTTTTGGACATTTTTGGATCATTTCTTTTTCTTCAAACGCTATAAAATTGAATAACGCACCCAAATTCAATGATAGTAGTGAACTGATCATTTTATTTGACTTGTAAAGAGTAATGGTTGTATGGAACCATCCACGTTATGTTTTTGGACAGTTTGGTCGAAAGAAAACCCAAATGTTCTGATGTAGAAACTTCTTGAACAGGAGGGTAAAGTAAAAGTCCTTTTTACTTGGATGAACTTTTACTTAAAGCTATAGTGCGTAGTTTCTGTCACCCCCATGAAGAATTCTGAGAGAGCTGACACACCAACCCGATAATCGGCCGTCGGACAGTCTGGCGAGGTCAGTGACTGGAGTCTGTTCGGTGTGTTCCGTGCCGTCGTCCGTCTGAGGAGCCGTCGGCCTTCATTTTGGCCGACCTGACATGCTCGGTCGGAGACAGGGCAGTCAGGCGAGCGGATGAGCCTCTCAAAATCTGACGAAAACCTTTTAAACTGACCTCTGTTGATCTGAAATGAAGACAGATTCAGCAACCGCACGGCCTATTTCTCTCTTAAAATGTTTTCTGCCGACGGTCGGCCGTCTGGTTGGTGTGTAAGCACCTTAAGTAATGACAACAACGCTGTCGAGCACGTGCCCCCCCCCGTGTAATTAGTTCATTTCCACCTCTGAGTGCAACACATTCAAATATATATTTAACTGCATGACTAAAATCTTTCAAATCTTCCTCAGGCCGGAGGCAGCCAACGAGTTCTACGACGGTGACCACGACAACGACAAAGAGAGCGACGTCGAAATTTGACCCGAGAGGGGCGAAAGCAGTGGAGCTTTTTTTTTGGTTTTGTTTCCTCGCAGCATTCTGTCTGCATCAGCTGCGGTCTGCAAACATCACGCCATCACTGCAGACTGAACAGAAACGACATTTCTGACTGAAAAAGACTCTCAAGCTCTGCTCTTTTCTTCCTCCGTAGGTTCTCTTTCTAAAAAAAAAAAGAAGAAAAAAAAACGGACGTTAGCTCCGGAGCCTCGTAGATAATGCCACCGAGCACACCTCCACACACAACTGTATTCCCGTTTCTATTCTGGGTCGTCCGAACTTGTAACAGACAGAAAGGGTGAGCCCAAATGACTCCAATAACGCCAGACACTGCAACATACGTCCAGTGTAATGTAAAAGATTACAGGATATGATTATCTGTCTTGTTTTTGAATTTACAAACCGTGTCAACTTCAGGGCTCAAAACAAATGTGTTGTGCACATGAACAGTCAAACGTCTAGTTTATTTTTTTTATTTTTACATTTTTCTCCACTTGTAATCTTGTTTGTTATCGTAGTAATGAAATGTATTTGACTTTTTGAAAGAGGAGAATGCCATCAAATATTTTAATCAAACAACTATTTGTTTGGATTTGGGGACACAGCGAGCCTGGTCGACCCCAGACCCTTCTCAGTTGTAACTGAGAGTGGCGTCTGGGCAAGCTTCATTCACAGCCCATTTCCAAAGGGGCGTCACCAACGGACGCCACTCAAATGCCTCTGGGCGCAATTGGACAGTCCTTCAACCAATCAGACCAACGATCCGGGTGACGTAGCAGCGACAGTGGCATCAACGGGGCCTAAAGAATATTGTTTTGAGCATCCCAAATGTTTAACCCCTGAGAGTAAAGAGCAGCTAGTTTGGAGCCCTGTGTGACAGAATTCGGTGTATTTATGAAGCCACTCATTGGAAGAAAAAAAAAAAACCCAGCTTCCCACCAGGTGTCATGAAAAAGAAATGAGTTATTTCATCTTTCAAGACGCGTGAGAATCAGTTTGAGTGCCTGCCACGATACATTAGTCACACATTAGCCAGTCCAGATGTTTAAAACCACGCCTAAACTATCAAAGGTACAAATTATTACAACCGCCGTCTTAGTTCAACACTTTTCTTATTTTTTACAGTAGCTGTTAGACTGGGTATTTTTTTTAAATTGTTTTTTTTTAATCCTAGCATTATTCACGTGCCTTACAGCTCGGAAAAGGCAAGCACTATTGTAGAGCTGGGCACTTTTGACATCATTGATTTTTGGATTTCTACAAGGGAATATCTGTAAATGAGGCAACTTGGCTTGAGCTGATCCAAACAGGAATTATTCTCCTGTCTTTTCATTCCTTTTTCTTCTCTCATCTGGATTCTCTGCTCATTACTGTGTCTGTGTGTGTGTGTGTGTGTGTGTGCACACACACACACACATAAATGTGAGTGCGTGCGTGTGTAATGTAGAAGAGGACAACTGTGCTGATGAGGCTGGTAGTGAAATGTTTTGTACTGAAGCAGGCGTGTGGTTCACTGATGAGATGTGAGAGTGCTGGTCCGTCACTGTGCTCATTACAGATGTACATCACTAGAACCGTTTGAAGCCACTGTAGTTACATTCTACCATCAGCCACCTCCAGTCCTATTTTAGCCAACAACTAGTTTTGTGATTTTTGATATTGTCTTTTGTTTTTAATAAAATTGAATTGAATCAATGTATGTAGTATGAAAGTATTTTAAAGTGCTCATTTTCAGGTTCATAATTGTATTTAGAGGTTATATCAGAATTGGTTTACATGGTGTGATTTTCAAAAAACATTTTTTTGGTACTGCACATTGCTGCAGCTCCTCTTTTCACCCTGTGTGTTGAGCTCTCTGTTTTAGCTACAGAGTGAGGCATCTCACTTCTGTTCCATCTTTGTTGGGAGTCGCACACGCACAGTAGCTAGGTAAGGACTACTAGCCAGTCAGAAGCAGAGTATGAGAGCGTGCCACGCTAGCAGCTAGGTGAGCATTATAACGTGTGTTCCAAAGTGACCACGTTTGTCTCTGAAGTAAAGGCTGGACTACAATAGAGCTGTTTGGAGCAGTTTGTGAACAGTGTTTTCTGTTGGAGATGGTAAGTCCCTTTGGGGTGGACTTTGGGCTTTTTCACTTTGTAAACCTATGTGTACAAAAAAAAAAAAAATATATATATATATATATATATATATATAACACAAAGGAAAGGGAAAAAGCCAACAAGCATAATATGAGCACTTTAAAGGTTTTGAACTCCTCCACCAGAGGGCGACATAATGGCAATAATAATAATGAAAGTGATTTTGAAAGTAAAGTGACAGGATCCGGTTCTTGGCTCACTGACACTCCCGAAGCTGCTTCCTGAGGAGGGCTCGAGCCCTTATCTCTCTGAACACCAGACCACAGAGAAGCAAAAAAAAAAAAAGAAATACACACCAGGAGGCAAAGCCAAGATCACTAAGTTTATTCCTCCAGTGATATGTAGAACTTACACAACAAACAATACTTAAGGAGAATACACACTACTACCTGCAGCTTCAAATCTCAACAGAAAGGGCCTAATTTACCACAACTTTTCTGGTGCTTTAAAAGGGGTTGTACTCAAAATACTGAAGAGAAGGGTGGGATTACCTCCACACACTCTCACCAATACCAACATTTCCACATTTTGCACTAACATGCACGTGGCCATGAAATGTTGGTGGCCGGACCGGCAGTCAAAACAAAGAACAGAGAAGCTCGGATTAAAACGCACAGAGGGAGTGTGGCTTTATTCTCTGCTCAGGATGCCATTACTCCACTATATATCTTTACACATTTTTACTTTGTTTGCATACATATCAATGTGCTGAATATCGAGCACAGAATCTTTAAGCAAATCCAACATTTAACCCTGGTTTGAGCCAAACATCATGACAAACTAGAAATACTTTATCTAGAACCATTAGTTGTGAGTGAAAGGCAGTTTACATGTTTATGCCGCATTAGAAGCAGAACATGTTTTTTATAATCATTTTTATTTCACAAAACCTTGGTATTTTGGGCTGGAGCTGCATGCAAAATGAAAATCTGGTCTTTAACTCCGTGTGGCCACATTTCAGTCTGCTCAGTGGCAGGAATCTCATTTCAGATGTCCATATAATCTGAGATTGGGGTCACAAAATGAAAACTGTTTTTGGTTTGTTTTTGTGTTCATGACAGTGACATGACACTGTCATGTCACTGTCATGAACACATGACACAGTCATGACACATGAACCCTAACTTGTCATGACAAAAACCGAATGACACGTACTAAAAGAAGCGTTATGTCATGACTTGTTTATAATGTTTATGACACGTTCATGACAGTGTCATGTCACCCTTATGTACATACCTGCAAACTAGGCGCTTTTCGGCGTGGGGGGGGGGGGTCCGAGACCCGGTGCTAATACGGCACCGGTCCCTTAACGACCGTTATCTACCGGACTGAATTGCAACGCGGAGTTAGGTGCCACTGAAATGCCTGCGCTTCCTCTGATGCTCGGAAAACGGACGTTAGAGGCAACCTAAACATTGCCGCATGTCACGGAAGTAAACGCTGCACTTGACAGCAGGTAACGTTAGCCTACCGTTAGCTAGTTAACACTACACTTGGCAGCAGGTAACGTTAGCCTACCGTTAGCTAGTTAACACTACACTTGGCAGCAGGTAACGTTAGCCTACCGTTGGCTAGCAGCTGGTGTAAACACGGTTAAAATGCTGACAGCTAAACGGTGTAAAAGTGTGTCTGTATTTCACTGGAGAGGAACGTATGACAGATGTTGCGTTCACTTGAAATTCGCCTCGCCATCCTCGTGCTGCATTGAAAGTATATGTCACCTTTTTCAGCCCTTCTGAGTTTGCAGGTATGTATGCATGTAGATACCTTCAAATAAAGTGTAACCAAAAATCACCTTGTGACCTCAATCTCAGATTATATGGACATCTGAAATAAGATTCCTGCCATTGAGCAGACTGAAACGTGGCCACACGGAGTTAAATACCAGATTTTCTGTTTGCATGCGGATCCATGACTTCTTGGCTTACCGTAACAACAAACAGTTCCAGGGTTAACGGGCAACTTTTTTTTAAAAGATCTTTTTAAATAATGCTCTGGTCAGAAATAGAGTCACAGGCCGAACACACTGATACCTTTTTTTCAACTGAACATACAAAATGAATGCATTGAAGGAGAAAACAGAATTTCTCCCCGTGTGTAGTGTGTAAAACATGTCTTATCTGCACTGCAGATGTGATAAAATGTAATCGTCAGTGTGTTCTGAGTGTTGCTTTGAGTGCAGATCGGCTTTTGTGTTCAGTCGTCGAGGCGTGGTATCAGAATGACAGCCTGTTGCTCCTTGTCCAACTCGTTGATATGATGATACATCTCTGGCTGCAGGCCAAGAGAGGGGGGGGCAACATTAAATCCCCAACACTGATAAATAATAACTTCAGTTCAAATAAATAGCTTCATTCGCATACACTGTATATGAGAAACCAACTTTAAAAACACATATCGGACTGAATTTATACCACAGCAGAGAATCTGAGCAGTAACCAACTGCAACATCTGAGCTTTCTTTAAACAATCGGATTTCCTCTTCACGTATCGGAGCTCTACAGACACACATCACCAGAAGCAGCAGCTGTAACTCGGGGACAAGAACTTCAATTTGGAGGCTCAAAACACAAAATCCTCCTCATACAAGCTGGAGGAAAGGAGAAGCAGGTGCTGGATGAGCGAGAACGACTAGCAGACAGTTGTCAGCGTTAAAAGTGCAGTGATAGATGGTTGCAGAGTGGGATTGGGGCGGCGTGGATTGTTTTCTATCACATCTTGACCCTGGAAGAGAGCGGGGAAATCACTTCCTACACCTGCCCACTTCAGTACAAGTAGTAATTAAATGCGTTGTGTGCATAGACTGTATAATATTAATGGACAACGCATCCGGTTTGGTGAAGTGCTGCAAATGCAAAAGTGCCTTAAACCTGCCTTCTATCTGAATTCCAACAGGGGGCGACACGTGCGGTTGCAAAAGGAGGTTGGTTTCTGTAGAACTCTATGAGAAAGTGACCCACTTCTCACTTGAGTTATTACTTCAGTAAACATCTTCATAATGTGTTTATGGTCTCAATCGCTAGTTTTTAAAGGGACAATTCCGGCGCAAAACGAACCTAGGGGTTAATAACAGATGTGTACCCACTCGGTCGTTCTCTGGGACATGTTTTCATGCTAATCGAATGTGTTTGTAGCTTGAAAACAAGCTAGCGCGGACTGCTGATTAGCTTACAACGCTAGTATTCGGGGCACAGGGAAAGTAAAAACAAATCGCTATTTACACCACTAAAAAGGCTCAAAATATCACCAAACTTCAACGGTAGCATGATGAGGGTCCCTAAATGTTAACCGAAGCATTGAGAACTTTGTAAGTGTACAGACAGTTTATTAAAAAGATAGTTTAGAAAGACAGTAGCTCCCAAGCTGTCTCCCAAGCTGCGACTGTCTTTGTAATCTATCTTTTTAATAAACTGTCTGTAATAAATAAATAGCGATTTGTTTTTACTTTCCCTTTGCCCCGAATACTAGCGTTGTAAGCTAATCAGCGGTCCGCGCTAGCTTGTTTCAAGCTACAAACACATTTGATTAGCATGAAAACGTCCCAGAGAACGACCGAGTGGGTACACATCTTTAAGTCTTCTGCAACACAGAATGATGTTCATTTTTTGAATTATGGTCTCGTTGATTGTAAAATCGGCGATAAAGCGGGGGTGTTTTAGGGCCTGGCTATGATGTGATCGCCAGTGAAAGTGTGTAACGTAACGTAGAGTGTAAGGGCTCCTCCCTCTCATCTAAAATCGTTACATCCGCAACCAGGATGGCTGCGCCCGTGGCGACAAACTCGACGACTCATAGCAGATCTCCACAAACCAATGGGGGACGTCACACATGCTCTGTCCATTAATATTATACAGTCTATGGTTGTGTGCTGTTTGAGATGTCCTTTCATCGGTTTTCTATGGGGGGGAAATGCTTTCTGGACCACATGCGATTTTCGTGTTGCAGTATTGCAGTTGGCCGCGGGGATAAAAGTGGCAGCAGGTCTGACTCTGCCCCGACGTATCCAGGTCTATTAATACAGCCGTGACCTAGACGCACCGTTTTGCTGCGAGCAGAACGGACAGGCAGACGAAGAGAGGCTTAAGGGCATCGGCTCAGCAGCCTTAAGCAAACAGAGGGAAGGACAGGCACGGTGGAGACAAACAGCAGCAGATGGACTGAGGCTATTTGAACTCAGAAGGCACTTGACTATGGAAACCTGTCTCTCAAAGTGCTCCTTATGGCTAGGGTTGTTTCCTCAAAACATACAGTAACATCTAATGGATGGAGGAAGGGTTGTGAAGATCCAGGACAAACATTCGACAACTTCTCAGTCCCCCTTTCAGCTAAAGACCAAAACGGTCTCCTAAGCCCCTCCCCCCACAAGGGAGAATGAATGCGTGTGCATGAGCAGTGATTGACAAGCAGTTAGACACCCCCCCTGGCCCTGATTGGTGCATCTGAACAGGGAGCTGTGGATTTTTGCAAATCTCACTACAGGCTGTAGGTGGTGCCAGAGGAGCCGGATTTTTTTTAAATGCTTCATGTAGTTCTACTGGAACACAGGGTCAGTTTCAGCAGATATGACAGAAAGTTAGTTTTATAAGTCTTACCTACTGCACCTTTAATCTTGAAAATGTGACAAACGTACAACTAAATGTGTTCAAGAAATTAGAAATTAAACTGTAGACTTTAGCAGCCTTGTACAAATAATACAACCAAAATGTTGTCGGTTTAATTAACCGGACCTGGATTGGCCTCAAAAGTGTTGTGTGTCCCGGTCTGCTGCGATGCTGTTAATCTGAACCAAAGCTTGATTTCGTACCATATCCTGCCTCGAACTGACAGTTAATGCAGGCTCCGGCCCAGTTTTACAGTTCTGAGATGTGCGATGGTTTCCTGAGGATGCGACGTGTGGTTTGGTGCGGGGGTCTACAGCTCTTCACTCTCGTACAGGGGGGCGGTGTGCTGGGCGGGGCTCTCCACGCTCAGAACGGGCACGTGGCTCAGCGAGGACAGCAGCTTCAGCGTCTTGGAGCCGGGGGGCGCCGTCTTCATGGCCGGAGCCGTGCGAGCTGCCAGCGGCAGAGAAGAGAGCAGTGAGGATTTCAAATGTACTGTACCTTTTACTGACCAATGACACAACATGTACTCATTTTGGATTGTTATGTTGTTTGACAAACACCACACCAGTTTTAAACGTGAATTATTACCAACACCATTTTTATTTTAAAGCTATAGTGCGTAGTTTCTCCATGAGGAATTCTAAGCAATGCCAACAAAACTGCCGGCGTGTCCACATGATACAAGCCTTCCGTCATCGTGCCCACCCCCTCCTCCTCCACGCAGTTGCTAGTAGCCAAGGAGGACACGGAGGATTAAAAAAACTCTTTTGAAGAGATAATTATCTTCACTCGAGTTTCTGCGCGGGAAAGTCGCCGGACGCCACAACCTTCTGAACATAGTCATACTGAGAAATACAGAGAGTGTTGTGTGGAGCTGATAGTCTTCATTAGCTTTGTAGCAACTCATTTGGCAATGGCTTGAAAAGTTACGCACTAAAGCTTTAATGCAGTATGACCCTTGCCTAATGTTGTGATTATTTTACATTCATAACCAATTTAAAACTTTGGGTGTTAATCTGAAGTTTTAAACCTTGGATAGTACTCATTTGCAGAAACTAGAAATAGTTGCATCTACTGGAGTGGAGCTGTGAGCTCAGTAACCTCTCACTACACCAACTTTATTTTTATGTTTTTTTTTTACAGACCTGCTTATTTTTTATTAATGATAGGAATAACACCACTGGTGTCACCAGCGGCAGCAACAGATTTTACTGGTGGGCGACTGGCTATACATTCCTTTCATGCCAGGTGTCTGAAAATAACTCCTGCGCCCTGCACGCCATAGCACAGGACAGCACACCACCACGCTCAGTGCCAGATATGGAACAGACACACGCTGGTAGAGATAATGGCTCAAACTCACAAAACGATTCACTCGCGATTTTACATGTATGTCATGCATCTGGGACCTTGTGTGTGTGTGTGTGTGTGTGTGTATGTGTATGTGTGTAAATGCCCTCTGGGCTGAGTCACTGGCCATAGTTATACAGGGTTTCTGCAGCTTTCACCAAGTCAAATTTAAGACTTTAAGACCAGTATGAATGAAATTCAAGACCTATATATCACGACATAAAAAAAAACCCAAAAAGACAACAACAACAAAAGGTCAGATGTCTACGGAAGAGGAAAAATGTATTTGAATTCTGACTTTAATCTCAGAATTCTGACTCGAGTTTCTGCGTGGGAAAGTTGCCGGATGACACAATCTTCTGAACATAGTCATACTGAGAAATCCAGAGAGAGTTGTGTGGAGCTGATAGTCTTAATTAGCTTTTTAGCAACTCATTTGGCAATGGCTTGAATGTAACGGATGTTCATTAATATCAAAAAGTTACGCACTAAAGATTTAAAAATAAATTCTGACTTTAAACTCAATACGTTTTTTCAAATGTGGCCCTAATGCTCTTCCGTAGATGTCAGATTTTAAACAATTCCCCCAATTTCCTAATTGGCTTCATAGGACTGGTGTCTAGTCACCGTGTGGAGGAGCCAGAGCACTTCCGCTCTTCTGTCTGTGGTACAATCCAAAAGAGACTCGCGCCAATAACACGAAGCTGATTGGCTGCAATACAAGTTGCATGATGGTCTCATTTGTAGTCGTAATTTAGCGAATTATATTTGGACCTGCGAAAGAAAGAACTACAACACCACGGAATAAAAAAACCAACCTTCTAAAGCGCTGTGGGAGCATTGGACGTAGCGTTTACATGGACGTAGGAAATTTAAGACCTGTTTAAAATGTGTTAAACCTAGACACAATACTTCAGCAAATTTAAGACATTTTGGAGGCCTGAAATTTAAATCTTAAAATGTTAGACTTTTTTTGACTTTTTAAAACCCCGCGGAAACCCTGTTATACTGTATGTGTGGTTCTCGCTGCAAATCAGTTATAGTATTAATTGCAATCAATCACTACCTTTTACATTTCATCAAGACTCAAAATGTACAAATACTAAATAATATGACACAAATATTAGACAGAACCCCCTCTGCCCCTCTCACTCAGGGCTGACACACAGCTGTATAACAATGCCAACTATTAGTGACTCCAACAGTCACCTTTTCTTCAAATACTCACCAAAAGCAAACAGATCAATAGGATCTATTTGAAGTATTCCTAATGCTGATTAACTGGGATATGTACCTATGGAGACACATGTTGTGGTTATGATCAGAAATATCCAGCTTTTTGTTCCGATACCAACAGCAACATACAAAGCTGTATTAGTCTGAATAAATTATCCACGATGTTTTCAGAGCCAGTCTATGTCACCTGTACCCACGCGACCACACGATACAGTGCCACTGTTTTCACTTTGAATTGCATGGTTGCTTATCCTGTTGATGCTTGAGGAAAGTTCTCTATTTTGACTGTTAGACTAACTAGTACTAAGTGACTAAATCTGCATTAGGTAAAAAGAAGAACAATAAAGAATTTGAAGAAGAGTGAGACCTCCTCCTGCAGCTCTCCCTCTAGCTAGCTACAGAAAAATGAACTTGAATAAGCCGTAGCCGCGAGCTACGGTTAGCAGAAGGCTAAACTACCGGCTTGTCTGCAGCGTGTTTGGTTCCTCTCATACCGCCTCCGATGTTTCCTTGTTCAGGTAGCAGCACTAGGCCATCCGAGCAAGAAGACACCAGAGGCAGTTTGAGAGGAAACGTAAACACGGCACGTATTTGTGCTAGGCTAGTCTCGCGTTGCCAGACCTATTGCCACAGAGCTGCGTAACAGAGTCTGGCTAGTCCACACAGCATTCCAGGACGGGAGAAAAACGTGCTCTGGTTTATTGGCATTTCTTTAAACCAATCACAATCGTCTTGGGCAACGCTAGGCACCGGACTCAATGACAGTGCTTCTGCAAAATAGCCTCGGGAAGGAACTTGTTTTGGTGGAACGTGTATGTTCAAAAGCTGTTTTAGTCGTGGAACAGAAAGCTCAGATTGGACAGATAGTCTAGCTAGCTGTCTGGATTTACCCTGCAGAGATCTGAGGAGCAGTTAACCATAGTCCTCAGAAATCCACCAGAGTTTAGAACGCCAACAGAAAGGAAGGGGAAGGTACCTGAACAACGTGGAACGTCATGGATATAGAGTAGCGCTAGGCTAAAGGATGCACAGTACTGCACTGTATATAGATGAATGACAATAAAATTCTTTTATCTAATAGTTTAGCCTTGAATTAGCTGCAGCTGTGAGCCTTTGGCTACTGTTAGCAGAACTTTCATTGAAGGGAAAACCAAGCCAAGGAGGAGTTCAAGTCTACTTGAATTACAAAACGCTAAAAATATGTATATGGACATTTTTGCCCAATGACGCCAAAAAGAAAAAGCCTAACACAGCTTTGAGTTAAAGACTTGATATGAAAGTCTTTGCACACACTGTAAAGCACCCTGTTAATCCTCAGTCTCACATTGTTGTGAGGTCCTGTTCAAAGGCATTGAGTCCTGACTCAGAAAGTGGTAAGGTTCTATTAAGGTATACAGTCCAGCTCATGTGTAACAAGGGTCAGGTAGTTTTCTGCGTGGCCTTTGTCAGCCCTCTCACTCAGCTCCCTCTCCACAAAGCAGATGGTGTGTTATGTGATCGAGCAGAAACCTAATAGCTGTGTTGTATTTTCCTACAGTGAGCTCTCTCTCTCTGATCAGTGGATGCACGTCATACTTATCGCTCGGACTCGGTGATTATGCAGTATTCTTTAGGAAAGCCTCGTACCTTCATCAAGTTTCTGCTCGATCACATAACACAGCATTTGTTTGACGTGTTTCCAGGCTGCAGAGCTTGATTCACTGTAGCGTGGAGCGCACAACATTCCCCATCTGCTGTTTGATTTTACAGCCTGGGCTACTATGGTAACCACTGGGCTATCTCATACAAGAGATAGCGGAGATGGGCGCCTTTAGAGCAAATTTGCATAGAAAGAGGAACACAGAGTGGACTTACTGCCGACATCCAGCCTGGCGTTGCATGTGGACATGCCCGCTTCGTTGATGGCAGAGAGAGTGTACCAACCAGCATCAGACTTCATCAGCCTCTCTATCAACAAGCACTGCCGGCCTGAACCGTCCTCATACAGACTGTGGAGAAACAAAGCCAGAGATTCACTAAAAAGTTACTAACACACGGTGGCAAGAGTGTCTTGATGCAGGCTGAACGTTCGAAAGAATAAATACACTTGCACAATTTAAAAGATAATGGCACACATAAACTGAGAAATGAATGAGTGCATAATAAAACAAGTTCATTTAGCTGATTGTGCATATTGTCCAGAGGCAGGCTGTTGTAACCTGCCATCAGGAACCAGACCTACACAATGAAATAAACCTCTTCATTCTCAAACATGTTTGAGACAACAAAACGGTAAAGCTCAGTGTTGCGCATCACTTTTTTTAAAACCATGGCACCCTTTCATAGAGATATTTTATATTATCACTATTTCTTCTGTTCTGGTGTGTTTGAAAACAGAAATACTGTTTTTATTGTGGTAAAAGTTTTGGTAAAAGTTACGGTTAAAAAATGGTAATGTACAAGTCTCGAGGCACTATTGGTCCATGAGTAAACCCACAATAAGAGTTTTTTTGGGCTACTCGGGGCAGCAGAAACATGTTGTGAACACAACACTAACATAGTATCACTGTTTTAACTTGAAATAGTTGCTTATACACAGATCCAGTAGATACGAAACAACATTATCATTCATTTGAAGTTGTATTTCAATCCATATTTGATGAGTGCAAGTCCAAGCTTAACTCTCTTATGGCTCTGTTTTTTGCCTCCGCCCACTCCTGAGGGAAATATTTGTCTCCTAAACTGCTCCATTATGTTGCACCTGCTAGTTGATGACTGTCTGTCTGTCATTTGGTGCTGGGCAGGTAGTGTCGTGAGCAGGGTTTAAGAGCTGCTTCCCCCCCACTGAAAACAGAGCAGGCTCTGGCAGAAAAAAAAAGACGCTGCCAATAGCGTAAAGCTTAGATCGGGCCCAAAAAAAAAAAAAAATCAAGCCCGACCCTGCCCGAGCCCGTTGTGTCCGAGCCTGGCCCGGCCCGACACATTAACTGTAATTATGAGCCCGATTTAAACCAGACAATTTTTTAATACGTGGGTCGTTATAACTGACGTTCTCAACTACAATTCCGAGTTGTTTGAACTGCAGAAATCTGTTTAGAAGGGGTATGCTTGGAGAAGTAACAAAAGAGGACATTGAAGGCTGACTATCATCTTTTCTGCCATGGCAAGCCTGCTTCACGTGTCTGTTCATTGTCGAAGTCCCCGTTTTTCTGGAGTGAGAGGGATCGGCTACAAGTAAACATGAAGATGGGTCAACAACAGGATGGAGACCGAAAACAAAATGCGCGTTGTAAAATACTTAATATGTTTATGAAAGAGTGTCCCTTTGGTATAATCTATTGAGCTTTAAGTACAGTAGTGGAGTGCAGTTAAGGAGGAGTTTGGGTGTAATAAAGTACTTTAGTTGACCCACCTCATTCTGTTTGGGTCAATGCGCAGCATGTCTTTATCTTTCTTCCAGAAGAGCTGTGGAGGAGGGGAAGCGTCCACTTTGCACTCTAACCGAACAGTATCACCCTCTAGAGCTCTGGAGTTCAGCATCTTCTGGACAAAGGTGGGAGGACGCAGAGCCTCCTGGGCTGCAGAGAGGACGTTGCACAGCACAGGTGATTACATTATAGAGATGCTCCGATACTGCCTAAAACGCTGGTATCGGTAAGTACTGGAGTTCATGCACCGATCCGATACCACGTAAGAGAGCCCTAAAGAAACTCTATGTTAAAGTAGTTTATTGATGAACTGGAGAATAAAAAAGTTCTGTGGCGTTCATTGTTTGTTTTTGTTCATGTTTCACAAAGAGTTTAACCTGAGCCAGACTGACAACAAAGATATAGAAATCATATCACATCCATACAGGGATAGTATACAGTTGTTAAAACATAATAAAATATATGACACACTGGTATCGGATCAGTACTCGGTATCGGCCGATACGCAAGTTCAGGTATCAGAATCGGTATCGGGAAGCAAAAAATGGTATCGGGCCATCTCTATTACATTATCAAGAACTTCACACAGTAGGACTGGTATAGATTAATAAATCAATTCGTGATCATTATTAAGCTGCACTATGATGACATTCTACTCAAAAAAAAAAAAAAAAGACAGCATTTCCAGCCTAAGAACAGGATGTGCTGTTATGACATTTTTACCTAAAACTTCGAGCCTCATGGTGAATTTGCTCTCGCCTGCTCGGTTCCTGGCCACGCACTCATAAACGCCGGCATGGTGCACTGTGACGATCTCTATGATGAATGAGTGCATCCCTTTCTCACACACCAGCATTTTATGGTAGTCGTCGGGACGGATGGCTTTCCCGTCCAGGTACCAGCAGACGTCTGGGGTGGGGAGGCCTCCGATCTGGATTGAGACCAAGCCAAGTTTATTCCTTCCGTTTACTTTAACATGACCGCACCATTATTGCATCCATTGTTTGTATTAGTTATGTGAGGGAGGCCCTGACCTTGTAGTAATACAGGCTTAAGTGTATTAATACTCTTGAAAACGTGAAGCTCTTGGTGTTAATTAGTGATGGGAATTACAAGAAAAAAATACTACGTCTCCCCCCCTTCTCGTGCACGCATGCACGCACGCACTAAACGGAAAAGTCACAGCATGCATACACAATAACACACCTGCAATTACCGCTTATTGCCATACGAGAACAAAATAGAGATCTTCGAGATTGTAACTTTATTTTGTGTGTGTGTGTGTGTGTGTGTGTGTGTGCGTGTGATTCACCTTGAAGTCAATCCTACAGAAGCGTCCCTCCTCTATAGTGAGGTCCGAAGGGATCTGCAGGAAGCGAGGAGCGTAACATTTCTCCTGGATGGCTGAGCCCTCATTTCCCCTCTCATCTGTCCCTGAGTGGCGCCTCCCCCTGCAGGGAGAGAGAGATTGTTTATTCATAATCTCACTTTACCGCACTTTCAATGACTGGATTTACAGCACACACACACAAGCAACCGTATTACTGTAACGCTGATCCCTGTTCTGCCTCTGTTCTCTGACAGCATGGCTACTGAAATAGGGGACTTGAGCCATTTCTATCTCTCCTTTCAGACAGTTGGAGTTATAAGACCCTCGGAATATTTATAGCACAACACAATGTGGAGATTATGTAAACACATTGCAAAGTGTCATGTATGACAGCACAGAGCAACTTGCGGCTCAGTTACCACACTCACACGGACAGAAACACAAAGAGTCAAATATTCATGCCTTGGAAAAATCTTGAAAAGCAAAATGAAAATACATTTTATTCCACCTATTTTCTTTTTAAATTCATTTTGTTTTACAACTGCATGAAGTGAGTAAAGACTCCCATGCTGGACGGAAATCTGAGTTAACAATTATGAGCAATATTGATACTACAATTATTATTTACCATAGTCCACCTGTGTGTCTTCCTTGTGGTGTATCTGGCTGTAACAGAAAACAGACAAAAGTAAGCAGAGATAATCACAGGTTTTAACTTTCAAAATGAATTGTTGGACAAAATGCCAGGAGGGTAACTGTGTGTGTGTGTGTGTGTGTGTGTGTGTGTGTCTGTCTGCATGTGTGTGTGTATTCTGACACAACAGGCCTGTTGTCACCAGTGAAAGGGGCTCGTTCTCAGAAAGCAGGCGAGAAATAGCCGCTGACAGAGAGAATAGATGGTGCAAAGCCTTGTGAGCGACAGAGGCTTTTTGGTAGCACACACACACACACACACACACACACGATTATACTGTCAGGCGTTTTTAAACTTTGGGCTCGGGAGCCCATCAGGAGGCCCCAAGAGGGAAACTGGCTCTCTGTGCAGCCATTCAAACCTAAATTACTGTAATAATGAGCGGTCTTAATAGCAAAATGAAAGCTAATGCGGTTTGGACAAGCGCCAACATAAATGTCTGTACACAGCACAGTCGGCACTGCAACACACATCAGTATAGAAATGTTGAGATTGCCCACTCGCTAAAAATAAAAGTTTGTTGTCGTACCTGGTCGAGTTGTGAGTCGGAGAGACTGTCTTGGTAGTTGGCGTTGTCTGGACCCAGCAGCCTACGAGCCATGCGCTCCTCATAGGAGAGTTTCTGTTCAAAAATGAAGCGCTACACCTTTAAATTGTAACCCCGCACGAAGAAAGCATGCTGCGATTTGTTTTAGTAAACTATTGCAATAATGTATTATTTTATGTTCAAACAGGCACACACTGTGTAAAGCTAGGTTTATGGTGGCAACGAAAGTGATGGTGAACATGAACTCGAGTTATCCTCTACAGCGAAAGAGAGTGTTGATAAAAAGGGTTACAAGACGTCAGTTGTGTGGAAATCAAGCGATGAGGAGCAGATGAAGCCGGTCTGCAAAATATGTCGACAGTTGGTGCCAACCAGGACGGGAAACACAACAGATCTTTTCCATCACCTGTACATGTACCATTCAGCGACCACTCATAGACACACCAAATGATTGTAAATGTAAGACAGAGGATGGACACTTACTTCATGTCCTAGGAGTTCCCAGGAGTTTTGGAAAATAAAAATTCAGAATTCAGCGCCATTCAGAATTGTGTTTTCTGCTGTCTTTCTCCATCATGCCTGCAGCCTGTAGCAGCAGGATGTGTTACGAGGAAGTATGGCAGCTTGATGATAAGTAAAGGTGCGGCAAAGGGTCAAAATAGTAGCCTGTTAGGCAAAGCCGAGTGAAGTGTAAAATAAATTAATAAATGGCGGCATGCGATTAAAAAAAAAAATTATAGTGGCAACAGTAAAACGCAGCACCAAAAACGCATTAAGGCTGACAGCCCTAATGATAACCTATGTCTGATAGCAGGGACCCAGGTTCCATTCAGCCCAAAATTATTTGTTCTGGGAGATGGGTCAACCCTAAGCAGGATGGATAAGCACATTAGAAGCTGGGTCTAGACTAGTTTAATGATGGCCAGACAGATTATTTTAAGAGGATGGAAGAATGCAAGGGGGCCATCAATCCAGGAGAGGGCGGGTGAGAAACGGTTTGCCAGATTATATGTCTACACTAGAAAATGGGGGAAGTACCTGAGCTTTCTGGAGGGCTCCTAGGAAGCTTTGTGCTGGGGAGAGACGTGTATGATGGGCTTATGGTGATGTCATTTATACATATGTGTATGTGGTTCATGGCTTATTGTCTATTTTGTTCCTATTATGTTGAAAAGTCTGGAATATTAAAGTTACTGTGTCATCTTTTCTTGATTTTTGTCTGGGTGGGTGGTGATGACGGAAGGTGGGGGCGGGATAATTTGTTTATGTTGTGAGTTGTATGTTTTGTATTTTGTTAAAAAATAAAAAATTGTTAATCACAAAAAAAAAAGAAAACGCGGATTCATACGTGCTCGAGTCCACACACAGCCTGCAAGTTTGGACCAGAGCCATAGTTTGTCTGCTGTTAGCAGCGCTAGCATTAGCTGTGCTTTAGCTGCTGTGCCAAAACAACAATCAATCGTGTCGTCTTTTGCGGCCATCGCCCCGTATGAAAAACATTCAAAACGGAGCAAAAATATAACGAGCGCTATTTCTTATTCTATAGCGAAAGACACGTGTTTTGTATGCACTTATTCACGTTGCTTTGTTTTGTGCTACCTCTACAAACATTTGAGATGCTTTCTTGGTAGGGAGTTTACATTTAACATGATGCTTTTATGTTGTTTTAGGTTGTTTACAAAATCCAAAGAAATGTAGACAAAACTGACTACTCACTTAGTTTACACTTGTTGATTTTCAGGCGCAAAAAAGGAAAGCGTATGTTTTCTCTCTCTTCCTCTGTATGAGGAAAACAGGTTTGTACCCCTCCTGGCGTTTCGGAGAATACTGCAACGAACAATGTGTTGAGCATAAACGTCTCCGTGCATGCTCGGTGTCGCGCCAGTATAACCGAGGCTTTAGTGTGAATGGGCTGGAGTGTGTATGTAGGTGGGGGGGATGTGTTTTTTTTGATTGCTCTTGCACTTCCAACACAGTTTGCAGGGACACACACACACACACACACACACACACACACACACACACACACACACACACACACACACACACACACACACACACACACACACACACAGAGACACACCTGGCTGTTTCTCCTCCTGGCCTCCTTTGAGCGTAGCTTCTTTTCCAGATCCTGGATGAGGGCGTCTTTGGATCCCTGGATGTCGTCATCTGTGGAGCGAGAGGAAGAAGGCCGAGGAGCTATAGACTTCTTCAGAATGGGTTTGGGAAGGCTGGGGATAGAGAGAGATTAAAGGAGGGAGGAACAGAAGGTAAATAGAGCAAAAGAGAAGAATAGGTAAAGAACTGTAATGCTGCAACAAACCTTTATCCAACACATAAATCTTTGTCCTTAGCTGAGTAGTGGAAATGCGCGTCGACCTATATACAGGTTGCTGTGCTTCATTTATAAAATATATAAATATATATTTACACACACACACACACACACACACACCAAATTGATGTATACTTTGACTAACATGCTTGGCGCTTCCTTGTAGCTGGCGGGCAAGGAGACCACAGCAGGTGGTACTCTGTTCTGACTGTTGGGAGTGTTGGGCTGTGGGACAGAGGAGGAGGAGGAGGGGGGAGAGAGAGGGGAGCAAGGGAGGGAAGGTGACACTGGGAGAGGCTGCTTAGGGAGGTAGGAAGGAGAGGAGGAGGCCCTCATGGGGAGAAGAGGGCTGGAGGGGGCGAGTGGGGAGCGGGACGGGGAGATGGAGGGGCGGGGAAGGTTGGAGTTGGGAGACAGCTTGGAGGAGGAAAAAGGGGAGAAGGCAGACTGGGAGGGCAGTACAGAGCAGAGGAATGCAGCAGGCGCTGACATGGTGTCCTGATTAGCTGGCAGGGTGGCGCTACCAAGGCCGGTGGCACTGGGGATGCTGGGGGTGAGGGTGATGGTGGAACGCATGGTGGTGCGGGGAAGAGAGGATGGGGAGGCTGGGTAAGGGGAGGAGGCGGTGGGGGCAGAGGGACTTTTCAAGGCGGCAGTGGAGGAAAGAGGAGGTGCAGCAGAGGAGGCCGGGGTGGAAATGGGAGAGCTGAGACTTGATGAGGAAGGAGAGGACTTGCTCGTGCCGTTGGCCTGGGTCTGGATCTGGCTCTGGATCTGGCTCTGGATCTGGCTCTGGCTCTGAGTCCGGCTCTGGGTCTGGATCTGAGTCTGGGCGACAGACTGGGTTTGGTTCTGACTGAGGCTTAGGGACTGAAACTGGGACTGGGTCTGTGACAAGGACTTGGACACTGACTGAGCTTGAGAAAGAGACTGACTTTGTGTAGACATCATTTTAGCTTGACTCTTTTTCTCCGTAACATTTTGACTATTTTGGGAAATGTTGAGGTTCTGCTGGTTCTCCTCGGCCTCTTTCAGAACGCTTTCATAGCTGGGTGCCTGAAAGGACGGCTGTGATTGGATAAAATGCCTCGGTCGCTCATAGTTAAAGGCACTGGGTGGGAAGACGCTGGGAGTGAAGGTAGGCAGGTCTGACAGGTTCATGTTGTTGCCTCCTGACTGGGAGGACTGGAAGGGAGAAGACACACATTTACAAAAAAAAAAATTTAAAGTACTGGTAGAATTATTATACACGTTTTCATTTACTGGGATGAAGCTTATTAACATGCTTCTTGAATACCAAATGTTTTTAATTTTTTAAATGTAAAAGAATATTTAACGCATTCAGTGTTAGGAAGTTGTTTGATCTTGTCAACTAATGTATGTCATATTTCCTGCTTGTTCAAAATGTAAAAAAAACAAAAAAAACAAACAAGCTGTCTGAAATATTCGAAAAAAAGTATAATAGTTATACTCCCTAAACAGACACCTAAGTACAGGCAGGAGAGGATAAAAGCAACAGATGCTGTATATTGCAGACCTCCTTTGGCTGCATACTAGGGTTGCACGATATTGACAAAATGTGATATCACGGTATCGATTATAATATTGATATTCATTTAGATATTTTTAAACATATGTAAAATTACAAAAGTTACGGGAAAACGCATCGTAACAATATTCATAGATTCATAACAATATAGTGCACAGTGAGACTTGCATACGGCTCCGTAGTGCGTCTGGACCACAGGTCGGCCGTGAACGAAAAATATTCAATCTATCCGACTCCAAACTCTGCCTGCCTTTTCTAAAGTTGCGGGATAGCTACCTGTGAGAAATAGGTGCGGGATGGGATTTGGTACCGTTGGTCTAGTTCATTCAGAAGCTTCTTGAAGCCTTTCTTATCCACTGTGTGGATGGGCATCATATCTTTGGCCAAATAGTACGTTATAGCATTGGTGATTTTGGTATGTCTCTTCGAGTTCTCGTCGTACTTTGTGCCACTAGCAGAAACACTCGCTAGCGAGGCTTGTTTGGCTAGCTCTGGCGTATTAACAGCAACAGGTTTTTATTTGGGATAGTATCATGCACTCATGATTCCTTCCGTTTTGTTGTCTCTATTTCTTCACTTACACTGTCACTCTGTCGAAATATGCACACACGTGGTACGCTCCATAGGGTTTGTCACGTAGTTGACCCGTGCGCTGACGTGCACTAACATGTGCAAGTGGCACGGTAATTGGCCAATGAAACATGATCATTATAGCATTTCAAGCGGGCTCTAAATCAAACACAACTAAGCCACACAGCCAACGGACGGGACGCAGCGCTCCACAAATTAAACCAGGGTTTCCCGCAGCACTTTGCAGCTTAGGCGGCCGCCTTAGCAAGACAGGCCTGCCGCCTTAAAGGGGTGGTTCAGAATTTTAGACATAGGACCTCATTTCCAAGTTAGGGTTAATGTTAGAAATAAAAGAAAACGGTTTCCACTGATAAATAACACACTGGAAATGAGGTCCTATGTCCAAAATTCTGAACCACCCCTTTAACTATTGGCACGTCGGTACTACCGAGGACGGATTCACTT
The DNA here is from genome assembly GCF_031162955.1 of Sander vitreus. NCBI lineage: Eukaryota > Metazoa > Chordata > Actinopteri > Perciformes > Percidae > Sander > Sander vitreus. Next base: position 31,049,450 of record NC_135864.1, on the reverse strand, counting down.
TAAAATCAAACAAATTTTGGTACCCGAGAGCGGATAAGCGCAAGCTTATCGGACGTCTCTGTATCTTGACAGAGAGCGGAGCTCCGAATGCCGACACACACACACACACACGCGCGCAGAGCTGTGGTGCCGACGGAGTGAAACAACGTCGACTTTGTTAAAGTCACAGTGAGTCACGGCAATGCCGGTAAAGCGGTTGCAAGTGTGTTTACACTTTTCAAAACTCCACGCAGACAGCGTATATAACGGCGAGGTGAAAGCTGTCACGGCACGGGTTAACGTTAGACTTCCTCTGTTACAGGCAGGCACCACTGTGTTCACTATGCCCTATTCACTAACGGACAGGCTGAGGTTGTCAGTCTCCCATTTAACCTTTAAAAACTTGACATATTAAGTCACACAAGACAGATGTTAAGCATGATGGCAGCTATAAACAACTGTAGCAAAAAGAGAGTGCATAGAGGCACAAAACTTTGTGTAAGAAATGTTCTTACAGTGAAGCTGATCTTGCTTGGGGTGAACAGTTTGGGTGTTTGGGTTTTCTCCTTGACTTGGGTTGGTGGCGGTGCGGGTGGAGGGAGAGGACTGGGCGTACGGGCTCGGACAGTGAACTCTGGTGACCTTTGGTCCTCTGAGCTCAGGGCACTTTCCTCCCCGCTGCGACCAAAGAGTTCTTCAGAGAAGTGGTTGGTCGGCTGAGGCTCTGGAAAACTGACAGACAAAAACAGTCATGTAAATGAATATATTCATAAACACTTCAGAAAAGTTGTTAGGCCCGGTGGCAAGTGTCTTTAATAAAGCTATAAGATGGATTCCATAGGGCTCTACATTAAGTCAGTGCTAAAAGCTAACTGGACACTGTAACCGGCACTTTGCCCCTCAGCGTTTAGATTTCATCATTTCTGTTGGACGGGTTTTACAATTACTGTACGTCTGCTTATGATATGGTAAAATGTTTGTAGCTGGCAACGTTTCGGTCTAGTACGTGAAGTAGTCTAGTAGTAAATTTATCTTTGCGAGTTAGGCAGTGTGCGGGAGTTTCTTTGCAATATTTCAATTTTAAACTCTTGTATTTAGGCTTTTTACGAAAACACCAAACTGAGACAAGTAAAACAGTGGAACGGTTGGGCAAAACAGTAGTCATTTCTAAACAAAGTGCATTAATCTAATTGGGTAAAAGTTCATTGATTGCATGGAGGACAACTAGAACAAGTTGCGTGGGTCTTCTGATAAATAGATTCAAATTACATGGATTCAGTGTGATCATCACTTTGTTGTTCTCTGAACGACAGTAGTTCCTGGCTGAGATTTTCACCATCACGATCAATAGGTCAAATGGTGAGCAACATTACCAAATATCTTCAGAATATAGGCTATGTTCCAGAACGGCTGCCATCATACTACTGGGACTGCGTAATGAGAGTAACAGATAGCAATGGTTCTGCTCCCATTTCAGCCCTCTCAGTAGGTTTCTTCCTGTAATACCAAGCCTGGCTGGTCCTCTACTTTTATTCTAGGAAGGAATGCGGTTCCCATGACTACCACGTAGTCTGGGCTACGCTGGAGCATGATGACAATAGCAGTCTCTCTCTCTCTCTCTCTCACACACACACACACTCGTTTACTTACACACACTTGCTAAATGTTTTTCTGTGTTTCTCCTGGTCTCCTGAGGGCACAAGACAGTTTTGGCCAGCCCGCATCAGCTGACCTACCTAGATTCTGAAAATACATTGATGGACAATTTCTTTACCCTATGTGTACCTAAATCCTGAGAATGAGTGGTTTCTAAATGGCACAAGATGTAGGCTATGTAGGTGTAAATGGCCTAAATTGATGGATACAAGACAGACCAACCAAGCAGTCCAGATAATAAGAATTTAGAGATTCTATATCATGCAAGTAATGAGCAAAATGTGGAGTTTGTGAAATATCCCACAAACTAAAAGACAGATATAGAAATCTGGGCTGGGTATCGGTACTCAATATCTTTAAGATATTGACTGAAATAACCCAGTGCCAAGTAGTATCAAAACTTTTCCAATTAAATGATCCCTGCATTCGATCCTTTTTGTAACAAGATCTTGAAAAAAAATAGACTATTTGTATGGTGTTGCTCACAACCAATTACCGCAAGTGTTCTTAAACACTTAAATGCAAAGTGTGACTGCCCCCCTACCACAGCAGCTACAACCCATACAGTCTGTGCTATGGTGAAGTCGAGCAAAGTGTTCTTAACGTTGTTGGCAGTTCAGCGTGCCGAGATGCTGTCGATCACACGATGGGTATCGAATGTAGTACCCTATTGGTATCGTATCACTTTAAGGGTACTGGTATCGTAACTTTTTAAACGATACCCAGCGTTACCAACTTATACTTTTTGTGAGGGAGAGTTTAGGCTTATGTTGGCCGATATTCTTCTTTTTTTTAACATAAACATGATTTTTGATTAGAATGTCTTCAATTTGGTTATTAAAGAAATGTGACCAAGATCAGACTGAGGTATTTTACAGATAAAAAGTAAACTTCTTAGTGCTCTCTGGGGGACACACTATGTGCTAGCAACTGTTTCTACATTACCTGCACCATATTTTTGGTATTTCTGGACTGAGATTTGTCTTACTTATCAGCACTCATATATGCGCCCAGTACATATTGGTCGGACTCTAAAGCAGACATTTTGACATAGCAGAAAGAGCACAGGTGTCAATGACCTTAACAATGTTCCATTTTAGTGGCCCAGTAACCCATCAATCAGCCAGCACGCAGAATACCAGGGTCATGAACGTGTCACACCTGAGTGTGTGTATGTGTGATTGTGATTTAGTACTGCGATGGTACAGTATGTGTATTTGTGCTTGTGCGATTAAGTGGGCAACGCTATATTGGTCTTGGAATTCGGACATCAGCTGGCAGGTGCAGACGCTCTACTGGTGGGGACCCAAGCCTATTTAACACACACACACACACACACACACACACACACACACACACACACACACGTTAGTGGCACTATCTTTGTGGGGGACCCGTCATTAACATAATGCATTCCCTAGCCCCTTACCCTAACCTAATTCTAATCCTAAAACCAAGTCTTAACCCTCAAACAGCCCTTTAAACTTGTGGGGTCCAGCATTTTGGCCCCACAAAGCCGTCGGGACCCCACAAGTATACTGGACTCCAAACTGGTGATATGGTGTTAGCATGTGATGAGTAATTACAGTAACTAAGCCAAAACAGAGTAACTGGTTTGTTTGGTTTGTTGTTTATCTGCTGGATAGAGATATATTGAGTGAGATACAGTATATTATTCATATTGGTGGTGAGAGATAAAATACATAATTTTCATTGAAAGAGAGACTGTGAATGAGCACCATTTTCTTCATGTATTCATTAATTTGTCTACCTTGATGATCACACACAAAACTGGATTCTGGATTTCAGAATAGTAGTGATCAACCCAACAAGGTAAATCAACTGCAGTACGTTACTTTCAACTCAGCCTAAATTACTGCTATAAACTGATCCATCAAGTTGAATCATTTTAAGTTTTTGGTAGCAGTCAGTTTGAGTTACTAAGATGTGTCAAACATATCATACAAAAATGTCTCAAAGAAAAATCCACAATCTGTTTTGCCATTGAAAGTCATCTTTACCAGACCATAACAACACTACACCTAATAAATACACCTCGTCATTATTTAGGCCCATCTGAGATCAGTCCAAACCAACAGAAGTGCCTCACGCTACAGACAATCCAAATAAACTAAATAAATACAACAAAACAAAACCGATAAACTTCAAGTTGGCTTTACTTCAACATGACCTTAAAGCCAGACTGCTGCCAACAGTTTATGAACAACTGTTGTTGTGTGAAGCACTGAGTGAGAGGGGTTTCTGAAGGACACAGACGCCATGTCTGCACTTCACTCTACAGATGAGATCATAGCCCTGGACACTGATATAGAGTAGACACATTACACTCAGCCAAACATATTTCACACCATCAAATACACTGACTGGAATTGAATACGAACCAAAGTATTTAGTCAACATTAAAGACACAGTTACTGAACTGAACCCTAGCTCAAAAGACACAAATATTACTTATTTTTCATCTGCTGTGATATTACTACATGTTGGTGTTTTTTTATTTTTATATCTTATTCAGTAGGTTAATTCACACAGGTGGTGAATTTGTGGTGCAATACCAAAAAACAGCACTGTGTTCAAAAGCTAGTGTCTCATAATATGACTGCACGTGAATGCACCATTCCAGCAGGCTTGTTAATCTGTCACTTCAGACTCCTCACACAGTGTTTTAGCATTTCCTCACACAAACAAAAATCATTTTGGTAATGAAAGATGTGTTAAACAATATAAGCTCTTTTGTATGACTGCTGGTAAAGGGTTAAGTGCTTAGGACACACAGCCAACTGGACAACTAAGGCCTGTCTGGCATGCACAAACTCAAACAACTCAACAGCACAAAAAAAGGCCCACATGTATCGGTGCTTCCCTAAGTGGGTACCTGAAGCAGCTCCTCCTAGCCTGTTTGAAAGCCAAATGACACAAAGCCCCAAAATAGACTAAAGTCCACTTTCCAAGTGCTCTAAACATAGTTTGACCTTTCCCAGGAGAGCATAGCATATTGCGTTTCCTGGATATAAAACAGGAAGGAAAATTAGCTTGTTTAAAGATTAATGTAATGTAGAAAACCATTAACTTTTTTTTAGAGGTTGAAAGTGTTGGTGTATCTCACTCCAAATAGCGACAGTTCCCGGCAGGTTGAAAAGGCAGTCGTTAACGTTACCTGTGCGAAAAACAAAGAGGATATTTTCTTACCTCGTTAAACGTTTCTGTGACACTGTCCTTAAAGTTCAGTAGCCTACTGGCTAAATGAAATTGGACTTTCCCTGGGTGATGGGGAATCCAAACTCCGAATTGAAGCGGGAGGCTGGACTGCAACAGGTGACACCGCGCGCTCACGAGGGGTATATGTGGAGAGACGGGGTCGCGCGGGTCTAGCTGATTGGTTTAATTTTCCAAACGCTCAGCAACGTCATCACAACTGCTGTGAACCGCGTCTATTCAACCTCGGTAGTTCTCTTACATCCATGGGTAGTTCGGGTTCAGAGCTCGTCTCTGACCGGCCACCTTTTAAAAGTTATTCACATTAATTAGTGTTTCCTCTTCCGTAGATTTAAAGTTCTTCTCAAAAGCCGCATTTCTTTTTGTCATTAGTAGGCATAATTAATAGGCAATACTCGGTTTCATAAGTTGTCTCATAAAAGAAAGAACAAAAGAAAGAAATATGAACTTGAAATGTTGCTTGTTTTACAATTTTAGAATAATACAACAGCGACCTCGTCTGGTAATAACCAGGAACTGCAACAGTCTTATTTTTTTGCTCCTGAAAGGAGGAGTGAGTCAGTGAGTGAGTGAGTGAGTCAGTGAGTCAGTGAGTGAGTGAGTGTATAGAAAGATAGATAGACAGACAGACAGACAGACAGATAGATAGATAGATAGACAGACAGACAGACAGACAGACAGACAGATAGATAGACAGACAGACAGACAGACAGACAGACAGACAGACAGATAGATAGATAGATAGATACACTTATAAGCCTCTTCCATAAACTGACATGTTATATTGTGTTTTCTTTAATATAATAAAGTCAATACAATTGATAATTTTAACATTTTAATATGTTTTTTTAGAGTAGTAAGTGATAACAACTTGCAGTAAGGACAACACTGCAAGTTGTACGAGACGTTTCAACTACTACATCAACTGTGTTGCAAGTAACTAAATATTAATAAGGTCAAAGGTCCGAGGTCGATCCTGCATGTGAGAAATGAGTGCAAGCAAAAATAATGATTGTGACTGTTGTTTTTTTTTTTTCATTTTACAATAAAACGATTTTATAGCAAGAAGGAGCCATCATTGCGCCGTGTGTGTGCGTGTGTGTGTGTGTGTGTGTGTGTGTGTGTGTGCGTGCGTGTGTGTGTGTGTGTGTGTGTGTGTGTGTGTGTGTGTGTGTGTGTGTGTGTGTGTGTGTGTGTGTGTGTGTGTGTGTGTGTGGGCTTGTTTAACTATATTCATGGGGTCCAAAAACTGGGAGTCCAGTATAATTGTGGGGTCCCGACAGCTTTGTGGGGCCAAAATGCTGGACCCCACAAGTTTAAAGGGCTGTTTGAGGGTTAAGACTTGGTTTTAGGATTAGGGTTAGAATGAGGTTCTGGTTAGGGTGAGGGGAAGGGTTAAGGTTAGGCATTTAGTTGTGATGGTTAAGGTTAGGGTAAGGGGCTAGGGAATGCATTATGTCAACGACAGGTCCCCACAAAGATAGTGAGACGCACTGTGTGTGTGTGTGTGTGTGTCGACTCACTCTGCAACAGGGATGTCATCTTCCAGAGGGCTGTCAGGCCACTCAGGAGGGGGGAGGGTCATGGTGTCCGGCAGCTCAGACGGAAAGTCCTCGCTGCTGTTTCTGAAGGAGGAAGTCTCCTGTTGGAACACCGCCTCCCTTTCCTGTCGGAGAGAAAGTGCTTCCTGCTCACGAACGGCCTCCATCTCCAGCTGCTCCTCCAGGTCTGCATGGAGGGGCGCAAAGCAAGCAGTGGTGGAATGTAACTGAGTGCATTTACTCAAGTACTACTTACTTTACTTTGAGTCTTTTCTTCTCATGCCACTTTCTACTTCTACTCCGCTACATTTCAGAGAGAAATATTGTACTTTTTATTCCACTACATTAATCTGACAGCTTTAGTTACTATGTAGTTACTTTGCAAATTCACAAAATACATTTTTAGTTTCTTTAGTTTACTTTTAGTTTCTAAAATATGATGTTTTAAGATAAATTAAACTACCAAAGAATATATATAACGGCCTACAAGTACAGCTGAAATGATTAGACGATTAAACACTTAGTTGACAGAACTGTTATGTTCGTTTACAGTTTCTAAAATGCGAGGATACTTATACTTCTTACAAACTTCTACTTAAGTAACATTTTTAATGCAGGACTTTTACTTGTAACAGAGTATTTATACAATGTGGTATTAGTATTTTTACTTAAAGGACAGTTCCGGCGCAAAACAAACCTAGGGGTTAATAACAGATGTGTACCCACTCGGTCGTTCTCTGGGACATGTTTTCATGCTAATCGAATGTGTTTGTAGCTTGAAACAAGCTAGCGCGGACCGCTGTTTAGCTTACAACGCTAGTATTCGGGGCACAGGGAAAGTAAAAACAAATTGCTATTTACACCACTAAAAAGGCTCAAAATATCACCAATATTCAACGGTAGCATAATGAGGGTCCCTACATGTTAACCGAAGCATTGAGAACTTTGTAAGTGTACAGACAGTTTATTGAACGAGGAGCTGCGGGAGCTCCGTGAAAGGGCTACGAGAGAGAGAGCTACCGGTAGTCAATGCCGCAACACAGCCTCGTACTTCGGGAAACTGGTGGTGTACCTGCGGACATTGTGAAGCTATGGCCACCGAACGGGGGTATCTATGTTGCACGGAGTGGGACCTGTTGCGTCGCGACACCCAAGAGATGCAGTGTTTTGTACAGTCTGAAGATTTCCCCTCTCTGATAAACAGGGCTGTACTTGAAACTTTTTTCCATGTCCCTAAAATAAATTGAAGCGGAGGGACCAGATGGACAGTTATCCACTGAGTAAGTACACTAGACAACTTATGTTTTACATCGGTGTGATTATTTCAGATATAATGAGCAAATTGCTTTTGATTTTAGTTTGCATCGCCAGCTGTAAGTCATGACTGATTTTCAAGACGGCGGCCGCATGTAAACATGAACGCAAGTGTCTTTATAACTTTCCTTTTCAATAAAGGACTGTACACTTATAAAGTTCTCAATGCTTCGGTTAACATTAAGGGACCCTCATTATGCTACCGTTGAAGTTTGCTGATATTTTGAGCCTTTTTAGTGGTACAAAATAGCGAATAGTTTTTACTTTCCCTGTGCCCCGAATACTAGCGTTGTAAGCTAATCAGCGGTCCGCGCTAGCTTGTTTCAAGCTACAAACACATTCAATTAGCATGAAAACATGTCCCAGAGAACGACCGAGTGGGTACATATCTGTTATTAACCCCTAGGTTCATTTTGCGCCGGAATTGTCCTTTAAGTAAAGGATATGAATACTTCTTCCACCACTGAAAGCAAGACACGAGTGACTCTAAAAGCAAGACTGGTCATTGTTATTGTTTAATACAGGTCAACAGGTGAACTAGTAAAAAATAAAGTACGGTGCCATATAAACTGACATAGACTGTCTAACCATTGTAAACTTCCAGGATTGCTGAGCAGGAGACCGTGCCGAAGGAGTTGAGAGCCACACATTTAAACAGACCAGAATCTTCTGGAAAGGCCTCCGTGATGACCAGTGTACACAGCTCCTCTGCAGAGGGGAACACCAGAACATAAAGGCAGTTTGTCATGGAATAAAAAGTGTCATTTCTAAACAGGATTTAAGCTGCACTGTGTCTAAATACCAATGAGGTACTCATTAACTGATGTACCGTGGTTGTATGAATGTTTGCTCCCAGTTTCATAAAGGCTTTGGATAGTTTGTGGCCCAAGAGAGGAGAGAAATCAAAATACAAATTATCTCTTAAAATCAACGAGGACCCACTCAATATACATATCAATGATTATTTTTGTTTTACAAAATCTTAAATGATTGCACGAAAATTGAAGTTCAAATTATTACAGATGGTTCTTCTCACTTCCACATGGAGCCGCCAGTGTGCCAAGTGGCAGAGTCCTCAATATCAAAAGTCCAACTCCAGTTCTGGAAGATTTGTTTGTAGCTATACTCACTATTGGTATAAGTAGTTTGTTCAATATAGAAACACACCAGGGGCTGTTGTGAGGTGCTGATCAGTGGAAGTAGACTGGAAAGTAACACACAGTCTGGCTCCATATATGCATTTCTTTATTTATTGTTATGACGTGTCGGCCCTCCGGCTAATAAACAGAGAAATGCATTATGGAGCCAGAGTGTGCAACACTTTTCTTTCTTACTTAGTAGTTGTTTGTTTGTTATATGTGAAAGACACATGAACTGTAAACATATTTTCAGTCAAGCATTTTTCACCCCCACTGATCCCACAATTCTGAGAACTAGATAAAAAGTATAATATATAATATATATATCAATGAATATCATATGACACCATATACCAGTCCAATTGCTTAATACCAGGGTGTCCCAACCTCTTTGGCTAGTGGTCCGTTAAAGCTATAGTGCGCAGTTTCTGCCGCCCCCATGATGAATTCAAAGCAATGACAACAAAACTGTCGGCACGTCCACATGATACAAGCCTTCCGTGATTGCGCACCACCCCCACCCCTCCTCCACGCAGTTGCTAGTAGCAGTGCAAGGAGCAGAGATGTATAGCAACGAAGTAGAACTACTTCACTACTGCACTTAAGTACTAAAAGGCTGTATATGTACTCTACTGGAGTATTATTTTTTTCTCCTACTTCCACTTTTACTTCGGTACATATTTTCGATAAGTTTTAATACTTTTACTCCAATACATTTTTTATGTGCTGCATCATTACTCGTTACAATTATAAAAATGTTACGAATCATTCCAAACCTACATTATCAGTGCCAGAGCGGTAGATGGCTCTGTCACCAGGTTTGAGGAAGCTGGCTCATCATTGAGCGAATCAAGCGATCAAGCTGTCTTATAAGAAGACAGCGCATGCTCCCGTTCTGCCTTTCGCTCTGCTGCCTGCCTCCACTGGAAGAATCAGAAACACCACCTTCAACACCTTCAACTTGGAGTGATCATGGCTGTGAGGGTGAGGAAGGAGACCACCTCTGGCCCTACTTAGAGTCCATGTTTTCATTTGTAGGAGTGAAAGACAATTCATATAGAATGAAGTGCCTACTCTGCCTCCTGAAGGATTGCGAAATAATGGCCTTCAAAAATTCTCTCTCGAATTTAAAGAAACATATCAAGGTAAGTTACAAATATAATACACAAATGGCACACCAGCTTGAGCTATCAGTAAGCGCTAGCTTACTAGCTACCCGCGGTTCATGACATGCTGCGGTGTTGTACATTCCTGTCCTTGTACTGCTGCTACAGCCAAAGGAATTGTGAGTGTCCTTTAGGCTAAACATTTGAAATAACATTCTTTAATAACTACATAACACAATACTTTTACCTTCAGTACTTGAGTAGTACATTTTAAAATAAACTACTTGCAATACTTAAGTACAAAAAATGTTGAATACTTTAGTACTTCCACTTAAGTGTGGTGCTTAAAGAGAACTTCAACTTTTACTCACGTCTTTTTTTTGATAGAGCACTTGTACTTTTACTCTAGTCTGGGTGTCTAGTACTTTATACATGTCTGCCAAGGAGGACACGGAGGATTAAAAAACATGATGGACTCTTCAGAAGAGGTCATTATCTTCACTCGCCACAATCTTCTGAACATAGCGAATTTTGTGGAGCTGATAGTCTTAATTAGCTTTGTAACAAACTTATTTGGCAATGGCTTGAATGTAACGGACGTTCATTAATATCAAAAACATACACACTAAAGCTTCAAAGCAATACCTGGTCACAGGCATGGCCTTAGGCATGAGTTGTAAGCTGTTCAACCAAAGAACAATTTTCTTTATGTAGGATTTGTCTCATAAAGATTATCAGGGTACCAAAGTGGCGAAAGAAGTATTTCACAAAACAAAGTTCTGAAAATTGACAATAAAGCTCGAAAAAACAATTTTCTGTATCAGATTTATCTCAGGGACACACAAATGTTGAGAAACACTTCTTTTAAAAAAACATTATTGTATAACCAATATTCTGTACTTACCTGGTACTGATGTATAGCTGGCCTCTGGGAAAACAAGAAGAGACAAAAGTCATTTCTTTTTGAAGTGAACTCATCACCATATATACATCCTGAGCTGCTATACATCAGAAATATATCACTTAGTATAGCTCAACAGTACAGTGCATATTAGGGATGAATACATTTTACTTTCATGTAATAATATTGCCAGATAATGAGTCAGTTGCAGTGGTGGAAGAAGTATTCAGATCCTTTACTTAAGTAAAAGTACTAATACCACAATGTGAAAATAATCAAGTATAAGTCCTGCATTCAAAACCTTACTTAAGTACAAGTATGAAAATAAAAGTATTCATTTTGCAGTAAAATGTTTCTTGTCAGTGGTTTACTATTATATCTGATGTTTCTGGGTAAATAGAACTGCTGCATTCATTTGTACAAAGTATGTGTTGCATTTACTGCTGTAGATGTTTAAGGTTGTGCTCATTTTAACTTCTTTATATACTGTTGGGTAGTTTAATTTACAGCAATGCATCATATTCTATAAGATCATCATATGTTTGTAGCGTTGCTGTCCTGTAAGAACCACGTATCTCTAAAAAAAGTTTTAGAACTTTTTCACGGTGTCAGAAAAACATCCCTGTTTTCAGCTTTGTGGCGATGCATTTTCCAGCTGCTAGTGATGTCCAAATAAAGCTTTGTGAAGCCTTTTCTTTATTTTCTGAGCCCAGTAGATAGCGCTTTCGGTTCAACAAAGGGTTGAAAGCACACTTAAAGTGCTCATATTATGCTTTTTGGCTTTTGCCCTTTCCTTTGTTTGTGCATGTAATAGGTTTACAAAGTGAAAAAGCCCAAAGTCCACCCCAAATGGACTTATCATCTCCAACAGAAAACACTGTTCACAAACTGCTCCAAACAGCTCTATTGTAGTCCAGCCTTTACTTCCGTGACGAACGTGCGTCACTTTGTAACACATGTTATAATGCTCGCCTAGCTGCTAGCGTGGCACGCCCTCATACTCTGCTTCTGACTGGCTAGTAGTCCTTACCTAGCTACTGAGCGTGTGCGACTCCCAACAAAGATGGAACAGGAGTGAGATGTCTCACTCTGTGGCTAAAACAGAGAGCTCAACACACAGGGTGAAAAGAGGAGCTGCAGCAATGTGCAGTACAACAAAAATATGGTGTTTTTTGAAAATTAAACCATGTAAACCTATTCTGATATAACCTCTAAATACAATTATGAACCTGAAAAAGAGCATAATATGAGCACTTTAAACATCCACTCCTTCAGGCTTTTTCTTTAAACCAAAAGCACTGATTATGCATCGCTTCTATAATTGGACTCCCACCGGATTGTTTAGAGTTGGTCTAAAAAACACACTAAATTGTTGGAAATGTAAGACGGCCAATTACTTCATGTCCTATGGTCCTGTGATAAGGTCCAGGATTTTTGGACCGGGATACATGATAACCTATGTCTGATAGCAGGGACCCAGGTTCCATTCAGCCCGAGATATTTGTTCTGGGAGATGGGTCAACCCTAAGCATGATGGATAAGCACATTAGAAGCTGGGTCCAGACTAGTTTAATGATGGCAAGACAGATTATTTTAAGGGGATGGAAGAATGAAGGGGTGCCGTCAATCCGGCAGTGGGTTTGTGAGACGGCTAGGGTGGCGGCGTTTGAATAAAATGTCATATAAACGGTTTGCCAGATTAGATGTTTACACTAGAAAATGGGAGAAGTACCTGAGCTTTCTGGAAGCTTTGTGCCTATGGTGTTGTCATTTATTTGCTCTATGGAAAATGCTTCATTGTCTATTTTACTATTTTGTTGAATGGAATATTGTAGTTACTGTGTCAACTTTTCTTGATTTTTGTCTTGAGGGTGGGGGGTGTATGTTTTGTATGTTGTATAAGATAGATAAGATAGATAGATAGATACTTTATTGATCCCCAAGGGGAAATTCAAGGTCCCAGTAGCTTAAAGACATCACACACAACATACACATACATCATAAACAGGATGATAAAATAACAAATCCACATGAATAATATGGACAATAAAAGAAAAGATACTAAATAAAAAAATCCACATGAATGTACTAAGGGATGTATGATGATAAGCATGAGACGCTTGCAGTGCCAGGGCAGGGACTGACCCTGTGATTCAGTATGAAGCCCAGTGCCAAACACACACTCACTCTTGCGTAGTATCCTGAAATCATCCGAGTCCAGGACTTGCTCGTCCTCTCTATACCACATAACCTGCAGGGGAGGAGTTCCCCTCAGTCTGCACTCCAGGACCACCAGCTGGCCGTTCACTGTGGACACGTCATGGAGGCCCTGCAGAGGGTGGGAGGGTGGGAGGGTGGGGGGGTGGGGGTGGTAATTTACAGTATTACATATAATCTCTGTAAGGTATTTAAATGTATTTATATAGCACAGTTCATACACAAAGGCAATTCAAAGTGTTTTACATAAGCATTTCACATACAAAGCAAATACAACATAAATCATAAAAAAACAATCATAAAAACAAAGCCAAAACACCTTTACCTTAACAAAAGTAGGAGCCACTCCATTCCCTGAGTACTGTTGATTGTAGATGGGACTCTGAGTCTAGAGATGGAAAATAATACATTTCATTTATGTTGTGTAACAATCATTTTTATTTGATCTTGATAGAAACATGCTGCATGCTTATTGGCTTACTGACAGTGATGAGATTTACTCCTTAAGTATTGAAATTGGGTATTGAATGACGAGGCATTTTTCAATACTCGATACTATGGAGGTAATTCGGACGGTGCCTAAAAAGTATTGAATTCGGTACTACCCAGCCCTAGTTAAGAGTGTGTCAGAGTGTGTGAGTGGAGGTCCTGGTACTGGGTGTAGTTACCCTCTGAGGGCTGACACCCAGCGGCTGCACCAGGCTGGAGTGTCTCTGAGCCAGGGCGCTGGAGGAAGTGGACGAGGAGCTGGAGGAGAGCTCTCGAGAGGAGGATGCAGAGGAGGAAGAGGAGATTGTCAGGGACATGGTGCTGGTCTTCTTCTGCACCCTCTGGATGCTGCACAGGCACATATCAGCACATGATACATTTAATAAGAATGATTTGGAAACACATTTTATCTGCTTATGTTTGCTGTGTTTCCTGGGCACTTCACTTGGTAACTGTGTAGCCTGGGAATCAGTATGTGTGTGTGTGTGTGTGTGTGTGTGTTTTCATAATTAGACATCTTATATTCCATCCTATACATCGTGTGTGTGTGTGTGTGTATATATGTGTGTGTGTGTGTTTTCATAATTATACATCTTATATTCCATCCAATACATCCTGTGTGTGTGTGTGTGTGTTTCATAATTAGACATCTTATATTCCATCCTATACATCGTGTGTGTGTGTGTGTGTATATATGTGTGTGTGTGTGTGTGTGTGTGTGTGTGTGTGTGTGTTTTCATAATTATACATCTTATATTCCATCCAATACATCTTTTATACTGCACTTCTCAATATTTGCTTGAAGTGCGTTTTAAGGTTTTTGTACATTTAGTTTTGACACATGGTTTATTATTTATGCGTGTGCAGGTGTAACTTACTGAGCCATGTTTCAGGCGTTCCAGGAGGCGGTGACTGAGGCGGTTTTTACTCTCTACAAACATAGAAGCAGAGTGTCAGACATGTTACACTCTCTCCTACCACACATTTTTTATCATAGTATTATGAAGCTCAGCGTAAGTTCATTCAGGAAGACTACTGTGCGTCACATTTTTCTCTCTCCCGACCTAATCTGCTGCATTGTCAATCAGCTGAATGTGGGCGTTTACTCTTTCAGTTAAACCAACCAGATTTGCCACAATCTCTGTGAGCTATCGCGCTGTTGCATTCAAACTTCAGACCTGTTCTACTCTCTGCTGCTGTCAGTAAAAACGATACCACCCTCCTCCACCCCATTCACCTCCAGTTCTCATCATTCCCAGCACCCAGGGTTCCTCCATCAGAAGCCCCGCTTCACAATCACATCCACCCGGATCTTCATGCTTCCTTTATCCCTTCATCACCTCCACCAGTGTCTGGACTCCAAAGGGGGGGTATTCCTATATATCCACAGTCTCTATACCCCTTATAATTTAACACTGTGATGGAGTGTAATCGCCAAAGACTCTAACATACTAGTCCATATCCACGACGTTTCATTTCCAGGATTGTTCCAGTGCCGCCGGAAATTCCTCCGGATGGCTTTCTTTCCGGCCGGATGTCCGTTACCTTCCTCTTTCTTTGTGTTTTCTTTGTGTGGTCGACTATGAGGACTATGATTAACTGCTCCTCAGATCTCTGCAGGGTAAATCCAGACAGCTAGCTAGACTATCTGTCCAATCTGAGTTTTCTGTTGCACGACTAAAACAACCTTTAAACGTACACATGTTCCACCAAAACAAGTTCCTTCCAGAGGCTACTTTTCAGAGGCACCGTTGCTCCGTCCAATTGTGATTGGCTCCAAGAAAAGCCAATAAACCAGAGCATGTTTTTCTCCCATCCCGGAATGTTATGTGGACTAGCCAGACCCTCCTCTGCAGCGCTGTAAGAGAAGGTCTGGCACTGAGAGACTACTAACATACCAACCTTTTATGCACCATGTTCATTAAACTTATTTCACTCTTAAATCAAGTCCCTCCTGATTGAAATAGAACCTGAGTATAACTGCCGACACCCAGGTGTGAATATATTTATTTCTATAAATAATAAGTATGGGTTTGAGAGCATGCATGGTCAGCTACATGATCCAGGAATTTTCTGCACGGTGAGGAAATGCAGTAGAATGCCATGCTTAGTTACATGCAATTACAAGGGAGTGAAATCTTGGAGAAGTAAAATGCTTTCTTCTACCTAAACATATACTCCCTAAAGCACCTTGAGCAAGGATTGAGATCTCAATTTCACCCCAGTGTCTGACATAACATGACACTGCTGTTGTTATGAGCAGTTTCTACAGTATCCGTTTTTATGGAAGTGAACAGGTGTGCAGCAGGTAGACCCGGAAAAAGAGCACACATGAGATGCATGTGAACAAATCTACAGTGTGTCTGCAGTTTAGGTATTGCAGGACTGTTGTATTGGATTGTTCAGGTTACTCAGTGTGTACCGCAGAGTTATATACAGTATTTGTGCCTTGATTCTGAGCGTGCACAGAAAATGATCTTTTGCAAGCACATAAATTACAACGCAAATGAGAAAAACTATAATCCTACAAAAAAGGGTCATGGAAGGCTTGTATCATGTGGATGTTCCGAGAGAAACTACGCACTATAGCTTTATGTAGTCCCACCACACACTCAAACACAAATGCTATCTGAAAAGCCAATCTAGCTATCCTTCTGGCGTGAGATCCATTGTTAGCTAAATGCTAGTGGAACCCAGTGGGATCACTGAAAAACATGTTATTTCACAAATAAGAGAAGATAACCAAACAGAGAAACACAGATTAAAACCAACATATCTGACACATATAAATTAAACTAAACGATTAATAGCATGTAACATACTCTGCATTGGCTGAAGCTTGACACAGGATACAAATGATCAAAGCATGCAATTAAACAATGTGTTAACTGGAGTGAAGAGTACAAGAATACATAAAGTGTGGAAGCCAAAGTATGCTGTTTGTATAAAGATAAGTGAAGAGACCAGTTTGCAGTCTTACTTATGAAAACTGTAGTTCACAAAAGAAACATGGCTACCTCGATATCCAAATCCCATTTTCAACCAGTTTCTCTGTGTATTGATGCAGCAACACGGCAAATGCATATGCTGAAAAGTGCATGTATCTAAACGTCATCTTAACACACGTTCAGTCGTATCTTTATCATCGTCTGATGTTGTAACATTTAACAGAAGCTAAACCTCAATAACTCTCATATGACCACATGCCTTAGACTGGGTTAACGGAGGTTTCCAGGAATATTGCTTTGCTTCGGGAAAAAACAACAAACTTCGAGCTAGCAAGCCACGCGCTGAAAAATGGCAAGTTTTGAAGAAAATTTGGAGTGTGTATTAAGGCAGGCCTGCTTGGTTTGTTTGGTGAATAATTGTAAAGATTTACAAAGAATATGTTTACAGCATTTACGAACTAATAATTGGGACGTTTTGGGATGGATTGCAAACGGAGATACACTGGCAAATTACGTTTAACCATGTATCCAGCTAATTCCTAAAGCTCACGTTACTGTATTGTGTGAACAGTTAACTTCATTTTCTTTCGTTTTCTTTCGCCGGGTGAAAATGTTCCACCAAAACAAGTTCCTTCCCGACAACGAGACTACTTTGCAGAGCCACCGTCACTGTGTCCCTAACCTGGAGTGTGGAGTAGCCAGAAATTACTCCACAGTGCTGTGGAAATAGGTCTGGTAATGCGAGAATACCACACACACACACACACACACACACACACACACACACACACACACACACACATACATACACATACATACATACATATGAACACACATGCACACACAGAGAATGTCACAGTTATGTCAACTTTCAGGCCAGGAGGAAGGGAACTGTTCAAATCTAACCCAACAGATCCTGCCCCATGACACTTCTCTTTCAAAGCCAGGCCAACCAATCAGTATCACTTCCTATGCACCAGATCACTAAGTGTGTCCATCATGTCACTTTGTTTAGCAATAGTATGGGCTATTGCAGCTAATCATTCTACACCTAAAAGACCCCCATAGATCCCAGCCTGCTGCGCTCTGTGTCTCTGTCCTGGGCCCCGAGAAGGAGCTGGCAGAGGAGGCTAAGGTTCAGGTTTCCAGGCTAAATTAAACTCGGCCACCTCCTGAGCACAGCCAAGACTCTCTGACCTGAGATAAATCTGTGTCTCCATTAAGAAGACACAAACAGACAAACAGTGGAGGATCAAACTCTCCCTAAAACCCAAACCCTAAGCGCTGCTCTGTCTTTAACCTCCTTTATTTGAGTTTTTCCTCTCTGTCTGTCTGTTATCGCAACACTAACATCATCATAGACTAAACACTGTCTAAACCAGAGGATCACAGTGTAAGAAAAAATAGCCGCAGCATGTACAACATCCATGTGTACATCCAGTTTCCCCCTCAGATAATCACTCCCAGCAGGTGTGTTTGTGTGTGTACCTTCGTTAAAGCCTCCTGTTGATAAAACAGCAGCTGCTGCTGAACCGCTCGTATCAATTGTCTCTCGGTTACATAACAAAAGGATTTATAGCAGCGGCAACAAGCTGCTTCACACATCATCTTTAATCTGTTGCCTGTCATGCAACAGATGGATAGAGACATGCAGGAAGTGGTGGACAAGCTCAATTGCAACCCATACAAGCACACAATGTTTATAATATAAAATCAAGGTGCAGTAAATGTTCCAATTAAAGGGTTACTCCAGCATTTTTTTATTGCATTGCTATAAAGTTGGGGATGTCACAAGAGACAGATTAAAACAAGAATGGACAAAATCGAAGCAGCAGCGGAACAGATATCCTGACATTTAGTCTTTGTTATGGGTCAATCTCCCAAAACACTGGGGCTGCGTCCAAAAATCGCTTTCTATGCACTACATACTCACTATACAGTATGTATAGTATCGTTCAACATACTGTAGCGACCCTGCAGGACTAACGTAGACTCTTGGGGAGTTCGTGGGGGGAAAATGTTGCCCTAGTTCAGTTGATAGGTCAGGTTCAGAAAGTGGGAGAGCGGCGAGAAGGAGAGTGAGAGTCACCCCCTGTGTGAACATAATCGCAGTGAAAGGTCCCATGGCATGAAAATGTCACTTTATGAGGTTTTTTAACATTAATGTGAGTTCCCCCAGCCTGCCTATGGTCCCCCAGTGGCTAGAAATGGCGATAGATGTAAACCAAGCCCAGGGT
Organism: Sander vitreus; assembly: GCF_031162955.1. NCBI lineage: Eukaryota > Metazoa > Chordata > Actinopteri > Perciformes > Percidae > Sander > Sander vitreus. Next base: position 31,030,686 of record NC_135864.1, on the reverse strand, counting down.
ATCCTGCTCTGCCTTTGAGAAAATGAAAGCTCAGATGGGCCGATCTGGAAATCTTCCCTTTATGACGTCATAAGAGGAAAGGTTACATCCCCTTTCTCTGCTTTGCCCGCCCAGAGAATTTGGCACGCCCAGAGAAGATTATTTTTGGGCATTTCCGACTTTAATGGATAGGAAAGCTGAGATGTGAAAGGGTGAGAGAGAAGGGGAAGACATGCAGGAAACAGTCACTCGAAACAGGACTCGAACCCTGGACCTTCTGCATCGAGGAATAAACCTCTACATATGTGCGCCCGCTCTACCAACTGAGCAAACCGGCCACCCTGAGAGCCTTCTTGACGGTTGGAGACGCGTAACCATAGTAACCCATGCCAACCTCAGCTCTACCGACATAGCGACAGAGCGGCGTCCCGCCCACTTCACAGGGGAAAACCATTCATTGACTTTGTATTGTGTGAAGGTGCCTCCTTGTCAATTCTGTGTGCTAGCAAACAACAGAAAAATGCCTTAAAGCTGCTGTGTGTTGGGATGCACTAACAACAATGTGAAGAACCCATGACAAAGTTTTTAAAAAGCTGCCGAACTAAAAAACTGAGCTGTTATGAAGACAAAAGTGAATACAGACGTGAGGAATCAGCAGGAAGAATGGGGAGACTGTGGGATTCTGACACTAACCTTACTTTATGCCCAACGTTACGTGTGCAGCAAGCATTTTGTTACCAAGTCAAATATCCAAATGTCAGTTGTAGGCTAACTATATTTCTGTAAATTAAGCTAAAGCATTTTGACAGTACGCAACTTGTGTTATAGTACAAACTAGAATGTGGATCAATCACTAAGCTATGCAGATGTTGTGTTAATGTTAAATACAAATTGTTATTCATAGGAAAGCTATACAGTAACGTTAATGTGTTTGCAAGTGCCTTAGTTTGCTAGCACAAAGCTAACATTAGCTTACTAACAGCTAACTTTTACAGATACAGATAGCTTTATTTATCCCCGAAAGGGCAATTCAGTTTCTACAGTCCTCTTTGGTAGCTGCAGGTAGCTAAAATAACCCTTTGGCATGCTTAGCTAGCTACAGACACTTTGTTAGCGTTTTAGCCCTAAGTTGCATTTTGTGGCACCGATTGTTTTCCCCTGCGGTGGGCGTGGTTTTCAGAGTGTGACCAGCCTGGTCGCACAGAATTCCGTGAAATGATCACAAATTGTTAACAGCGCATTACGTGGTGGTGGCACGGAATGTGGGAAAAATCCGTGTGGCCACCACGGAAAACAATGCCAATGTAAAGTCAATGAGAAGATGACGTAGCATTAAGAGCGACTACGGTAGCGAGTACTATGTAATGCCGAAATTCTGCGTAAGGAGGTTGGTTGGGGTGGTGGATTGCTCAAACACAGGACTTTCACCCAGAAGACCAGGGTTCGTGTCCCGCATGTCAAGTTTCCTAAAGTCACTTTCTTCTTTTCCGTCCCGTTCTTCCCGTGTGACACGGAACCGTAAGCCCACCCACAACCTTTTCCTGAACCCAACCGTCCCGTTCTTCCCGCGTGTCACGGAACCGTAAGCCCACCCATGACCTTTTCCTTAACTTAAGGGGCCGTGTTTATTTAACGGAATTCTTCCGTGGGCCCAAATCACGGAATTTTCGTCGATCCGTGTTCATTCCACGGGATTCTTCCGTAGGCCCATCACGGAATGTTTTGCGATTCCGTGAACCCGCCACAGATTTTGAGTTAAGGGGCCGTGTTCATTTCACGGAATTCTGTGAGATCAGGTTGGTGTGATGCAATGTGCTCCACCTCTATTGCCAGATAATGCTTAAATTACTGGAAAAGGTAAACAAGTCAAAAGACAAGACACAATCACAGATTTTTAATATGTATTGTTTTGAATGAGTAGGACCTTTATGCTGTTGTTTGCATGTCACACTGTCTAATAATCATTCGACTAGTCAAAAATGGAAAGTTCAGGATTTGAATTGATAATTTTTACTTAGTTTACATGCTACAGTAAAATATAATGTCTGCTGATAAAGGTGGAAAACTACAGAGCCCCTAAAGGGACATGGGGATTAACATCATGTTAGCAGTGATCTCATGCTCACAAAAAAAGCGTCTTGTGCGAACGAGTAAAAAATAAAAATTCCCCGTATCCCTTAAGGGGCTCCGTAGAAAACCAATTCAGCCTGCAAATACACAACATAACACAACAAACAAACTTGCTGATATTGCAGAGGAGTGTTTTGACCTATGACACAATTAAGAGTAATGGCTGGTATTTTTATCACTACATATCCTCCTGGGACGATTTTCAGCATCCCACCTGTTCTGCTACACAGGAAAGAGAGGCTGCACTTTCTCTAATCTCATTCTCTATCATCAAAGTTGCATATTAGAGTGTTTCCGAAGGCAGAGCCACCTGTTCCCACCAGACATGAGGGAGTGAGACGTTCAGGCTGAGTCATGGTGAGGAACTTTCCTACATACACGGTAAAGTGTTCAGAATCTGGCAGGATAGATAGACAGAAAGATGGAGGAAAATACTGCAAGGTGATTCATTTCTCAGGGGTTGCCATAGAAATATCCTCTCGCCTGCATCACTTTGGCTTAATCGATTCCATACATTAACAGCAACACAAATCATATAATACTTGAATGATGAACGGTCTTGACAGATTCTTATATAGATCCTGATTGATGAAGTTGAGCTTTCAGAAGAAAAGAGGAGGAAACCAACACCAACGCCTACCCACAATCCACCGTGTTAAATGTAAACAAACCACCCATGGAACAATACAATCAGACACCGCAAGAGATTTGCATTCAGTGTGAAACTGTGGAAAAACACAAGTGGAAGGTGGGCGTTAGGATAATTATTTATCAAAGAATGGACAAAATCACTGTGGAGTTCTCTCAAAGTTTGTTTACTTGCAGCAAGTAGAGTCAGTTTTACAGCACTTCAGCATACGTACAGAAAGTGACTGAAGATTGTTCACAACAGTGTCTTTTTAAAGAAGTTGGGAGTCAAGTTAGTTATTCAGTTCATGCAATCAGGCCCGGCATCTCCTCCACATTATGCGTTCTGTCCTCAGGGATACATCCTGTGCTCTTTGCAAGGTCACTCAGCTTTCATGATTAACCCATGAAGGACAGAAATACTAAAACGGAAATACTAAAACAGCAGTTTGGATGCAAATGGTTTAACAAAGAAACTGAAGCAAAACCGTTCTAAGCATAATTTTTCTAACAGTGGGAAATAAAATATCAACTTTACTAAAAATGGATCACATTCTGGATTTTGGTCAGCACAAACTGTTGCTTTACTTAGTTGCAATAATAAAACTAGTGTTTTATGGTACATATGTTGGTGTTTTTTTTTTTTTTTTTTTTACTCGGTTCTTTATTTGCAATAAAGCTCAGATAACAAAACATACTGATCTCATGAAGTGGCGTATGTATGACACGCCAATTCATATGCCATTATTGGCGTGTTATCAAGACGCATACTCGCTTTTTAGCGTGTTTATCAACGTCGTAACCCCACCCGCGTGTCGCGTTTCCTAAACCCAACCGGTTGTTCTTTTCCTAAACCTAACCGTAGCTTTCTTCTCGCGATAACACGCCAAGTGGCGTGTATGTTGACGTCCGCTGTATACAGCGTAGACATACACGCGGATAGCTCAAAATGCTTACAGATAACACGTCACTTGGCTTAAGAAAGTGGGCGTGTATGTTTACACAAAGTCATGATGTCATGTTGGACAGCAGCATTATGCAAATCATGGTAACTCTTCATATTAATCACTTTAATACATAATATCACATCCTTTTAGTTTCCTGAATATAGTTATGTAACTGAGTACTAGTTATAGGGAAAATAAAATAGAAGCTCTGTTTAAAAACTCAAGTGAATGTTCCTGAATTCTACATATACTTAATGGGATACTCCTTATCCTCCATAGAAGTCTAATTGTATGCTTTGCTGTAGACAAATTTGACATTTTTGCAGGTTCAGCTGACCTGCTGTGCACTGACTAAAGAAATCTCTGGGTTGCACTAAATTGGAATAATTGGAATAAAGTGAAAGGCAAAGGGAACCATGAATGTCTACATGAAAAGGTCAGTAAGTCACCAGTCATTAAGATTGATCCTCCTGATACAAAGGATACGTGTACCAGAATACACGGAAATACAACCAACTGTTGTAGATACAGTATGTCACTAAAAAAATGAAAAATGCCAACCTTTTGGTGACTTTAGATGAAAAGTCAGGGGATCACCAAATTCTTAAGAAATTCAACCTGGCTAATATGAATATCTGTACACAATTTAAATCCAACAAGCCATCCAATAGTTGTTGAGATATTTTAGTCTGGACCAAAGTGATGAACCGACCATCCCTTGAGCCATGCCACTAGATTGTAGACTGGGTAAACCCAACCCAACCCAACCCAATTTGATTTCTCCCTGCAGCTCAGGCTGGAAACCTGTACATTTATCTATCCTGTTTCCTTTACACATCTGCGGGGACCAATCACAAACTGGCTTATCCACCTGGCGCGCTTATTGGCGGGTTTAACACGATGACGATGCTCAATGGCTTCTTTAGTTTAGCAAACAAATGGCTCGAGTGGGTGGAAATACCACTCACTTTCATATTTGTTTTGCACAACCTGCAAAAATCGCTCGATGCCGTTGCTGCTTCTGCAAAACCACTGATCAATGCTACAAACCAACACGTTTGTTGACACGTTTCCTGCCTGGAGTTTTCGCGTTGCTCTGCAAAAGTACGTCACCCGGATCGTTGGTCTGATTGGTTGAAGGACCATCCAATTGCGTTCACGCCTCTTGTGCAGTAGAAAATACAGAGCAGACTCCCCAGACTAATGTTCAATCTTAAAAGATTGAGCTTGGTCTGGTGATAGCCAGACTAACTAGATTGGCTAAAAAAAAAGAGGCAAACAAGAAAACATCAGATCCAGTTGGTAACTTTTTGGGGACCATTTTTGGATAGATTTTCTGTCCTGATTGACACAGAACGTATGTGTGTTAATAATGTTATCTCAGTTAATGAGGTGACAGCCTCACTGCACAGTCCTCACTTTGGGATTCAGATTTCTGTCTTATTATATAAGGATCTTGCCTATAGTGTAGCTTTTATTTGTGGTTCAAAATGTGATTTCAAAGGTACACTGGGATGTAACGAGACTACTGGTGGAGAGAAATTCCTCTACCTGCTGCAATTTTCTCAGTTGCATCAGTCTGAAAAAGCCGTTAACCCTCCACCTCCATCTCTCCAATTCTCCCAACTCCTCAACTTGTCTGCTAGCCAGCGGGACCGATTTAGCCCGGACTGGATCACCTGATCTCTCTGTTAGCCAACCACGGCTCAGCGGCTGAACACATACAGGCATGCCATGCTTTCACTGTGAACCCCCCCCCCAAGTGCACACACACACACACACACACACACACACACACACACACACACACACACACACACACACACACACACACACACACTCTGCCACCCACTCAGCTTTGGCTGGTATGCCTTGTGTTGCCTCACCCTGCTGGCTATATAATATTCACTTCTACCCTTTTAACTCCAAACGGATGTAACAGATTCACAGAAAGAGAAACACATATAGATACATAGATATAGATTGGTACAGATAGATAGATAGGTAGGTAGGTAGATAGATAGATAGATAGATACGTAGATATAGATAGATAGATAGATAGATAGACAGATAGATAGATATAGATAGATAGATATAGATAGATAGATAAATAGATAGCAGGGATGTAACAATACACTTAACTCATGATTTGACACGATTCACAATTTTAAGTTCACAATATGATTTTCTCACGATTTTATTAACAGAACAAGCTGCAATTCAATTCTACTTGATGTATAGTATCAAATCATAACAAGAGTTATCTCAGGACACTTTACAGATAGAGTAGGTCTAGACCACACTCTACAATGTAGAGACCCAACAATTTCCCACAAGCAAGCATTTGGCTGCAGACAGATAACTATTACTACTAAAATATTCCTTTATTTCTATAAACTGTGCAACACAACAGACGTGTCCTCTCATCAAAAGTGCAACTGAAATAGTATTTTCTCTTAAATAGCAACAATTAAGTCAAAAATGAATAAGTAGACGTTTAAAAGAAATCCCCCATCAAAATAACTAAATAAATTGAAAAAAAAATCAGTTTGAATTAATAAACTGAGAAGACATAGTGGCGTATTAAGTCAAACAAGTGAAATAGATTGCATTGCATTGTGATTCTTTATTTTAATTTTTTTATCTCAACCGGTTGTAATCTTTACACATTTATATTGATTTTAAACCCATTCACATTGCATTATTACATCCCTAATAGACAGACAGACAGATAGATAGGTGGATAGATGGATACATGACAGAGCATATAAATTTAGCTCCAGACAGATCATCCCAGCTGTCCTCTTCTTTCTGAGTGCAAATTCCAATCAATCCAGTGTCCAGTATCAATAACATGCAGTATCAGGAACCTTATGGCCCTTGACCAAGTGAATTACAACATTTGATTATCTGATTACCAGGGCGTGATCTATCACGAGAGAGAAAAAGAGAGAGAGAGAGCTATGTATGAACCATGACACAGAACTTTCTTTTCGTGAATTCCCCCCCTCGTCAGGATTTGTAGATTGTACTTTGGTCCAGACATGTGCAACCAAAGCAAAACTATCTGGTGTGTAAGCTGGATCAGACAGGTGAAAGGATGTCTGCGTCGTTGATTTTCGGTTGCAAATCTAGTGTTGCTCCAGCCATGCACATGTGAAACAGGCCCAGCTGCACCTTCAACACACAACGTAATCCCAACTGTAGAAAACTTGAACCAGAATGTTCCCCTTCTTACCTGTCTGGCCTTTCCCCAGCAGGCTTAAAAAAAAACAAAAAAAAAACACAACACCACCAACAGATGTATTGATCCAACAGGAAGTGTGAATGATCCAGTAGCTAAACTGCTATGTGACTGTGTGGCTCCCAGTCATGGCTTGGTCGCCGGACGCTCCCTACTCTGGGCGAGCTGACACACACATTTACACACAAACACACTGACAGGGGCGTGTGTGTGTGTGTGTGTGTGTGTGTGTGTGTGTGTTGAGGGGGGGTTGTGGTAGGGGAAAAGAGTTAGGAGGGAATCTGAGGCTAGTGACGGGGGTGTGAGAGGAGGGCAGGAGGGGTTCAGTTGAGAGAGGTACTAAAGGGGCAAATTTAGAGCGGAGTATAGTGTTCGTCAACAGTGACAAACTCATGGCAGGGCAGAGCTCAAAGTGAAAGGCAACAGGAGTGAAGCTCAAATCTGCTCAAATGAGCCCTTTACCCAGGGCCAGTGGCGATTCTAGGGTCCGTTCTGGCCCTAGGCAAGAATTCCTAGGGGGCCCCTCAAAACCAGAGGTCGTCACCATTATGTTCTAAACTACAAATGCTGCTTACGGACCTTGGCAATGGCAAATGCTGCCACTATGTCCTCCAGATCTAAAGGCCTTCGCACATTTTGCTCTATTGAAATGAGACCCAGACCTGAAAGTCTCTCCTAGGACAGGAGCTAGACGGACCCGCACTCCAGTTCCACTAGCTAGGTTAACTCACAAAGAATAAACGCTATTAGTATAACGTTGATGCTAGCTAGTTAAGTTATTTAAATGTCTCCCCCATAGTTAAGGTTAAATGACAGCATTCGGACACTTACTGTCACACGACTTAATCTTCATTATCTGCTCTACTTCCCACTGTCTTGCTTTCTTTTTCTTCTCACATTTATTTTTTCTTTCTTTTTTTCACTCCCGGAAGGATAACTCCTCTTCGTTTTCCTTTGACTTTTAATTGAAAAAAAAAGTCATTTGTTTGTGGTTGCCACATTTTGAGACATTGCCGTGGAGTAAAGTTTGTCAGCCCAGGGCTGTAGTCAAGTCCACCTTTGCTGAGTCCAAGACCAGGACTAGTGGAGACCGAGTCAAGAAAAAAAGAATCCTCTTCAAGACCACTTACTTACCTCTTCATAATATAGGTGATGCAAGAGGCAGCATATCTTCTATTTTTAGTAGTGCTGTCAGTTAAACGCGTTATTAACGCCGTTAACGCAAACCCATTTTAACGGCGTACATTTTTTTTATCGCGAGATTAACGTTCTTTTTGGCCTAGCAAACTTTGTAGTTTTTTTTCCACATGCTGTTGCAACAACTAGTAACGTTAGAAAAACTACAACACCACACCGGATATAGCTAGACCAGAAACAAAACAACAGGCACGCCGCACACACTTGTTTGGGCTTGCGAGCCGGCCAAAGAGTAGTAGGCGAACGTTACGTTTTGAGTGGATGGCGAGCCCGAGACGCCGAAATGGATGCCGATAAGATTCTGAATGGAAAGTTTAGTTTTCACGCATACACAGCCTGTACGACACGGAGAAAGCAGTCCAACTGGAACTGCTGCAGAGTGCAAACGCTGTCTCATTAACCGGTGATCACTGGGAAATCAACATTATTTAGGAGTTACTGCACATTATAAGGGAGGTGTTCCAGGCACGTCCAGCTGGGAGGAGGCCTCGGGGGAGACCCAGGACTAGGTGGAGGGATTATATCTCTAACCTGGCCTGGGAACGCCTCGGGATCCCCCAGTCGGAGCTGGTTAATGTGGCCCGGGAAAGGGAAGTTTGGGGTCCCCTGCTGGAGCTGCTACCCCCGCGACCCGACCCCGGATAAGTGGATGAAGATGGATGGATGGATGCACATTATATTGACTATGTATATCAGCATACAGTTTTAGGACTGTGTTGTTTGTATCGGACATTGTCCACCCCCTTTTCTGTCCAGGAGAATTGTTACATTCCTTATTAGAAAAACGTAAAGGTTAAATGTCCTGCTGTGGCATCCGGTTTTTGGACCATTTTGTTTGTACTGTATAAGCAAAGTGTTAGTGTTACATCTCAGTTAGGTTAGGTAGGAATTGTGCAATAATGACAGATTTACACATTTTTCTTTTGTTTAAAGTAAATAAATAATAAACAAATACAAATCTTAAAGTCATGTTCATAAAGTCACTTTCTTTGCATTAATTTGATTCCCAATCAAGATCCACTGGTAAGAATGGCTTTCCATTGTTAATATCTACTTAAAAACAATTCTGAAATGCAAAAGTTATTCATGTGATAAAACATGCGATTAATCGTGATTAACTATAGAAATTTGGCGATTAATCGCGATTAAAAAAATTAATCGTTTGACAGCCCTAATTTGAAGATGATTATTTTGCATTGTTATTATTTGTGATGATAAAAAAGTGCAGAGTACAACACTGGAGGATCAAATGAGGCCATATTATTTACTTTAAGTGTAGTCTCGCATTGCCAGAGCTTCCTGCACAGCGCTGCGGAGGATGCAAAATCAGGGAGGAACTTGTTTTGGTGGAACATGTGGACGTTCAAAAGTTGTTTTAGTCGTGCAACAGAAAGCTCAGATTGGACAGATAGTCTAGCTAGCTGTCTGGATTTACCCTGCAGAGATCTGAGGAGCAGTTCACCATAGTCCTCAGAAATCCACCGGAGTTTAGAACACCAACACAAAGAAAGAGGAAGGTGAATTTCTGGCGCCACCTGAACAATCCCAGAAGTGGAACATTGTGGACATAGACTACTTTAAGAATAACAATTTCACGAAAGCTGAAAAGCTGAAGTGCAACTTCATATTTTAGATGTTGAGTGATTTTATTCTGGTTCAACAAGAACATTGTGGACTGCCGATGGAAAACGTAACAAATAACAAGCAACACAGGTGTCACTAAAAAACAAAGATACATGTTCCCATTCTTGAACTGAATACTTAAAGAATCCATAGTACAAAGTGCTCGCTGACATTGTGTCAGTGGCCAAAATGAAAATGATTGATGCCCGATGATTGAGGTATATGACGCAGCCAGGCGTATACCAGAGGACCAATGTTAATGCCCGTTCTAGATGGATTTTGAATTAATATTAATACCTGTTTTCTGAACAAGCGCGCTTCATCAGTGGTTTTGTTTTGAAAGAGGGAGTTACTTTAGAAAAAAAGCATATAGTGCTGGACTCTGGAGAATATTTGGCGAGTCCAAGACGAGTCCGAGACAAGACAAAAACGGCTTGAGTCCAGACTAAAGTACTACAGACCTGGCTTCACCTGTCTCTGTTTTGTTGCTAATGAAGCTCAGTGAAAATACTTTCAGGAAGACTTCAAATAAATAAATAGACTTGTGTGAAGCAAACGCGACATTTTTCCAACTTTCTGCTAAGATATACGGGACTTTTTTTGCAACGAAAATGCGGGGAATATGAAATCATGTAAGCCCCGCATATCTTGCGCGGAAATCGGCAACTTATGCGGCGAAAGTGCGGCGTAGTTGAAAAAACGCGCCCCCCCCCGCATAAATATGCAGACTTTGGCTGATTATGCGTTGAATTATGCGATCGCATTATCGCGTTTTTCTGGAGGGACTGTAAGTCAAATCAGCTGTTTAGAGGCGTCACCTTTTAGTTAAACCAATCAGAATTGGCCATGAAATTCAAGGACCAATCACAGCATTACAACCCTGCTTTAAATCCGTTTCTCTCCCTGTGCCGTCAGCTGTCGTTTCAGGCAAAGTGCTCAACCGTCCACCTCCCCTTCCGCCTCCGGCTGACCGCTCCGTTGACTCCTTCGGTCTGGTCTCCGGGCTCCTTCTCCGCCGCCACCAGTGTCTAGGTTCCATCGGGGGGTTATGTCCCGTTTCTCTACCCCTCTAAAAATAGTATTACAACGATGGAGTCTAACCTCCAAAGACTCTGTACATTTGATAATGCATTTGTACATTAAACCTTTTGCATGTCTGCAACGAAGTCTCTCCTGATTGAAATGTTAGCGGCTAACATCAATCCAAACCAACCACGGGTAAGTGTAACAGACAGAGAGAGGTGATTTGTTGCAATCTTTCAGGGATCACAAAACCCCCCTCCCCCAAAGAATATGTTCTGACGATTTCAAAAGATGAAAATGTGGCTGATGTGTTGCGGCCAAAGGCTCGATGACATTGCTTCATTGGAGGGTGTGAGACAGGAGCCAGGAAACCTGCGACTGGTGCCAGTGAGTCTTTACGGGATACATGAGATGAGACCTCTGTAAATGAGAGCGAGAGGGAGCGAGAGAGAGAGAGAGAGAGAGAGACTAAAAGAGACTCTTTAACACAATCCTAAACACAGATAACCACACAAACGGAATCATGAGGGTGAAGTGGAAGGTTGTTGTTGTTGTTGTTGTTAGGGTTGACAGCAAATTCAGTAGTATTATGGGATTAGCCATCATTTTATTTAGTGCTACGTCCTCACAATTTATGTATGCCCTTTTACAGTCTATGAGCGTGCCTCCCAAAGACGTGACAAAACAGCAGACATAACTAGATAATGCATTTCCTGGAAAGAAGTTGCTGACCAATCGCAATAGGAAAGCGCATGAAAAGCTGTGAAAGTACAGTAAAAGGAAAAAAAAGAAGAAAAGAAATTAAACAAGGAAAAACAGAGAGAAGAGGAAGAATGTATGAAAGAATGGAAGAAAAGGAAGTGAGCAAAATAAGAGAGAAAAAAAAAGGAAGGAAAGAAACTCAATGGGATTTCTTTTTACATTTTCAGTGCTTCAAAAGCCTGCCACAAGCTTCTATTACCATCTGACGGCTTTTATTTTGAAAGTCTGCTACTCCAAAGCCAACTCCAGAGACCCAAGAGAAAGCTCCTGTTACTGACCCTTATTCTGAAAGTTCAGTGCTATGTGCTGGGCAAAGGTCATGTGGTCTGCCTAACATTAGCTAATGCAAACTTCACATAACTATTAGTGTATAGCTCTCATTGCCTTGCCAGTTCAATGACTTTATAATTCTTGTCTACATCATTACAGCCACTTGTGGCCACCACAGGTACTGCTGTTCAGCGAAAGGGACATACAGTAGGCCTGCTTTAAAAGGACAAATATGTCCAAATAAATGATTCCTTTTATGTTGATTTCCACTTGCAGAGCTCACGCCAAATCTACATTCAATGGCGTTTTAAATCAAACATATCTCTCTTTATTGCCGCTCGTGCTGCTCACCATTCAGGCACACGTTTAAAAGTGTTGAGTGCCCGATGACTTATTGGGTAGAAAGTCTGATCATCCATAACAATCCCAATTATTAAAACCAAGAGGATTACAGAATGTAATGTTATGTCTTAATTACTTGTACTGCTAGAATGATAACAGGCGGCTGAATAGATCATTAGACTAAAAAAAAAAAAAAAAAAAGACAAAAGCATCAGTAGATCGCGTCGTCATAAGGAAATCAAAATAACAAATGCTTCTGCTGACAGTGTTGAACTAGTCTCGCATTGGCAGACCTTCCTCCACAGCGCTGTGGAGGAGGGTCTGGCTAGTCCACACAGCATTCCGGGATGGGAGAATAACGTGCTCTGGTTTGTTGGCATTTCTTTAAACCAACGCAACGGTGACTCTGCAAAATAGCCTCGGGAAGGAGCTTGTTGTGGTGGAACGTGTACGTTTAAAAGGTTGTTGTCCTCGGGTCAAATTGGACCAGTTTTTAAAAGTTCTTTCATCAGAAACATGGGTTTCTTTCAACCAAATTGCCCCAAAAACATGGATGGTTCCATACAATGCTCTCCTTGCAAGTAAAATGAAGGTGTTTTATTCAATTTTAAAGGATTCTTTTATAGTTTCAAAACAGTATACTGACCAAATGTTGTGACAGTCCATCAGCATCCTCTGATCTTAACTATTAGTCAAAATAATTCACAATTTCTACTTTAACTCAAAAATTTGGTATCATTTCATATTAAATGAGGTTTATTGACAATTAATTCCAAGTGTAAAACTTGTGGTAACAAGATGGTGTTAGTGGTGCATTAAAGTGACAAAAATGTTTCTTTTAAAAGCGCCAAAAAGGACAACAGATTCACGGTTGACGGGAAGACAACACAAGGGTCAAAGGTCCAGGGTGTAACGTGTTTAGTTGTTCGTTATCAAAATCTGTGTTGTCCGTTCACAAACTTGTCCTTTTTCATGAATATTTACCACCACCATCAATTCCAAGTATTCCTTTTGGCTTGAAATTTTACATTCGCATTAACTAGGGTAGACGCTCCATATTCATGCTCCATCTTGAAATACGTTAGCCGGTAAGGGACATACAGGACATACTGCTCCGCCTTTCGCGTTTTCGCTGTCACATGATAAACTCACAGGTGCTGCTAATGCTGCTAATGGGTATCGGAGCTTCCTGAAGAAGGAAACATGG